>NC_138890.1:39988434-40638264 GCF_965194825.1 Balaenoptera physalus
GAATAGGGCCTGAAGCAATCCTGCGCTTTTGCGGCCAGCTTCCAAGAAAGCGAGTTGAAAAATGGAGCTCAGGGGCACTGCATTTCACAAACCTGCAGACTTATAAATGATAACTCTCGTCCACAAATATATTGAGGGAAGGCAACGAAGAGGAGTTGAAAGCAAGGCAGAATTGCAGGAAACAGATTTCAGGAGGGAGATTCGAATCGTCTTTAAAGCACAGGAAAAGCGGCAAAACCTCGACAATGATGCCCTTGGCCAAAAAGGGCGTATGCGTTTTTTCCTGAATATATTCAGGAAAAAACGCATACGCCCTTTTTGGCCAACCAAGCAACCTGGAAAGGCAAATCAGCACTACAAAGAAGTCTCGCTTCTCATCGGTCAAAAGGGCCCTGCTGAATAAAGTGTCAAAACCAGAAATGCAGGACAGGCCATGGAGAAATGGGAGCCTTGCTACGCTGATGGGCGGGACGTAAATTGCCAACAGCCACTCTGGAGAAGTGTACGGTATGTCCTGAAACATCTAAAAAACTCAGCTTAGAGAGCATAGGGCACTTCCACTCATGGGCGTATAAATTGGGAAAACTAAAAATCAGCAAGACACAGGCACCCCAAAGTTTAGGGCTGCTCTGTTGACAAGAACCTCCACTTCGTTACACCTTAAATATCCCAGGAAAGAGAAAAATCGATAAAAAAGTTGTGGTCCTTATGTACAATGGAATATCACTCAGCCATGAAATCAACGTCATAAGGCTAGTAGCAGCATGATGAGTGGATTTAGGTATGACGATTCTAAGTGAAATAAGTCACACAGAAAAAGACACTTATCATAAGATATCACTTATAGAGGGAATGTAAAAACCGCTACCCTTGAACTGAATTACAAAACAGAACAGAGACACACGTTTAGAAAACACACTATGGCTGCTTAACGGGAAAGGTGAGGTGGGGTGATGCATAAAACAAGGGTTTCAAATTAGCTCAGATACCGTTCCATAAACCCAATAGGTAATAGACAAGACCTACTCCTTGCTCAGTGAATTGGACTCAACACCCCCTATTCACCGCCCAAGAATATATCTGACTAGTAAGAATCTTAAAACCTATGTATTGATATCTCTCTGTAAGTGAGTCAAGTGGGTGTAAAGCGGCAGAAACACAGCAGTGAAAAGCAGCTAAACCCCATTATAAAAGTCAATTACTTTTAAAAACCCGTGAAACAAAGACAGTGAAAGAGAGAGAAATTCTTACAAAATTCGTTCAGGGGCTGTGATGCCACCTGGATTGACCATATCTAGACCCACAGCTGATTGAGACATAAGGGTGGACACTCATGGGGCTGAGAGATTTGGTGAGGTTGGGTGAGGAAACGCAGACCCTTTAAAGTAATACTGCGTGGTACCCATCCCATGGGTCCCAAATCTCCAGGTTCAAGGGCATCTTCCTACATCGAAAACATGCATGAGAAACCCAGAAGACGGTACACCGTGTGATCGGGAAAGGTTTCTAAAACGCACCTCATTTCTCATCTCCTTGTGCTCGGGTTCGCCATTCCAGCCGCTTCACTAGCAATCTGCTTCCTTGGAGAATCAGCACCTTTAACCTCCTGTTCCGTACAGGTTGCAATTTGTCCTGAGGATGAACGGGAAGAGGGGGAACCAATGAGAGACTAGCTCTAGGTGTAGGGACAGGCACAGGTCACTCTATTTTCTCATCAGGAAGAAGAATTAACCACAGGCTCAGCATGCCGGCCGGAACCAAAATAGGGCCTGAAGCAATCCTGCGCTTTTGAGGCCAGCTCCCAAGAAAGCGAGTTGAAAAATGGAGCTCAGGGGCACTGCAATTCACAAACCTGCAGACTTATAAATGATAACTCTCGTCCACAAATATATTGAGGGAAGGCAACGAAGAGGATTTGAAAGCAAGGCAGAATTGCAGGAAACACATTTCAGGAGGGAGATTCGAATCGCCTTTAAAGCACAGGAAAAGCGGCAAAACCTCGACAATGACGCCCTTGGCCAAAAAGGGCGTATGCGTTTTTTCCTGAATATATTCAGGAAAAAACGCATACGCCCTTTTTGGCCAACCAAGCAACCTGGAAAGGCAAATCAGCGCTACAAAGAAGTCTCGCTTCCCATCGGTCAAAAGGGCCATGCTGAATAAAGTGTCAAAACCAGAAATGCAGGACAGGCCATGGAGAAACGGGAGCCTGGCTACGCTGATGGGCGGGATGTAAATTGCCAACAGCCACTCTGGAGAAGTGTACGGTGTGTCCTGAAACATCTAAAAAACTCAGCTTAGAGAGCATAGGGCACTTCCACTCATGGGCGTATAAATTGGCAAAACTAAAAATCAGCAAGACACAGGCTCCCCAAAGTTTAGGGCTGCTCTGTTGACAAGAACCTCCACTTCGTTACACCTTAAATATCCCAGGAAAGACAAAAATGGATAAAGAAGTTGTGGTCCTTCTGTACAATAGAATATCACTCAGCCATGAAATCAACGTCATAATGCTAGTAGCAGCAAGATGAGTGGATTTAGGTAGGACGATTCTAAATGAAATAAGTCACACAGAAAATGACACTTATCATAAGATATCACTTATAGAGGGAATGTAAAAACCGCTACCCTTGAACTGAATTACAAAACAGAGCAGAGTCACACGTTTAGAAAGCACACTATGGCTGCTTAAGGGGAAAGGTGAGGTGGTGTGATGCATAAAACAAGCTTTTCAAATTAGCTCAGATACCGTTCCATAAACCCAATAGGTAATAGACAAGACCTACTCCTTGCTCAGTGAATTGGACTCAACACCCCCTATTCACCGCCCAAGAATATATCTGACTAGTAAGAATCTTAAAACCTATGTATTGATATCTCTCTGTAAGTGAGTCAAGTGGGTGTAAAGCGGCAGAAACACAGCAGTGAAAAGCAGCTAAACCCCATTATAAAAGTCAATTACTTTTAAAAACCCGTGAAACAAAGACAGTGAAAGAGAGAGAAATTCTTACAAAATTCGTTCAGGGGCTGTGATGCCACCTGGATTGACCATATCTAGACCCACAGCTGATTGAGACATAAGGGTGGACACTCATGGGGCTGAGAGGTTTGGTGAGGTTGGGTGAGGAAACGCAGACCCTTTAAAGTAATACTGCGTGGAACACATCCCATGGGTCCCAAATCTCCAGGTTCAAGGGCATCTTCCTACATCGAAAACATGCATGAGAAACCCAGAAGACGGTACACCGTGTGATCGGGAAAGGTTTCTAAAACGCACCTCATTTCTCATCTCCTTGTGCTCGGGTTCGCCATTCCAGCCGCTTCACTAGCAATCTGCCTCCTTGTAGAATCAGCACCTTTAACCTCCTGTTCCGTATAGGTTGCAATTTGTCCTGAGGATGAACGGGAAGAGGGGGAACCAATGAGAGAATAGCTCTAGGTGTAGGGACAGGCACAGGTCACTCTATTTTCTCATCAGGAAGAAGAATTAACCACAGGCTCAGCCTGCCGGCTGGAATCAAAATAGGTCCAGAAGCAATCCTGCGCTTTTGAGGCCAGCTCCCAAGAAAGCGAGTTGAAAAATGGAGCTCAGGGGCACTGCAATTCACAAACCTGCAGACTTATAAATGATAACTCTCGTCCACAAATATATTGAGGGAAGGCAACGAAGAGGAGTTGAAAGCAAGGCAGAATTGCAGGAAACAGATTTCAGGAGGGAGATTCGAATCGCCATTAAAGCACAGGAAAAGCGGCAAAACCTCGACAATGATGCCGTTGGCCAAAAAGGGCGTATGCGTTTTTTCCTGAATATATTCAGGAAAAAACGCATACGCCCTTTTTGGCCAACCAAGCAACCTGGAAAGGCAAATCAGCGCTACAAAGAAGTCTCGCTTCCCATCGGTCAAAAGGGCCATGCTGAAAAAAGTGTCAAAACCAGAAATGCAGGACAGGCCATGGAGAAATGGGAGCCTGGCTACGCTGATGGGCGGGACGTAAATTGCCAACAGCCACTGTGGAGAAGTGAACGGTGTGTCCTGAAACATCTAAAAAACTCAGCTTAGAGAGCATAGGGCACTTCCACTCATGGGCGTATAAATTGGGAAAACTAAAAATCAGCAAGACACAGGCACCCCAAAGTTTAGGGCTGCTCTGTTGACAAGAACCTCCACTTCGTTACACCTTAAATATCCCAGGAAAGAGAAAAATCGATAAAGAAGTTGTGGTCCTTATGTACAATGGAATATCACTCAGCCATGAAATCAACGTCATAAGGCTAGTAGCAGCATGATGAGTGGATTTAGGTATGACGATTCTAAGTGAAATAAGTCAAACAGAAAAAGACACTTATCATAAGATATCACTTATAGAGGGAATGTAAAAACCGCTACCCTTGAACTGAATTAAAAAACAGAACAGAGACACACGTTTAGAAAACACACTATGGCTGCTTAACGGTAAAGGTGAGGTGGGGTGATGCATAAAACAAGGGTTTCAAATTAGCTCAGATACCGTTCCATAAACCCAATAGGTAATAGACAAGACCTACTCCTTGCTCAGTGAATTGGACTCAACACCCCCTATTCACCGCCCAAGAATATATCTGACTAGTAAGAATCTTAAAACCTATGTATTGATATCTCTCTGTAAGTGAGTCAAGTGGGTGTAAAGCGGCAGAAACACAGCAGTGAAAAGCAGCTAAACCCCATTATAAAAGTCAATTACTTTTAAAAACCCGTGAAACAAAGACAGTGAAAGAGAGAGAAATTCTTACAAAATTCGTTCAGGGGCTGTGATGCCACCTGGATTGACCATATCTAGACCCACAGCTGATTGAGACATAAGGGTGGACACTCATGGGGCTGAGAGATTTGGTGAGGTTGGGTGAGGAAACGCAGACCCTTTAAAGTAATACTGCGTGGTACCCATCCCATGGGTCCCAAATCTCCAGGTTCAAGGGCATCTTCCTATATCGAAAACATGCATGAGAAACCCAGAAGACGGTACACCGTGTGATCGGGAAAGGTTTCTAAAACGCACCTAATTTCTCATCTCCTTGTGCTCGGGTTCGCCATTCCAGCCGCTTCACTAGCAATCTGCTTCCTTGGAGAATCAGCACATTTAACCTCCTGTTCCGTACAGGTTGCAATTTGTCCTGAGGATGAACGGGAAGAGGGGGAACCAATGAGAGACTAGCTCTAGGTGTAGGGACAGGCACAGGTCACTCTATTTTCTCATCAGGAAGAAGAATTAACCACAGGCTCAGCATGCCGGCCGGAACCAAAATAGGGCCTGAAGCAATCCTGCGCTTTTGAGGCCAGCTCCCAAGAAAGCGAGTTGAAAAATGGAGCTCAGGGGTACTGCAATTCACAAACCTGCAGACTTATAAATGATAACTCTCGTCCACAAATATATTGAGGGAAGGCAACGAAGAGGATTTGAAAGCAAGGCAGAATTGCAGGAAACACATTTCAGGAGGGAGTTTCGAATCGCCTTTAAAGCACAGGAAAAGCGGCAAAACCTCGACAATGATGCCGTTGGCCAAAAAGGGCGTATGCGTTTTTTCCTGAATATATTCAGGAAAAAACGCATACGCCCTTTTTGGCCAACCAAGCAACCTGGAAAGGCAAATCAGCGCTACAAAGAAGTCTCGCTTCTCATCGGTCAAAAGGGCCCTGCTGAATAAAGTGTCAAAACCAGAAATGCAGGACAGGCCATGGAGAAATGGGAGCCTTGCTACGCTGATGGGCCGGACCTAAATTGCCAACAGCCACTCTGGAGAAGTGTACGGTATGTCCTGAAACATCTAAAAAACTCAGCTTAGAGAGCATAGGGCACTTCCACTCATGGGCGTATAAATTGGGAAAACTAAAAATCAGCAAGACACAGGCACCCCAAAGTTTAGGGCTGCTCTGTTGAAAAGAACCTCCACTTCGTTACACCTTAAATATACAAGGAAAGAGAAAAATGGATAAAGAAGTTGTGGTCCTTATGTACAATGGAATATCACTCAGCCATGAAATCAACGTCATAAGGCTAGTAGCAGCATGATGAGTGGATTTAGGTACGACGATTCTAAGTGAAATAAGTCACACAGAAAAAGACACTTATCATAAGATATCACTTATAGAGGGAATGTAAAAACCGCTACCCTTGAACTGAATTACAAAACAGAACAGAGACACACGTTTAGAAAACACACTATGGCTGCTTAACGGGAAAGGTGAGGTGGGATGATGCATAAAACAAGGGTTTCAAATTAGCTCAGATACCGTTCCATAGACCCAATAGGTAATAGACAAGACTTACTCCTTGCTCAGTGAATTGGACTCAACACCCCCTATTCACCGCCCAAGAATATATATGACTAGTAAGAATCTTTAAACCTATGTATTGATATCTCTCTGTAAGTGAGTCAAGTGGGTGTAAAGCGGCAGAAACACAGCAGTGAAAAGCAGCTAAACCCCATTATAAAAATCAATTACTTTTAAACACCCGTGAAACAAAGACAGTGAAAGAGAGAGAAATTCTTACAAAATTCGTTCACGGGCTGTGATGCCACCTGGATTGACCATATCTAGACCCACAGCTGACTGAGACATAAGGGTGGACACTCTTGGGGCTGAGAGGTTTGGTGAGGTTGGGTGAGGAAACGCAGACCCTTTAAAGTAATACTGCGTGGTACCCATCCCATGGGTCCCAAATCTCCAGGTTCAAGGGCATCTTCCTACATCGAAAACATGCATGAGAAACCCAGAAAATGGTACACCGTGTGATCGGGAAAGGTTTCCAAAACGCACCTCATTTCTCATCTCCTTATTCTCGGGTTCGCCATTCCATCCGCTTTACTAGCAATCTCCCTCCTTGGAGAATCAGCACCTTTAACCTCCTGTTCCGTTCAGGTTGCAATTTGTCCTGAGGATGAACAGGAAGAGGGGGAACCAATGAGAGACTAGGTCTAGGTGTAGGGACAGGCACAGGTCACTCTATTTTCTCATCAGGAAGAAGAATTAACCACAGGCTCAGCATGCCGGCCGGAACCAAAATAGGGCCTGAAGCAATCCTGCGCTTTTGAGGCCAGCTCCCAAGAAAGCGAGTTGAAAAATGGAGCTCAGGGGCACTGCAATTCACAAACCTGCAGACTTATAAATGATAACTCTCGTCCACAAATATATTGAGGGAAGGCAACGAAGAGGATTTGAAAGCAAGGCAGAATTGCAGGAAACACATTTCAGGAGGGAGATTCGAATCGCCTTTAAAGCACAGGAAAAGCGGCAAAACCTCGACAATGACGCCCTTGGCCAAAAAGGGCGTATGCGTTTTTTCCTGAATATATTCAGGAAAAAACGCATACGCCCTTTTTGGCCAACCAAGCAACCTGGAAAGGCAAATCAGCGCTACAAAGAAGTCTCACTTCCCATCGGTCAAAAGGGCCATGCTGAAAAAAGTGTCAAAACCAGAAATGCAGGACAGGCCATGGAGAAATGGGAGCCTTGCTACACTGATGGGCGGGACGTAAATTGCCAACAGCCACTCTGGAGAAGTGTACGGTATGTCCTGAAACATCTAAGAAACTCAACTTAGAGAGCATAGGGCACTTCCACTCATGGGCGTATAAATTGGGAAAACTAAAAATCAGCAAGACACAGGCACCCCAAAGTTTAGGGCTGCTCTGTTGACAAGAACCTCCACTTCGTTACACCTTAAATATCCCAGGAAAGAGAAAAATCGATAAAGAAGTTGTGGTCCTTATGTACAATGGAATATCACTCAGCCATGAAATCAACGTCATAAGGCTAGTAGCAGCATGATGAGTGGATTTAGGTATGACGATTCTAAGTGAAATAAGTCAAACAGAAAAAGACACTTATCATAAGATATCACTTATAGAGGGAATGTAAAAACCGCTACCCTTGAACTGAATTAAAAAACAGAACAGAGACACACGTTTAGAAAACACACTATGGCTGCTTAACGGTAAAGGTGAGGTGGGGTGATGCATAAAACAAGGGTTTCAAATTAGCTCAGATACCGTTCCATAAACCCAATAGGTAATAGACAAGACCTACTCCTTGCTCAGTGAATTGGACTCAACACCCCCTATTCACCGCCCAAGAATATATCTGACTAGTAAGAATCTTAAAACCTATGTATTGATATATCTCTGTAAGTGAGTCAAGTGGGTGTAAAGCGGCAGAAACACAGCAGTGAAAAGCAGCTAAACCCCATTATAAAAGTCAATTACTTTTAAAAACCCGTGAAACAAAGACAGTGAAAGAGAGAGAAATTCTTACAAAATTCGTTCAGGGGCTGTGATGCCACCTGGATTGACCATATCTAGACCCACAGCTGATTGAGACATAAGGGTGGACACTCATGGGGCTGAGAGATTTGGTGAGGTTGGGTGAGGAAACGCAGACCCTTTAAAGTAATACTGCGTGGTACCCATCCCATGGGTCCCAAATCTCCAGGTTCAAGGGCATCTTCCTATATCGAAAACATGCATGAGAAACCCAGAAGACGGTACACCGTGTGATCGGGAAAGGTTTCTAAAACGCACCTCATTTCTCATCTCCTTGTGCTCGGGTTCGCCATTCCAGCCGCTTCACTAGCAATCTGCTTCCTTGGAGAATCAGCACATTTAACCTCCTGTTCCGTACAGGTTGCAATTTGTCCTGAGGATGAACGGGAAGAGGGGGAACCAATGAGAGACTAGCTCTAGGTGTAGGGACAGGCACAGGTCACTCTATTTTCTCATCAGGAAGAAGAATTAACCACAGGCTCAGCATGCCGGCCGGAACCAAAATAGGGCCTGAAGCAATCCTGCACTTTTGAGGCCAGCTCCCAAGAAAGCGAGTTGAAAAATGTAGCTCAGGGGTACTGCAATTCACAAACCTGCAGACTTATAAATGATAACCCTCGTCCACAAATATATTGAGGGAAGGCAACGAAGAGGATTTGAAAGCAAGGCAGAATTGCAGGAAACACATTTCAGGAGGGAGATTCGAATCGCCTTTAAAGCAAAGGAAAAGCGGCAAAACCTCGACAATGATGCCGTTGGCCAAAAAGGGCGTATGCGTTTTTTCCTGAATATATTCAGGAAAAAACGCATACGCCCTTTTTGGCCAACCAAGCAACCTGGAAAGGCAAATCAGCACTACAAAGAAGTCTCGCTTCTCATCGGTCAAAAGGGCCCTGCTGAATAAAGTGTCAAAACCAGAAATGCAGGACAGGCCATGGAGAAATGGGAGCCTTGCTACGCTGATGGGCGGGACGTAAATTGCCAACAGCCACTCTGGAGAAGTGTACGGTATGTCCTGAAACATCTAAAAAACTCAGCTTAGAGAGCATAGGGCACTTCCACTCATGGGCGTATAAATTGGGAAAACTAAAAATCAGCAAGACACAGGCACCCCAAAGTTTAGGGCTGCTCTGTTGAAAAGAACCTCCACTTCGTTACACCTTAAATATACAAGGAAAGAGAAAAATGGATAAAGAAGTTGTGGTCCTTATGTACAATGGAATATCACTCAGCCATGAAATCAACGTCATAAGGCTAGTAGCAGCATGATGAGTGGATTTAGGTACGACGATTCTAAGTGAAATAAGTCACACAGAAAAAGACACTTATCATAAGATATCACTTATAGAGGGAATGTAAAAACCGCTACCCTTGAACTGAATTACAAAACAGAACAGAGACACACGTTTAGAAAACACACTATGGCTGCTTAACGGGAAAGGTGAGGTGGGATGATGCATAAAACAAGGGTTTCAAATTAGCTCAGATACCGTTCCATAGACCCAATAGGTAATAGACAAGACTTACTCCTTGCTCAGTGAATTGGACTCAACACCCCCTATTCACCGCCCAAGAATATATCTGACTAGTAAGAATCTTAAAACCTATGTATTGATATCTCTCTGTAAGTGAGTCAAGTGGGTGTAAAGCGGCAGAAACACAGCAGTGAAAAGCAGCTAAACCCCATTATAAAAATCAATTACTTTTAAACACCCGTGAAACAAAGACAGTGAAAGAGAGAGAAATTCTTACAAAATTCGTTCAGGGGCTGTGATGCCACCTGGATTGACCAAATCTAGACCCACAGCTGACTGAGACATAAGGGTGGACACTCTTGGGGCTGAGAGGTTTGGTGAGGTTGGGTGAGGAAACGCAGACCCTTTAAAGTAATACTGCGTGGTACCCATCCCATGGGTCCCAAATCTCCAGGTTCAAGGGCATCTTCCTACATCGAAAACATGCATGAGAAACCCAGAAAATGGTACACCGTGTGATCGGGAAAGGTTTCCAAAACGCACCTCATTTCTCATCTCCTTGTTCTCGGGTTCGCCATTCCATCCGCTTTACTAGCAATCTCCCTCCTTGGAGAATCAGCACCTTTAACCTCCTGTTCCGTTCAGGTTGCAATTTGTCCTGAGGATGAACAGGAAGAGGGGGAACCAATGAGAGACTAGGTCTAGGTGTTGGGACAGGCACAGGTCACTCTATTTTCCCATCAGGAAGAAGAATTAACCACAGGCTCAGCCTGCCGCCCGGGACCAGAATAGGGCCTGAAGCAATCCTGCGCTTTTGCGGCCAGCTTCCAAGAAAGCGAGTTGAAAAATGGAGCTCAGGGGCACTGCATTTCACAAACCTGCAGACTTATAAATGATAACTCTCGTCCACAAATATATTGAGGGAAGGCAACGAAGAGGAGTTGAAAGCAAGGCAGAATTGCAGGAAACAGATTTCAGGAGGGAGATTCGAATCGTCTTTAAAGCACAGGAAAAGCGGCAAAACCTCGACAATGATGCCCTTGGCCAAAAAGGGCGTATGCGTTTTTTCCTGAATATATTCAGGAAAAAACGCATACGCCCTTTTTGGCCAACCAAGCAACCTGGAAAGGCAAATCAGCACTACAAAGAAGTCTCGCTTCTCATCGGTCAAAAGGGCCCTGCTGAATAAAGTGTCAAAACCAGAAATGCAGGACAGGCCATGGAGAAATGGGAGCCTTGCTACGCTGATGGGCGGGACGTAAATTGCCAACAGCCACTCTGGAGAAGTGTACGGTATGTCCTGAAACATCTAAAAAACTCAGCTTAGAGAGCATAGGGCACTTCCACTCATGGGCGTATAAATTGGGAAAACTAAAAATCAGCAAGACACAGGCACCCCAAAGTTTAGGGCTGCTCTGTTGACAAGAACCTCCACTTCGTTACACCTTAAATATCCCAGGAAAGAGAAAAATCGATAAAGAAGTTGTGGTCCTTATGTACAATGGAATATCACTCAGCCATGAAATCAACGTCATAAGGCTAGTAGCAGCATGATGAGTGGATTTAGGTATGACGATTCTAAGTGAAATAAGTCACACAGAAAAAGACACTTATCATAAGATATCACTTATAGAGGGAATGTAAAAACCGCTACCCTTGAACTGAATTACAAAACAGAACAGAGACACACGTTTAGAAAACACACTATGGCTGCTTAACGGGAAAGGTGAGGTGGGGTGATGCATAAAACAAGGGTTTCAAATTAGCTCAGATACCGTTCCATAAACCCAATAGGTAATAGACAAGACCTACTCCTTGCTCAGTGAATTGGACTCAACACCCCCTATTCACCGCCCAAGAATATATCTGACTAGTAAGAATCTTAAAACCTATGTATTGATATCTCTCTGTAAGTGAGTCAAGTGGGTGTAAAGCGGCAGAAACACAGCAGTGAAAAGCAGCTAAACCCCATTATAAAAGTCAATTACTTTTAAAAACCCGTGAAACAAAGACAGTGAAAGAGAGAGAAATTCTTACAAAATTCGTTCAGGGGCTGTGATGCCACCTGGATTGACCATATCTAGACCCACAGCTGATTGAGACATAAGGGTGGACACTCATGGGGCTGAGAGATTTGGTGAGGTTGGGTGAGGAAACGCAGACCCTTTAAAGTAATACTGCGTGGTACCCATCCTATGGGTCCCAAATCTCCAGGTTCAAGGGCATCTTCCTACATCGAAAACATGCATGAGAAACCCAGAAGACGGTACACCGTGTGATCGGGAAAGGTTTCTAAAACGCACCTCATTTCTCATCTCCTTGTGCTCGGGTTCGCCATTCCAGCCGCTTCACTAGCAATCTGCTTCCTTGGAGAATCAGCACCTTTAACCTCCTGTTCCGTACAGGTTGCAATTTGTCCTGAGGATGAACGGGAAGAGGGGGAACCAATGAGAGACTAGCTCTAGGTGTAGGGACAGGCACAGGTCACTCTATTTTCTCATCAGGAAGAAGAATTAACCACAGGCTCAGCATGCCGGCCGGAACCAAAATAGGGCCTGAAGCAATCCTGCGCTTTTGAGGCCAGCTCCCAAGAAAGCGAGTTGAAAAATGGAGCTCAGGGGCACTGCAATTCACAAACCTGCAGACTTATAAATGATAACTCTCGTCCACAAATATATTGAGGGAAGGCAACGAAGAGGATTTGAAAGCAAGGCAGAATTGCAGGAAACACATTTCAGGAGGGAGATTCGAATCGCCTTTAAAGCACAGGAAAAGCGGCAAAACCTCGACAATGACGCCCTTGGCCAAAAAGGGCGTATGCGTTTTTTCCTGAATATATTCAGGAAAAAACGCATACGCCCTTTTTGGCCAACCAAGCAACCTGGAAAGGCAAATCAGCGCTACAAAGAAGTCTCGCTTCCCATCGGTCAAAAGGGCCATGCTGAATAAAGTGTCAAAACCAGAAATGCAGGACAGGCCATGGAGAAACGGGAGCCTGGCTACGCTGATGGGCGGGATGTAAATTGCCAACAGCCACTCTGGAGAAGTGTACGGTGTGTCCTGAAACATCTAAAAAACTCAGCTTAGAGAGCATAGGGCACTTCCACTCATGGGCGTATAAATTGGCAAAACTAAAAATCAGCAAGACACAGGCTCCCCAAAGTTTAGGGCTGCTCTGTTGACAAGAACCTCCACTTCGTTACACCTTAAATATCCCAGGAAAGACAAAAATGGATAAAGAAGTTGTGGTCCTTCTGTACAATAGAATATCACTCAGCCATGAAATCAACGTCATAATGCTAGTAGCAGCAAGATGAGTGGATTTAGGTAGGACGATTCTAAATGAAATAAGTCACACAGAAAATGACACTTATCATAAGATATCACTTATAGAGGGAATGTAAAAACCGCTACCCTTGAACTGAATTACAAAACAGAGCAGAGTCACACGTTTAGAAAGCACACTATGGCTGCTTAAGGGGAAAGGTGAGGTGGTGTGATGCATAAAACAAGCTTTTCAAATTAGCTCAGATACCGTTCCATAAACCCAATAGGTAATAGACAAGACCTACTCCTTGCTCAGTGAATTGGACTCAACACCCCCTATTCACCGCCCAAGAATATATCTGACTAGTAAGAATCTTAAAACCTATGTATTGATATCTCTCTGTAAGTGAGTCAAGTGGGTGTAAAGCGGCATAAACACAGCAGTGAAAAGCACCTAAACCCCATTATAAAAGTCAATTACTTTTAAAAACCCGTGAAACAAAGACAGTGAAAGAGAGAGAAATTCTTACACACTTCGTTCAGGGGCTGTGATTCCACCTGGATTGACCATATCTAGACCCACAGCTGACTGAGACATAAGGGTGGACACTCTTGGGGCAGAGAGGTTTGGTGAGGTTGGGGGAGGAAACGCAGACCCTTTAAAGTAATACTGTGTGGTACCCATCCCATAGGTCCCAAATCTCCAGGTTCAAGGGCATCTTCCTACATCGAAAACATGCATGAGAAACCCAGAAGATGGCACACCGTGTGATCGGGAAAGGTTTCCAAAACGCACCTCATTTCTCATCTCCTTGTTCTCGGGTTCGCCATTCCATCCGCTTTACTAGCAATCTCCCTCCTTGGAGAATCAGCACCTTTAACCTCCTGTTCCGTACAGTTTGCAATTTGTCCTGAGGATGAACAGGAAGAGGGGGAACCAATGAGAGACTAGGTCTAGGTGTTGGGACAGGCACAGGTCACTCTATTTTCCCATCATGAAGAAGAATTAACCACAGGCTCAGCCTGCCGCCCGGTACCAGAATAGGGCGTGAAGCAATCCTGCGCTTTTGCGGCCAGCTCCCAAGAAAGCGAGTTGAAAAATGGAGCTCAGGGGCACTGCAATTCACAAACCTGCAGACTTATAAATGATAACTCTCGTCCACAAATATATTGAGGGAAGGCAACGAAGAGGATTTGAAAGCAAGGCAGAATTGCAGGAAATATATTTCAGGAGGGAGATTTGAATCGCCTTTAAAGCACAGGAAAAGCGGCAAAACCTCGACAATGACGCCCTTGGCCAAAAAGGGCGTATGCGTTTTTTCCTGAATATATTCAGGAAAAAATGCATACGCCCTTTTTGGCCAACCAAGCAACCTGGAAAGGCAAATCAGCGCTACAAAGAAGTCTCGCTTCCCATCGGTCAAAAGGGCCATGCTGAATAAAGTGTCAAAACCAGAAATGCAGGACAGGCCATGGAGAAACGGGAGCCTGGCTACGCTGATGGGCGGGATGTAAATTGCCAACAGCCACTCTGGAGAAGTGTACGGTGTGTCCTGAAACATCTAAAAAACTCAGCTTAGAGAGCATAGGGCACTTCCACTCATGGGCGTATAAATTGGCAAAACTAAAAATCAGCAAGACACAGGCTCCCCAAAGTTTAGGGCTGCTCTGTTGACAAGAACCTCCACTTCGTTACACCTTAAATATCCCAGGAAAGAGAAAAATGGATAAAGAAGTTGTGGTCCTTATGTACAATAGAATATCACTCAGCCATGAAATCAACGTCATAATGCTAGTAGCAGCAAGATGAGTGGATTTAGGTAGGACGATTCTAAATGAAATAAGTCACACAGAAAATAACACTTATCATAAGATATCACTTATAGAGGGAATGTAAAAACCGCTACCCTTGAACTGAATTACAAAACAGAGCAGAGTCACACGTTTAGAAAGCACACTATGGCTGCTTAAGGGGAAAGGTGAGGTGGTGTGATGCATAAAACAAGCTTTTCAAATTAGCTCAGATACCGTTCCATAAACCCAATAGGTAATAGACAAGACCTACTCCTTGCTCAGTGAATTGGACTCAACACCCCCTATTCACCGCCCAAGAATATATCTGACTAGTAAGAATCTTAAAACCTATGTATTGATATCTCTCTGTAAGTGAGTCAAGTGGGTGTAAAGCGGCAGAAACACAGCAGTGAAAAGCAGCTAAACCCCATTATAAAAGTCAATTACTTTTAAAAACCCGTGAAACAAAGACAGTGAAAGAGAGAGAAATTCTTACAAAATTCGTTCAGGGGCTGTGATGCCACCTGGATTGACCATATCTAGACCCACAGCTGATTGAGACATAAGGGTGGACACTCATGGGGCTGAGAGATTTGGTGAGGTTGGGTGAGGAAACGCAGACCCTTTAAAGTAATACTGCGTGGTACCCATCCCATGGGTCCCAAATCTCCAGGTTCAAGGGCATCTTCCTACATCGAAAACATGCATGAGAAACCCAGAAGACGGTACACCGTGTGATCGGGAAAGGTTTCTAAAACGCACCTCATTTCTCATCTCCTTGTGCTCGGGTTCGCCATTCCAGCCGCTTCACTAGCAATCTGCTTCCTTGGAGAATCAGCACCTTTAACCTCCTGTTCCGTACAGGTTGCAATTTGTCCTGAGGATGAACGGGAAGAGGGGGAACCAATGAGAGACTAGCTCTAGGTGTAGGGACAGGCACAGGTCACTCTATTTTCTCATCAGGAAGAAGAATTAACCACAGGCTCAGCATGCCGGCCGGAACCAAAATAGGGCCTGAAGCAATCCTGCGCTTTTGAGGCCAGCTCCCAAGAAAGCGAGTTGAAAAATGGAGCTCAGGGGCACTGCAATTCACAAACCTGCAGACTTATAAATGATAACTCTCGTCCACAAATATATTGAGGGAAGGCAACGAAGAGGATTTGAAAGCAAGGCAGAATTGCAGGAAACACATTTCAGGAGGGAGATTCGAATCGCCTTTAAAGCACAGGAAAAGCGGCAAAACCTCGACAATGACGCCCTTGGCCAAAAAGGGCGTATGCGTTTTTTCCTGAATATATTCAGGAAAAAACGCATACGCCCTTTTTGGCCAACCAAGCAACCTGGAAAGGCAAATCAGCGCTACAAAGAAGTCTCGCTTCCCATCGGTCAAAAGGGCCATGCTGAATAAAGTGTCAAAACCAGAAATGCAGGACAGGCCATGGAGAAACGGGAGCCTGGCTACGCTGATGGGCGGGATGTAAATTGCCAACAGCCACTCTGGAGAAGTGTACGGTGTGTCCTGAAACATCTAAAAAACTCAGCTTAGAGAGCATAGGGCACTTCCACTCATGGGCGTATAAATTGGCAAAACTAAAAATCAGCAAGACACAGGCTCCCCAAAGTTTAGGGCTGCTCTGTTGACAAGAACCTCCACTTCGTTACACCTTAAATATCCCAGGAAAGAGAAAAATGGATAAAGAAGTTGTGGTCCTTCTGTACAATAGAATATCACTCAGCCATGAAATCAACGTCATAATGCTAGTAGCAGCAAGATGAGTGGATTTAGGTAGGACGATTCTAAATGAAATAAGTCACACAGAAAATGACACTTATCATAAGATATCACTTATAGAGGGAATGTAAAAACCGCTACCCTTGAACTGAATTACAAAACAGAGCAGAGTCACACGTTTAGAAAGCACACTATGGCTGCTTAAGGGGAAAGGTGAGGTGGTGTGATGCATAAAACAAGCTTTTCAAATTAGCTCAGATACCGTTCCATAAACCCAATAGGTAATAGACAAGACCTACTCCTTGCTCAGTGAATTGGACTCAACACCCCCTATTCACCGCCCAAGAATATATCTGACTAGTAAGAATCTTAAAACCTATGTATTGATATCTCTCTGTAAGTGAGTCAAGTGGGTGTAAAGCGGCAGAAACACAGCAGTGAAAAGCAGCTAAACCCCATTATAAAAGTCAATTACTTTTAAAAACCCGTGAAACAAAGACAGTGAAAGAGAGAGAAATTCTTACAAAATTCGTTCAGGGGCTGTGATGCCACCTGGATTGACCATATCTAGACCCACAGCTGATTGAGACATAAGGGTGGACACTCATGGGGCTGAGAGGTTTGGTGAGGTTGGGTGAGGAAACGCAGACCCTTTAAAGTAATACTGCGTGGAACCCATCCCATGGGTCCCAAATCTCCAGGTTCAAGGGCATCTTCCTACATCGAAAACATGCATGAGAAACCCAGAAGACGGTACACCGTGTGATCGGGAAAGGTTTCTAAAACGCACCTCATTTCTCATCTCCTTGTGCTCGGGTTCGCCATTCCAGCCGCTTCACTAGCAATCTGCCTCCTTGTAGAATCAGCACCTTTAACCTCCTGTTCCGTACAGGTTGCAATTTGTCCTGATGATGAACGGGAAGAGGGGGAACCAATGAGAGAATAGCTCTAGGTGTAGGGACAGGCACAGGTCACTCTATTTTCTCATCAGGAAGAAGAATTAACCACAGGCTCAGCCTGCCGGCCGGAATCAAAATAGGTCCAGAAGCAATCCTGCGCTTTTGAGGCCAGCTCCTAAGAAAGCGAGTTGAAAAATGGAGCTCAGGGGCACTGCAATTCACAAACCTGCAGACTTATAAATGATAACTCTCGTCCACAAATATATTGAGGGAAGGCAACGAAGAGGAGTTGAAAGCAAGGCAGAATTGCAGGAAACAGATTTCAGGAGGGAGATTCGAATCGCCATTAAAGCACAGGAAAAGCGGCAAAACCTCGACAATGATGCCGATGGCCAAAAAGGGCGTATGCGTTTTTTCCTGAATATATTCAGGAAAAAACGCATACGCCCTTTTTGGCCAACCAAGCAACCTGGAAAGGCAAATCAGCACTACAAAGAAGTCTCGCTTCTCATCGGTCAAAAGGGCCCTGCTGAATAAAGTGTCAAAACCAGAAATGCAGGACAGGCCATGGAGAAATGGGAGCCTTGCTACGCTGATGGGCGGGACGTAAATTGCCAACAGCCACTCTGGAGAAGTGTACGGTATGTCCTGAAACATCTAAAAAAATCAGCTTAGAGAGCATAGGGCACTTCCACTCATGGGCGTATAAATTGGGAAAACTAAAAATCAGCAAGACACAGGCACCCCAAAGTTTAGGGCTGCTCTGTTGAAAAGAACCTCCACTTCGTTACACCTTAAATATCCCAGGAAAGAGAAAAATGGATAAAGAAGTTGTGGTCCTTATGTACAATTGAATATCACTCTGCCATGAAATCAACGTCATAAGGCTAGTAGCAGCATGATGAGTGGATTTAGGTACGACGATTCTAAGTGAAATAAGTCACACAGAAAAAGACACTTATCATAAGATATCACTTATAGAGGGAATGTAAAAACCGCTACCCTTGAACTGAATTACAAAACAGAACAGAGACACACGTTTAGAAAACACACTATGGCTGCTTAACGGGAAAGGTGAGGTGGGGTGATGCATAAAACAAGGGTTTCAAATTAGCTCAGATACCGTTCCATAAACCCAATAGGTAATAGACAAGACTTACTCCTTGCTCAGTGAATTGGACTCAACACCCCCTATTCACCGCCCAAGAATATATCTGACTAGTAAGAATCTTAAAACCTATGTATTGATATCTCTCTGTAAGTGAGTCAAGTGGGTGTAAAGCGGCAGAAACACAGCAGTGAAAAGCAGCTAAACCCCATTATAAAAGTCAATTACTTTTAAAAACCCGTGAAACAAAGACAGTGAAAGAGAGAGAAATTCTTACAAAATTCGTTCAGGGGCTGTGATGCCACCTGGATTGACCATATCTAGACCCACAGCTGATTGAGACATAAGGGTGGACACTCATGGGGCTGAGAGGTTTGGTGAGGTTGGGTGAGGAAACGCAGACCCTTTAAAGTAATACTGCGTGGTACCCATCCCATGGGTCCCAAATCTCCAGGTTCAAGGGCATCTTCCTACATCGAAAACATGCATGAGAAACCCAGAAGACGGTACACCGTGTGATCGGTAAAGGTTTCTAAAACGCACCTCATTTCTCATCTCCTTGTGCTCGGGTTCGCCATTCCAGCCGCTTCACTAGCAATCTGCTTCCTTGGAGAATCAGCACCTTTAACCTCCTGTTCCGTACAGGTTGCAATTTGTCCTGAGGATGAACGGGAAGAGGGGGAACCAATGAGAGACTAGCTCTAGGTGTAAGGACAGGCACAGGTCACTCTATTTTCTCATCAGGAAGAAGAATTAACCACAGGCTCAGCCTGCCGGCCGGAATCAAAATAAGGCCTGAAGCAATCCTGCGCTTTTGAGGCCAGCTCCCAAGAAAGCGAGTTGAAAAATGGAGCTCAGGGGCACTGCAATTCACAAACCTGCAGACTTATAAATGATAACTCTCGTCCACAAATATATTGAGGGAAGGCAACGAAGAGGATTTGAAAGCAAGGCAGAATTGCAGGAAACAGATTTCAGGAGGGAGATTCGAATCGCCTTTAAAGCACAGGAAAAGCGGCAAAACCTCGACAATGACGCCCTTGGCCAAAAAGGGCGTATGCGTTTTTTCCTGAATATATTCAGGAAAAAACGCATACGCCCTTTTTGGCCAACCAAGCAACCTGGAAAGGCAAATCAGCGCTACAAAGAAGTCTCACTTCCCATCGGTCAAAAGGGCCATGCTGAATAAAGTGTCAAAACCAGAAATGCAGGACAGGCCATGGAGAAACGGGAGCCTGGCTACGCTGATGGGCAGGACGTAAATTGCCAACAGCCACTCTGGAGAAGTGAACGGTGTGTCCTGAAACATCTAAAAAACTCAGCTTAGAGAGCATAGGGCACTTCCACTCATGGGCGTATAAACTGGGAAAACTAAAAATCAGCAAGACACAGGCTCCCCAAAGTTTAGGGCTGCTCTGTTGACAAGAACCTCCACTTCGTTACACCTTAAATATCCCAGGAAAGAGAAAAATGGATAAAGAAGTTGTGGTCCTTCTGTACAATAGAATATCACTCAGCCATGAAATCAACGTCATAATGCTAGTAGCAGCAAGATGAGTGGATTTAGGTAGGACGATTCTAAATGAAATAAGTCACACAGAAAATGACACTTATCATAAGATATCACTTATAGAGGGAATGTAAAAACCGCTACCCTTGAACTGAATTACAAAACAGAGCAGAGTCACACGTTTAGAAAGCACACTATGGCTGCTTAAGGGGAAAGGTGAGGTGGTGTGATGCATAAAACAAGCTTTTCAAATTAGCTCAGATACCGTTCCATAAACCCAATAGGTAATAGACAAGACCTACTCCTTGCTCAGTGAATTGGACTCAACACCCCCTATTCACCGCCCAAGAATATATCTGACTAGTAAGAATCTTAAAACCTATGTATTGATATCTCTCTGTAAGTGAGTCAAGTGGGTGTAAAGCGGCAGAAACACAGCAGTGAAAAGCAGCTAAACCCCATTATAAAAGTCAATTACTTTTAAAAACCCGTGAAACAAAGACAGTGAAAGAGAGAGAAATTCTTACAAAATTCGTTCAGGGGCTGTGATGCCACCTGGATTGACCATATCTAGACCCACAGCTGATTGAGACATAAGGGTGGACACTCATGGGGCTGAGAGGTTTGGTGAGGTTGGGTGAGGAAACGCAGACCCTTTAAAGTAATACTGCGTGGAACCCATCCCATGGGTCCCAAATCTCCAGGTTCAAGGGCATCTTCCTACATCGAAAACATGCATGAGAAACCCAGAAGACGGTACACCGTGTGATCGGGAAAGGTTTCTAAAACGCACCTCATTTCTCATCTCCTTGTGCTCGGGTTCGCCATTCCAGCCGCTTCACTAGCAATCTGCTTCCTTGGAGAATCAGCACCTTTAACCTCCTGTTCCGTACAGGTTGCAATTTGTCCTGAGGATGAACGGGAAGAGGGGGAACCAATGAGAGAATAGCTCTAGGTGTAGGGACAGGCACAGGTCACTCTATTTTCTCATCAGGAAGAAGAATTAACCACAGGCTCAGCCTGCCGGCCGGAATCAAAATAGGTCCAGAAGCAATCCTGCGCTTTTGAGGCCAGCTCCCAAGAAAGCGAGTTGAAAAATGGAGCTCAGGGGCACTGCAATTCACAAACCTGCAGACTTATAAATGATAACTCTCGTCCACAAATATATTGAGGGAAGGCAACGAAGAGGAGTTGAAAGCAAGGCAGAATTGCAGGAAACAGATTTCAGGAGGGAGATTCGAATCGCCATTAAAGCACAGGAAAAGCGGCAAAACCTCGACAATGATGCCGTTGGCCAAAAAGGGCGTATGCGTTTTTTCCTGAATATATTCAGGAAAAAACGCATACGCCCTTTTTGGCCAACCAAGCAACCTGGAAAGGCAAATCAGCACTACAAAGAAGTCTCGCTTCTCATCGGTCAAAAGGGCCCTGCTGAATAAAGTGTCAAAACCAGAAATGCAGGACAGGCCATGGAGAAATGGGAGCCTTGCTACGCTGATGGGCGGGACGTAAATTGCCAACAGCCACTCTGGAGAAGTGTACGGTATGTCCTGAAACATCTAAAAAACTCAGATTAGAGAGCATAGGGCACTTCCACTCATGGGCGTATAAATTGGGAAAACTAAAAATCAGCAAGACACAGGCACCCCAAAGTTTAGGGCTGCTCTGTTGAAAAGAACCTCCACTTCGTTACACCTTAAATATCCCAGGAAAGAGAAAAATGGATACAGAAGTTGTGGTCCTTATGTACAATTGAATATCACTCTGCCATGAAATCAACGTCATAAGGCTAGTAGCAGCATGATGAGTGGATTTAGGTACGACGATTCTAAGTGAAATAAGTCACACAGAAAAAGACACTTATCATAAGATATCACTTATAGAGGGAATGTAAAAACCGCTACCCTTGAACTGAATTACAAAACAGAACAGAGACACACGTTTAGAAAACACACTATGGCTGCTTAACGGGAAAGGTGAGGTGGGGTGATGCATAAAACAAGGGTTTCAAATTAGCTCAGATACCGTTCCATAAACCCAATAGGTAATAGACAAGACCTACTCCTTGCTCAGTGAATTGGACTCAACACCCCCTATTCACCGCCCAAGAATATATCTGACTAGTAAGAATCTTAAAACCTATGTATTGATATCTCTCTGTAAGTGAGTCAAGTGGGTGTAAAGCGGCAGAAACACAGCAGTGAAAAGCAGCTAAACCCCATTATAAAAGTCAATTACTTTTAAAAACCCGTGAAACAAAGACAGTGAAAGAGAGAGAAATTCTTACACAATTCGTTCAGGGGCTGTGAGGCCACCTGGATTGACCATATCTAGACCCACAGCTGATTGAGACATAAGGGTGGACACTCATGGGGCTGAGAGGTTTGGTGAGGTTGGGTGAGGAAACGCAGACCCTTTAAAGTAATACTGCGTGGAACCCATCCCATGGGTCCCAAATCTCCAGGTTCAAGGGCATCTTCCTACATGGAAAACATGCATGAGAAACCCAGAAGACGGTACACCGTGTGATCGGGAAAGGTTTCTAAAACGCACCTCATTTCTCATCTCCTTGTGCTCGGGTTCGCCATTCCAGCCGCTTCACTAGCAATCTGCCTCCTTGTAGAATCAGCACCTTTAACCTCCTGTTCCGTACAGGTTGCAATTTGTCCTGAGGATGAACGGGAAGAGGGGGAACCAATGAGAGAATAGCTCTAGGTGTAGGGACAGGCACAGGTCACTCTATTTTCTCATCAGGAAGAAGAATTAACCACAGGCTCAGCCTGCCGGCCGGAATCAAAATAGGTCCAGAAGCAATCCTGCGCTTTTGAGGCCAGCTCCCAAGAAAGCGAGTTGAAAAATGGAGCTCAGGGGCACTGCAATTCACAAACCTGCAGACTTATAAATGATAACTCTCGTCCACAAATATATTGAGGGAAGGCAACGAAGAGGAGTTGAAAGCAAGGCAGAATTGCAGGAAACAGATTTCAGGAGGGAGATTCGAATCGCCATTAAAGCACAGGAAAAGCGGCAAAACCTCGACAATGATGCCGTTGGCCAAAAAGGGCGTATGCGTTTTTTCCTGAATATATTCAGGAAAAAACGCATACGCCCTTTTTGGCCAACCAAGCAACCTGGAAAGGCAAATCAGCACTACAAAGAAGTCTCGCTTCTCATCGGTCAAAAGGGCCCTGCTGAATAAAGTGTCAAAACCAGAAATGCAGGACAGGCCATGGAGAAATGGGAGCCTTGCTACGCTGATGGGCGGGACGTAAATTGCCAACAGCCACTCTGGAGAAGTGTACGGTATGTCCTGAAACATCTAAAAAACTCAGATTAGAGAGCATAGGGCACTTCCACTCATGGGCGTTTAAATTGGGAAAACTAAAAATCAGCAAGACACAGGCACCCCAAAGTTTAGGGCTGCTCTGTTGAAAAGAACCTCCACTTCGTTACACCTTAAATATCCCAGGAAAGAGAAAAATGGATACAGAAGTTGTGGTCCTTATGTACAATTGAATATCACTCTGCCATGAAATCAACGTCATAAGGCTAGTAGCAGCATGATGAGTGGATTTAGGTACGACGATTCTAAGTGAAATAAGTCACACAGAAAAAGACACTTATCATAAGATATCACTTATAGAGGGAATGTAAAAACCGCTACCCTTGAACTGAATTACAAAACAGAACAGAGACACACGTTTAGAAAACACACTATGGCTGCTTAACGGGAAAGGTGAGGTGGGGTGATGCATAAAACAAGGGTTTCAAATTAGCTCAGATACCGTTCCATAAACCCAATAGGTAATAGACAAGACCTACTCCTTGCTCAGTGAATTGGACTCAACACCCCCTATTCACCGCCCAAGAATATATCTGACTAGTAAGAATCTTAAAACCTATGTATTGATATCTCTCTGTAAGTGAGTCAAGTGGGTGTAAAGCGGCAGAAACACAGCAGTGAAAAGCAGCTAAACCCCATTATAAAAGTCAATTACTTTTAAAAACCCGTGAAACAAAGACAGTGAAAGAGAGAGAAATTCTTACAAAATTCGTTCAGGGGCTGTGATGCCACCTGGATTGACCATATCTAGACCCACAGCTGATTGAGACATAAGGGTGGACACTCATGGGGCTGAGAGGTATGGTGAGGTTGGGTGAGGAAACGCAGACCCTTTAAAGTAATACTGCGTGGAACCCATCCCATGGGTCCCAAATCTCCAGGTTCAAGGGCATCTTCCTACATCGAAAACATGCATGAGAAACCCAGAAGACGGTACACCGTGTGATCGGGAAAGGTTTCTAAAACGCACCTCATTTCTCATCTCCTTGTGCTCGGGTTCGCCATTCCAGCCGCTTCACTAGCAATCTGCCTCCTTGTAGAATCAGCACCTTTAACCTCCTGTTCCGTACAGGTTGCAATTTGTCCTGAGGATGAACGGGAAGAGGGGGAACCAATGAGAGAATAGCTCTAGGTGTAGGGACAGGCACAGGTCACTCTATTTTCTCATCAGGAAGAAGAATTAACCACAGGCTCAGCCTGCCGCCCGGAATCAAAATAGGTCCAGAAGCAATCCTGCGCTTTTGAGGCCAGCTCCCAAGAAAGCGAGTTGAAAAATGGAGCTCAGGGGCACTGCAATTCACAAACCTGCAGACTTATAAATGATAACTCTCGTCCACAAATATATTGAGGGAAGGCAACGAAGAGGATTTGAAAGCAAGGCAGAATTGCAGGAAACACATTTCAGGAGGGAGATTCGAATCGCCTTTAAAGCACAGGAAAAGCGGCAAAACCTCGACAATGACGCCCTTGGCCAAAAAGGGCGTATGCGTTTTTTCCTGAATATATTCAGGAAAAAACGCATACGCCCTTTTTGGCCAACCAAGCAACCTGGAAAGGCAAATCAGCGCTACAAAGAAGTCTCACTTCCCATCGGTCAAAAGGGCCATGCTGAATAAAGTGTCAAAACCAGAAATGCAGGACAGGCCATGGAGAAACGGGAGCCTGGCTACGCTGATGGGCGGGACGTAAATTGCCAACAGCCACTCTGGAGAAGTGAACGGTGTGTCCTGAAACATCTAAAAAACTCAGCTTAGAGAGCATAGGGCACTTCAACTCATGGGCGTATAAATTGGGAAAACTAAAAATCAGCAAGACACAGGCACCCCAAAGTTTAGGGCTGCTCTGTTGAAAAGAACCTCCACTTCGTTACACCTTAAATATCCCAGGAAAGACAAAAATGGATAAAGAAGTTGTGGTCCTTCTGTACAATTGAATATCACTCTGCCATGAAATCAACGTCATAAGGCTAGTAGCAGCATGATGAGTGGATTTAGGTACGACGATTCTAAGTGAAATTAGTCACACAGAAAAAGACACTTATCATAAGATATCACTTATAGAGGGAATGTAAAAACCGCTACCCTTGAACTGAATTACAAAACAGAACAGAGACACACGTTTAGAAAACACACTATGGCTGCTTAAGGGGAAAGGTGAGGTGGTGTGATGCATAAAACAAGCTTTTCAAATTAGCTCAGATACCGTTCCATAAACCCAATAGGTAATAGACAAGACTTACTCCTTGCTCAGTGAATTGGACTCAACACCCCCTATTCACCGCCCAAGAATATATCTGACTAGTAAGAATCTTAAAACCTATGTATTGATATCTCTCTGTAAGTGAGTCAAGTGGGTGTAAAGCGGCAGAAACACAGCAGTGAAAAGCAGCTAAACCCCATTATAAAAGTCAATTACTTTTAAAAACCCGTGAAACAAAGACAGTGAAAGAGAGAGAAATTCTTACAAAATTCGTTCAGGGGCTGTGATGCCACCTGGATTGACCATATCTAGACCCACAGCTGATTGAGACATAAGGGTGGACACTCATGGGGCTGAGAGGTTTGGTGAGGTTGGGTGAGGAAACGCAGACCCTTTAAAGTAATACTGCGTGGAACCCATCCCATGGGTCCCAAATCTCCAGGTTCAAGGGCATCTTCCTACATCGAAAACATGCATGAGAAACCCAGAAGACGGTACACCGTGTGATCGGGAAAGGTTTCTAAAACGCACCTCATTTCTCATCTCCTTGTGCTCGGGTTCGCCATTCCAGCCGCTTCACTAGCAATCTGCCTCCTTGTAGAATCAGCACCTTTAACCTCCTGTTCCGTACAGGTTGCAATTTGTCCTGAGGATGAACGGGAAGAGGGGGAACCAATGAGAGAATAGCTCTAGGTGTAGGGACAGGCACAGGTCACTCTATTTTCTCATCAGGAAGAAGAATTAACCACATGCTCAGCCTGCCGGCCGGAATCAAAATAGGTCCAGAAGCAATCCTGCGCTTTTGAGGCCAGCTCCCAAGAAAGCGAGTTGAAAAATGGAGCTCAGGGGCACTGCAATTCACAAACCTGCAGACTTATAAATGATAACTCTCGTCCACAAATATATTGAGGGAAGGCAACGAAGAGGAGTTGAAAGCAAGGCAGAATTGCAGGAAACAGATTTCAGGAGGGAGATTCGAATCGCCATTAAAGCACAGGAAAAGCGGCAAAACCTCGACAATGATGCCGTTGGCCAAAAAGGGCGTATGCGTTTTTTCCTGAATATATTCAGGAAAAAACGCATACGCCCTTTTTGGCCAACCAAGCAACCTGGAAAGGCAAATCAGCACTACAAAGAAGTCTCGCTTCTCATCGGTCAAAAGGGCCCTGCTGAATAAAGTGTCAAAACCAGAAATGCAGGACAGGCCATGGAGAAACGGGAGCCTGGCTACGCTGATGGGCGGGATGTAAATTGCCAACAGCCACTCTGGAGAAGTGAACGGTGTGTCCTGAAACATCTAAAAAACTCAGCTTAGAGAGCATAGGGCACTTCCACTCATGGGCGTATAAATTGGCAAAACTAAAAATCAGCAAGACACAGGCTCCCCAAAGTTTAGGGCTGCTCTGTTGACAAGAACCTCCACTTCGTTACACCTTAAATATCCCAGGAAAGACAAAAATGGATAAAGAAGTTGTGGTCCTTCTGTACAATAGAATATCACTCAGCCATGAAATCAACGTCATAATGCTAGTAGCAGCAAGATGAGTGGATTTAGGTAGGACGATTCTAAATGAAATAAGTCACACAGAAAATGACACTTATCATAAGATATCACTTATAGAGGGAATGTAAAAACCGCTACCCTTGAACTGAATTACAAAACAGAGCAGAGTCACACGTTTAGAAAGCACACTATGGCTGCTTAAGGGGAAAGGTGAGGTGGTGTGATGCATAAAACAAGCTTTTCAAATTAGCTCAGATACCGTTCCATAAACCCAATAGGTAATAGACAAGACCTACTCCTTGCTCAGTGAATTGGACTCAACACCCCCTATTCACCGCCCAAGAATATATCTGACTAGTAAGAATCTTAAAACCTATGTATTGATATCTCTCTGTAAGTGAGTCAAGTGGGTGTAAAGCGGCAGAAACACAGCAGTGAAAAGCAGCTAAACCCCATTATAAAAGTCAATTACTTTTAAAAACCCGTGAAACAAAGACAGTGAAAGAGAGAGAAATTCTTACAAAATTCGTTCAGGGGCTGTGATGCCACCTGGATTGACCATATCTAGACCCACAGCTGATTGAGACATAAGGGTGGACACTCATGGGGCTGAGAGGTTTGGTGAGGTTGGGTGAGGAAACGCAGACCCTTTAAAGTAATACTGCGTGGAACCCATCCCATGGGTCCCAAATCTCCAGGTTCAAGGGCATCTTCCTACATCGAAAACATGCATGAGAAACCCAGAAGACGGTACACCGTGTGATCGGGAAAGGTTTCTAAAACGCATCTCATTTCTCATCTCCTTGTGCTCGGGTTCGCCATTCCAGCCGCTTCACTAGCAATCTGCTTCCTTGGAGAATCAGCACCTTTAACCTCCTGTTCCGTACAGGTTGCAATTTGTCCTGAGGATGAACGGGAAGAGGGGGAACCAATGAGAGACTAGCTCTAGGTGTAGGGACAGGCACAGGTCACTCTATTTTCTCATCAGGAAGAAGAATTAACCACAGGCTCAGCATGCCGGCCGGAACCAAAATAGGGCCTGAAGCAATCCTGCGCTTTTGAGGCCAGCTCCCAAGAAAGCGAGTTGAAAAATGGAGCTCAGGGGCACTGCAATTCACAAACCTGCAGACTTATAAATGATAACTCTCGTCCACAAATATATTGAGGGAAGGCAACGAAGAGGATTTGAAAGCAAGGCAGAATTGCAGGAAACACATTTCAGGAGGGAGATTCGAATCGCCTTTAAAGCACAGGAAAAGCGGCAAAACCTCGACAATGACGCCCTTGGCCAAAAAGGGCGTATGCGTTTTTTCCTGAATATATTCAGGAAAAAACGCATACGCCCTTTTTGGCCAACCAAGCAACCTGGAAAGGCAAATCAGCGCTACAAAGAAGTCTCACTTCCCATCGGTCAAAAGGGTCATGCTGAATAAAGTGTCAAAACCAGAAATGCAGGACAGGCCATGGAGAAACGGGAGCCTGGCTACGCTGATGGGCGGGATGTAAATTGCCAACAGCCACTCTGGAGAAGTGAACGGTGTGTCCTGAAACATCTAAAAAACTCAGCTTAGAGAGCATAGGGCACTTCCACTCATGGGCGTATAAATTGGCAAAACTAAAAATCAGCAAGACACAGGCTCCCCAAAGTTTAGGGCTGCTCTGTTGACAAGAACCTCCACTTCGTTACACCTTAAATATCCCAGGAAAGACAAAAATGGATAAAGAAGTTGTGGTCCTTCTGTACAATAGAATATCACTCAGCCATGAAATCAACGTCATAATGCTAGTAGCAGCAAGATGAGTGGATTTAGGTAGGACGATTCTAAATGAAATAAGTCACACAGAAAATGACACTTATCATAAGATATCACTTATAGAGGGAATGTAAAAACCGCTACCCTTGAACTGAATTACAAAACAGAGCAGAGTCACACGTTTAGAAAGCACACTATGGCTGCTTAAGGGGAAAGGTGAGGTGGTGTGATGCATAAAACAAGCTTTTCAAATTAGCTCAGATACCGTTCCATAAACCCAATAGGTAATAGACAAGACCTACTCCTTGCTCAGTGAATTGGACTCAACACCCCCTATTCACCGCCCAAGAATATATCTGACTAGTAAGAATCTTAAAACCTATGTATTGATATCTCTCTGTAAGTGAGTCAAGTGGGTGTAAAGCGGCAGAAACACAGCAGTGAAAAGCAGCTAAACCCCATTATAAAAGTCAATTACTTTTAAAAACCCGTGAAACAAAGACAGTGAAAGAGAGAGAAATTCTTACAAAATTCGTTCAGGGGCTGTGATGCCACCTGGATTGACCATATCTAGACCCACAGCTGATTGAGACATAAGGGTGGACACTCATGGGGCTGAGAGGTTTGGTGAGGTTGGGTGAGGAAACGCAGACCCTTTAAAGTAATACTGCGTGGAACCCATCCCATGGGTCCCAAATCTCCAGGTTCAAGGGCATCTTCCTACATCGAAAACATGCATGAGAAACCCAGAAGATGGTACACCGTGTGATCGGGAAAGGTTTCCAAAACGCACCTCATTTCTCATCTCCTTGTTCTCGGGTTCGCCATTCCATCCGCTTTACTAGCAATCTCCCTCCTTGGAGAATCAGCACCTTTAACCTCCTGTTCCGTACAGGTTGCAATTTGTCCTGAGGATGAACAGGAAGAGGGGGAACCAATGAGAGACTAGGTCTAGGTGTTGGGACAGGCACAGGTCACTCTATTTTCCCATCAGGAAGAAGAGTTAACCACAGGCTCAGCCTGCCGGCCGGAACCAAAATAGGGCCAGAAGCAATCCTGCGCTTTTGAGGCCAGCTCCCAAGAAAGCGAGTTGAAAAATGGAGCTCAGGGGCACTGCAATTCACAAACCTGCAGACTTATAAATGATAACTCTCGTCCACAAATATATTGAGGGAAGGCAAAGAAAGGATTTGAAAGCAAGGCAGAATTGCAGGAAATACATTTCAGGAGGGAGATTCGAATCGCCTTTAAAGCACAGGAAAAGCGGCAAAACCTCGACCATGACGCCCTTGGCCAAAAAGGGCGTATGCGTTTTTTCCTGAATATATTCAGGAAAAAACGCATACGCCCTTTTTGGCCAACCAAGCAACCTGGAAAGGCAAATCAGCGCTACAAAGAAGTCTCGCTTCCCATCGGTCAAAAGGGCGATGCTGAATAAAGTGTCAAAACCAGAAATGCAGGACAGGCCATGGAGAAATGGGAGCCTTGCTACGCTGATGGGCGGGACGTAAATTGCCAACAGCCACTCTGGAGAAGTGTACGGTATGTCCTGAAACATCTAAGAAACTCAACTTAGAGAGCATAGGGCACTTTCACTCATGGGCGTATAAATTGGGAAAACTAAAAATCAGCAAGACACAGGCACCCCAAAGTTTAGGGCTGCTCTGTTGACAAGAACCTCCACTTCGTTACACCTTAAATATCCCAGGAAAGAGAAAAATGGATAAAGAAGTTGTGGTCCTTATGTACAATGGAATATCACTCAGCCATGAAATCAACGTCATAAGGCTAGTAGCAGCATGATGAGTGGATTTAGGTATGACGATTCTAAGTGAAATAAGTCACACAGAAAAAGACACTTATCATAAGATATCACTTATAGAGGGAATGTAAAAACCACTGCCCTTGAACTGAATTACAAAACAGAACAGAGACACACGTTTAGAAAACACACTATGGCTGCTTAACGGGAAAGGTGAGGTGGGGTGATGCATAAAACAAGGGTTTCAAATTAGCTCAGATACCGTTCCTTAAACCCAATAGGTAATAGACAAGACCTACTCCTTGCTCAGTGAATTGGACTCAACACCCCCTATTCACCGCCCAAGAATATATCTGACTAGTAAGAATCTTAAAACCTATGTATTGATATCTCTCTGTAAGTGAGTCAAGTGGGTGTAAAGCGGCAGAAACACAGCAGTGAAAAGCAGCTAAACCCCATTATAAAAGTCAATTACTTTTAAAAACCCGTGAAACAAAGACAGTGAAAGAGAGAGAAATTCTTACAAAATTCGTTCAGGGGCTGTGATGCCACCTGGATTGACCATATCTAGACCCACAGCTGACTGAGACATAAGGGTGGACACTCTTGGGGCTGAGACGTTTGGTGAGGTTGGGTGAGGAAACGCAGACCCTTTAAAGTAATCCTGTGTGTTACCCATCCCATGGGTCCCAAATCTCCAGGTTCAAGGGCATCTTCCTACATCGAAAACATGCATGAGAAACCCAGAAGATGGTACACCGTGTGATCGGGAAAGGTTTCCAAAACGCACCTCATTTCTCATCTCCTTGTTCTCGGGTTCGCCATTCCATCCGCTTTACTAGCAATCTCCCTCCTTGGAGAATCAGCACCTTTAACCTCCTGTTCCGTACAGGTTGCAATTTGTCCTGAGGATGAACAGGAAGAGGGGGAACCAATGAGAGACTAGGTCTAGGTGTTGGGACAGGCACAGGTCACTCTATTTTCCCATCAGGAAGAAGAATTAACCACAGGCTCAGCCTGCCGGCCGGAACCACAATAGGGCCAGAAGCAATCCTGCGCTTTTGAGGCCAGCTCCCAAGAAAGCGAGTTGAAAAATGGAGCTCAGGGGCACTGCAATTCACAAACCTGCAGACTTATAAATGATAACTCTCGTCCACAAATATATTGAGGGAAGGCAAAGAAAGGATTTGAAAGCAAAGCAGAATTGCAGGAAATACATTTCAGGAGGGAGATTCGAATCGCCTTTAAAGCACAGGAAAAGCGGCAAAACCTCGACAATGACGCCCTTGGCCAAAAAGGGCGTATGCGTTTTTTCCTGAATATATTCAGGAAAAAACGCATACGCCCTTTTTGGCCAACCAAGCAACCTGGAAAGGCAAATCAGCGCTACAAAGAAGTCTCGCTTCCCATCGGTCAAAAGGGCCATGCTGAATAAAGTGTCAAAACCAGAAATGCAGGACAGGCCATGGAGAAATGGGAGCCTTGCTACGCTGATGGGCGGGACGTAAATTGCCAACAGCCACTCTGGAGAAGTGTACGGTATGTCCTGAAACATCTAAGAAACTCAACTTAGAGAGCATAGGGCACTTTCACTCATGGGCGTATAAATTGGGAAAACTAAAAATCAGCAAGACACAGGCACCCCAAAGTTTAGGGGTGCTCTGTTGACAAGAACCTCCACTTCGTTACACCTTAAATATCCCAGGAAAGAGAAAAATGGATAAAGAAGTTGTGGTCCTTATGTACAATGGAATATCACTCAGCCATGAAATCAACGTCATAAGGCTAGTAGCAGCATGATGAGTGGATTTAGGTATGACGATTCTAAGTGAAATAAGTCACACAGAAAAAGACACTTATCATAAGATATCACTTATAGAGGGAATGTAAAAACCACTGCCCTTGAACTGAATTACAAAACAGAACAGAGACACACGTTTAGAAAACACACTATGGCTGCTTAACGGGAAAGGTGAGGTGGGGTGATGCATAAAACAAGGGTTTCAAATTAGCTCAGATACCGTTCCTTAAACCCAATAGGTAATAGACAAGACCTACTCCTTGCTCAGTGAATTGGACTCAACACCCCCTATTCACCGCCCAAGAATATATCTGACTAGTAAGAATCTTAAAACCTATGTATTGATATCTCTCTGTAAGTGAGTCAAGTGGGTGTAAAGCGGGAGAAACACAGCAGTGAAAAGCAGCTAAACCCCATTATAAAAGTCAATTACTTTTAAAAACCCGTGAAACAAAGACAGTGAAAGAGAGAGAAATTCTTACAAAATTCGTTCAGGGGCTGTGATGCCACCTGGATTGACCATATCTAGACCCACAGCTGACTGAGACATAAGGGTGGACATTCTTGGGGCTGAGACGTTTGGTGAGGTTGGGTGAGGAAACGCAGACCCTTTAAAGTAATCCTGTGTGGTACCCATCCCATGGGTCCCAAATCTCCAGGTTCAAGGGCATCTTCCTACATCGAAAACATGCATGAGAAACCCAGAAGATGGTACACCGTGTGATCGGGAAAGGTTTCCAAAACGCACCTCATTTCTCATCTCCTTGTTCTCGGGTTCGCCATTCCATCCGCTTTACTAGCAATCTCCCTCCTTGGAGAATCAGCACCTTTAACCTCCTGTTCCGTACAGGTTGCAATTTGTCCTGAGGATGAACAGGAAGAGGGGGAACCAATGAGAGACTAGGTCTAGGTGTTGGGACAGGCACAGGTCACTCTATTTTCCCATCAGGAAGAAGAGTTAACCACAGGCTCAGCCTGCCGGCCGGAACCAAAATAGGGCCAGAAGCAATCCTGCGCTTTTGAGGCCAGCTCCCAAGAAAGCGAGTTGAAAAATGGAGCTCAGGGGCACTGCAATTCACAAACCTGCAGACTTATAAATGATAACTCTCGTCCACAAATATATTGAGGGAAGGCAAAGAAAGGATTTGAAAGCAAGGCAGAATTGCAGGAAATACATTTCAGGAGGGAGATTCGAATCGCCTTTAAAGCACAGGAAAAGCGGCAAAACCTCGACAATGACGCCCTTGGCCAAAAAGGGCGTATGCGTTTTTTCCTGAATATATTCAGGAAAAAACGCATACGCCCTTTTTGGCCAACCAAGCAACCTGGAAAGGCAAATCAGCGCTACAAAGAAGTCTCGCTTCCCATCGGTCAAAAGGGCCATGCTGAATAAAGTGTCAAAACCAGAAATGCAGGACAGGCCATGGAGAAATGGGAGACTTGCTACGCTGATGGGCGGGACGTAAATTGCCAACAGCCACTCTGGAGAAGTGTACGGTATGTCCTGAAACATCTAAGAAACTCAACTTAGAGAGCATAGGGCACTTTCACTCATGGGCGTATAAATTGGGAAAACTAAAAATCAGCAAGACACAGGCACCCCAAAGTTTAGGGCTGCTCTGTTGACAAGAACCTCCACTTCGTTACACCTTAAATATCCCAGGAAAGAGAAAAATGGATAAAGAAGTTGTGGTCCTTATGTACAATGGAATATCACTCAGCCATGAAATCAACGTCATAAGGCTAGTAGCAGCATGATGAGTGGATTTAGGTATGACGATTCTAAGTGAAATAAGTCACACAGAAAAAGACACTTATCATAAGATATCACTTATAGAGGGAATGTAAAAACCACTGCCCTTGAACTGAATTACAAAACAGAACAGAGACACACGTTTAGAAAACACACTATGGCTGCTTAACGGGAAAGGTGAGGTGGGGTGATGCATAAAACAAGGGTTTCAAATTAGCTCAGATACCGTTCCTTAAACCCAATAGGTAATAGACAAGACCTACTCCTTGCTCAGTGAATTGGACTCAACACCCCCTATTCACCGCCCAAGAATATATCTGACTAGTAAGAATCTTAAAACCTATGTATTGATATCTCTCTGTAAGTGAGTCAAGTGGGTGTAAAGCGGCAGAAACACAGCAGTGAAAAGCAGCTAAACCCCATTATAAAAGTCAATTACTTTTAAAAACACGTGAAACAAAGACAGTGAAAGAGAGAGAAATTCTTACAAAATTCGTTCAGGGGCTGTGATGCCACCTGGATTGACCATATCTATACCCACAGCTGACTGAGACATAAGGGTGGACACTCTTGGGGCTGAGACGTTTGGTGAGGTTGGGTGAGGAAACGCAGACCCTTTAAAGTAATCCTGTGTGGTACCCATCCCATGGGTCCCAAATCTCCAGGTTCAAGGGCATCTTCCTACATCGAAAACATGCATGAGAACCCCAGAAGACGGTACACCGTGTGATCGGGAAAGGTTTCCAAAACGCACCTCATTTCTCATCTCCTTGTTCTCGGGTTCGCCATTCCATCCGCTTTACTAGCAATCTCCCTCCTTGGAGAATCAGCACCTTTAACCTCCTGTTCCGTACAGGTTGCAATTTGTCCTGAGGATGAACAGGAAGAGGGGGAACCAATGAGAGACTAGGTCTAGGTGTTGGGACAGGCACAGGTCACTCTATTTTTCCATCAGGAAGAAGAATTAACCACAGGCTCAGCCTGCCGCCCGGGACCAGAATAGGGCCTGAAGCAATCCTGCGCTTTTGCGGCCAGCTACCAAGAAAGCGAGTTGAAAAATGGAGCTCAGGGGCACTGCATTTCACAAACCTGCAGACTTATAAATGATAACTCTCGTCCACAAATATATTGAGGGAAGGCAACGAAGAGGAGTTGAAAGCAAGGCAGAATTGCAGGAAACAGATTTCAGGAGGGAGATTCGAATCGCCATTAAAGCACAGGAAAAGCGGCAAAACCTCGAAAATGATGCCGCTGGCCAAAAAGGGCGTATGCGTTTTTGCCTGAATATATTCAGGAAAAAACGCATACGCCCTTTTTGGCCAACCAAGCAACCTGGAAAGGCAAATCAGCACTACAAAGAAGTCTCGCTTCTCATCGGTCAAAAGGGCCCTGCTGAATAAAGTGTCAAAACCAGAAATGCAGGACAGGCCATGGAGAAATGGGAGCCTTGCTACGCTGATGGGCGGGATGTAAATTGCCAGCAGCCACTCTGGAGAAGTGTACGGTATGTCCTGAAACATCTAAAAAACTCAGCTTAGAGAGCATAGGGCACTTCCACTCATGGGTGTATAAATTGGGAAAACTAAAAATCAGCAAGACACAGGCACCCCAAAGTTTAGGGCTGCTCTGTTGAAAAGAACCTCCACTTCGTTACACCTTAAATATACCAGGAAAGAGAAAAATGGATAAAGAAGTTGTGGTCCTTATGTACAATTGAATATCACTCAGCCATGAAATCAACGTCATAAGGCTAGTAGCAGCATGATGAGTGGATTTAGATACGACGATTCTAAGTGAAATAAGTCACACAGAAAAAGACACTTATCATAAGATATCACTTATAGAGGGAATGTAAAAACCGCTACCCTTGAACTGAATTACAAAACAGAACAGAGACACACGTTTAGAAAACACACTATGGCTGCTTAACGGGAAAGGTGAGGTGGGGTGATGCATAAAACAAGGGTTTCAAATTAGCTCAGATACCGTTCCATAAACCCAATAGGTAATAGACAAGACCTACTCCTTGCTCAGTGAATTGGACTCAACACCCCCTATTCACCGCCCAAGAATATATCTGACTAGTAAGAATCTTAAAACCTATGTATTGATATCTCTCTGTAAGTGAGTCAAGTGGGTGTAAAGCGGCATAAACACAGCAGTGAAAAGCAGCTACACCCCATTATAAAAGTCAATTACTTTTAAAAACCCGTGAAACAAAAACAGTGAAAGAGAGAGAAATTCTTACACACTTCGTTCAGGGGCTGTGATGCCACCTGGATTGACCATATCTAGACCCACAGCTGACTGAGACATAAGGGTGGACACTCTTGGGGCTGAGAGGTTTGGTGAGGTTGGGTGAGGAAACGCAGACCCTTTAAAGTAATACTGTGTGGTACCCATCCCATGGGTCCCAAATCTCCAGGTTCAAGGGCATCTTCCTACATCGAAAACATGCATGAGAAACCCAGAAGATGGTACACCGTGTGATCGGGAAAGGTTTCCAAAACGCACCTCATTTCTCATCTCCTTGTTCTCGGGTTCGCCATTCCATCCGCTTTACTAGCAATCTCCCTCCTTGGAGAATCAGCACCTTTAACCTCCTGTTCCGTACAGGTTGCAATTTGTCCTGAGGATGAACAGGAAGAGGGGGAACCAATGAGAGACTAGGTCTAGGTGTTGGGACAGGCACAGGTCACTCTATTTTCCCAACAGGAAGAAGAATTAACCACAGGCTCAGCCTGCCGCCCGGGACCAGAATAGGGCCTGAAGAAATCCTGCGCTTTTGCGGCCAGCTCCCAAGAAAGCGAGTTGAAAAATGGAGCTCAGGGGCACTGCAATTCACAAACCTGCAGACTTATAAATGATAACTCTCGTCCACAAATATATTGAGGGAAGGCAACGAAGAGGATTTGAAAGCAAGGCAGAATTACAGGAAATATATTTCAGGAGGGAGATTCGAATCGCCTTTAAAGCACAGGAAAAGCGGCAAAACCTCGACAATGACGCCCTTGGCCAAAAAGGGCGTATGCGTTTTTTCCTGAATATATTCAGGAAAAAATGCATACGCCCTTTTTGGCCAACCAAGCAACCTGGAAAGGCAAATCAGCGCTACAAAGAAGTCTCGCTTCCCATCGGTCAAAAGGGCCATGCTGAATAAAGTGTCAAAACCAGAAATGCAGGACAGGCCATGGAGAAACGGGAGCCTTGCTACGCTGATAGGCTTGACGTAAATTGCCAACAGCCACTCTGGAGAAGTGTACGGTATGTCCTGAAACATCTAAAAAACTCAGCTTAGAGAGCATAGGGCAATTCCACACATGGGCGTATAAATTGGGAAAACTAAAAATCAGCAAGACACAGGCATCTCAAAGTTTAGGGCTGCTCTGTTGAAAAGAACCTCCACTTCGTTACACCTTAAATATCCCAGGAAAGAGAAAAATGGATAAAGAAGTTGTGGTTCTTATGTACAATGGAATATCACTCAGCCATGAAATCAACGTCATAAGGCTAGTAGCAGCATGATGAGTGGATTTAGGTACGATGATTCTAAGTGAAATAAGTCACACAGAAAAAGACACTTATCATAAGATATCACTTATAGAGGGAATGTAAAAACCGCTACCCTTGAACTGAATTACAAAACAGAACAGAGACACACGTTTAGAAAACACACTATGGCTGCTTAACGGTAAAGGTGAGGTGGGGTGATGCATAAAACAAGGGTTTCAAATTAGCTCAGATACCGTTCCATAAACACAATAGGTAATAGACAAGACCTACTCCTTTCTCAGTGAATTGAACTCAACACCCCCTATTCACCGCCCAAGAATATGTCTGACTAGTAAGAATCTTAAAACCTATGTATTGATATCTCTCTGTAAGTGAGTCAAGTGGGTGTAAAGCGGCATAAACACAGCAGTGAAAAGCACCTAAAACCCATTATAAAAGTCAATTACTTTTAAAAACCCGTGAAACAAAGACAGTGAAAGAGAGAGAAATTCTTACACAATTCGTTCAGGGGCTGTGATGACACCAGGATTGACCATATCTAGACCCACAGCTGACTGAGATATAAGGGTGGACACTCATGGGGCTGAGAGGTTTGGTGAGGTTGGGTGAGGAAACGCAGACCCTTTAAAGTAATACTGCGTGGTACCCATCCCATGGGTCCCAAATCTCCAGGTTCAAGGGCATCTTCCTACATCGAAAACATGCATGAGAAACCCAGAAGATGGTACACCGTGTGATCGGGAAAGGTTTCCAAAACGCACCTCATTTCTCATCTCCTTGTTCTCGGGTTCGCCATTCCATCCGCTTTACTAGCAATCTCCCTCCTTGGAGAATCAGCACCTTTAACCTCCTGTTCCGTACAGGTTGCAATTTGTCCTGAGGATGAACAGGAAGAGGGGGAACCAATGAGAGACTAGGTCTAGGTGTTGGGACAGGCACAGGTCACTCTATTTTCCCATCAGGAAGAAGAATTAACCACAGGGTCAGCCTGCCGGCCGGAACCAAAATAGGGCCAGAAGCAATCCTGCGCTTTTGAGGCCAGCTCCCAAGAAAGCGAGTTGAAAAATGGAGCTCAGGGGCACTGCAATTCACAAACCTGCAGACTTATAAATGATAACTCTCGTCCACAAATATATTGAGGGAAGGCAAAGAAAGGATTTGAAAGCAAGGCAGAATTGCAGGAAATACATTTCAGGAGGGAGATTCGAATCGCCTTTAAAGCACAGGAAAAGCGGCAAAACCTCGACAATGACGCCCTTGGCCAAAAAGGGCGTATGCGTTTTTTCCTGAATATATTCAGGAAAAAACGCATACGCCCTTTTTGGCCAACCAAACAACCTGGAAAGGCAAATCAGCGCTACAAAGAAGTCTCGCTTCCCATCGGTCAAAAGGGCCATGCTGAATAAAGTGTCAAAACCAGAAATGCAGGACAGGCCATGGAGAAATGGGAGCCTTGCTACGCTGATGGGCGGGACGTAAATTGCCAACAGCCACTCTGGAGAAGTGTACGGTATGTCCTGAAACATCTAAGAAACTCAACTTAGAGAGCATAGGGCACTTTCACTCATGGGCGTATAAATTGGGAAAACTAAAAATCAGCAAGACACAGGCACCCCAAAGTTTAGGGCTGCTCTGTTGACAAGAACCTCCACTTCGTTACACCTTAAATATCCCAGGAAAGAGAAAAATGGATAAAGAAGTTGTGGTCCTTATGTACAATGGAATATCACTCAGCCATGAAATCAACGTCATAAGGCTAGTAGCAGCATGATGAGTGGATTTAGGTATGACGATTCTAAGTGAAATAAGTCACACAGAAAAAGACACTTATCATAAGATATCACTTATAGAGGGAATGTAAAAACCACTGCCCTTGAACTGAATTACAAAACAGAACAGAGACACACGTTTAGAAAACACACTATGGCTGCTTAACGGGAAAGGTGAGGTGGGGTGATGCATAAAACAAGGGTTTCAAATTAGCTCAGATACCGTTCCTTAAACCCAATAGGTAATAGACAAGACCTACTCCTTGCTCAGTGAATTGGACTCAACACCCCCTATTCACCGCCCAAGAATATATCTGACTAGTAAGAATCTTAAAACCTATGTATTGATATCTCTCTGTAAGTGAGTCAAGTGGGTGTAAAGCGGCAGAAACACAGCAGTGAAAAGCAGCTAAACCCCATTATAAAAGTCAATTACTTTTAAAAACCCGTGAAACAAAGACAGTGAAAGAGAGAGAAATTCTTACAAAATTCGTTCAGGGGCTGTGATGCCACCTGGATTGACCATATCTATACCCACAGCTGACTGAGACATAAGGGTGGACACTCTTGGGGCTGAGACGTTTGGTGAGGTTGGGTGAGGAAACGCAGACCCTTTAAAGTAATCCTGTGTGGTACCCATCCCATGGGTCCCAAATCTCCAGGTTCAAGGGCATCTTCCTACATCGAAAACATGCATGAGAAACCCAGAAGATGGTACACCGTGTGATCGGGAAAGGTTTCCAAAACGCACCTCATTTCTCATCTCCTTGTTCTCGGGTTCGCCATTCCATCCGCTTTACTAGCAATCTCCCTCCTTGGAGAATCAGCACCTTTAACCTCCTGTTCCGTACAGGTTGCAATTTGTCCTGCGGATGAACAGGAAGAGGGGGAACCAATGAGAGACTAGGTCTAGGTGTTGGGACAGGCACAGGTCACTCTATTTTTCCATCAGGAAGAAGAATTAACCACAGGCTCAGCCTGCCGCCCGGGACCAGAATAGGGCCTGAAGCAATCCTGCGCTTTTGCGGCCAGCTACCAAGAAAGCGAGTTGAAAAATGGAGCTCAGGGGCACTGCATTTCACAAACCTGCAGACTTATAAATGATAACTCTCGTCCACAAATATATTGAGGGAAGGCAACGAAGAGGAGTTGAAAGCAAGGCAGAATTGCAGGAAACAGATTTCAGGAGGGAGATTCGAATCGCCATTAAAGCACAGGAAAAGCGGCAAAACCTCGAAAATGATGCCGCTGGCCAAAAAGGGCGTATGCGTTTTTGCCTGAATATATTCAGGAAAAAACGCATACGCCCTTTTTGGCCAACCAAGCAACCTGGAAAGGCAAATCAGCACTACAAAGAAGTCTCGCTTCTCATCGGTCAAAAGGGCCCTGCTGAATAAAGTGTCAAAACCAGAAATGCAGGACAGGCCATGGAGAAATGGGAGCCTTGCTACGCTGATGGGCGGGATGTAAATTGCCAGCAGCCACTCTGGAGAAGTGTACGGTATGTCCTGAAACATCTAAAAAACTCAGCTTAGAGAGCATAGGGCACTTCCACTCATGGGTGTATAAATTGGGAAAACTAAAAATCAGCAAGACACAGGCACCCCAAAGTTTAGGGCTGCTCTGTTGAAAAGAACCTCCACTTCGTTACACCTTAAATATACCAGGAAAGAGAAAAATGGATAAAGAAGTTGTGGTCCTTATGTACAATTGAATATCACTCAGCCATGAAATCAACGTCATAAGGCTAGTAGCAGCATGATGAGTGGATTTAGATACGACGATTCTAAGTGAAATAAGTCACACAGAAAAAGACACTTATCATAAGATATCACTTATAGAGGGAATGTAAAAACCGCTACCCTTGAACTGAATTACAAAACAGAACAGAGACACACGTTTAGAAAACACACTATGGCTGCTTAACGGGAAAGGTGAGGTGGGGTGATGCATAAAACAAGGGTTTCAAATTAGCTCAGATACCGTTCCATAAACCCAATAGGTAATAGACAAGACCTACTCCTTGCTCAGTGAATTGGACTCAACACCCCCTATTCACCGCCCAAGAATATATCTGACTAGTTAGAATCTTAAAACCTATGTATTGATATCTCTCTGTAAGTGAGTCAAGTGGGTGTAAAGCGGCATAAACACAGCAGTGAAAAGCAGCTACACCCCATTATAAAAGTCAATTACTTTTAAAAACCCGTGAAACAAAAACAGTGAAAGAGAGAGAAATTCTTACACACTTCGTTCAGGGGCTGTGATGCCACCTGGATTGACCATATCTAGACCCACAGCTGACTGAGACATAAGGGTGGACACTCTTGGGGCTGAGAGGTTTGGTGAGGTTGGGTGAGGAAACGCAGACCCTTTAAAGTAATACTGTGTGGTACCCATCCCATGGGTCCCAAATCTCCAGGTTCAAGGGCATCTTCCTACATCGAAAACATGCATGAGAAACCCAGAAGATGGTACACCGTGTGATCGGGAAAGGTTTCCAAAACGCACCTCATTTCTCATCTCCTTGTTCTCGGGTTCGCCATTCCATCCGCTTTACTAGCAATCTCCCTCCTTGGAGAATCAGCACCTTTAACCTCCTGTTCCGTACAGGTTGCAATTTGTCCTGAGGATGAACAGGAAGAGGGGGAACCAATGAGAGACTAGGTCTAGGTGTTGGGACAGGCACAGGTCACTCTATTTTCCCAACAGGAAGAAGAATTAACCACAGGCTCAGCCTGCCGGCCGGAACCAAAATAGGGCCAGAAGCAATCCTGCGCTTTTGAGGCCAGCTCCCAAGAAAGCGAGTTGAAAAATGGAGCTCAGGGGCACTGCAATTCACAAACCTGCAGACTTATAAATGATAACTCTCGTCCACAAATATATTGAGGGAAGGCAAAGAAAGGATTTGAAAGCAAAGCAGAATTGCAGGAAATACATTTCAGGAGGGAGATTCGAATCGCCTTTAAAGCACAGGAAAAGCGGCAAAACCTCGACAATGACGCCCTTGGCCAAAAAGGGCGTATGCGTTTTTTCCTGAATATATTCAGGAAAAAACGCATACGCCCTTTTTGGCCAACCAAGCAACCTGGAAAGGCAAATCAGCGCTACAAAGAAGTCTCGCTTCCCATCGGTCAAAAGGGCCATGCTGAATAAAGTGTCAAAACCAGAAATGCAGGACAGGCCATGGAGAAATGGGAGCCTTGCTACGCTGATGGGCGGGACGTAAATTGCCAACAGCCACTCTGGAGAAGTGTACGGTATGTCCTGAAACATCTAAGAAACTCAACTTAGAGAGCATAGGGCACTTTCACTCATGGGCGTATAAATTGGGAAAACTAAAAATCAGCAAGACACAGGCACCCCAAAGTTTAGGGCTGCTCTGTTGACAAGAACCTCCACTTCGTTACACCTTAAATATCCCAGGAAAGAGAAAAATGGATAAAGAAGTTGTGGTCCTTATGTACAATGGAATATCACTCAGCCATGAAATCAACGTCATAAGGCTAGTAGCAGCATGATGAGTGGATTTAGGTATGACGATTCTAAGTGAAATAAGTCACACAGAAAAAGACACTTATCATAAGATATCACTTATAGAGGGAATGTAAAAACCACTGCCCTTGAACTGAATTACAAAACAGAACAGAGACACACGTTTAGAAAACACACTATGGCTGCTTAACGGGAAAGGTGAGGTGGGGTGATGCATAAAACAAGGGTTTCAAATTAGCTCAGATACCGTTCCTTAAACCCAATAGGTAATAGACAAGACCTACTCCTTGCTCAGTGAATTGGACTCAACACCCCCTATTCACCGCCCAAGAATATATCTGACTAGTAAGAATCTTAAAACCTATGTATTGATATCTCTCTGTAAGTGAGTCAAGTGGGTGTAAAGCGGGAGAAACACAGCAGTGAAAAGCAGCTAAACCCCATTATAAAAGTCAATTACTTTTAAAAACCCGTGAAACAAAGACAGTGAAAGAGAGAGAAATTCTTACAAAATTCGTTCAGGGGCTGTGATGCCACCTGGATTGACCATATCTAGACCCACAGCTGACTGAGACATAAGGGTGGACACTCTTGGGGCTGAGACGTTTGGTGAGGTTGGGTGAGGAAACGCAGACCCTTTAAAGTAATCCTGTGTGGTACCCATCCCATGGGTCCCAAATCTCCAGGTTCAAGGGCATCTTCCTACATCGAAAACATGCATGAGAAACCCAGAAGATGGTACACCGTGTGATCGGGAAAGGTTTCCAAAACGCACCTCATTTCTCATCTCCTTGTTCTCGGGTTCGCCATTCCATCCGCTTTACTAGCAATCTCCCTCCTTGGAGAATCAGCACCTTTAACCTCCTGTTCCGTACAGGTTGCAATTTGTCCTGAGGATGAACAGGAAGAGGGGGAACCAATGAGAGACTAGGTCTAGGTGTTGGGACAGGCACAGGTCACTCTATTTTCCCATCAGGAAGAAGAATTAACCACAGGCTCAGCCTGCCGGCCGGAACCAAAATAGGGCCAGAAGCAATCCTGCGCTTTTGAGGCCAGCTCCCAAGAAAGCGAGTTGAAAAATGGAGCTCAGGGGCACTGCAATTCACAAACCTGCAGACTTATAAATGATAACTCTCGTCCACAAATATATTGAGGGAAGGCAAAGAAAGGATTTGAAAGCAAGGCAGAATTGCAGGAAATACATTTCAGGAGGGAGATTCGAATCGCCTTTAAAGCACAGGAAAAGCGGCAAAACCTCGACAATGACGCCCTTGGCCAAAAAGGGCGTATGCGTTTTTTCCTGAATATATTCAGGAAAAAACGCATACGCCCTTTTTGGCCAACCAAGCAACCTGGAAAGGCAAATCAGCGCTACAAAGAAGTCTCGCTTCCCATCGGTCAAAAGGGCCATGCTGAATAAAGTGTCAAAACCAGAAATGCAGGACAGGCCATGGAGAAATGGGAGCCTTGCTACGCTGATGGGCGGGACGTAAATTGCCAACAGCCACTCTGGAGAAGTGTACGGTATGTCCTGAAACATCTAAGAAACTCAACTTAGAGAGCATAGGGCACTTTCACTCATGGGCGTATAAATTGGGAAAACTAAAAATCAGCAAGACACAGGCACCCCAAAGTTTAGGGCTGCTCTGTTGACAAGAACCTCCACTTCGTTACACCTTAAATATCCCAGGAAAGAGAAAAATGGATAAAGAAGTTGTGGTCCTTATGTACAATGGAATATCACTCAGCCATGAAATCAACGTCATAAGGCTAGTAGCAGCATGATGAGTGGATTTAGGTATGACGATTCTAAGTGAAATAAGTCACACAGAAAAAGACACTTATCATAAGATATCACTTATAGAGGGAATGTAAAAACCACTGCCCTTGAACTGAATTACAAAACAGAACAGAGACACACGTTTAGAAAACACACTATGGCTTCTTAACGGGAAAGGTGAGGTGGGGTGATGCATAAAACAAGGGTTTCAAATTAGCTCAGATACCGTTCCTTAAACCCAATAGGTAATAGACAAGACCTACTCCTTGCTCAGTGAATTGGACTCAACACCCCCTATTCACCGCCCAAGAATATATCTGACTAGTAAGAATCTTAAAACCTATGTATTGATATCTCTCTGTAAGTGAGTCAAGTGGGTGTAAAGCGGCAGAAACACAGCAGTGAAAAGCAGCTAAACCCCATTATAAAAGTCAATTACTTTTAAAAACACGTGAAACAAAGACAGTGAAAGAGAGAGAAATTCTTACAAAATTCGTTCAGGGGCTGTGATGCCACCTGGATTGACCATATCTATACCCACAGCTGACTGAGACATAAGGGTGGACACTCTTGGGGCTGAGACGTTTGGTGAGGTTGGGTGAGGAAACGCAGACCCTTTAAAGTAATCCTGTGTGGTACCCATCCCATGGGTCCCAAATCTCCAGGTTCAAGGGCATCTTCCTACATCGAAAACATGCATGAGAACCCCAGAAGACGGTACACCGTGTGATCGGGAAAGGTTTCCAAAACGCACCTCATTTCTCATCTCCTTGTTCTCGGGTTCGCCATTCCATCCGCTTTACTAGCAATCTCCCTCCTTGGAGAATCAGCACCTTTAACCTCCTGTTCCGTACAGGTTGCAATTTGTCCTGAGGATGAACAGGAAGAGGGGGAACCAATGAGAGACTAGGTCTAGGTGTTGGGACAGGCACAGGTCACTCTATTTTCCCATCAGGAAGAAGAATTAACCACAGGCTCAGCCTGCCGCCCGGGACCAGAATAGGGCCTGAAGCAATCCTGCGCTTTTGCGGCCAGCTCCCAAGAAAGCGAGTTGAAAAATGGAGCTCAGGGGAACTGCATTTCACAAACCTGCAGACTTATAAATGATAACTCTCGTCCACAAATATATTGAGGGAAGGCAACGAAGAGGAGTTGAAAGCAAGGCAGAATTGCAGGAAACAGATTTCAGGAGGGAGATTCGAATCGCCATTAAAGCACAGGAAAAGCGGCAAAACCTCGACAATGATGCCGTTGGCCAAAAAGGGCGTATGCGTTTTTTCCTGAATATATTCAGGAAAAAACGCATACGCCCTTTTTGGCCAACCAAGCAACCTGGAAAGGCAAATCAGCACTACAAAGAAGTCTCGCTTCTCATCGGTCAAAAGGGCCCTGCTGAATAAAGTGTCAAAACCAGAAATGCAGGACAGGCCATGGAGAAATGGGAGCCTTGCTACGCTGATGGGCGGGACGTAAATTGCCAACAGCCACTCTGGAGAAGTGTACGGTATGTCCTGAAACATCTAAAAAACTCAGATTAGAGAGCATAGGGCACTTCCACTCATGGGCGTATAAATTGGGAAAACTAAAAATCAGCAAGACACAGGCACCCCAAAGTTTAGGGCTGCTCTGTTGACAAGAACCTCCACTTCGTTACACCTTAAATATCCCAGGAAAGAGAAAAATGGATAAAGAAGTTGTGGTCCTTATGTACAATGGAATATCACTCAGCCATGAAATCAACGTCATAAGGCTAGTAGCAGCATGATGAGTGGATTTAAGTATGACGATTCTAAGTGAAATAAGTCACACAGAAAAAGACACTTATCATAAGATATCACTTATAGAGGGAATGTAAAAACCGCTACCCTTGAACTGAATTACAAAACAGAACAGAGACACACGTTTAGAAAACACACTATGGCTGCTTAACGGTAAAGGTGAGGTGGGGTGATGCATAAAACAAGGGTTTCAAATTAGCTCAGATACCGTTCCATAAACTCAATAGGTAATAGACAAGACCTACTCCTTGCTCAGTGAATTGGACTCAACACCCCCTATTCACCGCCCAAGAATATATCTGACTAGTAAGAATCTTAAAACCTATGTATTGATATCTCTCTGTAAGTGAGTCAAGTGGGTGTAAAGCGGCAGAAACACAGCAGTGAAAAGCAGCTAAACCCCATTATAAAAGTCAATTACTTTTAAAAACCCGTGAAACAAAGACAGTGAAAGAGAGAGAAATTCTTACAAAATTCGTTCAGGGGCTGTGATGCCACCTGGATTGACCATATCTAGACCCACAGCTGATTGAGACATAAGGGTGGACACTCATGGGGCTGAGAGATTTGGTGAGGTTGGGTGAGGAAACGCAGACCCTTTAAAGTAATACTGCGTGGTACCCATCCCATGGGTCCCAAATCTCCAGGTTCAAGGGCATCTTCCTATATCGAAAACATGCATGAGAAACCCAGAAGACGGTACACCGTGTGATCGGGAAAGGTTTCTAAAACGCACCTCATTTCTCATCTCCTTGTGCTCGGGTTCGCCATTCCAGCCGCTTCACTAGCAATCTGCTTCCTTGGAGAATCAGCACATTTAACCTCCTGTTCCGTACAGGTTGCAATTTGTCCTGAGGATGAACGGGAAGAGGGGGAACCAATGAGAGACTAGCTCTAGGTGTAGGGACAGGCACAGGTTACTCTATTTTCTCATCAGGAAGAAGAATTAACCACAGGCTCAGCATGCCGGCCGGAACCAAAATAGGGCCTGAAGCAATCCTGCGCTTTTGAGGCCAGCTCCCAAGAAAGCGAGTTGAAAAATGGAGCTCAGGGGTACTACAATTCACAAACCTGCAGACTTATAAATGATAACTCTCGTCCACAAATATATTGAGGGAAGGCAACGAAGAGGATTTGAAAGCAAGGCAGAATTGCAGGAAACACATTTCAGGAGGGAGATTCGAATCGCCTTTAAAGCACAGGAAAAGCGGCAAAATCTCGACAATGATGCCGTTGGCCAAAAAGGGCGTATGCGTTTTTTCCTGAATATATTCAGGAAAAAACGCATACGCCCTTTTTGGCCAACCAAGCAACCTGGAAAGGCAAATCAGCACTACAAAGAAGTCTCGCTTCTCATCGGTCAAAAGGGCCCTGCTGAATAAAGTGTCAAAACCAGAAATGCAGGACAGGCCATGGAGAAATGGGAGCCTTGCTACGCTGATGGGCGGGACGTAAATTGCCAACAGCCACTCTGGAGAAGTGTACGGTATGTCCTGAAACATCTAAAAAACTCAGCTTAGAGAGCATAGGGCACTTCCACTCATGGGCGTATAAATTGGGAAAACTAAAAATCAGCAAGACACAGGCACCCCAAAGTTTAGGGCTGCTCTGTTGAAAAGAACCTCCACTTCGTTACACCTTAAATATACAAGGAAAGAGAAAAATGGATAAAGAAGTTGTGGTCCTTATGTACAATTGAATATCACTCTGCCATGAAATCAACGTCATAAGGCTAGTAGCAGCATGATGAGTGGATTTAGGTACGACGATTCTAAGTGAAATAAGTCACACAGAAAAAGACACTTATCATAAGATATCACTTATAGAGGGAATGTAAAAACCGCTACCCTTGAACTGAATTACAAAACAGAACAGAGACACACGTTTAGAAAACACACTATGGCTGCTTAACGGGAAAGGTGAAGTGGGGTGATGCATAAAACAAGGGTTTCAAATTAGCTCAGATACCGTTCCATAAACCCAATAGGTAATAGACAAGACCTACTCCTTGCTCAGTGAATTGGACTCAACACCCCCTATTCACCGCCCAAGAATATATCTGACTAGTAAGAATCTTAAAACCTATGTATTGATATCTCTCTGTAAGTGAGTCAAGTGGGTGTAAAGCGGCAGAAACACAGTAGTGAAAAGCAGCTAAACCCCATTATAAAAGTCAATTACTTTTAAAAACCCGTGAAACAAAGACAGTGAAAGAGAGAGAAATTCTTACAAAATTCGTTCAGGGGCTGTGATGCCACCTGGATTGACCATATCTAGACCCACAGCTGATTGAGACATAAGGGTGGACACTCATGGGGCTGAGAGATTTGGTGAGGTTGGGTGAGGAAACGCAGACCCTTTAAAGTAATACTGCGTGGTACCCATCCCATGGGTCCCAAATCTCCAGGTTCAAGGGCATCTTCCTACATCGAAAACATGCATGAGAAACCCAGAAGACGGTACACCGTGTGATCGGGAATGGTTTCTAAAACGCACCTCATTTCTCATCTCCTTGTGCTCGGGTTCGCCATTCCAGCCGCTTCACTAGCAATCTGCTTCCTTGGAGAATCAGCACCTTTAACCTCCTGTTCCGTACAGGTTGCAATTTGTCCTGAGGATGAACGGGAAGAGGGGGAACCAATGAGAGACTAGCTCTAGGTGTAGGGACAGGCACAGGTCACTCTATTTTCTCATCAGGAAGAAGAATTAACCACAGGCTCAGCATGCCGGCCGGAACCAAAATAGGGCCTGAAGCAATCCTGCGCTTTTGAGGCCAGCTCCCAAGAAAGCGAGTTGAAAAATGGAGCTCAGGGGCACTGCAATTCACAAACCTGCAGACTTATAAATGATAACTCTCGTCCACAAATATATTGAGGGAAGGCAACGAAGAGGATTTGAAAGCAAGGCAGAATTGCAGGAAACACATTTCAGGAGGGAGATTCGAATCGCCTTTAAAGCACAGGAAAAGCGGCAAAACCTCGACAATGACGCCCTTGGCCAAAAAGGGCGTATGCGTTTTTTCCTGAATATATTCAGGAAAAAACGCATACGCCCTTTTTGGCCAACCAAGCAACCTGGAAAGGCAAATCAGCGCTACAAAGAAGTCTCGCTTCCCATAGGTCAAAAGGGCCATGCTGAATAAAGTGTCAAAACCAGAAATGCAGGACAGGCCATGGAGAAACGGGAGCCTGGCTACGCTGATGGGCGGGATGTAAATTGCCAACAGCCACTCTGGAGAAGTGTACGGTGTGTCCTGAAACATCTAAAAAACTCAGCTTAGAGAGCATAGGGCACTTCCACTCATGGGCGTATAAATTGGCAAAACTAAAAATCAGCAAGACACAGGCTCCCCAAAGTTTAGGGCTGCTCTGTTGACAAGAACCTCCACTTCGTTACACCTTAAATATCCCAGGAAAGACAAAAATGGATAAAGAAGTTGTGGTCCTTCTGTACAATAGAATATCACTCAGCCATGAAATCAACGTCATAATGCTAGTAGCAGCAAGATGAGTGGATTTAGGTAGGACGATTCTAAATGAAATAAGTCACACAGAAAATGACACTTATCATAAGATATCACTTATAGAGGGAATGTAAAAACCGCTACCCTTGAACTGAATTACAAAACAGAGCAGAGTCACACGTTTAGAAAGCACACTATGGCTGCTTAAGGGGAAAGGTGAGGTGGTGTGATGCATAAAACAAGCTTTTCAAATTAGCTCAGATACCGTTCCATAAACCCAATAGGTAATAGACAAGACCTACTCCTTGCTCAGTGAATTGGACTCAACACCCCCTATTCACCGCCCAAGAATATATCTGACTAGTAAGAATCTTAAAACCTATGTATTGATATCTCTCTGTAAGTGAGTCAAGTGGGTGTAAAGCGGCAGAAACACAGCAGTGAAAAGCAGCTAAACCCCATTATAAAAGTCAATTACTTTTAAAAACCCGTGAAACAAAGACAGTGAAAGAGAGAGAAATTCTTACAAAATTCGTTCAGGGGCTGTGATGCCACCTGGATTGACCATATCTAGACCCACAGCTGATTGAGACATAAGGGTGGACACTCATGGGGCTGAGAGATTTGGTGAGGTTGGGTGAGGAAACGCAGACCCTTTAAAGTAATACTGCGTGGTACCCATCCCATGGGTCCCAAATCTCCAGGTTCAACGGCATCTTCCTACATCGAAAACATGCATGAGAAACCCAGAAGACGGTACACCGTGTGATCGGGAAAGGTTTCTAAAACGCACCTCATTTGTCATCTCCTTGTGCTCGGGTTCGCCATTCCAGCTGCTTCACTAGCAATCTGCTTCCTTGGAGAATCAGCACCTTTAACCTCCTGTTCCGTACAGGTTGCAATTTGTCCTGAGGATGAACGGGAAGAGGGGGAACCAATGAGAGACTAGCTCTAGGTGTAGGGACAGGCACAGGTCACTCTATTTTCTCATCAGGAAGAAGAATTAACCACAGGCTCAGCATGCCGGCCGGAACCAAAATAGGGCCTGAAGCAATCCTGCGCTTTTGAGGCCAGCTCCCAAGAAAGCGAGTTGAAAAATGGAGCTCAGGGGCACTGCAATTCACAAACCTGCAGACTTATAAATGATAACTCTCGTCCACAAATATATTGAGGGAAGGCAACGAAGAGGATTTGAAAGCAAGGCAGAATTGCAGGAAACACATTTCAGGAGGGAGATTCGAATCGCCTTTAAAGCACAGGAAAAGCGGCAAAACCTCGACAATGACGCCCTTGGCCAAAAAGGGCGTATGCGTTTTTTCCTGAATATATTCAGGAAAAAACGCATACGCCCTTTTTGGCCAACCAAGCAACCTGGAAAGGCAAATCAGCGCTACAAAGAAGTCTCGCTTCCCATCGGTCAAAAGGGCCATGCTGAATAAAGTGTCAAAACCAGAAATGCAGGACAGGCCATGGAGAAACGGGAGCCTGGCTACGCTGATGGGCGGGATGTAAATTGCCAACAGCCACTCTGGAGAAGTGTACGGTGTGTCCTGAAACATCTAAAAAACTCAGCTTAGAGAGCATAGGGCACTTCCACTCATGGGCGTATAAATTGGCAAAACTAAAAATCAGCAAGACACAGGCTCCCCAAAGTTTAGGGCTGCTCTGTTGACAAGAACCTCCACTTCGTTACACCTTAAATATCCCAGGAAAGACAAAAATGGATAAAGAAGTTGTGGTCCTTCTGTACAATAGAATATCACTCAGCCATGAAATCAACGTCATAATGCTAGTAGCAGCAAGATGAGTGGATTTAGGTAGGACGATTCTAAATGAAATAAGTCACACAGAAAATGACACTTATCATAAGATATCACTTATAGAGGGAATGTAAAAACCGCTACCCTTGAACTGAATTACAAAACAGAGCAGAGTCACACGTTTAGAAAGCACACTATGGCTGCTTAAGGGGAAAGGTGAGGTGGTGTGATGCATAAAACAAGCTTTTCAAATTAGCTCAGATACCGTTCCATAAACCCAATAGGTAATAGACAAGACCTACTCCTTGCTCAGTGAATTGGACTCAACACCCCCTATTCACCGCCCAAGAATATATCTGACTAGTAAGAATCTTAAAACCTATGTATTGATATCTCTCTGTAAGTGAGTCAAGTGGGTGTAAAGCGGCAGAAACACAGCAGTGAAAAGCAGCTAAACCCCATTATAAAAGTCAATTACTTTTAAAAACCCGTGAAACAAAGACAGTGAAAGAGAGAGAAATTCTTACAAAATTCGTTCAGGGGCTGTGATGCCACCTGGATTGACCATATCTAGACCCACAGCTGATTGAGACATAAGGGTGGACACTCATGGGGCTGAGAGATTTGGTGAGGTTGGGTGAGGAAACGCAGACCCTTTAAAGTAATACTGCGTGGTACCCATCCCATGGGTCCCAAATCTCCAGGTTCAAGGGCATCTTCCTACATCGAAAACATGCATGAGAAACCCAGAAGACGGTACACCGTGTGATCGGGAAAGGTTTCGAAAACGCACCTCATTTCTCATCTCCTTGTGCTCGGGTTCGCCATTCCAGCCGCTTCACTAGCAATCTGCCTCCTTGTAGAATCAGCACCTTTAACCTCCTGTTCCGTACAGGTTGCAATTTGTCCTGAGGATGAACGGGAAGAGGGGGAACCAATGAGAGAATAGCTCTAGGTGTAGGGACAGGCACAGGTCACTCTATTTTCTCATCAGGAAGAAGAATTAACCACAAGCTCAGCCTGCCGGCCGGAATCAAAATAGGTCCAGAAGCAATCCTGCGCTTTTGAGGCCAGCTCCCAAGAAAGCGAGTTGAAAAATGGAGCTCAGGGGCACTGCAATTCACAAACCTGCAGACTTATAAATGATAACTCTCGTCCACAAATATATTGAGGGAAGGCAACGAAGAGGAGTTGAAAGCAAGGCAGAATTGCAGGAAACAGATTTCAGGAGGGAGATTCGAATCGCCATTAAAGCACAGGAAAAGCGGCAAAACCTCGACAATGATGCCGTTGGCCAAAAAGGGCGTATGCGTTTTTTCCTGAATATATTCAGGAAAAAACGCATACGCCCTTTTTGGCCAACCAAGCAACCTGGAAAGGCAAATCAGCACTACAAAGAAGTCTCGCTTCTCATCGGTCAAAAGGGCCCTGCTGAATAAAGTGTCAAAACCAGAAATGCAGGACAGGCCATGGAGAAATGGGAGCCTTGCTACGCTGATGGGCGGGACGTAAATTGCCAACAGCCACTCTGGAGAAGTGTACGGTATGTCCTGAAACATCTAAAAAACTCAGCTTAGAGAGCATAGGGCACTTCCACTCATGGGCGTATAAATTGGGAAAACTAAAAATCAGCAAGACACAGGCACCCCAAAGTTTAGGGCTGCTCTGTTGAAAAGAACCTCCACTTCGTTACACCTTAAATATCCCAGGAAAGAGAAAAATGGATAAAGAAGTTGTGGTCCTTATGTACAATTGAATATCACTCTGCCATGAAATCAACGTCATAAGGCTAGTAGCAGCATGATGAGTGGATTTAGGTACGACGATTCTAAGTGAAATAAGTCACACAGAAAAAGACACTTATCATAAGATATCACTTATAGAGGGAATGTAAAAACCGCTACCCTTGAACTGAATTACAAAACAGAACAGAGACACACGTTTAGAAAACACACTATGGCTGCTTAAGGGGAAAGGTGAGGTGAGGTGATGCATAAAACAAGGGTTTCAAATTAGCTCAGATACCGTTCCATAAACCCAATAGGTAATAGACAAGACCTACTCCTTGCTCAGTGAATTGGACTCAACACCCCCTATTCACCGCCCAAGAATATATCTGACTAGTAAGAATCTTAAAACCTATGTATTGATATCTCTCTGTAAGTGAGTCAAGTGGGTGTAAAGCGGCAGAAACACAGCAGTGAAAAGCAGCTAAACCCCATTATAAAAGTCAATTACTTTTAAAAACCCGTGAAACAAAGACAGTGAAAGAGAGAGAAATTCTTACAAAATTCGTTCAGGGGCAGTGATGCCACCTGGATTGACCATATCTAGACCCACAGCTGATTGAGACATAAGGGTGGACACTCATGGGGCTGAGAGATTTGGTGAGGTTGGGTGAGGAAACGCAGACCCTTTAAAGTAATACTGCGTGGTACCCATCCCATGGGTCCCAAATCTCCAGGTTCAAGGGCATCTTCCTACATCGAAAACATGCATGAGAAACCCAGAAGACGGTACACCGTGTGATCGGGAAAGATTTCTAAAACGCACCTCATTTCTCATCTCCTTGTGCTCGGGTTCGCCATTCCAGCCGCTTCACTAGCAATCTGCTTCCTTGGAGAATCAGCACCTTTAACCTCCTGTTCCGTACAGGTTGCAATTTGTCCTGAGGATGAACGGGAAGAGGGGGAACCAATGAGAGACTAGCTCTAGGTGTAGGGACAGGCACAGGTCACTCTATTTTCTCATCAGGAAGAAGAATTAACCACAGGCTCAGCATGCCGGCCGGAACCAAAATAGGGCCTGAAGCAATCCTGCGCTTTTGAGGACAGCTCCCAAGAAAGCGAGTTGAAAAATGGAGCTCAGGGGCACTGCAATTCACAAACCTGCAGACTTATAAATGATAACTCTCATCCACAAATATATTGAGGGAAGGCAACGAAGAGGATTTGAAAGCAAGGCAGAATTGCAGGAAACACATTTCAGGAGGGAGATTCGAATCGCCTTTAAAGCACAGGAAAAGCGGCAAAACCTCGACAATGACGCCCTTGGCCAAAAAGGGCGTATGCGTTTTTTCCTGAATATATTCAGGAAAAAACGCATACGCCCTTTTTGGCCAACCAAGCAACCTGGAAAGGCAAATCAGCGCTACAAAGAAGTCTCGCTTCCCATCGGTCAAAAGGGCCATGCTGAATAAAGTGTCAAAACCAGAAATGCAGGACAGGCCATGGAGAAACGGGAGCCTGGCTACGCTGATGGGCGGGATGTAAATTGCCAACAGCCACTCTGGAGAAGTGTACGGTGTGTCCTGAAACATCTAAAAAACTCAGCTTAGAGAGCATAGGGCACTTCCACTCATGGGCGTATAAATTGGCAAAACTAAAAATCAGCAAGACACAGGCTCCCCAAAGTTTAGGGCTGCTCTGTTGACAAGAACCTCCACTTCGTTACACCTTAAATATCCCAGGAAAGACAAAAATGGATAAAGAAGTTGTGGTCCTTCTGTACAATAGAATATCACTCAGCCATGAAATCAACGTCATAATGCTAGTAGCAGCAAGATGAGTGGATTTAGGTAGGACGATTCTAAATGAAATAAGTCACACAGAAAATGACACTTATCATAAGATATCACTTATAGAGGGAATGTAAAAACCGCTACCCTTGAACTGAATTACAAAACAGAGCAGAGTCACACGTTTAGAAAGCACACTATGGCTGCTTAAGGGGAAAGGTGAGGTGGTGTGATGCATAAAACAAGCTTTTCAAATTAGCTCAGATACCGTTCCATAAACCCAATAGGTAATAGACAAGACCTACTCCTTGCTCAGTGAATTGGACTCAACACCCCCTATTCACCGCCCAAGAATATATCTGACTAGTAAGAATCTTAAAACCTATGTATTGATATCTCTCTGTAAGTGAGTCAAGTGGGTGTAAAGCGGCAGAAACACAGCAGTGAAAAGCAGCTAAACCCCATTATAAAAGTCAATTACTTTTAAAAACCCGTGAAACAAAGACAGTGAAAGAGACAGAAATTCTTACAAAATTCGTTCAGGGGCTGTGATGCCACCTGGATTGACCATATCTAGACCCACAGCTGATTGAGACATAAGGGTGGACACTCATGGGGCTGAGAGGTTTGGTGAGGTTGGGTGAGGAAACGCAGACCCTTTAAAGTAATACTGCGTGGAACCCATCCCATGGGTCCCAAATCTCCAGGTTCAAGGGCATCTTCCTACATCGAAAACATGCATGAGAAACCCAGAAGACGGTACACCGTGTGATCGGGAAAGGTTTCTAAAACGCACCTCATTTCTCATCTCCTTGTGCTCGGGTTCGCCATTCCAGCCGCTTCACTAGCAATCTGCCTCCTTGTAGAATCAGCACCTTTAACCTCCTGTTCCGTACAGGTTGCAATTTGTCCTGAGGATGAACGGGAAGAGGGGGAACCAATGAGAGAATAGCTCTAGGTGTAGGGACAGGCACAGGTCACTCTATTTTCTCATCAGGAAGAAGAATTAACCACAGGCTCAGCCTGCCGGCCGGAATCAAAATAGGTCCAGAAGCAATCCTGCGCTTTTGAGGCCAGCTCCCAAGAAAGCGAGTTGAAAAATGGAGCTCAGGGGCACTGCAATTCACAAACCTGCAGACTTATAAATGATAACTCTCGTCCACAAATATATTGAGGGAAGGCAACGAAGAGGAGTTGAAAGCAAGGCAGAATTGCAGGAAACAGATTTCAGGAGGGAGATTCGAATCGCCATTAAAGCACAGGAAAAGCGGCAAAACCTCGACAATGATGCCGTTGGCCAAAAAGGGCGTATGCGTTTTTTCCTGAATATATTCAGGAAAAAACGCATACGCCCTTTTTGGCCAACCAAGCAACCTGGAAAGGCAAATCAGCACTACAAAGAAGTCTCGCTTCTCATCGGTCAAAAGGGCCCTGCTGAATAAAGTGTCAAAACCAGAAATGCAGGACAGGCCATGGAGAAATGGGAGCCTTGCTACGCTGATGGGCGGGACGTAAATTGCCAACAGCCACTCTGGAGAAGTGTACGGTATGTCCTGAAACATCTAAAAAACTCAGCTTAGAGAGCATAGGGCACTTCCACTCATGGGCGTATAAATTGGGAAAACTAAAAATCAGCAAGACACAGGCACCCCAAAGTTTAGGGCTGCTCTGTTGAAAAGAACCTCCACTTCGTTACACCTTAAATATCCCAGGAAAGAGAAAAATGGATAAAGAAGTTGTGGTCCTTATGTACAATTGAATATCACTCTGCCATGAAATCAACGTCATAAGGCTAGTAGCAGCATGATGAGTGGATTTAGGTACGACGATTCTAAGTGAAATAAGTCACACAGAAAAAGACACTTATCATAAGATATCACTTATAGAGGGAATGTAAAAACCGCTACCCTTGAACTGAATTACAAAACAGAACAGAGACACACGTTTAGAAAACACACTATGGCTGCTTAACGGGAAAGGTGAGGTGGGGTGATGCATAAAACAAGCTTTTCAAATTAGCTCAGATACCGTTCCATAAACCCAATAGGTAATAGACAAGACCTACTCCTTGCTCAGTGAATTGGACTCAACACCCCCTATTCACCGCCCAAGAATATATCTGACTAGTAAGAATCTTAAAACCTATGTATTGATATCTCTCTGTAAGTGAGTCAAGTGGGTGTAAAGCGGCAGAAACACAGCAGTGAAAAGCAGCTAAACCCCATTATAAAAGTCAATTACTTTTAAAAACCCGTGAAACAAAGACAGTGAAAGAGAGAGAAATTCTTACAAAATTCGTTCAGGGGCTGTGATGCCACCTGGATTGACCATATCTAGACCCACAGCTGATTGAGACAAAAGGGTGGACACTCATGGGGCTGAGAGATTTGGTGAGGTTGGGTGAGGAAACACAGACCCTTTAAAGTAATACTGCGTGGTACCCATCCCATGGGTCCCAAATCTCCAGGTTCAAGGGCATCTTCCTACATCGAAAACATGCATGAGAAACCCAGAAGACGGTACACCGTGTGATCGGGAAAGGTTTCTAAAACGCACCTCATTTCTCATCTCCTTGTGCTCGGGTTCGCCATTCCAGCCGCTTCACTAGCAATCTGCTTCCTTGGAGAATCAGCACCTTTAACCTCCTGTTCCGTACAGGTTGCAATTTGTCCTGAGGATGAACGGGAAGAGGGGGAACCAATGAGAGACTAGCTCTAGGTGTAGGGACAGGCACAGGTCACTCTATTTTCTCATCAGGAAGAAGAATTAACCACAGGCTCAGCATGCCGGCCGGAACCAAAATAGGGCCTGAAGCAATCCTGCGCTTTTGAGGCCAGCTCCCAAGAAAGCGAGTTGAAAAATGGAGCTCAGGGGCACTGCAATTCACAAACCTGCAGACTTATAAATGATAACTCTCGTCCACAAATATATTGAGGGAAGGCAACGAAGAGGATTTGAAAGCAAGGCAGAATTGCAGGAAACACATTTCAGGAGGGAGATTCGAATCGCCTTTAAAGCACAGGAAAAGCGGCAAAACCTCGACAATGACGCCCTTGGCCAAAAAGGGCGTATGCGTTTTTTCCTGAATATATTCAGGAAAAAACGCATACGCCCTTTTTGGCCAACCAAGCAACCTGGAAAGGCAAATCAGCGCTACAAAGAAGTCTCGCTTCCCATCGGTCAAAAGGGCCCTGCTGAATAAAGTGTCAAAACCAGAAATGCAGGACAGGCCATGGAGAAATGGGAGCCTTGCTACGCTGATGGGCGGGACGTAAATTGCCAACAGCCACTCTGGAGAAGTGTACGGTATGTCCTGAAACATCTAAAAAACTCAGCTTAGAGAGCATAGGGCACTTCCACTCATGGGCGTATAAATTGGGAAAACTAAAAATCAGCAAGACACAGGCACCCCAAAGTTTAGGGCTGCTCTGTTGAAAAGAACCTCCACTTCGTTACACCTTAAATATCCCAGGAAAGAGAAAAATGGATAAAGAAGTTGTGGTCCTTATGTACAATTGAATATCACTCTGCCATGAAATCAACGTCATAAGGCTAGTAGCAGCATGATGAGTGGATTTAGGTACGACGATTCTAAGTGAAATAAGTCACACAGAAAAAGACACTTATCATAAGATATCACTTATAGAGGGAATGTAAAAACCGCTACCCTTGAACTGAATTACAAAACAGAACAGAGACACACGTTTAGAAAACACACTATGGCTGCTTAACGGGAAAGGTGAGGTGGGGTGATGCATAAAACAAGGGTTTCAAATTAGCTCAGATACCGTTCCATAAACCCAATAGGTAATAGACAAGACTTACTCCTTGCTCAGTGAATTGGACTCAACACCCCCTATTCACCGCCCAAGAATATATCTGACTAGTAAGAATCTTAAAACCTATGTATTGATATCTCTCTGTAAGTGAGTCAAGTGGGTGTAAAGCGGCAGAAACACAGCAGTGAAAAGCAGCTAAACCCCATTATAAAAGTCAATTACTTTTAAAAACCCGTGAAACAAAGACAGTGAAAGAGAGAGAAATTCTTACAAAATTCGTTCAGGGGCTGTGATGCCACCTGGATTGACCATATCTAGACCCACAGCTGATTGAGACATAAGGGTGGACACTCATGGGGCTGAGAGGTTTGGTGAGGTTGGGTGAGGAAACGCAGACCCTTTAAAGTAATACTGCGTGGAACCCATCCCATGGGTCCCAAATCTCCAGGTTCAAGGGCATCTTCCTACATCGAAAACATGCATGAGAAACCCAGAAGACGGTACACCGTGTGATCGGGAAAGGTTTCTAAAACGCACCTCATTTCTCATCTCCTTGTGCTCGGGTTCGCCATTCCAGCCGCTTCACTAGCAATCTGCCTCCTTGTAGAATCAGCACCTTTAACCTCCTGTTCCGTACAGGTTGCAATTTGTCCTGAGGATGAACGGGAAGAGGGGGAACCAATGAGAGAATAGCTCTAGGTGTAGGGACAGGCACAGGTCACTCTATTTTCTCATCAGGAAGAAGAATTAACCACAGGCTCAGCCTGCCGGCCGGAATCAAAATAGGTCCAGAAGCAATCCTGCGCTTTTGAGGCCAGCTCCCAAGAAAGCGAGTTGAAAAATGGAGCTCAGGGGCACTGCAATTCACAAACCTGCAGACTTATAAATGATAACTCTCGTCCACAAATATATTGAGGGAAGGCAACGAAGAGGATTTGAAAGCAAGGCAGAATTGCAGGAAACACATTTCAGGAGGGAGATTCGAATCGCCTTTAAAGCACAGGAAAAGCGGCAAAACCTCGACAATGACGCCCTTGGCCAAAAAGGGCGTATGCGTTTTTTCCTGAATATATTCAGGAAAAAACGCATACGCCCTTTTTGGCCAACCAAGCAACCTGGAAAGGCAAATCAGCGCTACAAAGAAGTCTCGCTTCCCATCGGTCAAAAGGGCCCTGCTGAATAAAGTGTCAAAACCAGAAATGCAGGACAGGCCATGGAGAAATGGGAGCCTTGCTACGCTGATGGGCGGGACGTAAATTGCCAACAGCCACTCTGGAGAAGTGTACGGTATGTCCTGAAACATCTAAAAAACTCAGCTTAGAGAGCATAGGGCACTTCCACTCATGGGCGTATAAATTGGGAAAACTAAAAATCAGCAAGACACAGGCACCCCAAAGTTTAGGGCTGCTCTGTTGAAAAGAACCTCCACTTCGTTACACCTTAAATATCCCAGGAAAGAGAAAAATGGATAAAGAAGTTGTGGTCCTTATGTACAATTGAATATCACTCTGCCATGAAATCAACGTCATAAGGCTAGTAGCAGCATGATGAGTGGATTTAGGTACGACGATTCTAAGTGAAATAAGTCACACAGAAAAAGACACTTATCATAAGATATCACTTATAGAGGGAATGTAAAAACCGCTACCCTTGAACTGAATTACAAAACAGAACAGAGACACACGTTTAGAAAACACACTATGGCTGCTTAACGGGAAAGGTGAGGTGGGGTGATGCATAAAACAAGGGTTTCAAATTAGCTCAGATACCGTTCCATAAACCCAATAGGTAATAGACAAGACTTACTCCTTGCTCAGTGAATTGGACTCAACACCCCCTATTCACCGCCCAAGAATATATCTGACTAGTAAGAATCTTAAAACCTATGTATTGATATCTCTCTGTAAGTGAGTCAAGTGGGTGTAAAGCGGCAGAAACACAGCAGTGAAAAGCAGCTAAACCCCATTATAAAAGTCAATTACTTTTAAAAACCCGTGAAACAAAGACAGTGAAAGAGAGAGAAATTCTTACAAAATTCGTTCAGGGGCTGTGATGCCACCTGGATTGACCATATCTAGACCCACAGCTGATTGAGACATAAGGGTGGACACTCATGGGGCTGAGAGGTTTGGTGAGGTTGGGTGAGGAAACGCAGACCCTTTAAAGTAATACTGCGTGGAACCCATCCCATGGGTCCCAAATCTCCAGGTTCAAGGGCATCTTCCTACATCGAAAACATGCATGAGAAACCCAGAAGACGGTACACCGTGTGATCGGGAAAGGTTTCTAAAACGCACCTCATTTCTCATCTCCTTGTGCTCGGGTTCGCCATTCCAGCCGCTTCACTAGCAATCTGCCTCCTTGTAGAATCAGCACCTTTAACCTCCTGTTCCGTACAGGTTGCAATTTGTCCTGAGGATGAACGGGAAGAGGGGGAACCAATGAGAGAATAGCTCTAGGTGTAGGGACAGGCACAGGTCACTCTATTTTCTCATCAGGAAGAAGAATTAACCACAGGCTCAGCCTGCCGGCCGGAATCAAAATAGGTCCAGAAGCAATCCTGCGCTTTTGAGGCCAGCTCCCAAGAAAGCGAGTTGAAAAATGGAGCTCAGGGGCACTGCAATTCACAAACCTGCAGACTTATAAATGATAACTCTCGTCCACAAATATATTGAGGGAAGGCAACGAAGAGGAGTTGAAAGCAAGGCAGAATTGCAGGAAACAGATTTCAGGAGGGAGATTCGAATCGCCATTAAAGCACAGGAAAAGCGGCAAAACCTCGACAATGATGCCGTTGGCCAAAAAGGGCGTATGCGTTTTTTCCTGAATATATTCAGGAAAAAACGCATACGCCCTTTTTGGCCAACCAAGCAACCTGGAAAGGCAAATCAGCACTACAAAGAAGTCTCGCTTCTCATCGGTCAAAAGGGCCCTGCTGAATAAAGTGTCAAAACCAGAAATGCAGGACAGGCCATGGAGAAACGGGAGCCTGGCTACGCTGATGGGCGGGATGTAAATTGCCAACAGCCACTCTGGAGAAGTGTACGGTGTGTCCTGAAACATCTAAAAAACTCAGCTTAGAGAGCATAGGGCACTTCCACTCATGGGCGTATAAATTGGCAAAACTAAAAATCAGCAAGACACAGGCTCCCCAAAGTTTAGGGCTGCTCTGTTGACAAGAACCTCCACTTCGTTACACCTTAAATATCCCAGGAAAGACAAAAATGGATAAAGAAGTTGTGGTCCTTCTGTACAATAGAATATCACTCAGCCATGAAATCAACGTCATAATGCTAGTAGCAGCAAGATGAGTGGATTTAGGTAGGACGATTCTAAATGAAATAAGTCACACAGAAAATGACACTTATCATAAGATATCACTTATAGAGGGAATGTAAAAACCGCTACCCTTGAACTGAATTACAAAACAGAGCAGAGTCACACGTTTAGAAAGCACACTATGGCTGCTTAAGGGGAAAGGTGAGGTGGTGTGATGCATAAAACAAGCTTTTCAAATTAGCTCAGATACCGTTCCATAAACCCAATAGGTAATAGACAAGACCTACTCCTTGCTCAGTGAATTGGACTCAACACCCCCTATTCACCGCCCAAGAATATATCTGACTAGTAAGAATCTTAAAACCTATGTATTGATATCTCTCTGTAAGTGAGTCAAGTGGGTGTAAAGCGGCAGAAACACAGCAGTGAAAAGCAGCTAAACCCCATTATAAAAGTCAATTACTTTTAAAAAGCCGTGAAACAAAGACAGTGAAAGAGACAGAAATTCTTACAAAATTCGTTCAGGGGCTGTGATGCCACCTGGATTGACCATATCTAGACCCACAGCTGATTGAGACATAAGGGTGGACACTCATGGGGCTGAGAGGTTTGGTGAGGTTGGGTGAGGAAACGCAGACCCTTTAAAGTAATACTGCGTGGAACCCATCCCATGGGTCCCAAATCTCCAGGTTCAAGGGCATCTTCCTAAATCGAAAACATGCATGAGAAACCCAGAAGACGGTACACCGTGTGATCGGGAAAGGTTTCTAAAACGCACCTCATTTCTCATCTCCTTGTGCTCGGGTTCGCCATTCCAGCCGCTTCACTAGCAATCTGCCTCCTTGTAGAATCAGCACCTTTAACCTCCTGTTCCGTACAGGTTGCAATTTGTCCTGAGGATGAACGGGAAGAGGGGGAACCAATGAGAGAATAGCTCTAGGTGTAGGGACAGGCACAGGTCACTCTATTTTCTCATCAGGAAGAAGAATTAACCACAGGCTCAGCCTGCCGGCCGGAATCAAAATAGGTCCAGAAGCAATCCTGCGCTTTTGAGGCCAGCTCCCAAGAAAGCGAGTTGAAAAATGGAGCTCAGGGGCACTGCAAATCACAAACCTGCAGACTTATAAATGATAACTCTCGTCCACAAATATATTGAGGGAAGGCAACGAAGAGGAGTTGAAAGCAAGGCAGAATTGCAGGAAACAGATTTCAGGAGGGAGATTCGAATCGCCATTAAAGCACAGGAAAAGCGGCAAAACCTCGACAATGATGCCGTTGGCCAAAAAGGGCGTATGCGTTTTTTCCTGAATATATTCAGGAAAAAACGCATACGCCCTTTTTGGCCAACCAAGCAACCTGGAAAGGCAAATCAGCACTACAAAGAAGTCTCGCTTCTCATCGGTCAAAAGGGCCCTGCTGAATAAAGTGTCAAAACCAGAAATGCAGGACAGGCCATGGAGAAATGGGAGCCTTGCTACGCTGATGGGCGGGACGTAAATTGCCAACAGCCACTCTGGAGAAGTGTACGGTATGTCCTGAAACATCTAAAAAACTCAGCTTAGAGAGCATAGGGCACTTCCACTCATGGGCGTATAAATTGGGAAAACTAAAAATCAGCAAGACACAGGCACCCCAAAGTTTAGGGCTGCTCTGTTGAAAAGAACCTCCACTTCGTTACACCTTAAATATCCCAGGAAAGAGAAAAATGGATAAAGAAGTTGTGGTCCTTATGTACAATTGAATATCACTCTGCCATGAAATCAACGTCATAAGGCTAGTAGCAGCATGATGAGTGGATTTAGGTACGACGATTCTAAGTGAAATAAGTCACACAGAAAAAGACACTTATCATAAGATATCACTTATAGAGGGAATGTAAAAACCGCTACCCTTGAACTGAATTACAAAACAGAGCAGAGTCACACGTTTAGAAAGCACACTATGGCTGCTTAAGGGGAAAGGTGAGGTGGTGTGATGCATAAAACAAGCTTTTCAAATTAGCTCAGATACCGTTCCATAAACCCAATAGGTAATAGACAAGACCTACTCCTTGCTCAGTGAATTGGACTCAACACCCCCTATTCACCGCCCAAGAATATATCTGACTAGTAAGAATCTTAAAACCTATGTATTGATATCTCTCTGTAAGTGAGTCAAGTGGGTGTAAAGCGGCAGAAACACAGCAGTGAAAAGCAGCTAAACCCCATTATAAAAGTCAATTACTTTTAAAAAGCCGTGAAACAAAGACAGTGAAAGAGACAGAAATTCTTACAAAATTCGTTCAGGGGCTGTGATGCCACCTGGATTGACCATATGTAGACCCACAGCTGATTGAGACATAAGGGTGGACACTCATGGGGCTGAGAGGTTTGGTGAGGTTGGGTGAGGAAACGCAGACCCTTTAAAGTAATACTGCGTGGAACCCATCCCATGGGTCCCAAATCTCCAGGTTCAAGGGCATCTTCCTAAATCGAAAACATGCATGAGAAACCCAGAAGACGGTACACCGTGTGATCGGGAAAGGTTTCTAAAACGCACCTCATTTCTCATCTCCTTGTGCTCGGGTTCGCCATTCCAGCCGCTTCACTAGCAATCTGCCTCCTTGTAGAATCAGCACCTTTAACCTCCTGTTCCGTACAGGTTGCAATTTGTCCTGAGGATGAACGGGAAGAGGGGGAACCAATGAGAGAATAGCTCTAGGTGTAGGGACAGGCACAGGTCACTCTATTTTCTCATCAGGAAGAAGAATTAACCACAGGCTCAGCCTGCCGGCCGGAATCAAAATAGGTCCAGAAGCAATCCTGCGCTTTTGAGGCCAGCTCCCAAGAAAGCGAGTTGAAAAATGGAGCTCAGGGGCACTGCAATTCACAAACCTGCAGACTTATAAATGATAACTCTCGTCCACAAATATATTGAGGGAAGGCAACGAAGAGGAGTTGAAAGCAAGGCAGAATTGCAGGAAACAGATTTCAGGAGGGAGATTCGAATCGCCATTAAAGCACAGGAAAAGCGGCAAAACCTCGACAATGATGCCGTTGGCCAAAAAGGGCGTATGCGTTTTTTCCTGAATATATTCAGGAAAAAACGCATACGCCCTTTTTGGCCAACCAAGCAACCTGGAAAGGCAGATCAGCACTACAAAGAAGTCTCGCTTCTCATCGGTCAAAAGGGCCCTGCTGAATAAAGTGTCAAAACCAGAAATGCAGGACAGGCCATGGAGAAATGGGAGCCTTGCTACGCTGATGGGCGGGACGTAAATTGCCAACAGCCACTCTGGAGAAGTGTACGGTATGTCCTGAAACATCTAAAAAACTCAGCTTAGAGAGCATAGGGCACTTCCACTCATGGGCGTATAAATTGGGAAAACTAAAAATCAGCAAGACACAGGCACCCCAAAGTTTAGGGCTGCTCTGTTGAAAAGAACCTCCACTTCGTTACACCTTAAATATCCCAGGAAAGAGAAAAATGGATAAAGAAGTTGTGGTCCTTATGTACAATTGAATATCACTCTGCCATGAAATCAACGTCATAAGGCTAGTAGCAGCATGATGAGTGTATTTAGGTACGACGATTCTAAGTGAAATAAGTCACACAGAAAAAGACACTTATCATAAGATATCACTTATAGAGGGAATGTAAAAACCGCTACCCTTGAACTGAATTACAAAACAGAACAGAGACACACGTTTAGAAAACACACTATGGCTGCTTAACGGGAAAGGTGAGGTGGTGTGATGCATAAAACAAGGGTTTCAAATTAGCTCAGATACCGTTCCATAAACCCAATAGGTAATAGACAAGACCTACTCCTTGCTCAGTGAATTGGACTCAACACCCCTTATTCACCGCCCAAGAATATATCTGACTAGTAAGAATCTTAAAACCTATGTATTGATATCTCTCTGTAAGTGAGTCAAGTGGGTGTAAAGCGGCAGAAACACAGCAGTGAAAAGCAGCTAAACCCCATTATAAAAGTCAATTACTTTTAAAAACCCGTGAAACAAAGACAGTGAAAGAGAGAGAAATTCTTACAAAATTCGTTCAGGGGCTGTGATGCCACCTGGATTGACCATATCTAGACCCACAGCTGATTGAGACATAAGGGTGGACACTCATGGGGCTGAGAGATTTGGTGAGGTTGGGTGAGGAAACGCAGACCCTTTAAAGTAATACTGCGTGGTACCCATCCCATGGGTCCCAAATCTCCAGGTTCAAGGGCATCTTCCTACATCGAAAACATGCATGAGAAACCCAGAAGACGGTACACCGTGTGATCGGGAAAGGTTTCTAAAACGCACCTCATTTCTCATCTCCTTGTGCTCGGGTTCGCCATTCCAGCCGCTTCACTAGCAATCTGCTTCCTTGGAGAATCAGCACATTTAACCTCCTGTTCCGTACAGGTTGCAATTTGTCCTGAGGATGAACGGGAAGAGGGGGAACCAATGAGAGACTAGCTCTAGGTGTAGGGACAGGCACAGGTCACTCTATTTTCTCATCAGGAAGAAGAATTAACCACAGGCTCAGCATGCCGGCCGGAACCAAAATAGGGCCTGAAGCAATCCTGCGCTTTTGAGGCCAGCTCCCAAGAAAGCGAGTTGAAAAATGGAGCTCAGGGGCACTGCAAATCACAAACCTGCAGACTTATAAATGATAACTCTCGTCCACAAATATATTGAGGGAAGGCAACGAAGAGGAGTTGAAAGCAAGGCAGAATTGCAGGAAACAGATTTCAGGAGGGAGATTCGAATCGCCATTAAAGCACAGGAAAAGCGGCAAAACCTCGACAATGATGCCGTTGGCCAAAAAGGGCGTATGCGTTTTTTCCTGAATATATTCAGGAAAAAACGCATACGCCCTTTTTGGCCAACCAAGCAACCTGGAAAGGCAAATCAGCACTACAAAGAAGTCTCGCTTCTCATCGGTCAAAAGGGCCCTGCTGAATAAAGTGTCAAAACCAGAAATGCAGGACAGGCCATGGAGAAATGGGAGCCTTGCTACGCTGATGGGCGGGACGTAAATTGCCAACAGCCACTCTGGAGAAGTGTACGGTATGTCCTGAAACATCTAAAAAACTCAGCTTAGAGAGCATAGGGCACTTCAACTCATGGGCGTATAAATTGGGAAAACTAAAAATCAGCAAGACACAGGCACCCCAAAGTTTAGGGCTGCTCTGTTGAAAAGAACCTCCACTTCGTTACACCTTAAATATCCCAGGAAAGAGAAAAATGGATAAAGAAGTTGTGGTCCTTATGTACAATTGAATATCACTCTGCCATGAAATCAACGTCATAAGGCTAGTAGCAGCATGATGAGTGGATTTAGGTACGACGATTCTAAGTGAAATAAGTCACACAGAAAAAGACACTTATCATAAGATATCACTTATAGAGGGAATGTAAAAACCGCTACCCTTGAACTGAATTACAAAACAGAGCAGAGTCACACGTTTAGAAAGCACACTATGGCTGCTTAAGGGGAAAGGTGAGGTGGTGTGATGCATAAAACAAGCTTTTCAAATTAGCTCAGATACCGTTCCATAAACCCAATAGGTAATAGACAAGACCTACTCCTTGCTCAGTGAATTGGACTCAACACCCCCTATTCACCGCCCAAGAATATATCTGACTAGTAAGAATCTTAAAACCTATGTATTGATATCTCTCTGTAAGTGAGTCAAGTGGGTGTAAAGCGGCAGAAACACAGCAGTGAAAAGCAGCTAAACCCCATTATAAAAGTCAATTACTTTTAAAAACCCGTGAAACAAAGACAGTGAAAGAGAGAGAAATTCTTACAAAATTCGTTCAGGGGCTGTGATGCCACCTGGATTGACCATATCTAGACCCACAGCTGACTGAGACATAAGGGTGGACACTCATGGGGCTGAGAGGTTTGGTGAGGTTGGGTGAGGAAACGCAGACCCTTTAAAGTAATACTGCGTGGTACCCATCCCATGGGTCCCAAATCCCCAGGTTCAAGGGCATCTTCCTACATCGAAAACATGCATGAGAAACCCAGAAGATGGTACACCGTGTGATCGGGAAAGGTTTCCAAAACGCACCTCATTTCTCGTCTCCTTGTTCTCGGGTTCGCCATTCCATCCGCTTTACTAGCAATCTCCCTCCTTGGAGAATCAGCACCTTTAACCTCCTGTTCCGTACAGGTTGCAATTTGTCCTGAGGATGAACGGGAAGAGGGGAAACCAATGAGAAACTAGCTCTAGTTGTAGGGACAGGAAAAGGTCACTCTATTTTCTCATCAGGAAGAAGAATTAACCACAGGCTCAGCCTGCCGGCCGGAACCAAAATAGGGCCTGAAGCAATCCTGCGCTTTTGAGGCCAGCTCCCAAGAAAGCGAGTTGAAAAATGGAGCTCAGGGGCACTGCAATTCACAAACCTGCAGACTTATAAATGATAACTCTCGTCCACAAATATATTGAGGGAAGGTAACGAAGAGGAGTTGAAAGCAAGGCAGAATTGCAGGAAACAGATTTCAGGAGGAAGATTCGAATCGCCTTTAAAGCACAGGAAAAGCGGCAAAACCTCGACAATGATGCCCTTGGCCAAAAAGGGCGTATGCGTTTTTTCCTGAATATATTCAGGAAAAAACGCATACGCCCTTTTTGGCCAACCAAGCAACCTGGAAAGGCAAATCAGCGCTACAAAGAAGTCTCGCTTCCCATCAGTCAAAAGGGCCCTGCTGAATAAAGTGTCAAAACCAGAAATGCAGGACAGGCCATGGAGAAATGGGAGCCTTGCTACGCTGATGGGCGGGACGTAAATTGCCAACAGCCACTCTGGAGAAGTGTACGGTATGTCCTGAAACATCTAAAAAACTCAGCTTAGAGAGCATAGGGCACTTCCACTCATGGGCGTATAAATTGGGAAAACTAAAAATCAGCAAGACACAGGCACCCCAAAGTTTAGGGCTGCTCTGTTGAAAAGAACCTCCACTTCGTTACACCTTAAATATCCCAGGAAAGACAAAAATGGATAAAGAAGTTGTGGTCCTTATGTACAATGGAATATCACTCAGCCATGAAATCAACGTCATAAGGCTAGTAGCAGCAAGATGAGTGGATTTAGGTAGGACGATTCTAAATGAAATAAGTCACACAGAAAATGACACTTATCATAAGATATCACTTATAGAGGGAATGTAAAAACCGCTACCCTTGAACTGAATTACAAAACAGAGCAGAGTCACACGTTTAGAAAGCACACTATGGCTGCTTAAGGGGAAAGGTGAGGTGGTGTGATGCATAAAACAAGCTTTTCAAATTAGCTCAGATACTGTTCCATAAACCCAATAGGTAATAGACAAGACCTACTCCTTGCACAGTGAATTGGACTCAACACCCCCTATTCACCGCCCAAGAATCTATCTGACTAGTAAGAATCTTAAAACCTATGTATTGATATCTCTCTGTAAGTGAGTCAAGTGGATGTAAAGCGGCATAAACACAGCAGTGAAAAGCAGCTAAACCCCATTATAAAAGTCAATTACTTTTAAAAACCCGTGAAACAAAGACAGTGAAAGAGAGAGAAATTCTTACACAATTCGTTCAGGGGCTGTGATGACACCTGGATTGACCATATCTAGACCCACAGCTGACTGAGACATAAGGGTGGACACTCATGGGGCTGAGAGTTTTGGTGAGGTTGGGTGAGGAAACGCAGACCCTTTAAAGTAATACTGCGTGGTACCCATCCCATGGGTCCCAAATCTCCAGGTTCAAGGGCATCTTCCTACATCGAAAACATGCATGAGAAACCCAGAATATGGTACACCGTGTGATCGGGAAAGGTTTCCAAAACGCACCTCATTTCTCATCTCCTTGTTCTCGGGTTCGCCATTCCATCCGCTTTACTAGCAATCTCCCTCCTTGGAGAATCAGCACCTTTAACCTCCTGTTCCGTACAGGTTGCAATTTGTCCTGAGGATGAACGGGAAGAGGGGGAACCAAAGAGAGACTAGGTCTAGGTGTAGGGACAGGCACAGGTCACTCTATTTTCTCATCAGGAAGAAGAATTAACCACAGGCTCAGCCTGCCGGCCGGAACCAAAATAGGGCCTGAAGCAATCCTGCGCTTTTGAGGCCAGCTCCCAAGAAAGCGAGTTGAAAAATGGAGCTCAGGGGCACTGCAATTCACAAACCTGCAGACTTATAAATGATAACTCTCGTCCACAAATATATTGAGGGAAGGTAACGAAGAGGAGTTGAAAGCAAGGCAGAATTGCAGGAAACAGATTTCAGGAGGAAGATTCGAATCGCCTTTAAAGCACAGGAAAAGCGGCAAAACCTCGACAATGATGCCCTTGGCCAAAAAGGGCGTATGCGTTTTTTCCTGAATATATTCAGGAAAAAACGCATACGCCCTTTTTGGCCAACCAAGCAACCTGGAAAGGCAAATCAGCGCTACAAAGAAGTCTCGCTTCCCATCAGTCAAAAGGGCCCTGCTGAATAAAGTGTCAAAACCAGAAATGCAGGACAGGCCATGGAGAAATGGGAGCCTTGCTACGCTGATGGGCGGGACGTAAATTGCCAACAGCCACTCTGGAGAAGTGTACGGTATGTCCTGAAACATCTAAAAAACTCAGCTTAGAGAGCATAGGGCACTTCCACTCATGGGCGTATAAATTGGGAAAACTAAAAATCAGCAAGACACAGGCACCCCAAAGTTTAGGGCTGCTCTGTTGAAAAGAACCTCCACTGCGTTACACCTTAAATATCCCAGGAAAGACAAAAATGGATAAAGAAGTTGTGGTCCTTATGTACAATGGAATATCACTCAGCCATGAAATCAACGTCATAATGCTAGTAGCAGCAAGATGAGTGGATTTAGGTAGGACGATTCTAAATGAAATAAGTCACACAGAAAATGACACTTATCATAAGATATCACTTATAGAGGGAATGTAAAAACCGCTACCCTTGAACTGAATTACAAAACAGAGAAGAGTCACACGTTTAGAAAGCACACTATGGCTGCTTAAGGGGAAAGGTGAGGTGGTGTGATGCATAAAACAAGCTTTTCAAATTAGCTCAGATACTGTTCCATAAACCCAATAGGTAATAGACAAGACCTACTCCTTGCACAGTGAATTGGACTCAACACCCCCTATTCACCGCCCAAGAATCTATCTGACTAGTAAGAATCTTAAAACCTATGTATTGATATCTCTCTGTAAGTGAGTCAAGTGGGTGTAAAGCGGCATAAACACAGCAGTGAAAAGCAGCTAAACCCCATTATAAAAGTCAATTACTTTTAAAAACCCGTGAAACAAAGACAGTGAAAGAGAGAGAAATTCTTACACAATTCGTTCAGGGGCTGTGATGACACCTGGATTGACCATATCTAGACCCACAGCTGACTGAGACATAAGGGTGGACACTCATGGGGCTGAGAGGTTTGGTGAGGTTGGGTGAGGAAACGCAGACCCTTTAAAGTAATACTGCGTGGTACCCATCCCATGGGTCCCAAATCTCCAGGTTCAAGGGCATCTTCCTACATCGAAAACATGCATGAGAAACCCAGAAGATGGTACACCGTGTGATCGGGAAAGGTTTCCAAAACGCACCTCATTTCTCGTCTCCTTGTTCTCGGGTTCGCCATTCCATCCGCTTTACTAGCAATCTCCCTCCTTGGAGAATCAGCACCTTTAACCTCCTGTTCCGTACAGGTTGCAATTTGTCCTGAGGATGAACGGGAAGAGGGGGAACCAATGAGAAACTAGCTCTAGGTGTAGGGACAGGAAAAGGTCACTCTATTTTCTCATCAGGAAGAAGAATTAACCACAGGCTCATCCTGCCGGCCGTAACCAAAATAGGGCCTGAAGCAATCCTGCGCTTTTGAGGCCAGCTCCCAAGAAAGCGAGTTGAAAAATGGAGCTCAGGGGCACTGCAATTCACAAACCTGCAGACTTATAAATGATAACTCTCGTCCACAAATATATTGAGGGAAGGTAACGAAGAGGATTTGAAAGCAAGGCAGAATTGCAGGAAACAGATTTCAGGAGGGAGATTCGAATCGCCTTTAAAGCACAGGAAAAGCGGCAAAACCTCGACAATGATGCCCTTGGCCAAAAAGGGCGTATGCGTTTTTTCCTGAATATATTCAGGAAAAAACGCATACGCCCTTTTTGGCCAACCACGCAACCTGGAAAGGCAAATCAGCGCTACAAAGAAGTCTCGCTTCCCATCAGTCAAAAGGGCCCTGCTGAATAAAGTGTCAAAACCAGAAATGCAGGACAGGCCATGGAGAAATGGGAGCCTTGCTACGCTGATGGGCGGGACGTAAATTGCCAACAGCCACTCTGGAGAAGTGTACGGTATGACCTGAAACATCTAAAAAACTCAGCTTAGAGAGCATAGGGCACTTCCACTCATGGGCGTATAAATTGGGAAAACTAAAAATCAGCAAGACACAGGCACCCCAAAGTTTAGGGCTGCTCTGTTGAAAAGAACCTCCACTTCGTTACACCTTAAATATCCCAGGAAAGACAAAAATGGATAAAGAAGTTGTGGTCCTTATGTACAATGGAATATCACTCAGCCATGAAATCAACGTCATAATGCTAGTAGCAGCAAGATGAGTGGATTTAGGTAGGACGATTCTAAATGAAATAAGTCACACAGAAAATGACACTTATCATAAGATATCACTTATAGAGGGAATGTAAAAACCGCTACCCTTGAACTGAATTACAAAACAGAGCAGAGTCACACGTTTAGAAAGCACACTATGGCTGCTTAAGGGGAAAGGTGAGGTGGTGTGATGCATAAAACAAGCTTTTCAAATTAGCTCAGATACTGTTCCATAAACCCAATAGGTAATAGACAAGACCTACTCCTTGCACAGTGAATTGGACTCAACACCCCCTATTCACCGCCCAAGAATCTATCTGACTAGTAAGAATCTTAAAACCTATGTATTGATATCTCTCTGTAAGTGAGTCAAGTGGGTGTAAAGCGGCATAAACACAGCATTGAAAAGCAGCTAAACCCCATTATAAAAGTCAATTACTTTTAAAAACCCGTGAAACAAAGACAGTGAAAGAGAGAGAAATTCTTACACAATTCGTTCAGGGGCTGTGATGCCACCTGGATTGACCATATCTAGACCCACAGCTGCCTGAGACATAAGGGTGGACACTCTTGGGGCTGAGAGGTTTGGTGAGGTTGGGTGAGGAAACGCAGACCCTTTAAAGTAATACTGCGTGGTACCCATCCCATGGGTCCCAAATCTCCAGGTTCAAGGGCATCTTCCTACATCGAAAACATGCATGAGAAACCCAGAAGATGGTACACCGTGTGATCGGGAAAGGTTTCCAAAACGCACCTCATTTCTCATCTCCTTGTTCTCGGGTTCGCCATTCCATCCGCTTTACTAGCAATCTCCCTCCTTGGAGAATCAGCACCTTTAACCTCCTGTTCCGTACAGGTTGCAATTTGTCCTGAGGATGAACGGAAAGAGGGGGAACCAATGAGAAACTAGCTCTAGGTGTAGGGACAGGAAAAGGTCACTCTATTTTCTCATCAGGAAGAAGAATTAACCACAGGCTCAGCCTGCCGGCCGGAACCAAAATAGGGCCTGAAGCAATCCTGCGCTTTTGAGGCCAGCTCCCAAGAAAGCGAGTTGAAAAATGGAGCTCAGGGGCACTGCAATTCACAAACCTGCAGACTTATAAATGATAACTCTCGTCCACAAATATATTGAGGGAAGGTAACGAAGAGGAGTTGAAAGCAAGGCAGAATTGCAGGAAACAGATTTCAGGAGGGAGATTCGAATCGCCTTTAAAGCACAGGAAAAGCGGCAAAACCTCGACAATGTTGCCCTTGGCCAAAAAGGGCGTATGCGTTTTTTCCTGAATATATTCAGGAATATATTCAGGAAAAAACGCATACGCCCTTTTTGGCCAACCAAGCAACCTGGAAAGGCAAATCAGCGCTACAAAGAAGTCTCGCTTCCCATCAGTCAAAAGGGCCCTGCTGAATAAAGTGTCAAAACCAGAAATGCAGGACAGGCCATGGAGAAATGGGAGCCTTGCTACGCTGATGGGCGGGACGTAAATTGCCAACAGCCACTCTGGAGAAGTGTACGGTATGTCCTGAAACATCTAAAAAACTCAGCTTAGAGAGCATAGGGCACTTCCACTCATGGGCGTATAAATTGGGAAAACTAAAAATCAGCAAGACACAGGCACCCCAAAGTTTAGGGCTGCTCTGTTGAAAAGAACCTCCACTTCGTTACACCTTAAATATCCCAGGAAAGACAAAAATGGATAAAGAAGTTGTGGTCCTTATGTACAATGGAATATCACTCAGCCATGAAATCAACGTCATAAGGCTAGTAGCAGCAAGATGAGTGGATTTAGGTAGGACGATTCTAAATGAAATAAGTCACACAGAAAATGACACTTATCATAAGATATCACTTATAGTGGGAATGTAAAAACCGCTACCCTTGAACTGAATTACAAAACAGAGCAGAGTCACACGTTTAGAAAGCACACTATGGCTGCTTAAGGGGAAAGGTGAGGTGGTGTGATGCATAAAACAAGCTTTTCAAATTAGCTCAGATACTGTTCCATAAACCCAATAGGTAATAGACAAGACCTACTCCTTGCACAGTGAATTGGACTCAACACCCCCTATTCACCGCCCAATAATCTATCTGACTAGTAAGAATCTTAAAACCTATGTATTGATATCTCTCTGTAAGTGAGTCAAGTGGGTGTAAAGCGGCATAAACACAGCAGTGAAAAGCAGCTAAACCCCATTATAAAAGTCAATTACTTTTAAAAACCCGTGAAACAAAGACAGTGAAAGAGAGAGAAATTCTTACACAATTCGTTCAGGGGCTGTGATGACACCTGGATTGACCATATCTAGACCCACAGTTGATTGAGACATAAGGGTGGACACTCTTGGGGCTGAGAGGTTTGGTGAGGTTGGGTGAGGAAACGCAGACCCTTTAAAGTAATACTGCGTGGTACCCATCCCATGGGTCCCAAATCTCCAGGTTCAAGGGCATCTTCCTACATCGAAAACATGCATGAGAAACCCAGAAGATGGTACACCGTGTGATCGGGAGAGGTTTCCAAAACGCACCTCATTTCTCATCTCCTTGTTCTCGGGTTCGCCATTCCATCCGCTTTACTAGCAATCTCCCTCCTTGGAGAATCAGCACCTTTAACCTCCTGTTCCGTACAGGTTGCAATTTGTCCTGAGGATGAATGGGAAGAGGGGGAACCAATGAGAAACTAGCTCTAGGTGTAGGGACAGGAAAAGGTCACTCTATTTTCTCATCAGGAAGAAGAATTAACCACAGGCTCAGCCTGCCGGCCGGAACCAAAAGAGGGCCTGAAGCAATCCTGCGCTTTTGAGGCCAGCTCCCAAGAAAGCGAGTTGAAAAATGGAGCTCAGGGGCACTGCAATTCACAAACCTGCAGACTTATAAATGATAACTCTCGTCCACAAATATATTGAGGGAAGGTAACGAAGAGGAGTTGAAAGCAAGGCAGAATTGCAGGAAACAGATTTCAGGAGGGAGATTCGAATCGCCTTTAAAGCACAGGAAAAGCGGCAAAACCTCGACAATGATGCCCTTGGCCAAAAAGGGCGTATGCGTTTTTTCCTGAATATATTCAGGAAAAAACGCATACGCCCTTTTTGGCCAACCAAGCAACCTGGAAAGGCAAATCAGCGCTACAAAGAAGTCTCGCTTCCCATCAGTCAAAAGGGCCCTGCTGAATAAAGTGTCAAAACCAGAAATGCAGGACAGGCCATGGAGAAATGGGAGCCTTGCTACGCTGATGGGCGGGACGTAAATTGCCAACAGCCACTCTGGAGAAGTGTACGGTATGTCCTGAAACATCTAAAAAACTCAGCTTAGAGAGCATAGGGCACTTCCACTCATGGGCGTATAAATTGGGAAAACTAAAAATCAGCAAGACACAGGCACCCCAAAGTTTAGGGCTGCTCTGTTGAAAAGAACCTCCACTTCGTTACACCTTAAATATCCCAGGAAAGACAAAAATGGATAAAGAAGTTGTGGTCCTTATGTACAATGGAATATCACTCAGCCATGAAATCAACGTCATAATGCTAGTAGCAGCAAGATGTGTGGATTTAGGTAGGACGATTCTAAATGAAATAAGTCACACAGAAAATGACACTTATCATAAGATATCACTTATAGAGGGAATGTAAAAACCACTACCCTTGAACTGAATTACAAAACAGAGCAGAGTCACACGTTTAGAAAGCACACTATGGCTGCTTAAGGGGAAAGGTGAGGTGGTGTGATGCATAAAACAAGCTTTTCAAATTAGCTCAGATACTGTTCCATAAACCCAATAGGTAATAGACAAGACCTACTCCTTGCACAGTGAATTGGACTCAACACCCCCTATTCACCACCCAAGAATATATCTGACTAGTAAGAATCTTAAAACCTATGTACTGATATCTCTCTGTAAGTGAGTCAAGTGGGTGTAAAGCGGCAGAAACACAGCAGTGAAAAGCAGCTAAACCCCATTATAAAAATCAATTACTTTTAAAAACCCGTGAAACAAAGACAGTGAAAGAGAGAGAAATTCTTACAAAATTCGTTCAGGGGCTGTGATGCCACCTGGATTGACCATATCTAGACCCACAGATGATTGAGACATAAGGGTGGACACTCATGGGGCTGAGAGGTTTGGTGAGGTTGGGTGAGGAAACGCAGACCCTTTAAAGTAATACTGCGTGGTACCCGTCCCATGGGTCCCAAATCTCCAGGTTCAAGGGCACCTTCCTACATCGAAAACATGCATGAGAAACCCAGAAGACGGTACACCGTGTGATCGGGAAAGGTTTCTAAAACGCACATCATTTCTCATCTCCTTGTGCTCGGGTTCGCCATTCCAGCCCCTTCACTAGCAATCTGCCTCCTTGGAGAATCAGCACCATTAACCTCCTGTTCCGTACAGGTTGCAATTTGTCCTGAGGATGAACGGGAAGAGGGGGAACCAATGAGAGACTAGCTGTAGGTGTAGGGACAGGAACAGGTCCCTCTATTTTCTCATCAGGAAGAAGAATTAACCACAGGCTCAGCCTGCTGGCCAGAACCAAAATAGGGCCTGAAGCAATCCTGCGCTTTTGCGGCCAGCTTCCAAGAAAGCGAGTTGAAAAATGGAGCTCAGGGGCACTGCATTTCACAAACCTGCAGACTTATAAATGATAACTCTCGTCCACAAATATATTGAGGGAAGGCAACGAAGAGGATTTGAAAGCAAGGCAGAATTGCAGGAAACACATTTCAGGAGGGAGATTCGAATCGCCTTTAAAGCACAGGAAAAGCGGCAAAACCTCGACAATGACGCCCTTGGCCAAAAAGGGCGTATGCGTTTTTTCCTGAATATATTCAGGAAAAAACGCATACGCCCTTTTTGGCCAACCAAGCAACCTGGAAAGGCAAATCAGCGCTACAAAGAAGACTCGCTTCCCATCGGTCAAAAGGGCCATGCTGAATAAAGTGTCAAAACCAGAAATGCAGGACAGGCCATGGAGAAACGGGAGCCTGGCTACGCTGATGGGCGGGATGTAAATTGCCAACAGCCACTCTGGAGAAGTGTACGGTGTGTCCTGAAACATCTAAAAAACTCAGCTTAGAGAGCATAGGGCACTTCCACTCATGGGCGTATAAATTGGGAAAACTAAAAATCAGCAAGACACAGGCTCCCCAAAGTTTAGGGCTGCTCTGTTGACAAGAACCTCCACTTCGTTACACCTTAAATATCCCAGGAAAGACAAAAATGGATAAAAAGTTGTGGTCCTTATGTACAATAGAATATCACTCAGCCATGAAATCAACGTCATAATGCTAGTAGCAGCAAGATGAGTGGATTTAGGTAGGACGATTCTAAATGAAATAAGTCACACAAAAAATGACACTTATCATAAGATATCACTTATAGAGGGAATGTAAAAACCGCTACCCTTGAACTGAATTACAAAACAGAGCAGAGTCACACGTTTAGAAAGCACACTATGGCTGCTTAAGGGGAAAGGTGAGGTGGTGTGATGCATAAAACAAGCTTTTCAAATTAGCTCAGATACTGTTCCATAAACCCAATAGGTAATAGACAAGACCTACTCCTTGCACAGTGAATTGGACTCAACACCCCCTATTCACCGCCCAAGAATCTATCTGACTAGTAAGAATCTTAAAACCTATGTATTGATATCTCTCTGTAAGTGAGTCAAGTGGGTGTAAAGCGGCATAAACACAGCATTGAAAAGCAGCTAAACCCCATTATAAAAGTCAATTACTTTTAAAAACCCGTGAAACAAAGACAGTGAAAGAGAGAGAAATTCTTACACAATTCGTTCAGGGGCTGTGATGCCACCTGGATTGACCATATCTAGACCCACAGCTGCCTGAGACATAAGGGTGGACACTCTTGGGGCTGAGAGGTTTGGTGAGGTTGGGTGAGGAAACGCAGACCCTTTAAAGTAATACTGCGTGGTACCCATCCCATGGGTCCCAAATCTCCAGGTTCAAGGGCATCTTCCTACATCGAAAACATGCATGAGAAACCCAGAAGATGGTACACCGTGTGATCGGGAAAGGTTTCCAAAACGCACCTCATTTCTCATCTCCTTGTTCTCGGGTTCGCCATTCCATCCGCTTTACTAGCAATCTCCCTCCTTGGAGAATCAGCACCTTTAACCTCCTGTTCCGTACAGGTTGCAATTTGTCCTGAGGATGAACGGAAAGAGGGGGAACCAATGAGAAACTAGCTCTAGGTGTAGGGACAGGAAAAGGTCACTCTATTTTCTCATCAGGAAGAAGAATTAACCACAGGCTCAGCCTGCCGGCCGGAACCAAAATAGGGCCTGAAGCAATCCTGCGCTTTTGAGGCCAGCTCCCAAGAAAGCGAGTTGAAAAATGGAGCTCAGGGGCACTGCAATTCACAAACCTGCAGACTTATAAATGATAACTCTCGTCCACAAATATATTGAGGGAAGGTACCGAAGAGGAGTTGAAAGCAAGGCAGAATTGCAGGAAACAGATTTCAGGAGGGAGATTCGAATAGCCTTTAAAGCACAGGAAAAGCGGCAAAACCTCGACAATGATGCCCTTGGCCAAAAAGGGCGTATGCGTTTTTTCCTGAATATATTCAGGAAAAAACGCATACGCCCTTTTTGGCCAACCAAGCAACCTGGAAAGGCAAATCAGCGCTACAAAGAAGTCTCGCTTCCCATCAGTCAAAAGGGCCCTGCTGAATAAAGTGTCAAAACCAGAAATGCAGGACAGGCCATGGAGAAATGGGAGCCTTGCTACGCTGATGGGCGGGACGTAAATTGCCAACAGCCACTCTGGAGAAGTGTACGGTATGTCCTGAAACATCTAAAAAACTCAGCTTAGAGAGCATAGGGCACTTCCACTCATGGGCGTATAAATTGGGAAAACTAAAAATCAGCAAGACACAGGCACCCCAAAGTTTAGGGCTGCTCTGTTGAAAAGAACCTCCACTTCGTTACACCTTAAATATCCCAGGAAAGACAAAAATGGATAAAGAAGTTGTGGTCCTTATGTACAATGGAATATCACTCAGCCATGAAATCAACGTCATAATGCTAGTAGCAGCAAGATGAGTGGATTTAGGTAGGACGATTCTAAATGAAATAAGTCACACAGAAAATGACACTTATCATAAGATATCACTTATAGAGGGAATGTAAAAACCGCTACCCTTGAACTGAATTACAAAACAGAGCAGAGTCACACGTTTAGAAAGCACACTATGGCTGCTTAAGGGGAAAGGTGAGGTGGTGTGATGCATAAAACAAGCTTTTCAAATTAGCTCAGATACTGTTCCATAAACCCAATAGGTAATAGACAAGACCTACTCCTTGCACAGTGAATTGGACTCAACACCCCCTATTCACCGCCCAAGAATCTATCTGACTAGTAAGAATCTTAAAACCTATGTATTGATATCTCTCTGTAAGTGAGTCAAGTGGGTGTAAAGCGGCATAAACACAGCATTGAAAAGCAGCTAAACCCCATTATAAAAGTCAATTACTTTTAAAAACCCGTGAAACAAAGACAGTGAAAGAGAGAGAAATTCTTACACAATTCGTTCAGGGGCTGTGATGCCACCTGGATTGACCATATCTAGACCCACAGCTGCCTGAGACATAAGGGTGGACACTCTTGGGGCTGAGAGGTTTGGTGAGGTTGGGTGAGGAAACGCAGACCCTTTAAAGTAATACTGCGTGGTACCCATCCCATGGGTCCCAAATCTCCAGGTTCAAGGGCATCTTCCTACATCGAAAACATGCATGAGAAACCCAGAAGATGGTACACCGTGTGATCGGGAAAGGTTTCCAAAACGCACCTCATTTCTCATCTCCTTGTTCTCGGGTTCGCCATTCCATCCGCTTTACTAGCAATCTCCCTCCTTGGAGAATCAGCACCTTTAACCTCCTGTTCCGTACAGGTTGCAATTTGTCCTGAGGATGAACGGAAAGAGGGGGAACCAATGAGAAACTAGCTCTAGGTGTAGGGACAGGAAAAGGTCACTCTATTTTCTCATCAGGAAGAAGAATTAACCACAGGCTCAGCCTGCCGGCCGGAACCAAAATAGGGCCTGAAGCAATCCTGCGCTTTTGAGGCCAGCTCCCAAGAAAGCGAGTTGAAAAATGGAGCTCAGGGGCACTGCAATTCACAAACCTGCAGACTTATAAATGATAACTCTCGTCCACAAATATATTGAGGGAAGGTAACGAAGAGGAGTTGAAAGCAAGGCAGAATTGCAGGAAACAGATTTCAGGAGGGAGATTCGAATCGCCTTTAAAGCACAGGAAAAGCGGCAAAACCTCGACAATGTTGCCCTTGGCCAAAAAGGGCGTATGCGTTTTTTCCTGAATATATTCAGGAATATATTCAGGAAAAAACGCATACGCCCTTTTTGGCCAACCAAGCAACCTGGAAAGGCAAATCAGCGCTACAAAGAAGTCTCGCTTCCCATCAGTCAAAAGGGCCCTGCTGAATAAAGTGTCAAAACCAGAAATGCAGGACAGGCCATGGAGAAATGGGAGCCTTGCTACGCTGATGGGCGGGACGTAAATTGCCAACAGCCACTCTGGAGAAGTGTACGGTATGTCCTGAAACATCTAAAAAACTCAGCTTAGAGAGCATAGGGCACTTCCACTCATGGGCGTATAAATTGGGAAAACTAAAAATCAGCAAGACACAGGCACCCCAAAGTTTAGGGCTGCTCTGTTGAAAAGAACCTCCACTTCGTTACACCTTAAATATCCCAGGAAAGACAAAAATGGATAAAGAAGTTGTGGTCCTTATGTACAATGGAATATCACTCAGCCATGAAATCAACGTCATAAGGCTAGTAGCAGCAAGATGAGTGGATTTAGGTAGGACGATTCTAAATGAAATAAGTCACACAGAAAATGACACTTATCATAAGATATCACTTATAGTGGGAATGTAAAAACCGCTACCCTTGAACTGAATTACAAAACAGAGCAGAGTCACACGTTTAGAAAGCACACTATGGCTGCTTAAGGGGAAAGGTGAGGTGGTGTGATGCATAAAACAAGCTTTTCAAATTAGCTCAGATACTGTTCCATAAACCCAATAGGTAATAGACAAGACCTACTCCTTGCACAGTGAATTGGACTCAACACCCCCTATTCACCGCCCAATAATCTATCTGACTAGTAAGAATCTTGAAACCTATGTATTGATATCTCTCTGTAAGTGAGTCAAGTGGGTGTAAAGCGGCATAAACACAGCAGTGAAAAGCAGCTAAACCCCATTATAAAAGTCAATTACTTTTAAAAACCCGTGAAACAAAGACAGTGAAAGAGAGAGAAATTCTTACACAATTCGTTCAGGGGCTGTGATGACACCTGGATTGACCATATCTAGACCCACAGTTGATTGAGACATAAGGGTGGACACTCTTGGGGCTGAGAGGTTTGGTGAGGTTGGGTGAGGAAACGCAGACCCTTTAAAGTAATACTGCGTGGTACCCATCCCATGGGTCCCAAATCTCCAGGTTCAAGGGCATCTTCCTACATCGAAAACATGCATGAGAAACCCAGAAGATGGTACACCGTGTGATCGGGAGAGGTTTCCAAAACGCACCTCATTTCTCATCTCCTTGTTCTCGGGTTCGCCATTCCATCCGCTTTACTAGCAATCTCCCTCCTTGGAGAATCAGCACCTTTAACCTCCTGTTCCGTACAGGTTGCAATTTGTCCTGAGGATGAATGGGAAGAGGGGGAACCAATGAGAAACTAGCTCTAGGTGTAGGGACAGGAAAAGGTCACTCTATTTTCTCATCAGGAAGAAGAATTAACCACAGGCTCAGCCTGCCGGCCGGAACCAAAAGAGGGCCTGAAGCAATCCTGCGCTTTTGAGGCCAGCTCCCAAGAAAGCGAGTTGAAAAATGGAGCTCAGGGGCACTGCAATTCACAAACCTGCAGACTTATAAATGATAACTCTCGTCCACAAATATATTGAGGGAAGGTAACGAAGAGGAGTTGAAAGCAAGGCAGAATTGCAGGAAACAGATTTCAGGAGGGAGATTCGAATCGCCTTTAAAGCACAGGAAAAGCGGCAAAACCTCGACAATGATGCCCTTGGCCAAAAAGGGCGTATGCGTTTTTTCCTGAATATATTCAGGAAAAAACGCATACGCCCTTTTTGGCCAACCAAGCAACCTGGAAAGGCAAATCAGCGCTACAAAGAAGTCTCGCTTCCCATCAGTCAAAAGGGCCCTGCTGAATAAAGTGTCAAAACCAGAAATGCAGGACAGGCCATGGAGAAATGGGAGCCTTGCTACGCTGATGGGCGGGACGTAAATTGCCAACAGCCACTCTGGAGAAGTGTACGGTATGTCCTGAAACATCTAAAAAACTCAGCTTAGAGAGCATAGGGCACTTCCACTCATGGGCGTATAAATTGGGAAAACTAAAAATCAGCAAGACACAGGCACCCCAAAGTTTAGGGCTGCTCTGTTGAAAAGAACCTCCACTTCGTTACACCTTAAATATCCCAGGAAAGACAAAAATGGATAAAGAAGTTGTGGTCCTTATGTACAATGGAATATCACTCAGCCATGAAATCAACGTCATAAGGCTAGTAGCAGCAAGATGAGTGGATTTAGGTAGGACGATTCTAAATGAAATAAGTCACACAGAAAATGACACTTATCATAAGATATCACTTATAGTGGGAATGTAAAAACCGCTACCCTTGAACTGAATTACAAAACAGAGCAGAGTCACACGTTTAGAAAGCACACTATGGCTGCTTAAGGGGAAAGGTGAGGTGGTGTGATGCATAAAACAAGCTTTTCAAATTAGCTCAGATACTGTTCCATAAACCCAATAGGTAATAGACAAGACCTACTCCTTGCACAGTGAATTGGACTCAACACCCCCTATTCACCGCCCAATAATCTATCTGACTAGTAAGAATCTTAAAACCTATGTATTGATATCTCTCTGTAAGTGAGTCAAGTGGGTGTAAAGCGGCATAAACACAGCAGTGAAAAGCAGCTAAACCCCATTATAAAAGTCAATTACTTTTAAAAACCCGTGAAACAAAGACAGTGAAAGAGAGAGAAATTCTTACACAATTCGTTCAGGGGCTGTGATGACACCTGGATTGACCATATCTAGACCCACAGTTGATTGAGACATAAGGGTGGACACTCTTGGGGCTGAGAGGTTTGGTGAGGTTGGGTGAGGAAACGCAGACCCTTTAAAGTAATACTGCGTGGTACCCATCCCATGGGTCCCAAATCTCCAGGTTCAAGGGCATCTTCCTACATCGAAAACATGCATGAGAAACCCAGAAGATGGTACACCGTGTGATCGGGAGAGGTTTCCAAAACGCACCTCATTTCTCATCTCCTTGTTCTCGGGTTCGCCATTCCATCCGCTTTACTAGCAATCTCCCTCCTTGGAGAATCAGCACCTTTAACCTCCTGTTCCGTACAGGTTGCAATTTGTCCTGAGGATGAATGGGAAGAGGGGGAACCAATGAGAAACTAGCTCTAGGTGTAGGGACAGGAAAAGGTCACTCTATTTTCTCATCAGGAAGAAGAATTAACCACAGGCTCAGCCTGCCGGCCGGAACCAAAAGAGGGCCTGAAGCAATCCTGCGCTTTTGAGGCCAGCTCCCAAGAAAGCGAGTTGAAAAATGGAGCTCAGGGGCACTGCAATTCACAAACCTGCAGACTTATAAATGATAACTCTCGTCCACAAATATATTGAGGGAAGGTAACGAAGAGGAGTTGAAAGCAAGGCAGAATTGCAGGAAACAGATTTCAGGAGGGAGATTCGAATCGCCTTTAAAGCACAGGAAAAGCGGCAAAACCTCGACAATGATGCCCTTGGCCAAAAAGGGCGTATGCGTTTTTTCCTGAATATATTCAGGAAAAAACGCATACGCCCTTTTTGGCCAACCAAGCAACCTGGAAAGGCAAATCAGCGCTACAAAGAAGTCTCGCTTCCCATCAGTCAAAAGGGCCCTGCTGAATAAAGTGTCAAAACCAGAAATGCAGGACAGGCCATGGAGAAATGGGAGCCTTGCTACGCTGATGGGCGGGACGTAAATTGCCAACAGCCACTCTGGAGAAGTGTACGGTATGTCCTGAAACATCTAAAAAACTCAGCTTAGAGAGCATAGGGCACTTCCACTCATGGGCGTATAAATTGGGAAAACTAAAAATCAGCAAGACACAGGCACCCCAAAGTTTAGGGCTGCTCTGTTGAAAAGAACCTCCACTTCGTTACACCTTAAATATCCCAGGAAAGACAAAAATGGATAAAGAAGTTGTGGTCCTTATGTACAATGGAATATCACTCAGCCATGAAATCAACGTCATAATGCTAGTAGCAGCAAGATGTGTGGATTTAGGTAGGACGATTCTAAATGAAATAAGTCACACAGAAAATGACACTTATCATAAGATATCACTTATAGAGGGAATGTAAAAACCACTACCCTTGAACTGAATTACAAAACAGAGCAGAGTCACACGTTTAGAAAGCACACTATGGCTGCTTAAGGGGAAAGGTGAGGTGGTGTGATGCATAAAACAAGCTTTTCAAATTAGCTCAGATACTGTTCCATAAACCCAATAGGTAATAGACAAGACCTACTCCTTGCACAGTGAATTGGACTCAACACCCCCTATTCACCACCCAAGAATATATCTGACTAGTAAGAATCTTAAAACCTATGTACTGATATCTCTCTGTAAGTGAGTCAAGTGGGTGTAAAGCGGCAGAAACACAGCAGTGAAAAGCAGCTAAACCCCATTATAAAAATCAATTACTTTTAAAAACCCGTGAAACAAAGACAGTGAAAGAGAGAGAAATTCTTACAAAATTCGTTCAGGGGCTGTGATGCCACCTGGATTGACCATATCTAGACCCACAGATGATTGAGACATAAGGGTGGACACTCATGGGGCTGAGAGGTTTGGTGAGGTTGGGTGAGGAAACGCAGACCCTTTAAAGTAATACTGCGTGGTACCCGTCCCATGGGTCCCAAATCTCCAGGTTCAAGGGCACCTTCCTACATCGAAAACATGCATGAGAAACCCAGAAGACGGTACACCGTGTGATCGGGAAAGGTTTCTAAAACGCACATCATTTCTCATCTCCTTGTGCTCGGGTTCGCCATTCCAGCCCCTTCACTAGCAATCTGCCTCCTTGGAGAATCAGCACCATTAACCTCCTGTTCCGTACAGGTTGCAATTTGTCCTGAGGATGAACGGGAAGAGGGGGAACCAATGAGAGACTAGCTGTAGGTGTAGGGACAGGAACAGGTCCCTCTATTTTCTCATCAGGAAGAAGAATTAACCACAGGCTCAGCCTGCTGGCCAGAACCAAAATAGGGCCTGAAGCAATCCTGCGCTTTTGCGGCCAGCTTCCAAGAAAGCGAGTTGAAAAATGGAGCTCAGGGGCACTGCATTTCACAAACCTGCAGACTTATAAATGATAACTCTCGTCCACAAATATATTGAGGGAAGGCAACGAAGAGGATTTGAAAGCAAGGCAGAATTGCAGGAAACACATTTCAGGAGGGAGATTCGAATCGCCTTTAAAGCACAGGAAAAGCGGCAAAACCTCGACAATGACGCCCTTGGCCAAAAAGGGCGTATGCGTTTTTTCCTGAATATATTCAGGAAAAAACGCATACGCCCTTTTTGGCCAACCAAGCAACCTGGAAAGGCAAATCAGCGCTACAAAGAAGACTCGCTTCCCATCGGTCAAAAGGGCCATGCTGAATAAAGTGTCAAAACCAGAAATGCAGGACAGGCCATGGAGAAACGGGAGCCTGGCTACGCTGATGGGCGGGATGTAAATTGCCAACAGCCACTCTGGAGAAGTGTACGGTGTGTCCTGAAACATCTAAAAAACTCAGCTTAGAGAGCATAGGGCACTTCCACTCATGGGCGTATAAATTGGGAAAACTAAAAATCAGCAAGACACAGGCTCCCCAAAGTTTAGGGCTGCTCTGTTGACAAGAACCTCCACTTCGTTACACCTTAAATATCCCAGGAAAGACAAAAATGGATAAAAAGTTGTGGTCCTTATGTACAATAGAATATCACTCAGCCATGAAATCAACGTCATAATGCTAGTAGCAGCAAGATGAGTGGATTTAGGTAGGACGATTCTAAATGAAATAAGTCACACAAAAAATGACACTTATCATAAGATATCACTTATAGAGGGAATGTAAAAACCGCTACCCTTGAACTGAATTACAAAACAGAGCAGAGTCACACGTTTAGAAAGCACACTATGGCTGCTTAAGGGGAAAGGTGAGGTGGTGTGATGCATAAAACAAGCTTTTCAAATTAGCTCAGATACTGTTCCATAAACCCAATAGGTAATAGACAAGACCTACTCCTTGCACAGTGAATTGGACTCAACACCCCCTATTCACCGCCCAAGAATCTATCTGACTAGTAAGAATCTTAAAACCTATGTATTGATATCTCTCTGTAAGTGAGTCAAGTGGGTGTAAAGCGGCATAAACACAGCATTGAAAAGCAGCTAAACCCCATTATAAAAGTCAATTACTTTTAAAAACCCGTGAAACAAAGACAGTGAAAGAGAGAGAAATTCTTACACAATTCGTTCAGGGGCTGTGATGCCACCTGGATTGACCATATCTAGACCCACAGCTGCCTGAGACATAAGGGTGGACACTCTTGGGGCTGAGAGGTTTGGTGAGGTTGGGTGAGGAAACGCAGACCCTTTAAAGTAATACTGCGTGGTACCCATCCCATGGGTCCCAAATCTCCAGGTTCAAGGGCATCTTCCTACATCGAAAACATGCATGAGAAACCCAGAAGATGGTACACCGTGTGATCGGGAAAGGTTTCCAAAACGCACCTCATTTCTCATCTCCTTGTTCTCGGGTTCGCCATTCCATCCGCTTTACTAGCAATCTCCCTCCTTGGAGAATCAGCACCTTTAACCTCCTGTTCCGTACAGGTTGCAATTTGTCCTGAGGATGAACGGAAAGAGGGGGAACCAATGAGAAACTAGCTCTAGGTGTAGGGACAGGAAAAGGTCACTCTATTTTCTCATCAGGAAGAAGAATTAACCACAGGCTCAGCCTGCCGGCCGGAACCAAAATAGGGCCTGAAGCAATCCTGCGCTTTTGAGGCCAGCTCCCAAGAAAGCGAGTTGAAAAATGGAGCTCAGGGGCACTGCAATTCACAAACCTGCAGACTTATAAATGATAACTCTCGTCCACAAATATATTGAGGGAAGGTACCGAAGAGGAGTTGAAAGCAAGGCAGAATTGCAGGAAACAGATTTCAGGAGGGAGATTCGAATAGCCTTTAAAGCACAGGAAAAGCGGCAAAACCTCGACAATGATGCCCTTGGCCAAAAAGGGCGTATGCGTTTTTTCCTGAATATATTCAGGAAAAAACGCATACGCCCTTTTTGGCCAACCAAGCAACCTGGAAAGGCAAATCAGCGCTACAAAGAAGTCTCGCTTCCCATCAGTCAAAAGGGCCCTGCTGAATAAAGTGTCAAAACCAGAAATGCAGGACAGGCCATGGAGAAATGGGAGCCTTGCTACGCTGATGGGCGGGACGTAAATTGCCAACAGCCACTCTGGAGAAGTGTACGGTATGTCCTGAAACATCTAAAAAACTCAGCTTAGAGAGCATAGGGCACTTCCACTCATGGGCGTATAAATTGGGAAAACTAAAAATCAGCAAGACACAGGCACCCCAAAGTTTAGGGCTGCTCTGTTGAAAAGAACCTCCACTTCGTTACACCTTAAATATCCCAGGAAAGACAAAAATGGATAAAGAAGTTGTGGTCCTTATGTACAATGGAATATCACTCAGCCATGAAATCAACGTCATAATGCTAGTAGCAGCAAGATGAGTGGATTTAGGTAGGACGATTCTAAATGAAATAAGTCACACAGAAAATGACACTTATCATAAGATATCACTTATAGAGGGAATGTAAAAACCGCTACCCTTGAACAGAATTACAAAACAGAGCAGAGTCACACGTTTAGAAAGCACACTATGGCTGCTTAAGGGGAAAGGTGAGGTGGGGTGATGCATAAAACAAGCTTTTCAAATTAGCTCAGATACTGTTCCATAAACCCAATAAGTAATAGAAAAGACCTACTCCTTGCACAGTGAATTGGACTCAACACCCCCTATTCACCGCCCAATAATCTATCTGACTAGTAAGAATCTTAAAACCTATGTATTGATATCTCTCTGTAAGTGAGTCAAGTGGGTTTAAAGCGGCATAAACACAGCAGTGAAAAGCAGCTAAACCCCATTATAAAAGTCAATTACTTTTAAAAACCGTGAAACAAAGACAGTGAAAGAGAGAGAAATTCTTACACAATTCGTTCAGGGGCTGTGATGACACCTGGATTGACCATATCTAGACCCACAGCTGACTGAGACATAAGGGTGGACACTCATGGGGCTGAGAGGTTTGGTGAGGTTGGGTGAGGAAACGCAGACCCTTTAAAGTAATACTGCGTGGTACCCATCCCATGGGTCCCAAATCTCCAGGTTCAAGGGCATCTTCCTACATCAAAAACATGCATGAGAAACCCAGAAGATGGTACACCGTGTGATCGGGAAAGGTATCCAAAACGCACCTCATTTCTCATCTCCTTGTTCTCGGGTTCGCCATTCCATCCGCTTTACTAGCAATCTCCCTCCTTGGAGAATCAGCACCTTTAACCTCCTGTTCCGTACAGGTTGCAATTTGTCCTGAGGATGAACGGGAAGAGGGGGAACCAATGAGAAACTAGCTCTAGGTGTAGGGACAGGAAAAGGTCACTCTATTTTCTCATCAGGAAGAAGAATTAACCACAGGCTCAGCCTGCCGGCCGGAACCAAAATAGGGCCTGAAGCAATCCTGCGCTTTTGAGGCCAGCTCCCAAGAAAGCGAGTTGAAAAATGGAGCTCAGGGGCACTGCAATTCACAAACCTGCAGACTTATAAATGATAACTCTCGTCCACAAATATATTGAGGGAAGGTAACGAAGAGGAGTTGAAAGCAAGGCAGAATTGCAGGAAACAGATTTCAGGAGGGAGATTCGAATCGCCTTTAAAGCACAGGAAAAGCGGCAAAACCTCGACAATGTTGCCCTTGGCCAAAAAGGGCGTATGCGTTTTTTCCTGAATATATTCAGGAATATATTCAGGAAAAAACGCATACGCCCTTTTTGGCCAACCAAGCAACCTGGAAAGGCAAATCAGCGCTACAAAGAAGTCTCGCTTCCCATCAGTCAAAAGGGCCCTGCTGAATAAAGTGTCAAAACCAGAAATGCAGGACAGGCCATGGAGAAATGGGAGCCTTGCTACGCTGATGGGCGGGACGTAAATTGCCAACAGCCACTCTGGAGAAGTGTACGGTATGTCCTGAAACATCTAAAAAACTCAGCTTAGAGAGCATAGGGCACTTCCACTCATGGGCGTATAAATTGGGAAAACTAAAAATCAGCAAGACACAGGCACCCCAAAGTTTAGGGCTGCTCTGTTGAAAAGAACCTCCACTTCGTTACACCTTAAATATCCCAGGAAAGACAAAAATGGATAAAGAAGTTGTGGTCCTTATGTACAATGGAATATCACTCAGCCATGAAATCAACGTCATAAGGCTAGTAGCAGCAAGATGAGTGGATTTAGGTAGGACGATTCTAAATGAAATAAGTCACACAGAAAATGACACTTATCATAAGATATCACTTATAGTGGGAATGTAAAAACCGCTACCCTTGAACTGAATTACAAAACAGAGCAGAGTCACACGTTTAGAAAGCACACTATGGCTGCTTAAGGGGAAAGGTGAGGTGGTGTGATGCATAAAACAAGCTTTTCAAATTAGCTCAGATACTGTTCCATAAACCCAATAGGTAATAGACAAGACCTACTCCTTGCACAGTGAATTGGACTCAACACCCCCTATTCACCGCCCAATAATCTATCTGACTAGTAAGAATCTTAAAACCTATGTATTGATATCTCTCTGTAAGTGAGTCAAGTGGGTGTAAAGCGGCATAAACACAGCAGTGAAAAGCAGCTAAACCCCATTATAAAAGTCAATTACTTTTAAAAACCCGTGAAACAAAGACAGTGAAAGAGAGAGAAATTCTTACACAATTCGTTCAGGGGCTGTGATGACACCTGGATTGACCATATCTAGACCCACAGTTGATTGAGACATAAGGGTGGACACTCTTGGGGCTGAGAGGTTTGGTGAGGTTGGGTGAGGAAACGCAGACCCTTTAAAGTAATACTGCGTGGTACCCATCCCATGGGTCCCAAATCTCCAGGTTCAAGGGCATCTTCCTACATCGAAAACATGCATGAGAAACCCAGAAGATGGTACACCGTGTGATCGGGAGAGGTTTCCAAAACGCACCTCATTTCTCATCTCCTTGTTCTCGGGTTCGCCATTCCATCCGCTTTACTAGCAATCTCCCTCCTTGGAGAATCAGCACCTTTAACCTCCTGTTCCGTACAGGTTGCAATTTGTCCTGAGGATGAATGGGAAGAGGGGGAACCAATGAGAAACTAGCTCTAGGTGTAGGGACAGGAAAAGGTCACTCTATTTTCTCATCAGGAAGAAGAATTAACCACAGGCTCAGCCTGCCGGCCGGAACCAAAAGAGGGCCTGAAGCAATCCTGCGCTTTTGAGGCCAGCTCCCAAGAAAGCGAGTTGAAAAATGGAGCTCAGGGGCACTGCAATTCACAAACCTGCAGACTTATAAATGATAACTCTCGTCCACAAATATATTGAGGGAAGGTAACGAAGAGGAGTTGAAAGCAAGGCAGAATTGCAGGAAACAGATTTCAGGAGGGAGATTCGAATCGCCTTTAAAGCACAGGAAAAGCGGCAAAACCTCGACAATGATGCCCTTGGCCAAAAAGGGCGTATGCGTTTTTTCCTGAATATATTCAGGAAAAAATGCATACGCCCTTTTTGGCCAACCAAGCAACCTGGAAAGGCAAATCAGCGCTACAAAGAAGTCTCGCTTCCCATCAGTCAAAAGGGCCCTGCTGAATAAAGTGTCAAAACCAGAAATGCAGGACAGGCCATGGAGAAATGGGAGCCTTGCTACGCTGATGGGCGGGACGTAAATTGCCAACAGCCACTCTGGAGAAGTGTACGGTATGTCCTGAAACATCTAAAAAACTCAGCTTAGAGAGCATAGGGCACTTCCACTCATGGGCGTATAAATTGGGAAAACTAAAAATCAGCAAGACACAGGCACCCCAAAGTTTAGGGCTGCTCTGTTGAAAAGAACCTCCACTTCGTTACACCTTAAATATCCCAGGAAAGACAAAAATGGATAAAGAAGTTGTGGTCCTTATGTACAATGGAATATCACTCAGCCATGAAATCAACGTCATAATGCTAGTAGCAGCAAGATGTGTGGATTTAGGTAGGACGATTCTAAATGAAATAAGTCACACAGAAAATGACACTTATCATAAGATATCACTTATAGAGGGAATGTAAAAACCACTACCCTTGAACTGAATTACAAAACAGAGCAGAGTCACACGTTTAGAAAGCACACTATGGCTGCTTAAGGGGAAAGGTGAGGTGGTGTGATGCATAAAACAAGCTTTTCAAATTAGCTCAGATACTGTTCCATAAACCCAATAGGTAATAGACAAGACCTACTCCTTGCACAGTGAATTGGACTCAACACCCCCTATTCACCACCCAAGAATATATCTGACTAGTAAGAATCTTAAAACCTATGTACTGATATCTCTCTGTAAGTGAGTCAAGTGGGTGTAAAGCGGCAGAAACACAGCAGTGAAAAGCAGCTAAACCCCATTATAAAAATCAATTACTTTTAAAAACCCGTGAAACAAAGACAGTGAAAGAGAGAGAAATTCTTACAAAATTCGTTCAGGGGCTGTGATGCCACCTGGATTGACCATATCTAGACCCACAGATGATTGAGACATAAGGGTGGACACTCATGGGGCTGAGAGGTTTGGTGAGGTTGGGTGAGGAAACGCAGACCCTTTAAAGTAATACTGCGTGGTACCCGTCCCATGGGTCCCAAATCTCCAGGTTCAAGGGCACCTTCCTACATCGAAAACATGCATGAGAAACCCAGAAGACGGTACACCGTGTGATCGGGAAAGGTTTCTAAAACGCACATCATTTCTCATCTCCTTGTGCTCGGGTTCGCCATTCCAGCCCCTTCACTAGCAATCTGCCTCCTTGGAGAATCAGCACCATTAACCTCCTGTTCCGTACAGGTTGCAATTTGTCCTGAGGATGAACGGGAAGAGGGGGAACCAATGAGAGACTAGCTGTAGGTGTAGGGACAGGAACAGGTCCCTCTATTTTCTCATCAGGAAGAAGAATTAACCACAGGCTCAGCCTGCTGGCCAGAACCAAAATAGGGCCTGAAGCAATCCTGCGCTTTTGCGGCCAGCTTCCAAGAAAGCGAGTTGAAAAATGGAGCTCAGGGGCACTGCATTTCACAAACCTGCAGACTTATAAATGATAACTCTCGTCCACAAATATATTGAGGGAAGGCAACGAAGAGGATTTGAAAGCAAGGCAGAATTGCAGGAAACACATTTCAGGAGGGAGATTCGAATCGCCTTTAAAGCACAGGAAAAGGGGCAAAACCTCGACAATGACGCCCTTGGCCAAAAAGGGCGTATGCGTTTTTTCCTGAATATATTCAGGAAAAAACGCATACGCCCTTTTTGGCCAACCAAGCAACCTGGAAAGGCAAATCAGCGCTACAAAGAAGACTCGCTTCCCATCGGTCAAAAGGGCCATGCTGAATAAAGTGTCAAAACCAGAAATGCAGGACAGGCCATGGAGAAACGGGAGCCTGGCTACGCTGATGGGCGGGATGTAAATTGCCAACAGCCACTCTGGAGAAGTGTACGGTGTGTCCTGAAACATCTAAAAAACTCAGCTTAGAGAGCATAGGGCACTTCCACTCATGGGCGTATAAATTGGGAAAACTAAAAATCAGCAAGACACAGGCTCCCCAAAGTTTAGGGCTGCTCTGTTGACAAGAACCTCCACTTCGTTACACCTTAAATATCCCAGGAAAGACAAAAATGGATAAAAAGTTGTGGTCCTTATGTACAATAGAATATCACTCAGCCATGAAATCAACGTCATAATGCTAGTAGCAGCAAGATGAGTGGATTTAGGTAGGACGATTCTAAATGAAATAAGTCACACAAAAAATGACACTTATCATAAGATATCACTTATAGAGGGAATGTAAAAACCGCTACCCTTGAACTGAATTACAAAACAGAGCAGAGTCACACGTTTAGAAAGCACACTATGGCTGCTTAAGGGGAAAGGTGAGGTGGTGTGATGCATAAAACAAGCTTTTCAAATTAGCTCAGATACTGTTCCATAAACCGAATAGGTAATAGACAAGACCTACTCCTTGCTCAGTGAATTGGACTCAACACCCCCTATTCACCGCCCAGAATCTATCTGACTAGTAAGAATCTTAAAACCTATGTATTGATATCTCTCTGTAAGTGAGTCAAGTGGGTGTAAAGCGGCATAAACACAGCAGTGAAAAGCAGCTAAACCCCATTATAAAAGTCAATTACTTTTAAAAACCCGTGAAACAAAGACAGTGAAAGAGAGAGAAATTCTTACAAAATTCGTTCAGGGGCTGTGATGCCATCTGGATTGACCATATCTAGACCCACAGCTGATTGAGACATAAGGGTGGACACTCATGGGGCTGAGAGGTTTGGTGAGGTTGGGTGAGGAAACGCAGACCCTTTAAAGTAATACTGTGTGGTACCCATCCCATGGGTCCCAAATCTCCAGGTTCAAGGGCATCTTCCGACATCGAAAACATGCATGAGAAACCCAGAAGACGGTACACCGTGTGATCGGGAAAGGTTTCCAAAACGCACCTCATTTCTCATCTCCTTGTTCTCGGGTTCGCCATTCCATCCGCTTTACTAGCAATCTCCCTCCTTGGAGAATCAGCACCTTTAACCTCCTGTTCCGTACAGGTTGTAATTTGTCCTGAGGATGAACAGGAAGAGGGGGAACCAATGAGAGACTAGGTCTAGGTGTTGGGACAGGCACAGGTCACTCTATTTTCCCATCAGGAAGAAGAATTAACCACAGGCTCAGCCTGCCGCCCGGGACCAGAATAGGGCCTGAAGCAATCCTGCGCTTTTGCGGCCAGCTCCCAAGAAAGCGAGTTGAAAAATGGAGCTCAGGGGCACTGCAATTCACAAACCTGCAGACTTATAAATGATAACTCTCGTCCACAAATATATTGAGGGAAGGCAACGAAGAGGATTTGAAAGCAAGGCAGAATTGCAGGAAACACATTTCAGGAGGGAGATTGGAATCGCCTTTAAAGCACAGGAAAAGGGGCAAAACCTCGACAATGACGCCCTTGGCCAAAAAGGGCGTATGCGTTTTTTCCTGAATATATTCAGGAAAAAACGCATACGCCCTTTTTGGCCAACCAAGCAACCTGGAAAGGCAAATCAGCGCTACAAAGAAGTCTCGCTTCCCATCGGTCAAAAGGGCCATGCTGAATAAAGTGTCAAAACCAGAAATGCAGGATAGGCCATGGAGAAATGGGAGCCTGGCTACGCTGATGGGCGGGATGTAAATTGCCAACAGCCACTCTGAAGAAGTGTACGGTGTGTCCTGAAACATCTAAAAAACTCAGCTTAGAGAGCATAGGGCACTTCCACTCATGGGCGTATAAATTGGGAAAACTAAAAATCAGCAAGACACAGGCTCCCCAAAGTTTAGGGCTGCTCTGTTGACAAGAACCTCCACTTCGTTACACCTTAAATATCGCAGGAAAGACAAAAATGGATAAAGAAGTTGTGGTCCTTATGTACAATAGAATATCACTCAGCCATGAAATCAACGTCATAATGCTAGTAGCAGCAAGATGAGTGGATTTAGGTAGGACGATTCTAAATGAAATAAGTCACACAGAAAATGACACTTATCATAAGATATCACTTATAGAGGGAATGTAAAAACCGCTACCCTTGAACTGAAATACAAAACAGAGCAGAGTCACACGTTTAGAAAGCACACTATGGCTGCTTAAGGGGAAAGGTGAGGTGGTGTGATGCATAAAACAAGCTTTTCAAATTAGCTCAGATACTGTTCCATAAACCGAATAGGTAATAGACAAGACCTACTCCTTGCTCAGTGAATTGGACTCAACACCCCCTATTCACCGCCCAAGAATCTATCTGACTAGTAAGAATCTTAAAACCTATGTATTGATATCTCTCTGTAAGTGAGTCAAGTGGGTGTAAAGCGGCATAAACACAGCAGTGAAAAGCAGCTAAACCCCATTATAAAAGTCAATTACTTTTAAAAACCCGTGAAACAAAGACAGTGAAAGAGAGAGAAATTCTTACACAATTCGTTCAGGGGCTGTGAAGCCACCTGGATTGACCATATCTAGACCCACAGCTGAGTGAGACATAAGGGTGGACATTCTTGGGGCTGAGAGGTTTGGTGAGGTTGGGTGAGGAAACGCAGACCCTTTAAAGTAATACTGCGTGGTACCCATCCCATGGGTCCCAAATCTCCAGGTTCAAGGGCATCTTCCTACATCGAAAACATGCATGAGAAACCCAGAAGATGGTACACCGTGTGATCGGGAAAGGTTTCCAAAACGCACCTCATTTCTCATCTCCTTGTTCTCGGGTTCGCCATTCCATCCGCTTTACTAGGAATCTCCCTCCTTGGAGAATCAGCACCTTTAACCTCCTGTTCCGTACAGGTTGCAATTTTTCCTGAGGATGAACAGGAAGAGGGGGAACCAATGAGAGACTAGGTCTAGGTGTTGGGACAGGCACAGGTCACTCTATTTTCCCATCAGGAAGAAGAATTAACCACAGGCTCAGCCTGCCGCCCGGGACCAGAATAGGGCCTGAAGCAATCCTGCGCTTTTGCGGCCAGCTCCCAAGAAAGCGAGTTGAAAAATGGAGCTCAGGGGCACTGCAATTCACAAACCTGCAGACTTATAAATGATAGCTCTCGTCCACAAATATATTGAGGGAAGGCAACGAAGAGGAGTTGAAAGCAAGGCAGAATTGCAGGAAACAGATTTCAGGAGGGAGATTCGAATCGCCTTTAAAGCACAGGAAAAGCGGCAAAAGCTCGAAAATGATGCCCTTGGCCAAAAAGGGCGTATGCGGTTTTTCCTGAATATATTCAGGAAAAAACGCATACGCCCTTTTTGGCCAACCAAGCAACCTGGAAAGGCAAATCATTGCTACAAAGAAGTCTCGCTTCCCATCGGTCAAAAGGGCCCTGCTGAATAAAGTGTCAAAACCAGAAATGCAGGACAGGCCATGGAGAAATGGGAGCCTTGCTACGCTGATGGGCGGGACGTAAATTGCCAACAGACACTCTGGAGAAGTGTACGGTATGTCCTGAAACATCTAAAAAACTCAGCTTAGAGAGCATAGGGCAATTCCACTCATGGGCGTATAAATTGGGAAAACTAAAAATCAGCAAGACACAGGCACCCCAAAGTTTAGGGCTGCTCTGTTGAAAAGAACCTCCACTTCGTTACACCTTAAATATCCCAGGAAAGACAAAAATGGATAAAGAAGTTGTGATCCTTATGTACAATGGAATATCACTCAGCCATGAAATCAATGTCATAAGGCTAGTAGCAGCATGATGAGTGGATTTAGGTACGACGATTCTAAGTGAAATAAGTCACACAGAAAAAGACACTTATCATAAGATATCACTTATAGAGGGAATGTAAAAACCGCTACACTTGAAATGAATTACAAAACAGAACAGACACACACGTTTAGAAAACACACTTTGGCTGCTTAACGGTAAAGGTGAGGTGGGGTGATGCATAAAACAAGGGTTTCAAATTAGCTCAGATACCGTTCCATAAACTCAATAGGTAATAGACAAGACCTACTCCTTGCTCAGTGAATTGGACTCAACACCCCCTATTCACCGCCCAAGAATATATCTGACTAGTAAGAATCTTAAAACCTATGTATTGATATCTCTCTGTAAGCGAGTCAAGTGGGTGTAAAGCGGCAGAAACACAGCAGTGAAAAGCAGCTAAACCCCATTATAAAAATCAATTACTTTTAAAAACCCGTGAAACAAAGACAGTGAAAGAGAGAGAAATTCTTACAAAATTCGTTCAGGGACTGTGATGCCACCTGGATTGACCATATCTAGACCCACAGCTGAGTGAGACATAAGGGTGGACACTCATGGGGCTGAGAGGTTTGGTGAGGTTGGGTGAGGAAACGCAGACCCTTTAAAGTAATACTGCGTGGTACCCATCCCATGGGTCCCAAATCTCCAGGTTCAAGGGCATCTTCCTACATCGAAAACATGCATGAGAAACCCAGAAGACGGTACACCGTGTGACCGGGAAAGGTTTCTAAAACGCACCTCATTTCTCATCTCCTTGTGCTCGGGTTCGCCATTCCAGCCGCTTCACTAGCAACCTGCCTCCTTGGAGAATCAGCACCTTTAACCTCCTGTTCCGTACAGGTTGCAATTTGTCCTGAGGATGAACAGGAAGAGGGGGAACCAATGAGAGACTAGCTCTAGGTGTAGGGACAGGCACAGGTCACTCTATTTTCTCATCAGGAAGAAGAATTAACCACAGGCTCAGCCTGCCGGCCGGAACCAAAATAGGGCCTGAAGCAATCCTGCGCTTTTGAGGCCAGCTCCCAAGAAAGCGAGTTGAAAAATGGAGCTCAGGGGCACTGCAATTCACAAACCTGCAGACTTATAAATGATAACTCTCGTCCACAAATATATTGAGGGAAGGCAACGAAGAGGCGTTGAAAGCAAGGCAGAATTGCAGGAAACAGATTTCAGGAGGGAGATTCGAATCGCCTTTAAAGCACAGGAAAAGCGGCAAAACCTCGACAATGACGCCCTTGGCCAAAAAGGGCGTATGCGTTTTTTCCTGAATATATTCAGGAAAAAACGCATACGCCCTTTTTGGCCAACCAAGCAACCTGGAAAGGCAAATCAGCGCTACAAATAAGTCTCGCTTCCCATCGGTCAAAAGGGCCATGCTGAATAAAGTGTCAAAACCAGAAATGCAGGACAGGCCATGGAGAAACGGGAGCCTGGCTACGCTGATGGGCGGGATGTAAATTGCCAACAGCTACTCTGGAGAAGTGTACGGTGTGTCCTGAAACATCTAAAAAACTCAGCTTAGAGAGCATAGGGCACTTCCACTCATGGGCGTATAAATTGGCAAATCTAAAAATCAGCAAGACACAGGCTCCCCAAAGTTTAGGGCTGCTCTGCTGACAAGAACCTCCACTTCGTTACACCTTAAATATCCCAGGAAAGACAAAAATGGATAAAGAAGTTGTGGTCCTTATGTACAATAGAATATCACTCAGCCATGAAATCAACGTCATAATGCTAGTAGCAGCAAGATGAGTGGATTTAGGTAGGACGATTCTAAATGAAATAAGTCACACAGAAAATAACACTTATCATAAGATATCACTTATAGAGGGAATGTAAAAACCGCTACCCTTGAACTGAATTACAAAACAGAGCAGAGTCACACGTTTAGAAAGCACACTATGGCTGCTTAAGGGGAAAGGTAGGTGGTGTGATGCATAAAACAAGCTTTTCAAATTAGCTCAGATACTGTTCCATAAACCCAATAGGTAATAGACAAGACCTACTCCTTGCTCAGTGAATTGGACTCAACACCCCCTATTCACCGCCCAAGAATCTTTCTGACTAGTAAGAATCTTAAAACCTATGTATTGATATCTCTCTGTAAGTGAGTCAAGTGGGTGTAAAGCGGCATAAACACAGCAGTGAAAAGCAGCTAAACCCCATTATAAAAGTCAATTACTTTTAAAAACCCGTGAAACAAAGACAGTGAAAGAGAGAGAAATTCTTACACAATTCGTTCAGGGGCTGTGATGCCACCTGGATTGACCATATCTAGACCCACAGCTGACTGAGACATAAGGGTGGACACTCTTGGGGCTGAGAGGTTTGGTGAGGTTGGGTGAGGAAACGCAGACCCTTTAAAGTAATACTGCGTGGTACCCATCCCATGGGTCCCAAATCTCCAGGTTCAAGGGCATCTTCCTACATCGAAAACATGCATGAGAAACCCAGAAGATGGTACACCGTGTGATCGGGAAAGGTTTCCAAAACGCACCTCATTTCTCATCTCCTTGTTCGCGGGTTCGCCATTCCATCCGCTTTACTAGCAATCTCCCTCCTTGGAGAATCAGCACATTTAACCTCCTGTTCCGTACAGGTTACAATTTGTCCTGAGGATGAACAGGAAGAGGGGGAACCAATGAGAGACAAGGTCTAGGTGTTGGGACAGGCACAGGTCACTCTATTTTCCAATCAGGAAGAAGAATTAACCACAGGCTCAGCCTGCCGCCCGGGACCAGAATAGGGCCTGAAGCAATCCTGCGCTTTTGCGGCCAGCTCCCAAGAAAGCGAGTTGAAAAATGGAGCTCAGGGGCACTGCAATTCACAAACCTGCAGACTTATAAATGATAGCTCTCGTCCACAAATATATTGAGGGAAGGCAACGAAGAGGAGTTGAAAGCAAGGCAGAATTGCAGGAAACAGATTTCAGGAGGGAGATTCGAATCGCCTTTAAAGCACAGGAAAAGCGGCAAAAGCTCGAAAATGATGCCCTTGGCCAAAAAGGGCGTATGCGGTTTTTCCTGAATATATTCAGGAAAAAACGCATACGCCCTTTTTGGCCAACCAAGCAACCTGGAAAGGCAAATCAGCGCTACAAAGAAGTCTCGCTTCCCATCGGTCAAAAGGGCCCTGCTGAATAAAGTGTCAAAACCAGAAATGCAGGACAGGCCATGGAGAAATGGGAGCCTTGCTACGCTGATGGGCGGGACGTAAATTGCCAACAGACACTCTGGAGAAGTGTACGGTATGTCCTGAAACATCTAAAAAACTCAGCTTAGAGAGCATAGGGCAATTCCACTCATGGGCGTATAAATTGGGAAAACTAAAAATCAGCAAGACACAGGCACCCCAAAGTTTAGGGCTGCTCTGTTGAAAAGAACCTCCACTTCGTTACACCTTAAATATCCCAGGAAAGACAAAAATGGATAAAGAAGTTGTGATCCTTATGTACAATGGAATATCACTCAGCCATGAAATCAATGTCATAAGGCTAGTAGCAGCATGATGAGTGGATTTAGGTACGACGATTCTAAGTGAAATAAGTCACACAGAAAAAGACACTTATCATAAGATATCACTTATAGAGGGAATGTAAAAACCGCTACACTTGAAATGAATTACAAAACAGAACAGACACACACGTTTAGAAAACACACTTTGGCTGCTTAACGGTAAAGGTGAGGTGGGGTGATGCATAAAACAAGGGTTTCAAATTAGCTCAGATACCGTTCCATAAACTCAATAGGTAATAGACAAGACCTACTCCTTGCTCAGTGAATTGGACTCAACACCCCCTATTCACCGCCCAAGAATATATCTGACTAGTAAGAATCTTAAAACCTATGTATTGATATCTCTCTGTAAGCGAGTCAAGTGGGTGTAAAGCGGCAGAAACACAGCAGTGAAAAGCAGCTAAACCCCATTATAAAAATCAATTACTTTTAAAAACCCGTGAAACAAAGACAGTGAAAGAGAGAGAAATTCTTACAAAATTCGTTCAGGGACTGTGATGCCACCTGGATTGACCATATCTAGACCCACAGCTGAGTGAGACATAAGGGTGGACACTCATGGGGCTGAGAGGTTTGGTGAGGTTGGGTGAGGAAACGCAGACCCTTTAAAGTAATACTGCGTGGTACCCATCCCATGGGTCCCAAATCTCCAGGTTCAAGGGCATCTTCCTACATCGAAAACATGCATGAGAAACCCAGAAGACGGTACACCGTGTGACCGGGAAAGGTTTCTAAAACGCACCTCATTTCTCATCTCCTTGTGCTCGGGTTCGCCATTCCAGCCGCTTCACTAGCAACCTGCCTCCTTGGAGAATCAGCACCTTTAACCTCCTGTTCCGTACAGGTTGCAATTTGTCCTGAGGATGAACAGGAAGAGGGGGAACCAATGAGAGACTAGCTCTAGGTGTAGGGACAGGCACAGGTCACTCTATTTTCTCATCAGGAAGAAGAATTAACCACAGGCTCAGCCTGCCGGCCGGAACCAAAATAGGGCCTGAAGCAATCCTGCGCTTTTGAGGCCAGCTCCCAAGAAAGCGAGTTGAAAAATGGAGCTCAGGGGCACTGCAATTCACAAACCTGCAGACTTATAAATGATAACTCTCGACCACAAATATATTGAGGGAAGGCAACGAAGAGGCGTTGAAAGCAAGGCAGAATTGCAGGAAACAGATTTCAGGAGGGAGATTCGAATCGCCTTTAAAGCACAGGAAAAGCGGCAAAACCTCGACAATGACGCCCTTGGCCAAAAAGGGCGTATGCGTTTTTTCCTGAATATATTCAGGAAAAAACGCATACGCCCTTTTTGGCCAACCAAGCAACCTGGAAAGGCAAATCAGCGCTACAAAGAAGTCTCGCTTCCCATCGGTCAAAAGGGCCATGCTGAATAAAGTGTCAAAACCAGAAATGCAGGACAGGCCATGGAGAAACGGGAGCCTGGCTACGCTGATGGGCGGGATGTAAATTGCCAACAGCTACTCTGGAGAAGTGTACGGTGTGTCCTGAAACATCTAAAAAACTCAGCTTAGAGAGCATAGGGCACTTCCACTCATGGGCGTATAAATTGGCAAATCTAAAAATCAGCAAGACACAGGCTCCCCAAAGTTTAGGGCTGCTCTGCTGACAAGAACCTCCACTTCGTTACACCTTAAATATCCCAGGAAAGACAAAAATGGATAAAGAAGTTGTGGTCCTTATGTACAATAGAATATCACTCAGCCATGAAATCAACGTCATAATGCTAGTAGCAGCAAGATGAGTGGATTTAGGTAGGACGATTCTAAATGAAATAAGTCACACAGAAAATAACACTTATCATAAGATATCACTTATAGAGGGAATGTAAAAACCGCTACCCTTGAACTGAATTACAAAACAGAGCAGAGTCACACGTTTAGAAAGCACACTATGGCTGCTTAAGGGGAAAGGTGAGGTGGTGTGATGCATAAAACAAGCTTTTCAAATTAGCTCAGATACTGTTCCATAAACCCAATAGGTAATAGACAAGACCTACTCCTTGCTCAGTGAATTGGACTCAACACCCCCTATTCACCGCCCAAGAATCTATCTGACTAGTAAGAATCTTAAAACCTATGTATTGATATCTCTCTGTAAGCGAGTCAAGTGGGTGTAAAGCGGCAGAAACATAGCAGTGAAAAGCAGCTAAACCCCATTATAAAAATCAATTACTTTTAAAAACCCGTGAAACAAAGACAGTGAAAGAGAGAGAAATTCTTACAAAATTCGTTCAGGGGCTGTGATGCCACCTGGATTGACCATATCTAGACCCACAGCTGATTGAGACATAAGGGTGGACACTCATGGGGCTGAGAGGTTTGGTGAGGTTGGGTGAGGAAACGCAGACCCTTTAAAGTAATACTGCGTGGTACCCATCCCATGGGTCCCAAATCTCCAGGTTCAAGGGCATCTTCCTACATCGAAAACATGCATGAGAAACCCAGAAGACGGTACACCGTGTGATCGGGAAAGGTTTCTAAAACGCACCTCATTTCTCATCTCCTTGTGCTCGGGTTCGCCATTCCAGCCGCTTCACTAGCAACCTGCCTCCTTGGAGAATCAGCACCTTTAACCTCCTGTTCCGTACAGGTTGCAATTTGTCCTGAGGATGAACAGGAAGAGGGGGAACCAATGAGAGACTAGCTCTAGGTGTAGGGACAGGCACAGGTCACTCTATTTTCTCATCAGGAAGAAGAATTAACCACAGGCTCAGCCTGCCGGCCGGAACCAAAATAAGGCCTGAAGCAATCCTGCGCTTTTGAGGCCAGCTCCCAAGAAAGCGAGTTGAAAAATGGAGCTCAGGGGCACTGCAATTCACAAACCTGCAGACTTATAAATGATAACTCTCGTCCACAAATATATTGAGGGAAGGCAACGAAGAGGATTTGAAAGCAAGGCAGAATTGCAGGAAACACATTTCAGGAGGGAGATTCGAATCGCTTTTAAAGCACAGGAAAAGCGGCAAAACCTCGACAATGACGCCCTTGGCCAACCAAGCAACCTGGAAAGGCAAATCAGCGCTACAAAGAAGTCTCGCTTCCCTTCGGTCAAAAGGGCCATGCTGAATAAAGTGTCAAAACCAGAAATGCAGGACAGGCCATGGAGAAACGGGAGCCTGGCTACGCTGATGGGCGGGATGTAAATTGCCAACAGCTACTCTGGAGAAGTGTACGGTGTGTCCTGAAACATCTAAAAAACTCAGCTTAGAGAGCATAGGGCACTTCCACTCATGGGCGTATAAATTGGCAAATCTAAAAACCAGCAAGACACAGGCTCCCCAAAGTTTAGGGCTGCTCTGCTGACAAGAACCTCCACTTCGTTACACCTTAAATATCCCAGGAAAGACAAAAATGGATAAAGAAGTTGTGGTCCTTATGTACAATAGAATATCACTCAGCCATGAAATCAACGTCATAATGCTAGTAGCAGCAAGATGAGTGGATTTAGGTAGGACGATTCTAAATGAAATAAGTCACACAGAAAATAACACTTATCATAAGATATCACTTATAGAGGGAATGTAAAAACCGCTACCCTTGAACTGAATTACAAAACAGAGCAGAGTCACACGTTTAGAAAGCACACTATGGCTGCTTAAGGGGAAAGGTGAGGTGGGGTGATGCATAAAACAAGCTTTTCAAATTAGCTCAGATACTGTTCCATAAACCCAATAGGTAATAGACAAGACCTACTCCTTGCTCAGTGAATTGGACTCAACACCCCCTATTCACCGCCCAAGAATCTATCTGACTAATAAGAATCTTAAAACCTATGTATTGATATCTCTCTGTAATTGAGTCAAGTGGGTGTAAAGCGGCATAAACACAGCAGTGAAAAGCAGCTAAACCCCATTGTAAAAGTCAATTACTTTTAAAAACCCGTGAAACAAAGACAGTGAAAGAGAGAGAAATTCTTACACAATTCGTTCAGGGGCTGTGATGCCACCTGGATTGACCATATCTAGACCCACAGCTGACTGAGACATAAGGGTGGACACTCTTGGGGCTGAGAGGTTTGGTGAGGTTGGGTGAGGAAACGCAGACCCTTTAAAGTAATACTGCGTGGTACCCATCCCATGGGTCCCAAATCTCCAGGTTCAAGGGCATCTTCCTACATCGAAAACATGCATGAGAAACCCAGAAGATGGTACACCGTGTGATCGGGAAAGGTTTCCAAAACGCACCTCATTTCTCATCTCCTTGTTCTCGGGTTCGCCATTCCATCCGCTTTACTAGCAATCTCCCTCCTTGGAGAATCAGCACCTTTAACCTCCTGTTCCGTACAGGTTACAATTTGTCCTGAGGATGAACAGGAAGAGGGGGAACCAATGAGAGACAAGGTCTAGGTGTTGGGACAGGCACAGGTCACTCTATTTTCCCATCAGGAAGAAGAATTAACCACAGGCTCAGCCTGCCGCCCGGGACCAGAATAGGGCCTGAAGCAATCCTGCGCTTTTGCGGCCAGCTCCCAAGAAAGCGAGTTGAAAAATGGAGCTCAGGGGCACTGCAATTCACAAACCTGCAGACTTATAAATGATAGCTCTCGTCCACAAATATATTGAGGGAAGGCAACGAAGAGGAGTTGAAAGCAAGGCAGAATTGCAGGAAACAGATTTCAGGAGGGAGATTCGAATCGCCTTTAAAGCACAGGAAAAGCGGCAAAAGCTCGACAATGATGCCCTTGGCCAAAAAGGGCGTATGCGGTTTTTCCTGAATATATTCAGGAAAAAACGCATACGCCCTTTTTGGCCAACCAAGCAACCTGGAAAGGCAAATCAGCGCTACAAAGAAGACTCGCTTCCCATCGGTCAAAAGGGCCATGCTGAATAAAGTGTCAAAACCAGAAATGCAGGACAGGCCATGGAGAAACGGGAGCCTGGCTACGCTGATGGGCGGGATGTAAATTGCCAAGAGCCACTCTGGAGAAGTGTACGGTGTGTCCTGAAACATCTAAAAAACTCAGCTTAGAGAGCATAGGGCACTTCCACTCATGGGCGTATAAATTGGGAAAACTAAAAATCAGCAAGACACAGGCTCCCCAAAGTTTAGGGCTGCTCTGTTGACAAGAACCTCCACTTCGTTACACCTTAAATATCCCAGGAAAGACAAAAATGGATAAAGAAGTTGTGGTCCTTATGTACAATAGAATATCATTCAGCCATGAAATCAACGTCTTAATGCTAGTAGCAGCAAGATGAGTGGATTTAGGTAGGACGATTCCAAATGAAATAAGTCACACAGAAAATGACACTTATCATAAGATATCACTTATAGAGGGAATGTAAAAACCGCTACCCTTGAACTGAATTACACAACAGAACAGAGACACACGTTTAGAAAAAACACTATGGCTGCTTAACGGTAAAGGTGAGGTGGGGTGATGCATAAAACAAGGGTTTCAAATTAGCTCAGATACCGTTCCATAAACTCAATAGGTAATAGACAAGACCTACTCCTTGCTCAGTGAATTGGATTCAACAACCCCTATACACCGCCCAAAAATATATCTGACTACTAAGAATCTTAAAACCTATGTATTGATATCTCTCTGTAAGCGAGTCAAGTGGGTGTAAAGCGGTAGAAACATAGCAGTGAAAAGCAGCTAAACCCCATTATAAAAATCAATTACTTTTAAAAACCCGTGAAACAAAGACAGTGAAAGAGAGAGAAATTCTTACAAAATTCGTTCAGGGGCTGTGATGCCACCTGGATTGACCATATCTAGACCCACAGCTGATTGAGACATAAGGGTGGACACTCATGGGGCTGAGAGCTTTGGTGAGGTTGGGTGAGGAAACGCAGACCCTTTAAAGTAATACTGCGTGGTACCCATCCCATGGGTCCCAAATCTCCAGGTTCAAGGGCATCTTCCTACATCGAAAACATGCATGAGAAACCCAGAAGACGGTACACCGTGTGATCGGGAAAGGTTTCTAAAACGCACCTCATTTCTCATCTCCTTGTGCTCGGGTTCGTCATTCCAGCCGCTTCACTAGCAACCTGCCTCCTTGGAGAATCAGCACCTTTAACCTCCTGTTCCGTACAGGTTGCAATTTGTCCTGAGGATGAACAGGAAGAGGGGGAACCAATGAGAGACTAGCTCTAGGTGTAGGGACAGGCACAGGTCACTCTATTTTCTCATCAGGAAGAAGAATTAACCACAGGCTCAGCCTGCCGGCCGGAACCAAAATAGGGCCTGAAGCAATCCTGCGCTTTTGAGGCCAGCTCCCAAGAAAGCGAGTTGAAAAATGGAGCTCAGGGGCACTGCAATTCACAAACCTGCAGACTTATAAATGATAACTCTCGTCCACAAATATATTGAGGGAAGGAAACGAAGAGGATTTGAAAGCAAGGCAGAATTGCAGGAAACACATTTCAGGAGGGAGATTCGAATCGCCTTTAAAGCACAGGAAAAGCGGCAAAACCTCGACAATGATGCCCTTGGCCAAAAAGGGCGTATGCGTTTTTTCCTGAATATATTCAGGAAAAAACGCATACGCCCTTTTTGGCCAACCAAGCAACCTGGAAAGGCAAATCAGCGCTACAAAGAAGTCTCGCTTCCCTTCGGTCAAAAGGGCCATGCTGAATAAAGTGTCAAAACCAGAAATGCAGGACAGGCCATGGAGAAATGGGAGCCTTGCTACGCTGATGGGCGGGACGTAAATTGCCAACAGCCACTCTGGAGAAGTGTACGGTATGTCCTGAAACATCTAAAAAACTCAGCTTAGAGAGCATAGGGCACTTCCACTCATGGGCGTATAAATTGGGAAAACTAAAAATCAGCAAGACACAGGCACCCCAAAGTTTAGGGCTGCTCTGTTGAAAAGAACCTCCACTTCGTTACACCTTAAATATCCCAGGAAAGACAAAAATGGATAAAGAAGTTGTGGTCCTTATGTACAATGGAATATCACTCAGCCATGAAATCAACGTCATAATGCTAGTAGCAGCAAGATGAGTGGATTTAGGTAGGACGATTCTAAATGAAATAAGTCACACAGAAAATGACACTTATCATAAGATATCACTTATAGAGGGAATGTAAAAACCGCTACCCTTGAACTGAATTACAAAACAGAGCAGAGTCACACGTTTAGAAAGCACACTATGGCTGCTTAAGGGGAAAGGTGAGGTGGTGTGATGCATAAAACAAGCTTTTCAAATTAGCTCAGATACTGTTCCATAAACCCAATAGGTAATAGACAAGACCTACTCCTTGCACAGTGAATTGGACTCAACACCCCCTATTCACCGCCCAAGAATATATCTGACTAGTAAGAATCTTAAAACCTATGTATTGATATCTCTCTGTAAGTGAGTCAAGTGGGTGTAAAGCGGCATAAACACAGCAGTGAAAAGCAGCTAAACCCCATTATAAAAGTCAATTACTTTTAAAAACCCGTGAAACAAAGACAGTGAAAGAGAGAGAAATTCTTACACAATTCGTTCAGGGGCTGTGATGACACCTGGATTGACCATATCTAGACCCACAGCTGACTGAGACATAAGGGTGGACACTCATGGGGCTGAGAGGTTTGGTGAGGTTGGGTGAGGAAACGCAGACCCTTTAAAGCAATACTGCGTGGTACCCATCCCATGGGTCCCAAATATCCAGGTTCAAGGGCATCATCCTACATCGAAAACATGCATGAGAAACCCAGAAGATGGTACACCGTGTGATCGGGAAAGGTTTCCAAAACGCACCTCATTTCTCATCTCCTTGTTCTCGGGTTCGCCATTCCATCCGCTTTACTAGCAATCTCCCTCCTCGGAGAATCAGCACCTTTAACCTCCTGTTCCGTACAGGTTGCAATTTGTCCTGAGGATGAACGGGAAGAGGGGGAACCAATGAGAAACTAGCTCTAGGTGTAGGGACAGGAAAAGTCACTCTATTTTCTAATCAGGAAGAAGAATTAACCACAGGCTCAGCCTGCCGGCCGGAACCAAAATAGGGCCTGAAGCAATCCTGCGCTTTTGAGGCCAGCTCCCAAGAAAGCGAGTTGAAAAATGGAGCTCAGGGGCACTGCAATTCACAAACCTGCAGACTTATAAATGATAACTCTCGTCCACAAATATATTGAGGGAAGGTAACGAAGAGGAGTTGAAAGCAAGGCAGAATTGCAGGAAACAGATTTCAGGAGGGAGATTCGAATCGCCTTTAAAGCACAGGAAAAGCGGCAAAACCTCGACAATGATGCCCTTGGCCAAAAAGGGCATATGCGTTTTTTCCTGAATATATTCAGGAAAAAACGCATACGCCCTTTTTGGCCAACCAAGCAACCTGGAAAGGCAAATCAGCGCTACAAAGAAGTCTCGCTTCCCATCAGTCAAAAGGGCCCTGCTGAATAAAGTGTCAAAACCAGAAATGCAGGACAGGCCATGGAGAAATGGGAGCCTTGCTACGCTGATGGGCGGGACGTAAATTGCCAACAGCCACTCTGGAGAAGTGTACGGTATGTCCTGAAACATCTAAAAAACTCAGCTTAGAGAGCATAGGGCACTTCCACTAATGGGCGTATAAATTGGGAAAACTAAAAATCAGCAAGACACAGGCACCCCAAAGTTTAGGGCTGCTCTGTTGAAAAGAACCTCCACTTCGTTACACCTTAAATATCCCAGGAAAGACAAAAATGGATAAAGAAGTTGTGGTCCTTATGTACAATGGAATATCACTCAGCCATGAAATCAACGTCATAATGCTAGTAGCAGCAAGATGAGTGGATTTAAGTAGGACGATTCTAAATGAAATAAGTCACACAGAAAATGACACTTATCATAAGATATCACTTATAGAGGGAATGTAAAAACCGCTACCCTTGAACTGAATTACAAAACAGAGCAGAGTCACACGTTTAGAAAGCACACTATGGCTGCTTAAGGGGAAAGGTGAGGTGGGGTGATGCATAAAACAAGCTTTTCAAATTAGCTCAGATACTGTTCCATAAACCCAATAGGTAATAGACAAGACCTACTCCTTGCACAGTGAATTGGACTCAACACCCCCTATTCACCGCCCAAGAATCTATCTGACTAGTAAGAATCTTAAAACCTATGTATTGATATCTCTCTGTAAGTGAGTCAAGTGGGTGTAAAGCGGCATAAACACAGCAGTGAAAAGCAGCTAAACCCCATTATAAAAGTCAATTACTTTTAAAAACCCGTGAAACAAAGACAGTGAAAGAGAGAGAAATTCTTACACAATTCGTTCAGGGGCTGTGATGACACCTGGATTGACCATATCTAGACCCACAGCTGACTGAGACATAAGGGTGGACACTCATGGGGCTGAGAGGTTTGGTGAGGTTGGGTGAGGAAACGCAGACCCTTTAAAGTAATACTGCGTGGTACCCATCCCATGGGTCCCAAATCCCCAGGTTCAAGGGCATCTTCCTACATCGAAAACATGCATGAGAAACCCAGAAGATGGTACACCGTGTGATCGGGAAAGGTTTCCAAAACGCACCTCATTTCTCGTCTCCTTGTTCTCGGGTTCGCCATTCCATCCGCTTTACTAGCAATCTCCCTCCTTGGAGAATCAGCACCTTTAACCTCCTGTTCCGTACAGGTTGCAATTTGTCCTGAGGATGAACGGGAAGAGGGGAAACCAATGAGAAACTAGCTCTAGTTGTAGGGACAGGAAAAGGTCACTCTATTTTCTCATCAGGAAGAAGAATTAACCACAGGCTCAGCCTGCCGGCCGGAACCAAAATAGGGCCTGAAGCAATCCTGCGCTTTTGAGGCCAGCTCCCAAGAAAGCGAGTTGAAAAATGGAGCTCAGGGGCACTGCAATTCACAAACCTGCAGACTTATAAATGATAACTCTCGTCCACAAATATATTGAGGGAAGGCAACGAAGAGGATTTGAAAGCAAGGCAGAATTGCAGGAAAAACATTTCAGGAGGGAGATTCGAAACGCCTTTAAAGCACAGGAAAAGCGGCAAAAGCTCGACAATGATGCCCTTGGCCAAAAAGGGCGTATGCGTTTTTTCCTGAATATATTCAGGAAAAAACGCATACGCCCTTTTTGGCCAACCAAGCAACCTGGAAAGGCAAATCAGCGCTACAAAGAAGTCTCGCTTCCCATCGGTCAAAAGGGCCCTGCTGAATAAAGTGTCAAAACCAGAAATGCAGGACAGGCCATGGTGAAATGGGAACCTTGCTACGCTGATGGGCGGGACGTAAATTGCCAACAGCCACTCTGGAGAAGTGTACGGTATGTCCTGAAACATCTAAAAAACTCAGCTTAGAGAGCATAGGGCACTTCCACTCATGGGCGTATAAATTGGGAAAAATAAAAATCAGCAAGACACAGGCACCCCAAAGTTTAGGGCTGCTCTGTTGACAAGAACCTCGACTTCGTTACACCTTAAATATCCCAGGAAAGACAAAAATGGATAAAGAAGTTGTGGTCCTTATGTACAATAGAATATCACTCAGCCATGAAATCAACGTCATAATGCAAGTAGCAGCAAGATGAGTGGATTTTGGTAGGACGATTCTAAATGAAATAATTCACACAGAAAATGACACTTATCATAAGATATCACTTATAGAGGGAATGTAAAAATCGCTACCCTTGAACTGAATTACAAAACAGAGCAGAGTCACACGTTTAGAAAGCACACTATGGCTGCTTAAGGGGAAAGGTGAGGTGGTGTGATGCATAAAACAAGCTTTTCAAATTAGTTCAGATACTGTTCCATAAACCCAATAGGTAATAGACAAGACCTACTCCTTGCTCAGTGAATTGGACTCAACACCCCCTATTCACCGCCCAAGAATCTATCTGACTAGTAAAAATCTTAAAACCTATGTATTGATATCTCTCTGTAAGTGAGTCAAGTGGGTGTAAAGCGGCATAAACACAGCAGTGAAAAGCAGGTAAACCCCATTATAAAAGTCAATTACTTTTAAAAACCCGTGAAACAAAGACAGTGAAAGAGAGAGAAATTCTTACACAATTCGTTCAGGGGCTGTGATGCCACCTGGATTGACCATATCTAGACCCACAGCTGACTGAGACATAAGGGTGGACACTCTTGGGGCTGAGAGGTTTGGTGAGGTTGGGTGAGGAAACGCAGACCCTTTAAAGTAATACTGCGTGGTACCCATCCCATGGGTCCCAAATCTCCAGGTTCAAGGGCATCTTCCTACATCGAAAACATGCATGAGAAACCCAGAAGACGGTACACCGTGTGATCGGGAAAGGTTTCTAAAACGCGCCTCATTTCTCATCTCCTTGTGCTCGGGTTCGCCATTCCAGCCGCTTCACTAGCAACCTGCCTCCTTGGAGAATCAGCACCTTTAACCTCCTGTTCCGTACAGGTTGCAATTTGTCCTGAGGATGAACGGGAAGAGGGGGAACCAATGAAAGACTAGCTCTAGGTGTAGGGACAGGCACAGGTCACTCTATTTTCTCATCAGGAAGAAGAATTAACCACAGGCTCAGCCTGCCGGCCGGAACCAAAATAGGGCCTGAAGCAATCCTGCGCTTTTGAGGCCAGCTCCCAAGAAAGCGAGTTGAAAAATGGAGCTCAGGGGCACTGCAATTCACAAACCTGCAGACTTATAAATGATAACTCTCGTCCACAAATATATTGAGGGAAGGCAACGAAGAGGATTTGAAAGCAAGGCGGAATTGCAGGAAATACATTTCAGGAGGGAGATTCGAATCGCCTTTAAAGCACAGGAAAAGCGGCCAAACCTCGACAATGATGCCCTTGGCCAAAAAGGGCGTATGCGTTTTTTCCTGAATATATTCAGGAAAAAACGCATACGCCCTTTTTGGCCAACCAAGCAACCTGGAAAGGCAAATCAGCGCTACAAAGAAGTCTCGCTTCCCATCAGTCAAAAGGGCCCTGCTGAATAAAGTGTCAAAACCAGAAATGCAGGACAGGCCATGGAGAAAAGGGAGCCTTGCTACGCTGATGGGCGGGACGTAAATTGCCAACAGCCACTCTGGAGAAGTGTACGGTATGTCCTGAAACATCTAAAAAACTCAGCTTAGAGAGCATAGGGCACTTCCACTCATGGGCGTATAAATTGGGAAAACTAAAAATCAGCAAGACACAGGCACCCCAAAGTTTAGGGCTGCTCTGTAGAAAAGAACCTCCACTTCGTTACACCTTAAATATCCCAGGAAAGAGAAAAATGGATAAAGAAGTTGTGGTCCTTATGTACAATGGAATATCACTCAGCCATGAATTCAACGTCATAAGGCTAGTAGCAGCATGATGAGTGGATTCAGGTACGACGATTCTAAGTGAAATAAGTCACACAGAAAAAGACACTTATCATAAGATATCACTTATAGACGGAATGTAAAAACCGCTACCCTTGAACTGAATTACAAAACAGAACAGAGACACACGGTTAGAAAACACACTATGGCTGCTTAACGGGAAAGGTGAGGTGGGGTGATGCATAAAACAAGGGTTTCAAATTAGCTCAGATACCGTTCCATAAACCCAATAGGTAATAGACAAGACCTACTCCTTGCTCAGTGAATTGGACTCAACACCCCCTATTCACCGCCCAAGAATATATATGACTAGTAAGAATCTTAAAACCTATGTATTGATATCTCTCTGTAAGTGAGTCAAGTGGGTGTAAAGCGGCAGAAACACAGCAGTGAAAAGCAGCTAAACCCCATTATAAAAATCAATTACTTTTAAAAACCCGTGAAACAAAGATAGTGAAAGAGAGAGAAATTCTTACAAAATTCGTTCAGGGGCTGTGATGCCACCTGGATTGACCATATCTAGACCCACAGCTGACTGAGACATAAGGGTGGACACTCATGGGGCTGAGAGGTTTGGTGAGGTTGGGTGAGGAAACGCAGACCCTTTAAAGTAATACTGCGTGGTACCCATCCCATGGGTCCCAAATCTCCAGGTTCAAGGGCATCTTCCTACATCGAAAACATGCATGAGAAACCCAGAAGACGGTACACCGTGTGATCGGGAAAGGTTTCTAAAACGCGCCTCATTTCTCATCTCCTTGTGCTCGGGTTCCCCATTCCAGCCGCTTCACTAGCAACCTGCCTCCTTGGAGAATCAGCACCTTTAACCTCCTGTTCCGTACAGGTTGCAATTTGTCCTGAGGATGAACGGGAAGAGGGGGAACCAATGAAAGACTAGCTCTAGGTGTAGGGACAGGCACAGGTCACTCTATTTTCTCATCAGGAAGAAGAATTAACCACAGGCTCAGCCTGCCGGCCGGAACCAAAATATGGCCTGAAGCAATCCTGCGCTTTTGAGGCCAGCTCCCAAGAAAGCGAGTTGAAAAATGGAGCTCAGGGGCACTGCAATTCACAAACCTGCAGACTTATAAATGATAACTCTCGTCCACAAATATATTGAGGGAAGGCAACGAAGAGGATTTGAAAGCAAGGCGGAATTGCAGGAAATACATTTCAGGAGGGAGATTCGAATCGCCTTTAAAGCACAGGAAAAGCGGCCAAACCTCGACAATGATGCCCTTGGCCAAAAAGGGCGTATGCGTTTTTTCCTGAATATATTCAGGAAAAAACGCATACGCCCTTTTTGGCCAACCAAGCAACCTGGAAAGGCAAATCAGCGCTACAAAGACGTCTCGCTTCCCATCAGTCAAAAGGGCCCTGCTGAATAAAGTGTCAAAACCAGAAATGCAGGACAGGCCATGGAGAAAAGGGAGCCTTGCTACGCTGATGGGCGGGACGTAAATTGCCAACAGCCACTCTGGAGAAGTGTACGGTATGTCCTGAAACATCTAAAAAACTCAGCTTAGAGAGCATAGGGCACTTCCACTCATGGGCGTATAAATTGGGAAAACTAAAAATCAGCAAGACACAGGCACCCCAAAGTTTAGGGCTGCTCTGTTGAAAAGAACCTCCACTTCGTTACACCTTAAATATCCCAGGAAAGACAAAAATGGATAAAGAAGTTGTGGTCCTTATGTACAATGGAATATCACTCAGCCATGAAATCAACGTCATAATGCTAGTAGCAGCAAGATGAGTGGATTTAAGTAGGACGATTCTAAATGAAATAAGTCACACAGAAAATGACACTTATCATAAGATATCACTTATAGAGGGAATGTAAAAACCGCTACCCTTGAACTGAATTACAAAACAGAGCAGAGTCACACGTTTAGAAAGCACACTATGGCTGCTTAAGGGGAAAGGTGAGGTGGTGTGATGCATAAAACAAGCTTTTCAAATTAGCTCAGATACTGTTCCATAAACCCAATAGGTAATAGACAAGACCTACTCCTTGCACAGTGAATTGGACTCAACACCCCCTATTCACCGCCCAAGAATCTATCTGACTAGTAAGAATCTTAAAACCTATGTATTGATATCTCTCTGTAAGTGAGTCAAGTGGGTGTAAAGCGGCATAAACACAGCAGTGAAAAGCAGCTAAACCCCATTATAAAAGTCAATTACTTTTAAAAACCCGTGAAACAAAGACAGTGAAAGAGAGAGAAATTCTTACACAATTCGTTCAGGGGCTGTGATGACACCTGGATTGACCATATCTAGACCCACAGCTGACTGAGACATAAGGGTGGACACTCATGGGGCTGAGAGGTTTGGTGAGGTTGGGTGAGGAAACGCAGACCCTTTAAAGTAATACTGCGTGGTACCCATCCCATGGGTGCCAAATCCCCAGGTTCAAGGGCATCTTCCTACATCGAAAACATGCATGAGAAACCCAGAAGATGGTACACCGTGTGATCGGGAAAGGTTTCCAAAACGCACCTCATTTCTCATCTCCTTGTTCTCGGGTTCGCCATTCCATCCGCTTTACTAGCAATCTCCCTCCTTGGAGAATCAGCACCTTTAACCTCCTGTTCCGTACAGGTTGCAATTTGTCCTGAGGATGAACGGGAAGAGGGGGAACCAATGAGAAACTAGCTCTAGGTGTAGGGACAGGAAAAGGTCACTCTATTTTCTCATCAGGAAGAAGAATTAACCACAGGCTCAGCCTGCCGGCCGGAACCAAAATAGGGCCTGAAGCAATCCTGCGCTTTTGAGGCCAGCTCCCAAGAAAGCGAGTTGAAAAATGGAGCTCAGGGGCACTGCAATTCACAAACCTGCAGACTTATAAATGATAACTCTCGTCCACAAATATATTGAGGGAAGGTAACGAAGAGGAGTTGAAAGCAAGGCAGAATTGCAGGAAACAGATTTCAGGAGGAAGATTCGAATCGCCTTTAAAGCACAGGAAAAGCGGCAAAACCTCGACAATGATGCCCTTGGCCAAAAAGGGCGTATGCGTTTTTTCCTGAATATATTCAGGAAAAAATGCATACGCCCTTTTTGGCCAACCAAGCAACCTGGAAAGGCAAATCAGCGCTACAAAGAAGTCTCGCTTCCCATCAGTCAAAAGGGCCCTGCTGAATAAAGTGTCAAAACCAGAAATGCAGGACAGGCCATGGATAAATGGGAGCCTTGCTACGCTGATGGGCGGGACGTAAATTGCCAACAGCCACTCTGGAGAAGTGTACGGTATGTCCTGAAACATCTAAAAAACTCAGCTTAGAGAGCATAGGGCACTTCCACTCATGGGCGTATAAATTGGGAAAACTAAAAATCAGCAAGACACAGGCACCCCAAAGTTTAGGGCTGCTCTGTTGAAAAGAACCTCCACTGCGTTACACCTTAAATATCCCAGGAAAGACAAAAATGGATAAAGAAGTTGTGGTCCTTATGTACAATGGAATATCACTCAGCCATGAAATCAACGTCATAATGCTAGTAGCAGCAAGATGAGTGGATTTAGGTAGGACGATTCTAAATGAAATAAGTCACACAGAAAATGACACTTATCATAAGATATCACTTATAGAGGGAATGTAAAAACCGCTACCCTTGAACTGAATTACAAAACAGAGAAGAGTCACACGTTTAGAAAGCACACTATGGCTGCTTAAGGGGAAAGGTGAGGTGGTGTGATGCATAAAACAAGCTTTTCAAATTAGCTCAGATACTGTTCCATAAACCCAATAGGTAATAGACAAGACCTACTCCTTGCACAGTGAATTGGACTCAACACCCCCTATTCACCGCCCAAGAATCTATCTGACTAGTAAGAATCTTAAAACCTATGTATTGATATCTCTCTGTAAGTGAGTCAAGTGGGTGTAAAGCGGCATAAACACAGCAGTGAAAAGCAGCTAAACCCCATTATAAAAGTCAATTACTTTTAAAAACCCGTGAAACAAAGACAGTGAAAGAGAGAGAAATTCTTACACAATTCGTTCAGGGGCTGTGATGACACCTGGATTGACCATATCTAGACCCACAGCTGACTGAGACATAAGGGTGGACACTCATGGGGCTGAGAGGTTTGGTGAGGTTGGGTGAGGAAACGCAGACCCTTTAAAGTAATACTGCGTGGTACCCATCCCATGGGTCCCAAATCTCCAGGTTCAAGGGCATCTTCCTACATCGAAAACATGCATGAGAAACCCAGAAGATGGTACACCGTGTGATCGGGAAAGGTTTCCAAAACGCACCTCATTTCTCGTCTCCTTGTTCTCGGGTTCGCCATTCCATCCGCTTTACTAGCAATCTCCCTCCTTGGAGAATCAGCACCTTTAACCTCCTGTTCCGTACAGGTTGCAATTTGTCCTGAGGATGAACGGGAAGAGGGGGAACCAATGAGAAACTAGCTCTAGGTGTAGGGACAGGAAAAGGTCACTCTATTTTCTCATCAGGAAGAAGAATTAACCACAGGCTCATCCTGCCGGCCGTAACCAAAATAGGGCCTGAAGCAATCCTGCGCTTTTGAGGCCAGCTCCCAAGAAAGCGAGTTGAAAAATGGAGCTCAGGGGCACTGCAATTCACAAACCTGCAGACTTATAAATGATAACTCTCGTCCACAAATATATTGAGGGAAGGTAACAAAGAGGATTTGAAAGCAAGGCAGAATTGCAGGAAACAGATTTCAGGAGGGAGATTTGAATCGCCTTTAAAGCACAGGAAAAGCGGCAAAACCTCGACAATGATGCCCTTGGCCAAAAAGGGCGTATGCGTTTTTTCCTGAATATATTCAGGAAAAAACGCATACGCCCTTTTTGGCCAACCACGCAACCTGGAAAGGCAAATCAGCGCTACAAAGAAGTCTCGCTTCCCATCAGTCAAAAGGGCCCTGCTGAATAAAGTGTCAAAACCAGAAATGCAGGACAGGCCATGGAGAAATGGGAGCCTTGCTACGCTGATGGGCGGGACGTAAATTGCCAACAGCCACTCTGGAGAAGTGTACGGTATGACCTGAAACATCTAAAAAACTCAGCTTAGAGAGCATAGGGCACTTCCACTCATGGGCGTATAAATTGGGAAAACTAAAAATCAGCAAGACACAGGCACCCCAAAGTTTAGGGCTGCTCTGTTGAAAAGAACCTCCACTTCGTTACACCTTAAATATCCCAGGAAAGACAAAAATGGATAAAGAAGTTGTGGTCCTTATGTACAATGGAATATCACTCAGCCATGAAATCAACGTCATAATGCTAGTAGCAGCAAGATGAGTGGATTTAGGTAGGACGATTCTAAATGAAATAAGTCACACAGAAAATGACACTTATCATAAGATATCACTTATAGAGGGAATGTAAAAACCGCTACCCTTGAACTGAATTACAAAACAGAGCAGAGTCACACGTTTAGAAAGCACACTATGGCTGCTTAAGGGGAAAGGTGAGGTGGTGTGATGCATAAAACAAGCTTTTCAAATTAGCTCAGATACTGTTCCATAAACCCAATAGGTAATAGACAAGACCTACTCCTTGCACAGTGAATTGGACTCAACACCCCCTATTCACCGCCCAAGAATCTATCTGACTAGTAAGAATCTTAAAACCTATGTATTGATATCTCTCTGTAAGTGAGTCAAGTGGGTGTAAAGCGGCATAAACACAGCATTGAAAAGCAGCTAAACCCCATTATAAAAGTCAATTACTTTTAAAAACCCGTGAAACAAAGACAGTGAAAGAGAGAGAAATTCTTACACAATTCGTTCAGGGGCTGTGATGCCACCTGGATTGACCATATCTAGACCCACAGCTGCCTGAGACATAAGGGTGGACACTCTTGGGGCTGAGAGGTTTGGTGAGGTTGGGTGAGGAAACGCAGACCCTTTAAAGTAATACTGCGTGGTACCCATCCCATGGGTCCCAAATCTCCAGGTTCAAGGGCATCTTCCTACATCGAAAACATGCATGAGAAACCCAGAAGATGGTACACCGTGTGATCGGGAAAGGTTTCCAAAACGCACCTCATTTCTCATCTCCTTGTTCTCGGGTTCGCCATTCCATCCGCTTTACTAGCAATCTCCCTCCTTGGAGAATCAGCACCTTTAACCTCCTGTTCCGTACAGGTTGCAATTTGTCCTGAGGATGAACGGAAAGAGGGGGAACCAATGAGAAACTAGCTCTAGGTGTAGGGACAGGAAAAGGTCACTCTATTTTCTCATCAGGAAGAAGAATTAACCACAGGCTCAGCCTGCCGGCCGGAACCAAAATAGGGCCTGAAGCAATCCTGCGCTTTTGAGGCCAGCTCCCAAGAAAGCGAGTTGAAAAATGGAGCTCAGGGGCACTGCAATTCACAAACCTGCAGACTTATAAATGATAACTCTCGTCCACAAATATATTGAGGGAAGGTACCGAAGAGGAGTTGAAAGCAAGGCAGAATTGCAGGAAACAGATTTCAGGAGGGAGATTCGAATAGCCTTTAAAGCACAGGAAAAGCGGCAAAACCTCGACAATGATGCCCTTGGCCAAAAAGGGCGTATGCGTTTTTTCCTGAATATATTCAGGAAAAAACGCATACGCCCTTTTTGGCCAACCAAGCAACCTGGAAAGGCAAATCAGCGCTACAAAGAAGTCTCGCTTCCCATCAGTCAAAAGGGCCCTGCTGAATAAAGTGTCAAAACCAGAAATGCAGGACAGGCCATGGAGAAATGGGAGCCTTGCTACGCTGATGGGCGGGACGTAAATTGCCAACAGCCACTCTGGAGAAGTGTACGGTATGTCCTGAAACATCTAAAAAACTCAGCTTAGAGAGCATAGGGCACTTCCACTCATGGGCGTATAAATTGGGAAAACTAAAAATCAGCAAGACACAGGCACCCCAAAGTTTAGGGCTGCTCTGTTGAAAAGAACCTCCACTTCGTTACACCTTAAATATCCCAGGAAAGACAAAAATGGATAAAGAAGTTGTGGTCCTTATGTACAATGGAATATCACTCAGCCATGAAATCAACGTCATAATGCTAGTAGCAGCAAGATGAGTGGATTTAGGTAGGACGATTCTAAATGAAATAAGTCACACAGAAAATGACACTTATCATAAGATATCACTTATAGAGGGAATGTAAAAACCGCTACCCTTGAACAGAATTACAAAACAGAGCAGAGTCACACGTTTAGAAAGCACACTATGGCTGCTTAAGGGGAAAGGTGAGGTGGGGTGATGCATAAAACAAGCTTTTCAAATTAGCTCAGATACTGTTCCATAAACCCAATAAGTAATAGACAAGACCTACTCCTTGCACAGTGAATTGGACTCAACACCCCCTATTCACCGCCCAATAATCTATCTGACTAGTAAGAATCTTAAAACCTATGTATTGATATCTCTCTGTAAGTGAGTCAAGTGGGTTTAAAGCGGCATAAACACAGCAGTGAAAAGCAGCTAAACCCCATTATAAAAGTCAATTACTTTTAAAAACCGTGAAACAAAGACAGTGAAAGAGAGAGAAATTCTTACACAATTCGTTCAGGGGCTGTGATGACACCTGGATTGACCATATCTAGACCCACAGCTGACTGAGACATAAGGGTGGACACTCATGGGGCTGAGAGGTTTGGTGAGGTTGGGTGAGGAAACGCAGACCCTTTAAAGTAATACTGCGTGGTACCCATCCCATGGGTCCCAAATCTCCAGGTTCAAGGGCATCTTCCTACATCAAAAACATGCATGAGAAACCCAGAAGATGGTACACCGTGTGATCGGGAAAGGTATCCAAAACGCACCTCATTTCTCATCTCCTTGTTCTCGGGTTCGCCATTCCATCCGCTTTACTAGCAATCTCCCTCCTTGGAGAATCAGCACCTTTAACCTCCTGTTCCGTACAGGTTGCAATTTGTCCTGAGGATGAACGGGAAGAGGGGGAACCAATGAGAAACTAGCTCTAGGTGTAGGGACAGGAAAAGGTCACTCTATTTTCTCATCAGGAAGAAGAATTAACCACAGGCTCAGCCTGCCGGCCGGAACCAAAATAGGGCCTGAAGCAATCCTGCGCTTTTGAGGCCAGCTCCCAAGAAAGCGAGTTGAAAAATGGAGCTCAGGGGCACTGCAATTCACAAACCTGCAGACTTATAAATGATAACTCTCGTCCACAAATATATTGAGGGAAGATAACGAAGAGGAGTTGAAAGCAAGGCAGAATTGCAGGAAACAGATTTCAGGAGGGAGATTCGAATCGCCTTTAAAGCACAGGAAAAGCGGCAAAACCTCGACAATGTTGCCCTTGGCCAAAAAGGGCGTATGCGTTTTTTCCTGAATATATTCAGGAATATATTCAGGAAAAAACGCATACGCCCTTTTTGGCCAACCAAGCAACCTGGAAAGGCAAATCAGCGCTACAAAGAAGTCTCGCTTCCCATCAGTCAAAAGGGCCCTGCTGAATAAAGTGTCAAAACCAGAAATGCAGGACAGGCCATGGAGAAATGGGAGCCTTGCTACGCTGATGGGCGGGACGTAAATTGCCAACAGCCACTCTGGAGAAGTGTACGGTATGTCCTGAAACATCTAAAAAACTCAGCTTAGAGAGCATAGGGCACTTCCACTCATGGGCGTATAAATTGGGAAAACTAAAAATCAGCAAGACACAGGCACCCCAAAGTTTAGGGCTGCTCTGTTGAAAAGAACCTCCACTTCGTTACACCTTAAATATCCCAGGAAAGACAAAAATGGATAAAGAAGTTGTGGTCCTTATGTACAATGGAATATCACTCAGCCATGAAATCAACGTCATAAGGCTAGTAGCAGCAAGATGAGTGGATTTAGGTAGGACGATTCTAAATGAAATAAGTCACACAGAAAATGACACTTATCATAAGATATCACTTATAGTGGGAATGTAAAAACCGCTACCCTTGAACTGAATTACAAAACAGAGCAGAGTCACACGTTTAGAAAGCACACTATGGCTGCTTAAGGGGAAAGGTGAGGTGGTGTGATGCATAAAACAAGCTTTTCAAATTAGCTCAGATACTGTTCCATAAACCCAATAGGTAATAGACAAGACCTACTCCTTGCTCAGTGAATTGGACTCAACACCCCCTATTCACCGCCCAAGAATATATCTGACTAGTAAGAATCTTAAAACCTATGTATTGATATCTCTCTGTAAGTGAGTCAAGTGGGTGTAAAGCGGCAGAAACACAGCAGTGAAAAGCAGCTAAACCCCATTATAAAAATCAATTACTTTTAAAAACCCGTGAAACAAAGACAGTGAAAGAGAGAGAAATTCTTACAAAATTCGTTCAGGGGCTGTGATGCCACCTGGATTGACCATATCTAGACCCACAGATGATTGAGACATAAGGGTGGACACTCATGGGGCTGAGAGGTTTGGTGAGGTTGGGTGAGGAAACGCAGACCCTTTAAAGTAATACTGCGTGGTACCCGTCCCATGGGTCCCAAATCTCCAGGTTCAAGGGCACCTTCCTACATCGAAAACATGCATGAGAAACCCAGAAGACGGTACACCGTGTGATCGGGAAAGGTTTCCAAAACGCACCTCATTTCTCATCTCCTTGTTCTCGGGTTCGCCATTCCATCCGCTTTACTAGCAATCTCCCTCCTTGGAGAATCAGCACCTTTAACCTCCTGTTCCGTACAGGTTGTAATTTGTCCTGAGGATGAACAGGAAGAGGGGGAACCAATGAGAGACTAGGTCTAGGTGTTGGGACAGGCACAGGTCACTCTATTTTCCCATCAGGAAGAAGAATTAACCACAGGCTCAGCCTGCCGCCCGGGACCAGAATAGGGCCTGAAGCAATCCTGCGCTTTTGCGGCCAGCTCCCAAGAAAGCGAGTTGAAAAATGGAGCTCAGGGGCACTGCAATTCACAAACCTGCAGACTTATAAATGATAACTCTCGTCCACAAATATATTGAGGGAAGGCAACGAAGAGGATTTGAAAGCAAGGCAGAATTGCAGGAAACACATTTCAGGAGGGAGATTGGAATCGCCTTTAAAGCACAGGAAAAGGGGCAAAACCTCGACAATGACGCCCTTGGACAAAAAGGGCGTATGCGTTTTTTCCTGAATATATTCAGGAAAAAACGCATACGCCCTTTTTGGCCAACCAAGCAACCTGGAAAGGCAAATCAGCGCTACAAAGAAGTCTCGCTTCCCATCGGTCAAAAGGGCCATGCTGAATAAAGTGTCAAAACCAGAAATGCAGGACAGGCCATGGAAAAATGGGAGCCTGGCTACGCTGATGGGCGGGATGTAAATTGCCAACAGCCACTCTGAAGAAGTGTACGGTGTGTCCTGAAACATCTAAAAAACTCAGCTTAGAGAGCATAGGGCACTTCCACTCATGGGCGTATAAATTGGGAAAACTAAAAATCAGCAAGACACAGGCTCCCCAAAGTTTAGGGCTGCTCTGTTGACAAGAACCTCCACTTCGTTACACCTTAAATATCCCAGGAAAGACAAAAATGGATAAAGAAGTTGTGGTCCTTATGTACAATAGAATATCACTCAGCCATGAAATCAACGTCATAATGCTAGTAGCAGCAAGATGAGTGGATTTAGGTAGGACGATTCTAAATGAAATAAGTCACACAGAAAATGACACTTATCATAAGATATCACTTATAGAGGGAATGTAAAAACCGCTACCCTTGAACTGAAATACAAAACAGAGCAGAGTCACACGTTTAGAAAGCACACTATGGCTGCTTAAGGGGAAAGGTGAGGTGGTGTGATGCATAAAACAAGCTTTTCAAATTAGCTCAGATACTGTTCCATAAACCGAATAGGTAATAGACAAGACCTACTCCTTGCTCAGTGAATTGGACTCAACACCCCCTATTCACCGCCCAAGAATCTATCTGACTAGTAAGAATCTTAAAACCTATGTATTGATATCTCTCTGTAAGTGAGTCAAGTGGGTGTAAAGCGGCATAAACACAGCAGTGAAAAGCAGCTAAACCCCATTATAAAAGTCAATTACTTTTAAAAACCCGTGAAACAAAGACAGTGAAAGAGAGAGAAATTCTTACACAATTCGTTCAGGGGCTGTGAAGCCACCTGGATTGACCATATCTAGACCCACAGCTGACTGAGACATAAGGGTGGACATTCTTGGGGCTGAGAGGTTTGGTGAGGTTGGGTGAGGAAACGCAGACCCTTTAAAGTAATACTGCGTGGTACCCATCCCATGGGTCCCAAATCTCCAGGTTCAAGGGCATCTTCCTACATCGAAAACATGCATGAGAAACCCAGAAGATGGTACACCGTGTGATCGGGAAAGGTTTCCAAAACGCACCTCATTTCTCATCTCCTTGTTCTCGGGTTCGCCATTCCATCCGCTTTACTAGGAATCTCCCTCCTTGGAGAATCAGCACCTTTAACCTCCTGTTCCGTAGAGGTTGCAATTTTTCCTGAGGATGAACAGGAAGAGGGGGAACCAATGAGAGACTAGCTCTAGGTGTTGGGACAGGCACAGGTCACTCTATTTTCCCATCAGGAAGAAGAATTAACCACAGGCTCAGCCTGCCGCCCGGGACCAGAATAGGGCCTGAAGCAATCCTGCGCTTTTGCGGCCAGCTCCCAAGAAAGCGAGTTGAAAAATGGAGCTCAGGGGCACTGCAATTCACAAACCTGCAGACTTATAAATGATAGCTCTCGTCCACAAATATATTGAGGGAAGTCAACGAAGAGGAGTTGAAAGCAAGGCAGAATTGCAGGAAACAGATTTCAGGAGGGAGATTCGAATCGCCTTTAAAGCACAGGAAAAGCGGCAAAAGCTCGAAAATGATGCCCTTGGCCAAAAAGGGCGTATGCGGTTTTTCCTGAATATATTCAGGAAAAAACGCATACGCCCTTTTTGGCCAACCAAGCAACCTGGAAAGGCAAATCATTGCTACAAAGAAGTCTCGCTTCCCATCGGTCAAAAGGGCCCTGCTGAATAAAGTGTCAAAACCAGAAATGCAGGACAGGCCATGGAGAAATGGGAGCCTTGCTACGCTGATGGGCGGGACGTAAATTGCCAACAGACACTCTGGAGAAGTGTACGGTATGTCCTGAAACATCTAAAAAACTCAGCTTAGAGAGCATAGGGCAATTCCACTCATGGGCGTATAAATTGGGAAAACTAAAAATCAGCAAGACACAGGCACCCCAAAGTTTAGGGCTGCTCTGTTGAAAAGAACCTCCACTTCGTTACACCTTAAATATCCCAGGAAAGACAAAAATGGATAAAGAAGTTGTGATCCTTATGTACAATGGATTATCACTCAGCCATGAAATCAATGTCATAAGGCTAGTAGCAGCATGATGAGTGGATTTAGGTACGACGATTCTAAGTGAAATAAGTCACACAGAAAAAGACACTTATCATAAGATATCACTTATAGAGGGAATGTAAAAACCGCTACACTTGAAATGAATTACAAAACAGAACAGACACACACGTTTAGAAAACACACTTTGGCTGCTTAACGGTAAAGGTGAGGTGGGGTGATGCATAAAACAAGGGTTTCAAATTAGCTCAGATACCGTTCCATAAACTCAATAGGTAATAGACAAGACCTACTCCTTGCTCAGTGAATTGGACTCAACACCCCCTATTCACCGCCCAAGAATATATCTGACTAGTAAGAATCTTAAAACCTATGTATTGATATCTCTCTGTAAGCGAGTCAAGTGGGTGTAAAGCGGCAGAAACACAGCAGTGAAAAGCAGCTAAACCCCATTATAAAAATCAATTACTTTTAAAAACCCGTGAAACAAAGACAGTGAAAGAGAGAGAAATTCTTACAAAATTCGTTCAGGGACTGTGATGCCACCTGGATTGACCATATCTAGACCCACAGCTGAGTGAGACATAAGGGTGGACACTCATGGGGCTGAGAGGTTTGGTGAGGTTGGGTGAGGAAACGCAGACCCTTTAAAGTAATACTGCGTGGTACCCATCCCATGGGTCCCAAATCTCCAGGTTCAAGGGCATCTTCCTACATCGAAAACATGCATGAGAAACCCAGAAGACGGTACACCGTGTGACCAGGAAAGGTTTCTAAAACGCACCTCATTTCTCATCTCCTTGTGCTCGGGTTCGCCATTCCAGCCGCTTCACTAGCAACCTGCCTCCTTGGAGAATCAGCACCTTTAACCTCCTGTTCCGTACAGGTTGCAATTTGTCCTGAGGATGAACAGGAAGAGGGGGAACCAATGAGAGACTAGCTCTAGGTGTAGGGACAGGCACAGGTCACTCTATTTTCTCATCAGGAAGAAGAATTAACCACAGGCTCAGCCTGCCGGCCGGAACCAAAATAGGGCCTGAAGCAATCCTGCGCTTTTGAGGCCAGCTCCCAAGAAAGCGAGTTGAAAAATGGAGCTCAGGGGCACTGCAATTCACAAACCTGCAGACTTATAAATGATAACTCTCGTCCACAAATATATTGAGGGAAGGCAACGAAGAGGCGTTGAAAGCAAGGCAGAATTGCAGGAAACAGATTTCAGGAGGGAGATTCGAATCGCCTTTAAAGCACAGGAAAAGCGGCAAAACCTCGACAATGACGCCCTTGGCCAAAAAGGGCGTATGCGTTTTTTCCTGAATATATTCAGGAAAAAACGCATACGCCCTTTTTGGCCAACCAAGCAACCTGGAAAGGCAAATCAGCGCTACAAATAAGTCTCGCTTCCCATCGGTCAAAAGGGCCATGCTGAATAAAGTGTCAAAACCAGAAATGCAGGACAGGCCATGGAGAAACGGGAGCCTGGCTACGCTGATGGGCGGGATGTAAATTGCCAACAGCTACTCTGGAGAAGTGTACGGTGTGTCCTGAAACATCTAAAAAACTCAGCTTAGAGAGCATAGGGCACTTCCACTCATGGGCGTATAAATTGGCAAATCTAAAAATCAGCAAGACACAGGCTCCCCAAAGTTTAGGGCTGCTCTGCTGACAAGAACCTCCACTTCGTTACACCTTAAATATCCCAGGAAAGACAAAAATGGATAAAGAAGTTGTGGTCCTTATGTACAATAGAATATCACTCAGCCATGAAATCAACGTCATAATGCTAGTAGCAGCAAGATGAGTGGATTTAGGTAGGACGATTCTAAATGAAATAAGTCACACAGAAAATAACACTTATCATAAGATATCACTTATAGAGGGAATGTAAAAACCGCTACCCTTGAACTGAATTACAAAACAGAGCAGAGTCACACGTTTAGAAAGCACACTATGGCTGCTTAAGGGGAAAGGTAGGTGGTGTGATGCATAAAACAAGCTTTTCAAATTAGCTCAGATACTGTTCCATAAACCCAATAGGTAATAGACAAGACCTACTCCTTGCTCAGTGAATTGGACTCAACACCCCCTATTCACCGCCCAAGAATCTATCTGACTAGTAAGAATCTTAAAACCTATGTATTGATATCTCTCTGTAAGTGAGTCAAGTGGGTGTAAAGCGGCATAAACACAGCAGTGAAAAGCAGCTAAACCCCATTATAAAAGTCAATTACTTTTAAAAACCCGTGAAACAAAGACAGTGAAAGAGAGAGAAATTCTTACACAATTCGTTCAGGGGCTGTGATGCCACCTGGATTGACCATATCTAGACCCACAGCTGACTGAGACATAAGGGTGGACACTCTTGGGGCTGAGAGGTTTGGTGAGGTTGGGTGAGGAAACGCAGACCCTTTAAAGTAATACTGCGTGGTACCCATCCCATGGGTCCCAAATCTCCAGGTTCAAGGGCATCTTCCTACATCGAAAACATGCATGAGAAACCCAGAAGATGGTACACCGTGTGATCGGGAAAGGTTTCCAAAACGCACCTCATTTCTCATCTCCTTGTTCTCGGGTTCGCCATTCCATCCGCTTTACTAGCAATCTCCCTCCTTGGAGAATCAGCACCTTTAACCTCCTGTTCCGTACAGGTTACAATTTGTCCTGAGGATGAACAGGAAGAGGGGGAACCAATGAGAGACAAGGTCTAGGTGTTGGGACAGGCACAGGTCACTCTATTTTCCAATCAGGAAGAAGAATTAACCACAGGCTCAGCCTGCCGCCCGGGACCAGAATAGGGCCTGAAGCAATCCTGCGCTTTTGCGGCCAGCTCCCAAGAAAGCGAGTTGAAAAATGGAGCTCAGGGGCACTGCAATTCACAAACCTGCAGACTTATAAATGATAGCTCTCGTCCACAAATATATTGAGGGAAGGCAACGAAGAGGAGTTGAAAGCAAGGCAGAATTGCAGGAAACAGATTTCAGGAGGGAGATTCGAATCGCCTTTAAAGCACAGGAAAAGCGGCAAAAGCTCGAAAATGATGCCCTTGGCCAAAAAGGGCGTATGCGTTTTTTCCTGAATATATTCAGGAAAAAACGCATACGCCCTTTTTGGCCAACCAAGCAACCTGGAAAGGCAAATCAGCGCTACAAAGAAGTCTCGCTTCCCATCGGTCAAAAGGGCCCTGCTGAATAAAGTGTCAAAACCAGAAATGCAGGACAGGCCATGGAGAAATGGGAGCCTTGCTACGCTGATGGGCGGGACGTAAATTGCCAACAGACACTCTGGAGAAGTGTACGGTATGTCCTGAAACATCTAAAAAACTCAGCTTAGAGAGCATAGGGCAATTCCACTCATGGGCGTATAAATTGGGAAAACTAAAAATCAGCAAGACACAGGCACCCCAAAGTTTAGGGCTGCTCTGTTGAAAAGAACCTCCACTTCGTTACACCTTAAATATCCCAGGAAAGACAAAAATGGATAAAGAAGTTGTGGTCCTTATGTACAATAGAATATCATTCAGCCATGAAATCAACGTCTTAATGCTAGTAGCAGCAAGATGAGTGGATTTAGGTAGGACGATTCCAAATGAAATAAGTCACACAGAAAATGACACTTATCATAAGATATCACTTATAGAGGGAATGTAAAAACCGCTACCCTTGAACTGAATTACAAAACAGAACAGACACACACGTTTAGAAAAAACACTATGGCTGCTTAACGGTAAAGGTGAGGTGGGGTGATGCATAAAACAAGGGTTTCAAATTAGCTCAGATACCGTTCCATAAACTCAATAGGTAATAGACAAGACCTACTCCTTGCTCAGTGAATTGGATTCAACAACCCCTATACACCGCCCAAGAATATATCTGACTACTAAGAATCTTAAAACCTATGTATTGATATCTCTCTGTAAGCGAGTCAAGTGGGTGTAAAGCGGTAGAAACATAGCAGTGAAAAGCAGCTAAACCCCATTATAAAAATCAATTACTTTTAAAAACCCGTGAAACAAAGACAGTGAAAGAGAGAGAAATTCTTACAAAATTCGTTCAGGGGCTGTGATGCCACCTGGATTGACCATATCTAGACCCACAGCTGAGTGAGACATAAGGGTGGACACTCATGGGGCTGAGAGCTTTGGTGAGGTTGGGTGAGGAAACGCAGACCCTTTAAAGTAATACTGCGTGGTACCCATCCCATGGGTCCCAAATCTCCAGGTTCAAGGGCATCTTCCTACATCGAAAACATGCATGAGAAACCCAGAAGACGGTACACCGTGTGATCGGGAAAGGTTTCTAAAACGCACCTCATTTCTCATCTCCTTGTGCTCGGGTTCGTCATTCCAGCCGCTTCACTAGCAACCTGCCTCCTTGGAGAATCAGCACCTTTAACCTCCTGTTCCGTACAGGTTGCAATTTGTCCTGAGGATGAACAGGAAGAGGGGGAACCAATGAGAGACTAGCTCTAGGTGTAGGGACAGGCACAGGTCACTCTATTTTCTCATCAGGAAGAAGAATTAACCACAGGCTCAGCCTGCCGGCCGGAACCAAAATAGGGCCTGAAGCAATCCTGCGCTTTTGAGGCCAGCTCCCAAGAAAGCGAGTTGAAAAATGGAGCTCAGGGGCACTGCAATTCACAAACCTGCAGACTTATAAATGATAACTCTCGTCCACAAATATATTGAGGGAAAGAAACGAAGAGGATTTGAAAGCAAGGCAGAATTGCAGGAAACACATTTCAGGAGGGAGATTCGAATCGCCTTTAAAGCACAGGAAAAGCGGCAAAACCTCGACAATGATGCCCTTGGCCAAAAAGGGCGTATGCGTTTTTTCCTGAATATATTCAGGAAAAAACGCATACGCCCTTTTTGGCCAACCAAGCAACCTGGAAAGGCAAATCAGCGCTACAAAGAAGTCTCGCTTCCCATCAGTCAAAAGGGCCCTGCTGAATAAAGTGTCAAAACCAGAAATGCAGGACAGGCCATGGAGAAATGGGAGCCTTGCTACGCTGATGGGCGGGACGTAAATTGCCAACAGCCACTCTGGAGAAGTGTACGGTATGTCCTGAAACATCTAAAAAACTCAGCTTAGAGAGCATAGGGCACTTCCACTCATGGGCGTATAAATTGGGAAAACTAAAAATCAGCAAGACACAGGCACCCCAAAGTTTAGGGCTGCTCTGTTGAAAAGAACCTCCACTTCGTTACACCTTAAATATCCCAGGAAAGACAAAAATGGATAAAGAAGTTGTGGTCCTTATGTACAATGGAATATCACTCAGCCATGAAATCAACGTCATAATGCTAGTAGCAGCAAGATGAGTGGATTTAGGTAGGACGATTCTAAATGAAATAAGTCACACAGAAAAAGACACTTATCATAAGATATCACTTATAGAGGGAATGTAAAAACCGCTACCCTTGAACTGAATTACAAAACAGAACAGAGTCACACGTTTAGAAAGCACACTATGGCTGCTTAAGGGGAAAGGTGAGGTGGTGTGATGCATAAAACAAGCTTTTCAAATTAGCTCAGATACTGTTCCATAAACCCAATAGGTAATAGACAAGACCTACTCCTTGCTCAGTGAATTGGACTCAACACCCCCTATTCACCGCCCAAGAATCTATCTGACTAGTAAGAATCTTAAAACCTATGTATTGATATCTCTCTGTAAGTGAGTCAAGTGGGTGTAAAGCGGCATAAACACAGCAGTGAAAAGCAGCTAAACCCCATTATAAAAGTCAATTACTTTTAAAAACCCGTGAAACAAAGACAGTGAAAGAGAGAGAAATTCTTACACAATTCGTTCAGGGGCTGTGATGCCACCTGGATTGACCATATCTAGACCCACAGCTGACTGAGACATAAGGGTGGACACTCTTGGGGCTGAGAGGTTTGGTGAGGTTGGGTGAGGAAACGCAGACCCTTTAAAGTAATACTGCGTGGTACCCATCCCATGGGTCCCAAATCTCCAGGTTCAAGGGCATCTTCCTACATCGAAAACATGCATGAGAAACCCAGAAGATGGTACACCGTGTGATCGGGAAAGGTTTCCAAAACGCACCTCATTTCTCATCTCCTTGTTCTCGGGTTCGCCATTCCATCCGCTTTACTAGCAATCTCCCTCCTTGGAGAATCAGCACCTTTAACCTCCTGTTCCGTACAGGTTACAATTTGTCCTGAGGATGAACAGGAAGAGGGGGAACCAATGAGAGACAAGGTCTAGGTGTTGGGACAGGCACAGGTCACTCTATTTTCCCATCAGGAAGAAGAATTAACCACAGGTTCAGCCTGCCGCCCGGGACCAGAATAGGGCCTGAAGCAATCCTGCGCTTTTGCGGCCAGCTCCCAAGAAAGCGAGTTGAAAAATGGAGCTCAGGGGCACTGCAATTCACAAACCTGCAGACTTATAAATGATAGCTCTCGTCCACAAATATATTGAGGGAAGGCAACGAAGAGGAGTTGAAAGCAAGGCAGAATTGCAGGAAACAGATTTCAGGAGGGAGATTCGAATCGCCTTTAAAGCACAGGAAAAGCGGCAAAAGCTCGACAATGATGCCCTTGGCCAAAAAGGGCGTATGCGGTTTTTCCTGAATATATTCAGGAAAAAACGCATACGCCCTTTTTGGCCAACCAAGCAACCTGGAAAGGCAAATCAGCGCTACAAAGAAGACTCGCTTCCCATCGGTCAAAAGGGCCATGCTGAATAAAGTGTCAAAACCAGAAATGCAGGACAGGCCATGGAGAAACGGGAGCCTGGCTACGCTGATGGGCGGGATGTAAATTGCCAAGAGCCACTCTGGAGAAGTGTACGGTGTGTCCTGAAACATCTAAAAAACTCAGCTTAGAGAGCATAGGGCACTTCCACTCATGGGCGTATAAATTGGGAAAACTAAAAATCAGCAAGACACAGGCTCCCCAAAGTTTAGGGCTGCTCTGTTGACAAGAACCTCCACTTCGTTACACCTTAAATATCCCAGGAAAGACAAAAATGGATAAAGAAGTTGTGGTCCTTATGTACAATAGAATATCATTCAGCCATGAAATCAACGTCTTAATGCTAGTAGCAGCAAGATGAGTGGATTTAGGTAGGACGATTCCAAATGAAATAAGTCACACAGAAAATGACACTTATCATAAGATATCACTTATAGAGGGAATGTAAAAACCGCTACCCTTGAACTGAATTACAAAACAGAACAGAGACACACGTTTAGAAAAAACACTATGGCTGCTTAACGGTAAAGGTGAGGTGGGGTGATGCATAAAACAAGGGTTTCAAATTAGCTCAGATACCGTTCCATAAACTCAATAGGTAATAGACAAGACCTACTCCTTGCTCAGTGAATTGGATTCAACAACCCCTATACACCGCCCAAGAATATATCTGACTACTAAGAATCTTAAAACCTATGTATTGATATCTCTCTGTAAGCGAGTCAAGTGGGTGTAAAGCGGCAGAAACATAGCAGTGAAAAGCAGCTAAACCCCATTATAAAAATCAATTACTTTTAAAAACCCGTGAAACAAAGACAGTGAAAGAGAGAGAAATTCTTACAAAATTCGTTCAGGGGCTGTGATGCCACCTGGATTGACCATATCTAGACCCACAGCTGATTGAGACATAAGGGTGGACACTCATGGGGCTGAGAGGTTTGGTGAGGTTGGGTGAGGAAACGCAGACCCTTTAAAGTAATACTGCGTGGTACCCATCCCATGGGTCCCAAATCTCCAGGTTCAAGGGCATCTTCCTACATCGAAAACATGCATGAGAAACCCAGAAGACGGTACACCGTGTGATCGGGAAAGGTTTCTAAAACGCACCTCATTTCTCATCTCCTTGTGCTCGGGTTCGCCATTCCAGCCGCTTCACTAGCAACCTGCCTCCTTGGAGAATCAGCACCTTTAACCTCCTGTTCCGTACAGGTTGCAATTTGTCCTGAGGATGAACAGGAAGAGGGGGAACCAATGAGAGACTAGCTCTAGGTGTAGGGACAGGCACAGGTCACTCTATTTTCTCATCAGGAAGAAGAATTAACCACAGGCTCAGCCTGCCGGCCGGAACCAAAATAGGGCCTGAAGCAATCCTGCGCTTTTGAGGCCAGCTCCCAAGAAAGCGAGTTGAAAAATGGAGCTCAGGGGCACTGCAATTCACAAACCTGCAGACTTATAAATGATAACTCTCGTCCACAAATATATTGAGGGAAGGCAACGAAGAGGATTTGAAAGCAAGGCAGAATTGCAGGAAACACATTTCAGGAGGGAGATTCGAATCGCCTTTAAAGCACAGGAAAAGCGGCAAAACCTCGACAATGACGCCCTTGGCCAAAAAGGGCGTATGCGTTTTTTCCTGAATATATTCAGGAAAAAACGCATACGCCCTTTTTGGCCAACCAAGCAACCTGGAAAGGCAAATCAGCGCTACAAATAAGTCTCGCTTCCCATCGGTCAAAAGGGCCATGCTGAATAAAGTGTCAAAACCAGAAATGCAGGACAGGCCATGGAGAAACGGGAGCCTGGCTACGCTGATGGGCGGGATGTAAATTGCCAACAGCTACTCTGGAGAAGTGTACGGTGTGTCCTGAAACATCTAAAAAACTCAGCTTAGAGAGCATAGGGCACTTCCACTCATGGGCGTATAAATTGGCAAATCTAAAAATCAGCAAGACACAGGCTCCCCAAAGTTTAGGGCTGCTCTGCTGACAAGAACCTCCACTTCGTTACACCTTAAATATCCCAGGAAAGACAAAAATGGATAAAGAAGTTGTGGTCCTTATGTACAATAGAATATCACTCAGCCATGAAATCAACGTCATAATGCTAGTAGCAGCAAGATGAGTGGATTTAGGTAGGACGATTCTAAATGAAATAAGTCACACAGAAAATAACACTTATCATAAGATATCACTTATAGAGGGAATGTAAAAACCGCTACCCTTGAACTGAATTACAAAACAGAGCAGAGTCACACGTTTAGAAAGCACACTATGGCTGCTTAAGGGGAAAGGTAGGTGGTGTGATGCATAAAACAAGCTTTTCAAATTAGCTCAGATACTGTTCCATAAACCCAATAGGTAATAGACAAGACCTACTCCTTGCTCAGTGAATTGGACTCAACACCCCCTATTCACCGCCCAAGAATCTATCTGACTAGTAAGAATCTTAAAACCTATGTATTGATATCTCTCTGTAAGTGAGTCAAGTGGGTGTAAAGCGGCATAAACACAGCAGTGAAAAGCAGCTAAACCCCATTATAAAAGTCAATTACTTTTAAAAACCCGTGAAACAAAGACAGTGAAAGAGAGAGAAATTCTTACACAATTCGTTCAGGGGCTGTGATGCCACCTGGATTGACCATATCTAGACCCACAGCTGACTGAGACATAAGGGTGGACACTCTTGGGGCTGAGAGGTTTGGTGAGGTTGGGTGAGGAAACGCAGACCCTTTAAAGTAATACTGCGTGGTACCCATCCCATGGGTCCCAAATCTCCAGGTTCAAGGGCATCTTCCTACATCGAAAACATGCATGAGAAACCCAGAAGATGGTACACCGTGTGATCGGGAAAGGTTTCCAAAACGCACCTCATTTCTCATCTCCTTGTTCTCGGGTTCGCCATTCCATCCGCTTTACTAGCAATCTCCCTCCTTGGAGAATCAGCACCTTTAACCTCCTGTTCCGTACAGGTTACAATTTGTCCTGAGGATGAACAGGAAGAGGGGGAACCAATGAGAGACAAGGTCTAGGTGTTGGGACAGGCACAGGTCACTCTATTTTCCAATCAGGAAGAAGAATTAACCACAGGCTCAGCCTGCCGCCCGGGACCAGAATAGGGCCTGAAGCAATCCTGCGCTTTTGCGGCCAGCTCCCAAGAAAGCGAGTTGAAAAATGGAGCTCAGGGGCACTGCAATTCACAAACCTGCAGACTTATAAATGATAGCTCTCGTCCACAAATATATTGAGGGAAGGCAACGAAGAGGAGTTGAAAGCAAGGCAGAATTGCAGGAAACAGATTTCAGGAGGGAGATTCGAATCGCCTTTAAAGCACAGGAAAAGCGGCAAAAGCTCGAAAATGATGCCCTTGGCCAAAAAGGGCGTATGCGTTTTTTCCTGAATATATTCAGGAAAAAACGCATACGCCCTTTTTGGCCAACCAAGCAACCTGGAAAGGCAAATCAGCGCTACAAAGAAGTCTCGCTTCCCATCGGTCAAAAGGGCCCTGCTGAATAAAGTGTCAAAACCAGAAATGCAGGACAGGCCATGGAGAAATGGGAGCCTTGCTACGCTGATGGGCGGGACGTAAATTGCCAACAGACACTCTGGAGAAGTGTACGGTATGTCCTGAAACATCTAAAAAACTCAGCTTAGAGAGCATAGGGCAATTCCACTCATGGGCGTATAAATTGGGAAAACTAAAAATCAGCAAGACACAGGCACCCCAAAGTTTAGGGCTGCTCTGTTGAAAAGAACCTCCACTTCGTTACACCTTAAATATCCCAGGAAAGACAAAAATGGATAAAGAAGTTGTGGTCCTTATGTACAATAGAATATCATTCAGCCATGAAATCAACGTCTTAATGCTAGTAGCAGCAAGATGAGTGGATTTAGGTAGGACGATTCCAAATGAAATAAGTCACACAGAAAATGACACTTATCATAAGATATCACTTATAGAGGGAATGTAAAAACCGCTACCCTTGAACTGAATTACAAAACAGAACAGACACACACGTTTAGAAAAAACACTATGGCTGCTTAACGGTAAAGGTGAGGTGGGGTGATGCATAAAACAAGGGTTTCAAATTAGCTCAGATACCGTTCCATAAACTCAATAGGTAATAGACAAGACCTACTCCTTGCTCAGTGAATTGGATTCAACAACCCCTATACACCGCCCAAGAATATATCTGACTACTAAGAATCTTAAAACCTATGTATTGATATCTCTCTGTAAGCGAGTCAAGTGGGTGTAAAGCGGTAGAAACATAGCAGTGAAAAGCAGCTAAACCCCATTATAAAAATCAATTACTTTTAAAAACCCGTGAAACAAAGACAGTGAAAGAGAGAGAAATTCTTACAAAATTCGTTCAGGGGCTGTGATGCCACCTGGATTGACCATATCTAGACCCACAGCTGAGTGAGACATAAGGGTGGACACTCATGGGGCTGAGAGCTTTGGTGAGGTTGGGTGAGGAAACGCAGACCCTTTAAAGTAATACTGCGTGGTACCCATCCCATGGGTCCCAAATCTCCAGGTTCAAGGGCATCTTCCTACATCGAAAACATGCATGAGAAACCCAGAAGACGGTACACCGTGTGATCGGGAAAGGTTTCTAAAACGCACCTCATTTCTCATCTCCTTGTGCTCGGGTTCGTCATTCCAGCCGCTTCACTAGCAACCTGCCTCCTTGGAGAATCAGCACCTTTAACCTCCTGTTCCGTACAGGTTGCAATTTGTCCTGAGGATGAACAGGAAGAGGGGGAACCAATGAGAGACTAGCTCTAGGTGTAGGGACAGGCACAGGTCACTCTATTTTCTCATCAGGAAGAAGAATTAACCACAGGCTCAGCCTGCCGGCCGGAACCAAAATAGGGCCTGAAGCAATCCTGCGCTTTTGAGGCCAGCTCCCAAGAAAGCGAGTTGAAAAATGGAGCTCAGGGGCACTGCAATTCACAAACCTGCAGACTTATAAATGATAACTCTCGTCCACAAATATATTGAGGGAAAGAAACGAAGAGGATTTGAAAGCAAGGCAGAATTGCAGGAAACACATTTCAGGAGGGAGATTCGAATCGCCTTTAAAGCACAGGAAAAGCGGCAAAACCTCGACAATGATGCCCTTGGCCAAAAAGGGCGTATGCGTTTTTTCCTGAATATATTCAGGAAAAAACGCATACGCCCTTTTTGGCCAACCAAGCAACCTGGAAAGGCAAATCAGCGCTACAAAGAAGTCTCGCTTCCCATCAGTCAAAAGGGCCCTGCTGAATAAAGTATCAAAACCAGAAATGCAGGACAGGCCATGGAGAAATGGGAGCCTTGCTACGCTGATGGGCGGGACGTAAATTGCCAACAGCCACTCTGGAGAAGTGTACGGTATGTCCTGAAACATCTAAAAAACTCAGCTTAGAGAGCATAGGGCACTTCCACTCATGGGCGTATAAATTGGGAAAACTAAAAATCAGCAAGACACAGGCACCCCAAAGTTTAGGGCTGCTCTGTTGAAAAGAACCTCCACTTCGTTACACCTTAAATATCCCAGGAAAGACAAAAATGGATAAAGAAGTTGTGGTCCTTATGTACAATGGAATATCACTCAGCCATGAAATCAACGTCATAATGCTAGTAGCAGCAAGATGAGTGGATTTAGGTAGGACGATTCTAAATGAAATAAGTCACACAGAAAAAGACACTTATCATAAGATATCACTTATAGAGGGAATGTAAAAACCGCTACCCTTGAACTGAATTACAAAACAGAACAGAGTCACACGTTTAGAAAGCACACTATGGCTGCTTAAGGGGAAAGGTGAGGTGGTGTGATGCATAAAACAAGCTTTTCAAATTAGCTCAGATACTGTTCCATAAACCCAATAGGTAATAGACAAGACCTACTCCTTGCTCAGTGAATTGGACTCAACACCCCCTATTCACCGCCCAAGAATCTATCTGACTAGTAAGAATCTTAAAACCTATGTATTGATATCTCTCTGTAAGTGAGTCAAGTGGGTGTAAAGCGGCATAAACACAGCAGTGAAAAGCAGCTAAACCCCATTATAAAAGTCAATTACTTTTAAAAACCCGTGAAACAAAGACAGTGAAAGAGAGAGAAATTCTTACACAATTCGTTCAGGGGCTGTGATGCCACCTGGATTGACCATATCTAGACCCACAGCTGACTGAGACATAAGGGTGGACACTCTTGGGGCTGAGAGGTTTGGTGAGGTTGGGTGAGGAAACGCAGACCCTTTAAAGTAATACTGCGTGGTACCCATCCCATGGGTCCCAAATCTCCAGGTTCAAGGGCATCTTCCTACATCGAAAACATGCATGAGAAACCCAGAAGATGGTACACCGTGTGATCGGGAAAGGTTTCCAAAACGCACCTCATTTCTCATCTCCTTGTTCTCGGGTTCGCCATTCCATCCGCTTTACTAGCAATCTCCCTCCTTGGAGAATCAGCACCTTTAACCTCCTGTTCCGTACAGGTTACAATTTGTCCTGAGGATGAACAGGAAGAGGGGGAACCAATGAGAGACAAGGTCTAGGTGTTGGGACAGGCACAGGTCACTCTATTTTCCCATCAGGAAGAAGAATTAACCACAGGTTCAGCCTGCCGCCCGGGACCAGAATAGGGCCTGAAGCAATCCTGCGCTTTTGCGGCCAGCTCCCAAGAAAGCGAGTTGAAAAATGGAGCTCAGGGGCACTGCAATTCACAAACCTGCAGACTTATAAATGATAGCTCTCGTCCACAAATATATTGAGGGAAGGCAACGAAGAGGAGTTGAAAGCAAGGCAGAATTGCAGGAAACAGATTTCAGGAGGGAGATTCGAATCGCCTTTAAAGCACAGGAAAAGCGGCAAAAGCTCGACAATGATGCCCTTGGCCAAAAAGGGCGTATGCGGTTTTTCCTGAATATATTCAGGAAAAAACGCATACGCCCTTTTTGGCCAACCAAGCAACCTGGAAAGGCAAATCAGCGCTACAAAGAAGACTCGCTTCCCATCGGTCAAAAGGGCCATGCTGAATAAAGTGTCAAAACCAGAAATGCAGGACAGGCCATGGAGAAACGGGAGCCTGGCTACGCTGATGGGCGGGATGTAAATTGCCAAGAGCCACTCTGGAGAAGTGTACGGTGTGTCCTGAAACATCTAAAAAACTCAGCTTAGAGAGCATAGGGCACTTCCACTCATGGGCGTATAAATTGGGAAAACTAAAAATCAGCAAGACACAGGCTCCCCAAAGTTTAGGGCTGCTCTGTTGACAAGAACCTCCACTTCGTTACACCTTAAATATCCCAGGAAAGACAAAAATGGATAAAGAAGTTGTGGTCCTTATGTACAATAGAATATCATTCAGCCATGAAATCAACGTCTTAATGCTAGTAGCAGCAAGATGAGTGGATTTAGGTAGGACGATTCCAAATGAAATAAGTCACACAGAAAATGACACTTATCATAAGATATCACTTATAGAGGGAATGTAAAAACCGCTACCCTTGAACTGAATTACAAAACAGAACAGAGACACACGTTTAGAAAAAACACTATGGCTGCTTAACGGTAAAGGTGAGGTGGGGTGATGCATAAAACAAGGGTTTCAAATTAGCTCAGATACCGTTCCATAAACTCAATAGGTAATAGACAAGACCTACTCCTTGCTCAGTGAATTGGATTCAACAACCCCTATACACCGCCCAAGAATATATCTGACTACTAAGAATCTTAAAACCTATGTATTGATATCTCTCTGTAAGCGAGTCAAGTGGGTGTAAAGCGGCAGAAACATAGCAGTGAAAAGCAGCTAAACCCCATTATAAAAATCAATTACTTTTAAAAACCCGTGAAACAAAGACAGTGAAAGAGAGAGAAATTCTTACAAAATTCGTTCAGGGGCTGTGATGCCACCTGGATTGACCATATCTAGACCCACAGCTGATTGAGACATAAGGGTGGACACTCATGGGGCTGAGAGGTTTGGTGAGGTTGGGTGAGGAAACGCAGACCCTTTAAAGTAATACTGCGTGGTACCCATCCCATGGGTCCCAAATCTCCAGGTTCAAGGGCATCTTCCTACATCGAAAACATGCATGAGAAACCCAGAAGACGGTACACCGTGTGATCGGGAAAGGTTTCTAAAACGCACCTCATTTCTCATCTCCTTGTGCTCGGGTTCGCCATTCCAGCCGCTTCACTAGCAACCTGCCTCCTTGGAGAATCAGCACCTTTAACCTCCTGTTCCGTACAGGTTGCAATTTGTCCTGAGGATGAACAGGAAGAGGGGGAACCAATGAGAGACTAGCTCTAGGTGTAGGGACAGGCACAGGTCACTCTATTTTCTCATCAGGAAGAAGAATTAACCACAGGCTCAGCCTGCCGGCCGGAACCAAAATAGGGCCTGAAGCAATCCTGCGCTTTTGAGGCCAGCTCCCAAGAAAGCGAGTTGAAAAATGGAGCTCAGGGGCACTGCAATTCACAAACCTGCAGACTTATAAATGATAACTCTCGTCCACAAATATATTGAGGGAAGGCAACGAAGAGGATTTGAAAGCAAGGCAGAATTGCAGGAAACACATTTCAGGAGGGAGATTCGAATCGCCTTTAAAGCACAGGAAAAGCGGCAAAACCTCGACAATGACGCCCTTGGCCAACCAAGCAACCTGGAAAGGCAAATCAGCGCTACAAAGAAGTCTCGCTTCCCTTCGGTCAAAAGGGCCATGCTGAATAAAGTGTCAAAACCAGAAATGCAGGACAGGCCATGGAGAAACGGGAGCCTGGCTACGCTGATGGGCGGGATGTAAATTGCCAACAGCTACTCTGGAGAAGTGTACGGTGTGTCCTGAAACATCTAAAAAACTCAGCTTAGAGAGCATAGGGCACTTCCACTCATGGGCGTATAAATTGGCAAATCTAAAAATCAGCAAGACACAGGCTCCCCAAAGTTTAGGGCTGCTCTGCTGACAAGAACCTCCACTTCGTTACACCTTAAATATCCCAGGAAAGACAAAAATGGATAAAGAAGTTGTGGTCCTTATGTACAATAGAATATCACTCAGCCATGAAATCAACGTCATAATGCTAGTAGCAGCAAGATGAGTGGATTTAGGTAGGACGATTCTAAATGAAATAAGTCACACAGAAAATAACACTTATCATAAGATATCACTTATAGAGGGAATGTAAATACCGCTACGCTTGAACTGAATTACAAAACAGAGCAGAGTCACACGTTTAGAAAGCACACTATGGCTGCTTAAGGGGAAAGGTGAGGTGGGGTGATGCATAAAACAAGCTTTTCAAATTAGCTCAGATACTGTTCCATAAACCCAATAGGTAATAGACAAGACCTACTCCTTGCTCAGTGAATTGGACTCAACACCCCCTATTCACCGCCCAAGAATCTATCTGACTAATAAGAATCTTAAAACCTATGTATTGATATCTCTCTGTAATTGAGTCAAGTGGGTGTAAAGCGGCATAAACACAGCAGTGAAAAGCAGCTAAACCCCATTGTAAAAGTCAATTACTTTTAAAAACCCGTGAAACAAAGACAGTGAAAGAGAGAGAAATTCTTACACAATTCGTTCAGGGGCTGTGATGCCACCTGGATTGACCATATCTAGACCCACAGCTGACTGAGACATAAGGGTGGACACTCTTGGGGCTGAGAGGTTTGGTGAGGTTGGGTGAGGAAACGCAGACCCTTTAAAGTAATACTGCGTGGTACCCATCCCATGGGTCCCAAATCTCCAGGTTCAAGGGCATCTTCCTACATCGAAAACATGCATGAGAAACCCAGAAGATGGTACACCGTGTGATCGGGAAAGGTTTCCAAAACGCACCTCATTTCTCATCTCCTTGTTCTCGGGTTCGCCATTCCATCCGCTTTACTAGCAATCTCCCTCCTTGGAGAATCAGCACCTTTAACCTCCTGTTCCGTACAGGTTACAATTTGTCCTGAGGATGAACAGGAAGAGGGGGAACCAATGAGAGACAAGGTCTAGGTGTTGGGACAGGCACAGGTCACTCTATTTTCCCATCAGGAAGAAGAATTAACCACAGGCTCAGCCTGCCGCCCGGGACCAGAATAGGGCCTGAAGCAATCCTGCGCTTTTGCGGCCAGCTCCCAAGAAAGCGAGTTGAAAAATGGAGCTCAGGGGCACTGCAATTCACAAACCTGCAGACTTATAAATGATAGCTCTCGTCCACAAATATATTGAGGGAAGGCAACGAAGAGGAGTTGAAAGCAAGGCAGAATTGCAGGAAACAGATTTCAGGAGGGAGATTCGAATCGCCTTTAAAGCACAGGAAAAGCGGCAAAAGCTCGACAATGATGCCCTTGGCCAAAAAGGGCGTATGCGGTTTTTCCTGAATATATTCAGGAAAAAACGCATACGCCCTTTTTGGCCAACCAAGCAACCTGGAAAGGCAAATCAGCGCTACAAAGAAGACTCGCTTCCCATCGGTCAAAAGGGCCATGCTGAATAAAGTGTCAAAACCAGAAATGCAGGACAGGCCATGGAGAAACGGGAGCCTGGCTACGCTGATGGGCGGGATGTAAATTGCCAAGAGCCACTCTGGAGAAGTGTACGGTGTGTCCTGAAACATCTAAAAAACTCAGCTTAGAGAGCATAGGGCACTTCCACTCATGGGCGTATAAATTGGGAAAACTAAAAATCAGCAAGACACAGGCTCCCCAAAGTTTAGGGCTGCTCTGTTGACAAGAACCTCCACTTCGTTACACCTTAAATATCCCAGGAAAGACAAAAATGGATAAAGAAGTTGTGGTCCTTATGTACAATAGAATATCATTCAGCCATGAAATCAACGTCTTAATGCTAGTAGCAGCAAGATGAGTGGATTTAGGTAGGACGATTCCAAATGAAATAAGTCACACAGAAAATGACACTTATCATAAGATATCACTTATAGAGGGAATGTAAAAACCGCTACCCTTGAACTGAATTACAAAACAGAACAGAGACACACGTTTAGAAAAAACACTATGGCTGCTTAACGGTAAAGGTGAGGTGGGGTGATGCATAAAACAAGGGTTTCAAATTAGCTCAGATACCGTTCCATAAACTCAATAGGTAATAGACAAGACCTACTCCTTGCTCAGTGAATTGGATTCAACAACCCCTATACACCGCCCAAGAATATATCTGACTACTAAGAATCTTAAAACCTATGTATTGATATCTCTCTGTAAGCGAGTCAAGTGGGTGTAAAGCGGTAGAAACATAGCAGTGAAAAGCAGCTAAACCCCATTATAAAAATCAATTACTTTTAAAAACCCGTGAAACAAAGACAGTGAAAGAGAGAGAAATTCTTACAAAATTCGTTCAGGGGCTGTGATGCCACCTGGATTGACCATATCTAGACCCACAGCTGATTGAGACATAAGGGTGGACACTCATGGGGCTGAGAGCTTTGGTGAGGTTGGGTGAGGAAACGCAGACCCTTTAAAGTAATACTGCGTGGTACCCATCCCATGGGTCCCAAATCTCCAGGTTCAAGGGCATCTTCCTACATCGAAAACATGCATGAGAAACCCAGAAGACGGTACACCGTGTGATCGGGAAAGGTTTCTAAAACGCACCTCATTTCTCATCTCCTTGTGCTCGGGTTCGTCATTCCAGCCGCTTCACTAGCAACCTGCCTCCTTGGAGAATCAGCACCTTTAACCTCCTGTTCCGTACAGGTTGCAATTTGTCCTGAGGATGAACAGGAAGAGGGGGAACCAATGAGAGACTAGCTCTAGGTGTAGGGACAGGCACAGGTCACTCTATTTTCTCATCAGGAAGAAGAATTAACCACAGGCTCAGCCTGCCGGCCGGAACCAAAATAGGGCCTGAAGCAATCCTGCGCTTTTGAGGCCAGCTCCCAAGAAAGCGAGTTGAAAAATGGAGCTCAGGGGCACTGCAATTCACAAACCTGCAGACTTATAAATGATAACTCTCGTCCACAAATATATTGAGGGAAAGAAACGAAGAGGATTTGAAAGCAAGGCAGAATTGCAGGAAACACATTTCAGGAGGGAGATTCGAATCGCCTTTAAAGCACAGGAAAAGCGGCAAAACCTCGACAATGATGCCCTTGGCCAAAAAGGGCGTATGCGTTTTTTCCTGAATATATTCAGGAAAAAACGCATACGCCCTTTTTGGCCAACCAAGCAACCTGGAAAGGCAAATCAGCGCTACAAAGAAGTCTCGCTTCCCATCAGTCAAAAGGGCCCTGCTGAATAAAGTGTCAAAACCAGAAATGCAGGACAGGCCATGGAGAAATGGGAGCCTTGCTACGCTGATGGGCGGGACGTAAATTGCCAACAGCCACTCTGGAGAAGTGTACGGTATGTCCTGAAACATCTAAAAAACTCAGCTTAGAGAGCATAGGGCACTTCCACTCATGGGCGTATAAATTGGGAAAACTAAAAATCAGCAAGACACAGGCACCCCAAAGTTTAGGGCTGCTCTGTTGAAAAGAACCTCCACTTCGTTACACCTTAAATATCCCAGGAAAGACAAAAATGGATAAAGAAGTTGTGGTCCTTATGTACAATGGAATATCACTCAGCCATGAAATCAACGTCATAATGCTAGTAGCAGCAAGATGAGTGGATTTAGGTAGGACGATTCTAAATGAAATAAGTCACACAGAAAATGACACTTATCATAAGATATCACTTATAGAGGGAATGTAAAAACCGCTACCCTTGAACTGAATTACAAAACAGAGCAGAGTCACACGTTTAGAAAGCACACTATGGCTGCTTAAGGGGAAAGGTGAGGTGGTGTGATGCATAAAACAAGCTTTTCAAATTAGCTCAGATACTGTTCCATAAACCCAATAGGTAATAGACAAGACCTACTCCTTGCACAGTGAATTGGACTCAACACCCCCTATTCACCGCCCAAGAATCTATCTGACTAGTAAGAATCTTAAAACCTATGTATTGATATCTCTCTGTAAGTGAGTCAAGTGGGTGTAAAGCGGCATAAACACAGCAGTGAAAAGCAGCTAAACCCCATTATAAAAGTCAATTACTTTTAAAAACCCGTGAAACAAAGACAGTGAAAGAGAGAGAAATTCTTACACAATTCGTTCAGGGGCTGTGATGACACCTGGATTGACCATATCTAGACCCACAGCTGACTGAGACATAAGGGTGGACACTCATGGGGCTGAGAGGTTTGGTGAGGTTGGGTGAGGAAACGCAGACCCTTTAAAGCAATACTGCGTGGTACCCATCCCATGGGTCCCAAATATCCAGGTTCAAGGGCATCATCCTACATCGAAAACATGCATGAGAAACCCAGAAGATGGTACACCGTGTGATCGGGAAAGGTTTCCAAAACGCACCTCATTTCTCATCTCCTTGTTCTCGGGTTCGCCATTCCATCCGCTTTACTAGCAATCTCCCTCCTCGGAGAATCAGCACCTTTAACCTCCTGTTCCGTACAGGTTGCAATTTGTCCTGAGGATGAACGGGAAGAGGGGGAACCAATGAGAAACTAGCTCTAGGTGTAGGGACAGGAAAAGTCACTCTATTTTCTAATCAGGAAGAAGAATTAACCACAGGCTCAGCCTGCCGGCCGGAACCAAAATAGGGCCTGAAGCAATCCTGCGCTTTTGAGGCCAGCTCCCAAGAAAGCGAGTTGAAAAATGGAGCTCAGGGGCACTGCAATTCACAAACCTGCAGACTTATAAATGATAACTCTCGTCCACAAATATATTGAGGGAAGGTAACGAAGAGGAGTTGAAAGCAAGGCAGAATTGCAGGAAACAGATTTCAGGAGGGAGATTCGAATCGCCTTTAAAGCACAGGAAAAGCGGCAAAACCTCGACAATGATGCCCTTGGCCAAAAAGGGCATATGCGTTTTTTCCTGAATATATTCAGGAAAAAACGCATACGCCCTTTTTGGCCAACCAAGCAACCTGGAAAGGCAAATCAGCGCTACAAAGAAGTCTCGCTTCCCATCAGTCAAAAGGGCCCTGCTGAATAAAGTGTCAAAACCAGAAATGCAGGACAGGCCATGGAGAAATGGGAGCCTTGCTACGCTGATGGGCGGGACGTAAATTGCCAACAGCCACTCTGGAGAAGTGTACGGTATGTCCTGAAACATCTAAAAAACTCAGCTTAGAGAGCATAGGGCACTTCCACTCATGGGCGTATAAATTGGGAAAACTAAAAATCAGCAAGACACAGGCACCCCAAAGTTTAGGGCTGCTCTGTTGAAAAGAACCTCCACTTCGTTACACCTTAAATATCAGAGGAAACACAAAAATGGATAAAGAAGTTGTGGTCCTTATGTACAATGGAATATCACTCAGCCATGAAATCAACGTCATAATGCTAGTAGCAGCAAGATGAGTGGATTTAGGTAGGACGATTCTAAATGAAATAAGTCACACAGAAAATGACACTTATCATAAGATATCACTTATAGAGGGAATGTAAAAACCGCTACCCTTGAACTGAATTACAAAACAGAGCAGAGTCACACGTTTAGAAAGCACACTATGGCTGCTTAAGGGGAAAGGTGAGGTGGTGTGATGCATAAAACAAGCTTTTCAAATTAGCTCAGATACTGTTCCATAAACCCAATAGGTAATAGACAAGACCTACTCCTTGCACAGTGAATTGGACTCAACACCCCCTATTCACCGCCCAAGAATCTATCTGACTAGTAAGAATCTTAAAACCTATGTATTGATATCTCTCTGTAAGTGAGTCAAGTGGGTGTAAAGCGGCATAAACACAGCAGTGAAAAGCAGCTAAACCCCATTATAAAAGTCAATTACTTTTAAAAACCCGTGAAACAAAGACAGTGAAAGAGAGAGAAATTCTTACACAATTCGTTCAGGGGCTGTGATGACACCTGGATTGACCATATCTAGACCCACAGCTGACTGAGACATAAGGGTGGACACTCATGGGGCTGAGAGGTTTGGTGAGGTTGGGTGAGGAAACGCAGACCCTTTAAAGCAATACTGCGTGGTACCCATCCCATGGGTCCCAAATATCCAGGTTCAAGGGCATCATCCTACATCGAAAACATGCATGAGAAACCCAGAAGATGGTACACCGTGTGATCGGGAAAGGTTTCCAAAACGCACCTCATTTCTCATCTCCTTGTTCTCGGGTTCGCCATTCCATCCGCTTTACTAGCAATCTCCCTCCTCGGAGAATCAGCACCTTTAACCTCCTGTTCCGTACAGGTTGCAATTTGTCCTGAGGATGAACGGGAAGAGGGGGAACCAATGAGAAACTAGCTCTAGGTGTAGGGACAGGAAAAGTCACTCTATTTTCTCATCAGGAAGAAGAATTAACCACAGGCTCAGCCTGCCGGCCGGAACCAAAATAGGGCCTGAAGCAATCCTGCGCTTTTGAGGCCAGCTCCCAAGATAGCGAGTTGAAAAATGGAGCTCAGGGGCACTGCAATTCACAAACCTGCAGACTTATAAATGATAACTCTCGTCCACAAATATATTGAGGGAAGGTAACGAAGAGGAGTTGAAAGCAAGGCAGAATTGCAGGAAACAGATTTCAGGAGGGAGATTCGAATCGCCTTTAAAGCACAGGAAAAGTGGCAAAACCTCGACAATGATGCCCTTGGCCAAAAAGGGCGTATGCGTTTTTTCCTGAATATATTCAGGAAAAAACGCATACGCCCTTTTTGGCCAACCAAGCAACCTGGAAAGGCAAATCAGCGCTACAAAGAAGTCTCGCTTCCCATCAGTCAAAAGGGCCCTGCTGAATAAAGTGTCAAAACCAGAAATGCAGGACAGGCCATGGAGAAATGGGAGCCTTGCTACGCTGATGGGCGGGACGTAAATTGCCAACAGCCACTCTGGAGAAGTGTACGGTATGTCCTGAAACATCTAAAAAACTCAGCTTAGAGAGCATAGGGCACTTCCACTCATGGGCGTATAAATTGGGAAAACTAAAAATCAGCAAGACACAGGCACCCCAAAGTTTAGGGCTGCTCTGTTGAAAAGAACCTCCACTTCGTTACACCTTAAATATCAGAGGAAACACAAAAATGGATAAAGAAGTTGTGGTCCTTATGTACAATGGAATATCACTCAGCCATGAAATCAACGTCATAATGCTAGTAGCAGCAAGATGAGTGGATTTAGGTAGGACGATTCTAAATGAAATAAGTCACACAGAAAATGACACTTATCATAAGATATCACTTATAGAGGGAATGTAAAAACCGCTACCCTTGAACTGAATTACAAAACAGAGCAGAGTCACACGTTTAGAAAGCACACTATGGCTGCTTAAGGGGAAAGGTGAGGTGGTGTGATGCATAAAACAAGCTTTTCAAATTAGCTCAGATACTGTTCCATAAACCCAATAGGTAATAGACAAGACCTACTCCTTGCACAGTGAATTGGACTCAACACCCCCTATTCACCGCCCAAGAATCTATCTGACTAGTAAGAATCTTAAAACCTATGTATTGATATCTCTCTGTAAGTGAGTCAAGTGGGTGTAAAGCGGCATAAACACAGCAGTGAAAAGCAGCTAAACCCCATTATAAAAGTCAATTACTTTTAAAAACCCGTGAAACAAAGACAGTGAAAGAGAGAGAAATTCTTACACAATTCGTTCAGGGGCTGTGATGACACCTGGATTGACCATATCTAGACCCACAGCTGACTGAGACATAAGGGTGGACACTCATGGAGCTGAGAGGTTTGGTGAGGTTGGGTGAGGAAACGCAGACCCTTTAAAGCAATACTGCGTGGTACCCATCCCATGGGTCCCAAATCTCCAGGTTCAAGGGCATCTTCCTCCATCGAAAACATGCATGAGAAACCCAGAAGATGGTACACCGTGTGATCGGGAAAGGTTTCCAAAACGCACCTCATTTCTCATCTCCTTGTTCTCGGGTTCGCCATTCCATCCGCTTTACTAGCAATCTCCCTCCTCGGAGAATCAGCACCTTTAACCTCCTGTTCCGTACAGGTTGCAATTTGTCCTGAGGATGAACGGGAAGAGGGGGAACCAATGAGAAACTAGCTCTAGGTGTAGGGACAGGAAAAGGTCACTCTATTTTCTCATCAGGAAGAAGAATTAACCACAGGCTCAGCCTGCCGGCCGGAACCAAAATAGGGCCTGAAGCAATCCTGCGCTTTTGAGGCCAGCTCCCAAGAAAGCGAGTTGAAAAATGGAGCTCAGGGGCACTGCAATTCACAAACCTGAAGACTTATAAATGATAACTCTCGTCCACAAATATATTGAGGGAAGGTAAGGAAGAGGAGTTGAAAGCAAGGCAGAATTGCAGGAAACAGATTTCAGGAGGGAGATTCGAATCGCCTTTAAAGCACAGGAAAAGCGGCAAAACCTCGACAATGATGCCCTTGGCCAAAAAGGGCGTATGCGTTTTTTCCTGAATATATTCAGGAAAAAACGCATACGCCCTTTTTGGCCAACCAAGCAACCTGGAAAGGCAAATCAGCGCTACAAAGAAGTCTCGCTTCCCATCAGTCAAAAGGGCTCTGCTGAATAAAGTGTCAAAACCAGAAATGCAGGACAGGCCATGGAGAAATGGGAGCCTTGCTACGCTGATGGGCGGGACGTAAATTGCCAACAGCCACTCTGGAGAAGTGTACGGTATGTCCTGAAACATCTAAAAAACTCAGCTTAGAGAGCATAGGGCACTTCCACTCATGGGCGTATAAATTGGGAAAACTAAAAATCAGCAAGACACAGGCACCCCAAAGTTTAGGGCTGCTCTGTTGAAAAGAAACTCCACTTCGTTACACCTTAAATATCCCAGGAAAGACAAAAATGGATAAAGAAGTTGTGGTCCTTATGTACAATGGAATATCACTCAGCCATGAAATCAACGTCATAATGCTAGTAGCAGCAAGATGAGTGGATTTAGGTAGGACGATTCTAAATGAAATAAGTCACACAGAAAATGACACTTATCATAAGATATCACTTATAGAGGGAATGTAAAAACCGCTACCCTTGAACTGAATTACAAAACAGAGCAGAGTCACACGTTTAGAAAGCACACTATGGCTGCTTAAGGGGAAAGGTGAGGTGGTGTGATGCATAAAACAAGCTTTTCAAATTAGCTCAGATACTGTTCCATAAACCGAATAGGTAATAGACAAGACCTACTCCTTGCTCAGTGAATTGGACTCAACACCCCCTATTCACCGCCCAGAATCTATCTGACTAGTAAGAATCTTAAAACCTATGTATTGATATCTCTCTGTAAGTGAGTCAAGTGGGTGTAAAGCGGCATAAACACAGCAGTGAAAAGCAGCTAAACCCCATTATAAAAGTCAATTACTTTTAAAAACCCGTGAAACAAAGACAGTGAAAGAGAGAGAAATTCTTACAAAATTCGTTCAGGGGCTGTGATGCCACCTGGATTGACCATATCTAGACCCACAGCTGATTGAGACATAAGGGTGGACACTCATGGGGCTGAGAGGTTTGGTGAGGTTGGGTGAGGAAACGCAGACCCTTTAAAGTAATACTGTGTGGTACCCATCCCATGGGTCCCAAATCTCCAGGTTCAAGGGCATCTTCCGACATCGAAAACATGCATGAGAAACCCAGAAGACGGTACACCGTGTGATCGGGAAAGGTTTCCAAAACGCACCTCATTTCTCATCTCCTTGTTCTCGGGTTCGCCATTCCATCCGCTTTACTAGCAATCTCCCTCCTTGGAGAATCAGCACCTTTAACCTCCTTTTCCGTACAGGTTGTAATTTGTCCTGAGGATGAACAGGAAGAGGGGGAACCAATGAGAGACTAGGTCTAGGTGTTGGGACAGGCACAGGTCACTCTATTTTCCCATCAGGAAGAAGAATTAACCACAGGCTCAGCCTGCCGCCCGGGACCAGAATAGCGCCTGAAGCAATCCTGCGCTTTTGCGGCCAGCTCCCAAGAAAGCGAGTTGAAAAATGGAGCTCAGGGGCACTGCAATTCACAAACCTGCAGACTTATAAATGATAACTCTCGTCCACAAATATATTGAGGGAAGGCAACGAAGAGGATTTGAAAGCAAGGCAGAATTGCAGGAAACACATTTCAGGAGGGAGATTGGAATCGCCTTTAAAGCACAGGAAAAGGGGCAAAACCTCGACAATGACGCCCTTGGCCAAAAAGGGCGTATGCTTTTTTTCCTGAATATATTCAGGAAAAAACGCATACGCCCTTTATGGCCAACCAAGCAACCTGGAAAGGCAAATCAGCGCTACAAAGAAGTCTCGCTTCCCATCGGTCAAAAGGGCCATGCTGAATAAAGTGTCAAAACCAGAAATGCAGGACAGGCCATGGAGAAATGGGAGCCTGGCTACGCTGATGGGCGGGATGTAAATTGCCAACAGCCACTCTGAAGAAGTGTACGGTGTGTCCTGAAACATCTAAAAAACTCAGCTTAGAGAGCATAGGGCACTTCCACTCATGGGCGTATAAATTGGGAAAACTAAAAATCAGCAAGACACAGGCTCCCCAAAGTTTAGGGCTGCTCTGTTGACAAGAACCTCCACTTCGTTACACCTTAAATATCCCAGGAAAGACAAAAATGGATAAAGAAGTTGTGGTCCTTATGTACAATAGAATATCACTCAGCCATGAAATCAACGTCATAATGCTAGTAGCAGCAAGATGAGTGGATTTAGGTAGGACGATTCTAAATGAAATAAGTCACACAGAAAATGACACTTATCATAAGATATCACTTATAGAGGGAATGTAAAAACCGCTACCCTTGAACTGAAATACAAAACAGAGCAGAGTCACACGTTTAGAAAGCACACTATGGCTGCTTAAGGGGAAAGGTGAGGTGGTGTGATGCATAAAACAAGCTTTTCAAATTAGCTCAGATACTGTTCCATAAACCGAATAGGTAATAGACAAGACCTACTCCTTGCTCAGTGAATTGGACTCAACACCCCCTATTCACCGCCCAAGAATCTATCTGACTAGTAAGAATCTTAAAACCTATGTATTGATATCTCTCTGTAAGTGAGTCAAGTGGGTGTAAAGCGGCATAAACACAGCAGTGAAAAGCAGCTAAACCCCATTATAAAAGTCAATTACTTTTAAAAACCCGTGAAACAAAGACAGTGAAAGAGAGAGAAATTCTTACACAATTCGTTCAGGGGCTGTGAAGCCACCTGGATTGACCATATCTAGACCCACAGCTGACTGAGACATAAGGGTGGACATTCTTGGGGCTGAGAGGTTTGGTGAGGTTGGGTGAGGAAACGCAGACCCTTTAAAGTAATACTGCGTGGTACCCATCCCATGGGTCCCAAATCTCCAGGTTCAAGGGCATCTTCCTACATCGAAAACATGCATGAGAAACCCAGAAGATGGTACACCGTGAGATCGGGAAAGGTTTCCAAAACGCACCTCATTTCTCATCTCCTTGTTCTCGGGTTCGCCATTCCATCCGCTTTACTAGGAATCTCCCTCCATGGAGAATCAGCACCTTTAACCTCCTGTTCCGTACAGGTTGCAATTTGTCCTGAGGATGAACAGGAAGAGGGGGAACCAATGAGAGACTAGCTCTAGGTGTTGGGACAGGCACAGGTCACTCTATTTTCCCATCAGGAAGAAGAATTAACCACAGGCTCAGCCTGCCGCCGGGGACCAGAATAGGGCCTGAAGCAATCCTGCGCTTTTGCGGCCAGCTCCCAAGAAAGCGAGTTGAAAAATGGAGCTCAGGGGCACTGCAATTCACAAACCTGCAGACTTATAAATGATAGCTCTCGTCCACAAATATATTGAGGGAAGGCAACGAAGAGGAGTTGAAAGCAAGGCAGAATTGCAGGAAACAGATTTCAGGAGGGAGATTCGAATCGCCTTTAAAGCACAGGAAAAGCGGCAAAAGCTCGAAAATGATGCCCTTGGCCAAAAAGGGCGTATGCGGTTTTTCCTGAATATATTCAGGAAAAAACGCATACGCCCTTTTTGGCCAACCAAGCAACCTGGAAAGGCAAATCATTGCTACAAAGAAGTCTCGCTTCCCATCGGTCAAAAGGGCCCTGCTGAATAAAGTGTCAAAACCAGAAATGCAGGACAGGCCATGGAGAAATGGGAGCCTTGCTACGCTGATGGGCGGGACGTAAATTGCCAACAGACACTCTGGAGAAGTGTACGGTATGTCCTGAAACATCTAAAAAACTCAGCTTAGAGAGCATAGGGCAATTCCACTCATGGGCGTATAAATTGGGAAAACTAAAAATCAGCAAGACACAGGCACCCCAAAGTTTAGGGCTGCTCTGTTGAAAAGAACCTCCACTTCGTTACACCTTAAATATCCCAGGAAAGACAAAAATGGATAAAGAAGTTGTGATCCTTATGTACAATGGAATATCACTCAGCCATGAAATCAATGTCATAAGGCTAGTAGCAGCATGATGAGTGGATTTAGGTACGACGATTCTAAGTGAAATAAGTCACACAGAAAAAGACACTTATCATAAGATATCACTTATAGAGGGAATGTAAAAACCGCTACACTTGAAATGAATTACAAAACAGAACAGACACACACGTTTAGAAAACACACTTTGGCTGCTTAACGGTAAAGGTGAGGTGGGGTGATGCATAAAACAAGGGTTTCAAATTAGCTCAGATACCGTTCCATAAACTCAATAGGTAATAGACAAGACCTACTCCTTGCTCAGTGAATTGGACTCAACACCCCCTATTCACCGCCCAAGAATATATCTGACTAGTAAGAATCTTAAAACCTATGTATTGATATCTCTCTGTAAGCGAGTCAAGTGGGTGTAAAGCGGCAGAAACACAGCAGTGAAAAGCAGCTAAACCCCATTATAAAAATCAATTACTTTTAAAAACCCGTGAAACAAAGACAGTGAAAGAGAGAGAAATTCTTACAAAATTCGTTCAGGGACTGTGATGCCACCTGGATTGACCATATCTAGACCCACAGCTGATTGAGACATAAGGGTGGACACTCATGGGGCTGAGAGGTTTGGTGAGGTTGGGTGAGGAAACGCAGACCCTTTAAAGTAATACTGCGTGGTACCCATCCCATGGGTCCCAAATCTCCAGGTTCAAGGGCATCTTCCTACATCGAAAACATGCATGAGAAACCCAGAAGACGGTACACCGTGTGACCGGGAAAGGTTTCTAAAACGCACCTCATTTCTCATCTCCTTGTGCTCGGGTTCGCCATTCCAGCCGCTTCACTAACAACCTGCCTCCTTGGAGAATCAGCACCTTTAACCTCCTGTTCCGTACAGGTTGCAATTTGTCCTGAGGATGAACAGGAAGAGGGGGAACCAATGAGAGACTAGCTCTAGGTGTAGGGACAGGCACAGGTCACTCTATTTTCTCATCAGGAAGAAGAATTAACCACAGGCTCAGCCTGCCGGCCGGAACCAAAATAGGGCCTGAAGCAATCCTGCGCTTTTGAGGCCAGCTCCCAAGAAAGCGAGTTGAAAAATGGAGCTCAGGGGCACTGCAATTCACAAACCTGTAGACTTATAAATAATAACTCTCGTCCACAAATATATTGAGGGAAGGCAACGAAGAGGCGTTGAAAGCAAGGCAGAATTGCAGGAAACAGATTTCAGGAGGGAGATTCGAATCGCCTTTAAAGCACAGGAAAAGCGGCAAAACCTCGACAATGACGCCCTTGGCCAAAAAGGGCGTATGCGTTTTTTCCTGAATATATTCAGGAAAAAACGCATACGCCCTTTTTGGCCAACCAAGCAACCTGGAAAGGCAAATCAGCGCTACAAAGAAGTCTCGCTTCCCATCGGTCAAAAGGGCCATGCTGAATAAAGTGTCAAAACCAGAAATGCAGGACAGGCCATGGAGAAACGGGAGCCTGGCTACGCTGATGGGCGGGATGTAAATTGCCAACAGCTACTCTGGAGAAGTGTACGGTGTGTCCTGAAACATCTAAAAAACTCAGCTTAGAGAGCATAGGGCACTTCCACTCATGGGCGTATAAATTGGCAAATCTAAAAATCAGCAAGACACAGGCTCCCCAAAGTTTAGGGCTGCTCTGCTGACAAGAACCTCCACTTCGTTACACCTTAAATATCCCAGGAAAGACAAAAATGGATAAAGAAGTTGTGGTCCTTATGTACAATAGAATATCACTCAGCCATGAAATCAACGTCATAATGCTAGTAGCAGCAAGATGAGTGGATTTAGGTAGGACGATTCTAAATGAAATAAGTCACACAGAAAATAACACTTATCATAAGATATCACTTATAGAGGGAATGTAAAAACCGCTACCCTTGAACTGAATTACAAAACAGAGCAGAGTCACACGTTTAGAAAGCACACTATGGCTGCTTAAGGGGAAAGGTGAGGTGGTGTGATGCATAAAACAAGCTTTTCAAATTAGCTCAGATACTGTTCCATAAACCCAATAGGTAATAGACAAGACCTACTCCTTGCTCAGTGAATTGGACTCAACACCCCCTATTCACCGCCCAAGAATCTATCTGACTAGTAAGAATCTTAAAACCTATGTATTGATATCTCTCTGTAAGTGAGTCAAGTGGGTGTAAAGCGGCATAAACACAGCAGTGAAAAGCAGCTAAACCCCATTATAAAAGTCAATTACTTTTAAAAACCCGTGAAACAAAGACAGTGAAAGAGAGAGAAATTCTTACACAATTCGTTCAGGGGCTGTGATGCCACCTGGATTGACCATATCTAGACCCACAGCTGACTGAGACATAAGGGTGGACACTCTTGGGGCTGAGAGGTTTGGTGAGGTTGGGTGAGGAAACGCAGACCCTTTAAAGTAATACTGCGTTGTACCCATCCCATGGGTCCCAAATCTCCAGGTTCAAGGGCATCTTCCTACATCGAAAACATGCATGAGAAACCCAGAAGATGGTACACCGTGTGATCGGGAAAGGTTTCCAAAACGCACCTCATTTCTCATCTCCTTGTTCTCGGGTTCGCCATTCCATCCGCTTTACTAGCAATCTCCCTCCTTGGAGAATCAGCACCTTTAACCTCCTGTTCCGTACAGGTTACAATTTGTCCTGAGGATGAACAGGAAGAGGGGGAACCAATGAGAGACAAGGTCTAGGTGTTGGGACAGGCACAGGTCACTCTATTTTCCCATCAGGAAGAAGAATTAACCACAGGCTCAGCCTGCCGCCCAGGACCAGAATAGGGCCTGAAGCAATCCTGCGCTTTTGCGGCCAGCTCCCAAGAAAGCGAGTTGAAAAATGGAGCTCAGGGGCACTGCAATTCACAAACCTGCAGACTTATAAATGATAGCTCTTGTCCACAAATATATTGAGGGAAGGCAACGAAGAGGAGTTGAAAGCAAGGCAGAATTGCAGGAAACAGATTTCAGGAGGGAGATTCGAATCGCCTTTAAAGCACAGGAAATGCGGCAAAAGCTCGACAATGATGCCCTTGGCCAAAAAGGGCGTATGCGGTTTTTCCTGAATATATTCAGGTAAAAACGCATACGCCCTTTTTGGCGAACCAAGCAACCTGGAAAGGCAAATCAGCGCTACAAAGAAGACTCGCTTCCCATCGGTCAAAAGGGCCATGCTGAATAAAGTGTCAAAACCAGAAATGCAGGACAGGCCATGGAGAAACGGGAGCCTGGCTACGCTGATGGGCGGGATGTAAATTGCCAAGAGCCACTCTGGAGAAGTGTACGGTGTGTCCTGAAACATCTAAAAAACTCAGCTTAGAGAGCATAGGGCACTTCCACTCATGGGCGTATAAATTGGGAAAACTAAAAATCAGCAAGACACAGGCTCCCCAAAGTTTAGGGCTGCTCTGTTGACAAGAACCTCCACTTCGTTACACCTTAAATATCCCAGGAAAGACAAAAATGGATAAAGAAGTTGTGGTCCTTATGTACAATAGAATATCATTCAGCCATGAAATCAACGTCTTAATGCTAGTAGCAGCAAGATGAGTGGATTTAGGTAGGACGATTCCAAATGAAATAAGTCACACAGAAAATGACACTTATCATAAGATATCACTTATAGAGGGAATGTAAAAACCGCTACCCTTGAACTGAATTACAAAACAGAACAGAGACACACGTTTAGAAAAAACACTATGGCTGCTTAACGGTAAAGGTGAGGTGGGGTGATGCATAAAACAAGGGTTTCAAATTAGCTCAGATACCGTTCCATAAACTCAATAGGTAATAGACAAGACCTACTCCTTGCTCAGTGAATTGGATTCAACAACCCCTATACAACGCCCAAGAATATATCTGACTACTAAGAATCTTAAAACCTATGTATTGATATCTCTCTGTAAGCGAGTCAAGTGGGTGTAAAGCGGCAGAAACATAGCAGTGAAAAGCAGCTAAACCCCATTATAAAAATCAATTACTTTTAAAAACCCGTGAAACAAAGACAGTGAAAGAGAGAGAAATTCTTACAAAATTCGTTCAGGGGCTGTGATGCCACCTGGATTGACCATATCTAGACCCACAGCTGATTGAGACATAAGGGTGGACACTCATGGGGCTGAGAGGTTTGGTGAGGTTGGGTGAGGAAACGCAGACCCTTTAAAGTAATACTGCGTGGTACCCATCCCATGGGTCCCAAATCTCCAGGTTCAAGGGCATCTTCCTACATCGAAAACATGCATGAGAAACCCAGAAGACGGTACACCGTGTGATCGGGAAAGGTTTCTAAAACGCACCTCATTTCTCATCTCCTTGTGCTCGGGTTCGCCATTCCAGCCGCTTCACTAGAAACCTGCCTCCTTGGAGAATCAGCACCTTTAACCTCCTGTTCCGTACAGGTTGCAATTTGTCCTGAGGATGAACAGGAAGAGGGGGAACCAATGAGAGACTAGCTCTAGGTGTAGGGACAGGCACAGGTCACTCTATTTTCTCATCAGGAAGAAGAATTAACCACAGGCTCAGCCTGCCGGCCGGAACCAAAATAGGGCCTGAAGCAATCCTGCGCTTTTGAGGCCAGCTCCCAAGAAAGCGAGTTGAAAAATGGAGCTCAGGGGCACTGCAATTCACAAACCTGCAGACTTATAAATGATAACTCTCGTCCACAAATATATTGAGGGAAGGAAACGAAGAGGATTTGAAAGCAAGGCAGAATTGCAGGAAACACATTTCAGGAGGGAGATTCGAATCGCCTTTAAAGCACAGGAAAAGCGGCAAAACCTCGACAATGATGCCCTTGGCCAAAAAGGGCGTATGCGTTTTTTCCTGAATATATTCAGGAAAAAACGCATCCGCCCTTTTTGGCCAACCAAGCAACCTGGAAAGGCAAATCAGCGCTACAAAGAAGTCTCGCTTCCCATCAGTCAAAAGGGCCCTGCTGAATAAAGTGTCAAAACCAGAAATGCAGGACAGGCCATGGAGAAATGGGAGCCTTGCTACGCTGATGGGCGGGACGTAAATTGCCAACAGCCACTCTGGAGAAGTGTACGGTATGTCCTGAAACATCTAAAAAACTCAGCTTAGAGAGCATAGGGCACTTCCACTCATGGGCGTATAAATTGGCAAATCTAAAAATCAGCAAGACACAGGCTCCCCAAAGTTTAGGGCTGCTCTGCTGACAAGAACCTCCACTTCGTTACACCTTAAATATCCCAGGAAAGACAAAAATGGATAAAGAAGTTGTGGTCCTTATGTACAATAGAATATCACTCAGCCATGAAATCAACGTCATAATGCTAGTAGCAGCAAGATGAGTGGATTTAGGTAGGACGATTCTAAATGAAATAAGTCACACAGAAAATAACACTTATCATAAGATATCACTTATAGAGGGAATGTAAAAACCGCTACCCTTGAACTGAATTACAAAACAGAGCAGAGTCACACGTTTAGAAAGCACACTATGGCTGCTTAAGGGAAAAGGTGAGGTGGTGTGATGCATAAAAGAAGCTTTTCAAATTAGCTCAGATACTGTTCCATAAACCCAATAGGTAATAGACAAGACCTACTCCTTGCTCAGTGAATTGGACTCAACACCCCCTATTCACCGCCCAAGAATCTATCTGACTAGTAAGAATCTTAAAACCTATGTATTGATATCTCTCTGTAAGTGAGTCAAGTGGGTGTAAAGCGGCATAAACACAGCAGTGAAAAGCAGCTAAACCCCATTATAAAAGTCAATTACTTTTAAAAACCCGTGAAACAAAGACAGTGAAAGAGAGAGAAATTCTTACACAATTCGTTCAGGGGCTGTGATGCCACCTGGATTGACCATATCTAGACCCACAGCTGACTGAGACATAAGGGTGGACACTCTTGGGGCTGAGAGGTTTGGTGAGGTTGGGTGAGGAAACGCAGACCCTTTAAAGTAATACTGCGTGGTACCCATCCCATGGGTCCCAAATCTCCAGGTTCAAGGGCATCTTCCTACATCGAAAACATGCATGAGAAACCCAGAAGATGGTACACCGTGTGATCGGGAAAGGTTTCCAAAACGCACCTCATTTCTCATCTCCTTGTTCTCGGGTTCGCCATTCCATCCGCTTTACTAGCAATCTCCCTCCTTGGAGAATCAGCACCTTTAACCTCCTGTTCCGTACAGGTTACAATTTGTCCTGAGGATGAACAGGAAGAGGGGGAACCAATGAGAGACAAGGTCTAGGTGTTGGGACAGGCACAGGTCACTCTATTTTCCCATCAGGAAGAAGAATTAACCACAGGCTCAGCCTGCCGCCCGGGACCAGAATAGGGCCTGAAGCAATCCTGCGCTTTTGCGGCCAGCTCCCAAGAAAGCGAGTTGAAAAATGGAGCTCAGGGGCACTGCAATTCACAAACCTGCAGACTTATAAATGATAGCTCTCGTCCACAAATATATTGAGGGAAGGCAACGAAGAGGAGTTGAAAGCAAGGCAGAATTGCAGGAAACAGATTTCAGGAGGGAGATTCGAATCGCCTTTAAAGCACAGGAAAAGCGGCAAAAGCTCGACAATGATGCCCTTGGCCAAAAAGGGCGTATGCGGTTTTTCCTGAATATATTCAGGAAAAAACGCATACGCCCTTTTTGGCCAACCAAGCAACCTGGAAAGGCAAATCAGCGCTACAAAGAAGACTCGCTTCCCATCGGTCAAAAGGGCCATGCTGAATAAAGTGTCAAAACCAGAAATGCAGGACAGGCCATGGAGAAACGGGAGCCTGGCTACGCTGATGGGCGGGATGTAAATTGCCAAGAGCCACTCTGGAGAAGTGTACGGTGTGTCCTGAAACATCTAAAAAACTCAGCTTAGAGAGCATAGGGCACTTCCACTCATGGGCGTATAAATTGGGAAAACTAAAAATCAGCAAGACACAGGCTCCCCAAAGTTTAGGGCTGCTCTGTTGACAAGAACCTCCACTTCGTTACACCTTAAATATCCCACGAAAGACAAAAATGGATAAAGAAGTTGTGGTCCTTATGTACAATAGAATATCATTCAGCCATGAAATCAACGTCTTAATGCTAGTAGCAGCAAGATGAGTGGATTTAGGTAGGACGATTCCAAATGAAATAAGTCACACAGAAAATGACACTTATCATAAGATATCACTTATAGAGGGAATGTAAAAACCGCTACCCTTGAACTGAATTACAAAACAGAACAGAGACACACGTTTAGAAAAAACACTATGGCTGCTTAACGGTAAAGGTGAGGTGGGGTGATGCATAAAACAAGGGTTTCAAATTAGCTCAGATACCGTTCCATAAACTCAATAGGTAATAGACAAGACCTACTCCTTGCTCAGTGAATTGGATTCAACAACCCCTATACACCGCCCAAGAATATATCTGACTACTAAGAATCTTAAAACCTATGTATTGATATCTCTCTGTAAGCGAGTCAAGTGGGTGTAAAGCGGCAGAAACATAGCAGTGAAAAGCAGCTAAACCCCATTATAAAAATCAATTACTTTTAAAAACCCGTGAAACAAAGACAGTGAAAGAGAGAGAAATTCTTACAAAATTCGTTCAGGGGCTGTGATGCCACCTGGATTGACCATATCTAGACCCACAGCTGATTGAGACATAAGGGTGGACACTCATGGGGCTGAGAGCTTTGGTGAGGTTGGGTGAGGAAACGCAGACCCTTTAAAGTAATACTGCGTGGTACCCATCCCATGGGTCCCAAATCTCCAGGTTCAAGGGCATCTTCCTACATCGAAAACATGCATGAGAAACCCAGAAGACGGTACACCGTGTGATCGGGAAAGGTTTCTAAAACGCACCTCATTTCTCATCTCCTTGTGCTCGGGTTCGCCATTCCAGCCGCTTCACTAGCAACCTGCCTCCTTGGAGAATCAGCACCTTTAACCTCCTGTTCCGTACAGGTTGCAATTTGTCCTGAGGATGAACAGGAAGAGGGGGAACCAATGAGAGACTAGCTCTAGGTGTAGGGACAGGCACAGGTCACTCTATTTTCTCATCAGGAAGAAGAATTAACCACAGGCTCAGCCTGCCGGCCGGAACCAAAATAGGGCCTGAAGCAATCCTGCGCTTTTGAGGCCAGCTCCCAAGAAAGCGAGTTGAAAAATGGAGCTCAGGGGCACTGCAATTCACAAACCTGCAGACTTATAAATGATAACTCTCGTCCACAAATATATTGAGGGAAGGCAACGAAGAGGATTTGAAAGCAAGGCAGAATTGCAGGAAACACATTTCAGGAGGGAGATTCGAATCGCCTTTAAAGCACAGGAAAAGCGGCAAAACCTCGACAATGACGCCCTTGGCCAACCAAGCAACCTGGAAAGGCAAATCAGCGCTACAAAGAAGTCTCGCTTCCCATCGGTCAAAAGGGCCATGCTGAATAAAGTGTCAAAACCAGAAATGCAGGACAGGCCATGGAGAAACGGGAGCCTGGCTACGCTGATGGGCGGGATGTAAATTGCCAACAGCTACTCTGGAGAAGTGTACGGTGTGTCCTGAAACATCTAAAAAACTCAGCTTAGAGAGCATAGGGCACTTCCACTCATGGGCGTATAAATTGGCAAATCTAAAAATCAGCAAGACACAGGCTCCCCAAAGTTTAGGGCTGCGCTGCTGACAAGAACCTCCACTTCGTTACACCTTAAATATCCCAGGAAAGACAAAAATGGATAAAGAAGTTGTGGTCCTTATGTACAATAGAATATCACTCAGCCATGAAATCAACGTCATAATGCTAGTAGCAGCAAGATGAGTGGATTTAGGTAGGACGATTCTAAATGAAATAAGTCACACAGAAAATAACACTTATCATAAGATATCACTTATAGAGGGAATGTAAAAACCGCTACCCTTGAACTGAATTACAAAACAGAGCAGAGTCACACGTTTAGAAAGCACACTATGGCTGCTTAAGGGGAAAGGTGAGGTGGTGTGATGCATAAAACAAGCTTTTCAAATTAGCTCAGATACTGTTCCATAAACCCAATAGGTAATAGACAAGACCTACTCCTTGCTCAGTGAATTGGACTCAACACCCCCTATTCACCGCCCAAGAATCTATCTGACTAGTAAGAATCTTAAAACCTATGTATTGATATCTCTCTGTAAGTGAGTCAAGTGGGTGTAAAGCGGCATAAACACAGCAGTGAAAAGCAGCTAAACCCCATTATAAAAGTCAATTACTTTTAAAAACCCGTGAAACAAAGACAGTGAAAGAGAGAGAAATTCTTACACAATTCGTTCAGGGGCTGTGATGCCACCTGGATTGACCATATCTAGACCCACAGCTGACTGAGACATAAGGGTGGACACTCTTGGGGCTGAGAGGTTTGGTGAGGTTGGGTGAGGAAACGCAGACCCTTTAAAGTAATACTGCGTGGTACCCATCCCATGGGTCCCAAATCTCCAGGTTCAAGGGCATCTTCCTACATCGAAAACATGCATGAGAAACCCAGAAGATGGTACACCGTGTGATCGGGAAAGGTTTCCAAAACGCACCTCATTTCTCATCTCCTTGTTCTCGGGTTCGCCATTCCATCCGCTTTACTAGCAATCTCCCTCCTTGGAGAATCAGCACCTTTAACCTCCTGTTCCGTACAGGTTACAATTTGTCCTGAGGATGAACAGGAAGAGGGGGAACCAATGAGAGACAAGGTCTAGGTGTTGGGACAGGCACAGGTCACTCTATTTTCCCATCAGGAAGAAGAATTAACCACAGGCTCAGCCTGCCGCCCGGGACCAGAATAGGGCCTGAAGCAATCCTGCGCTTTTGCGGCCAGCTCCCAAGAAAGCGAGTTGAAAAATGGAGCTCAGGGGCACTGCAATTCACAAACCTGCAGACTTATAAATGATAGCTCTCGTCCACAAATATATTGAGGGAAGGCAACGAAGAGGAGTTGAAAGCAAGGCAGAATTGCAGGAAACAGATTTCAGGAGGGAGATTCGAATCGCCTTTAAAGCACAGGAAAAGCGGCAAAAGCTCGACAATGATGCCCTTGGCCAAAAAGGGCGTATGCGCTTTTTCCTGAATATATTCAGGAAAAAACGCATACGCCCTTTTTGGCCAACCAAGCAACCTGGAAAGGCAAATCAGCGCTACAAAGAAGACTCGCTTCCCATCGGTCAAAAGGGCCATGCTGAATAAAGTGTCAAAACCAGAAATGCAGGACAGGCCATGGAGAAACGGGAGCCTGGCTACGCTGATGGGCGGGATGTAAATTGCCAAGAGCCACTCTGGAGAAGTGTACGGTGTGTCCTGAAACATCTAAAAAACTCAGCTTAGAGAGCATAGGGCACTTCCACTCATGGGCGTATAAATTGGGAAAACTAAAAATCAGCAAGACACAGGCTCCCCAAAGTTTAGGGCTGCTCTGTTGACAAGAACCTCCACTTCGTTACACCTTAAATATCCCAGGAAAGACAAAAATGGATAAAGAAGTTGTGGTCCTTATGTACAATAGAATATCATTCAGCCATGAAATCAACGTCTTAATGCTAGTAGCAGCAAGATGAGTGGATTTAGGTAGGACGATTCCAAATGAAATAAGTCACACAGAAAATGACACTTATCATAAGATATCACTTATAGAGGGAATGTAAAAACCGCTACCCTTGAACTGAATTACAAAACAGAACAGAGACACACGTTTAGAAAAAACACTATGGCTGCTTAACGGTAAAGGTGAGGTGGGGTGATGCATAAAACAAGGGTTTCAAATTAGCTCAGATACCGTTCCATAAACTCAATAGGTAATAGACAAGACCTACTCCTTGCTCAGTGAATTGGATTCAACAACCCCTATACACCGCCCAAGAATATATCTGACTACTAAGAATCTTAAAACCTATGTATTGATATCTCTCTGTAAGCGAGTCAAGTGGGTGTAAAGCGGCAGAAACATAGCAGTGAAAAGCAGCTAAACCCCATTATAAAAATCAATTACTTTTAAAAACCCGTGAAACAAAGACAGTGAAAGAGAGAGAAATTCTTACAAAATTCGTTCAGGGGCTGTGATGCCACCTGGATTGACCATATCTAGACCCACAGCTGATTGAGACATAAGGGTGGACACTCATGGGGCTGAGAGCTTTGGTGAGGTTGGGTGAGGAAACGCAGACCCTTTAAAGTAATACTGCGTGGTACCCATCCCATGGGTCCCAAATCTCCAGGTTCAAGGGCATCTTCCTACATCGAAAACATGCATGAGAAACCCAGAAGACGGTACACCGTGTGATCGGGAAAGGTTTCTAAAACGCACCTCATTTCTCATCTCCTTGTGCTCGGGTTCGCCATTCCAGCCGCTTCACTAGCAACCTGCCTCCTTGGAGAATCAGCACCTTTAACCTCCTGTTCCGTACAGGTTGCAATTTGTCCTGAGGATGAACAGGAAGAGGGGGAACCAATGAGAGACTAGCTCTAGGTGTAGGGACAGGCACAGGTCACTCTATTTTCTCATCAGGAAGAAGAATTAACCACAGGCTCAGCCTGCCGGCCGGAACCAAAATAGGGCCTGAAGCAATCCTGCGCTTTTGAGGCCAGCTCCCAAGAAAGCGAGTTGAAAAATGGAACTCAGGGGCACTGCAATTCACAAACCTGCAGACTTATAAATGATAACTCTCGTCCACAAATATATTGAGGGAAGGCAACGAAGAGGATTTGAAAGCAAGGCAGAATTGCAGGAAACACATTTCAGGAGGGAGATTCGAATCGCCTTTAAAGCACAGGAAAAGCGGCAAAACCTCGACAATGACGCCCTTGGCCAACCAAGCAACCTGGAAAGGCAAATCAGCGCTACAAAGAAGTCTCGCTTCCCATCGGTCAAAAGGGCCATGCTGAATAAAGTGTCAAAACCAGAAATGCAGGACAGGCCATGGAGAAACGGGAGCCTGGCTACGCTGATGGGCGGGATGTAAATTGCCAACAGCTACTCTGGAGAAGTGTACGGTGTGTCCTGAAACATCTAAAAAACTCAGCTTAGAGAGCATAGGGCACTTCCACTCATGGGCGTATAAATTGGCAAATCTAAAAATCAGCAAGACACAGGCTCCCCAAAGTTTAGGGCTGCTCTGCTGACAAGAACCTCCACTTCGTTACACCTTAAATATCCCAGGAAAGACAAAAATGGATAAAGAAGTTGTGGTCCTTATGTACAATAGAATATCACTCAGCCATGAAATCAACGTCATAATGCTAGTAGCAGCAAGATGAGTGGATTTAGGTAGGACGATTCTAAATGAAATAAGTCACACAGAAAATAACACTTATCATAAGATATCACTTATAGAGGGAATGTAAAAACCGCTACCCTTGAACTGAATTACAAAACAGAGCAGAGTCACACGTTTAGAAAGCACACTATGGCTGCTTAAGGGGAAAGGTGAGGTGGTGTGATGCATAAAACAAGCTTTTCAAATTAGCTCAGATACTGTTCCATAAACCCAATAGGTAATAGACAAGACCTACTCCTTGCTCAGTGAATTGGACTCAACACCCCCTATTCACCGCCCAAGAATCTATCTGACTAGTAAGAATCTTAAAACCTATGTATTAATATCTCTCTGTAATTGAGTCAAGTGGGTGTAAAGCGGCATAAACACAGCAGTGAAAAGCAGCTAAACCCCATTATAAAAGTCAATTACTTTTAAAAACCCGTGAAACAAAGACAGTGAAAGAGAGAGAAATTCTTACACAATTCGTTCAGGGGCTGTGATGCCACCTGGATTGACCATATCTAGACCCACAGCTGACTGAGACATAAGGGTGGACACTCTTGGGGCTGAGAGGTTTGGTGAGGTTGGGTGAGGAAACGCAGACCCTTTAAAGTAATACTGCGTGGTACCCATCCCATGGGTCCCAAATCTCCAGGTTCAAGGGCATCTTCCTACATCGAAAACATGCATGAGAAACCCAGAAGATGGTACACCGTGTGATCGGGAAAGGTTTCCAAAACGCACCTCATTTCTCATCTCCTTGTTCTCGGGTTCGCCATTCCATCCGCTTTACTAGCAATCTCCCTCCTTGGAGAATCAGCACCTTTAACCTCCTGTTCCGTACAGGTTACAATTTGTCCTGAGGATGAACAGGAAGAGGGGGAACCAATGAGAGACAAGGTCTAGGTGTTGGGACAGGCACAGGTCACTCTATTTTCCCATCAGGAAGAAGAATTAACCACAGGCTCAGCCTGCCGCCCGGGACCAGAATAGGGCCTGAAGCAATCCTGCGCTTTTGCGGCCAGCTCCCAAGAAAGCGAGTTGAAAAATGGAGCTCAGGGGCACTGCAATTCACAAACCTGCAGACTTATAAATGATAGCTCTCGTCCACAAATATATTGAGGGAAGGCAACGAAGAGGAGTTGAAAGCAAGGCAGAATTGCAGGAAACAGATTTCAGGAGGGAGATTCGAATCGCCTTTAAAGCACAGGAAAAGCGGCAAAAGCTCGACAATGATGCCCTTGGCCAAAAAGGGCGTATGCGCTTTTTCCTGAATATATTCAGGAAAAAACGCATACGCCCTTTTTGGCCAACCAAGCAACCTGGAAAGGCAAATCAGCGCTACAAAGAAGACTCGCTTCCCATCGGTCAAAAGGGCCATGCTGAATAAAGTGTCAAAACCAGAAATGCAGGACAGGCCATGGAGAAACGGGAGCCTGGCTACGCTGATGGGCGGGATGTAAATTGCCAAGAGCCACTCTGGAGAAGTGTACGGTGTGTCCTGAAACATCTAAAAAACTCAGCTTAGAGAGCATAGGGCACTTCCACTCATGGGCGTATAAATTGGGAAAACTAAAAATCAGCAAGACACAGGCTCCCCAAAGTTTAGGGCTGCTCTGTTGACAAGAACCTCCACTTCGTTACACCTTAAATATCCCAGGAAAGACAAAAATGGATAAAGAAGTTGTGGTCCTTATGTACAATAGAATATCATTCAGCCATGAAATCAACGTCTTAATGCTAGTAGCAGCAAGATGAGTGGATTTAGGTAGGACGATTCCAAATGAAATAAGTCACACAGAAAATGACACTTATCATAAGATATCACTTATAGAGGGAATGTAAAAACCGCTACCCTTGAACTGAATTACAAAACAGAACAGAGACACACGTTTAGAAAAAACACTATGGCTGCTTAACGGTAAAGGTGAGGTGGGGTGATGCATAAAACAAGGGTTTCAAATTAGCTCAGATACCGTTCCATAAACTCAATAGGTAATAGACAAGACCTACTCCTTGCTCAGTGAATTGGATTCAACAACCCCTATACACCGCCCAAGAATATATCTGACTACTAAGAATCTTAAAACCTATGTATTGATATCTCTCTGTAAGCGAGTCAAGTGGGTGTAAAGCGGCAGAAACATAGCAGTGAAAAGCAGCTAAACCCCATTATAAAAATCAATTACTTTTAAAAACCCGTGAAACAAAGACAGTGAAAGAGAGAGAAATTCTTACAAAATTCGTTCAGGGGCTGTGATGCCACCTGGATTGACCATATCTAGACCCACAGCTGATTGAGACATAAGGGTGGACACTCATGGGGCTGAGAGGTTTGGTGAGGTTGGGTGAGGAAACGCAGACCCTTTAAAGTAATACTGCGTGGTACCCATCCCATGGGTCCCAAATCTCCAGGTTCAAGGGCATCTTCCTACATCGAAAACATGCATGAGAAACCCAGAAGACGGTACACCGTGTGATCGGGAAAGGTTTCTAAAACGCACCTCATTTCTCATCTCCTTGTACTCGGGTTCGTCATTCCAGCCGCTTCACTAGCAACCTGCCTCCTTGGAGAATCAGCACCTTTAACCTCCTGTTCCGTACAGGTTGCAATTTGTCCTGAGGATGAACAGGAAGAGGGGGAACCAATGAGAGACTAGCTCTAGGTGTAGGGACAGGCACAGGTCACTCTATTTTCTCATCAGGAAGAAGAATTAACCACAGGCTCAGCCTGCCGGCCGGAACCAAAATAGGGCCTGAAGCAATCCTGCGCTTTTGAGGCCAGCTCCCAAGAAAGCGAGTTGAAAAATGGAGCTCAGGGGCACTGCAATTCACAAACCTGCAGACTTATAAATGATAACTCTCGTCCACAAATATATTGAGGGAAGGAAACGAAGAGCATTTGAAAGCAAGGCAGAATTGCAGGAAACACATTTCAGGAGGGAGATTCGAATCGCCTTTAAAGCACAGGAAAAGCGGCAAAACCTCGACAATGATGCCCTTGGCCAAAAAGGGCGTATGCGTTTTTTCCTGAATATATTCAGGAAAAAACGCATACGCCCTTTTTGGCCAACCAAGCAACCTGGAAAGGCAAATCAGCGCTACAAAGAAGTCTCGCTTCCCATCAGTCAAAAGGGCCCTGCTGAATAAAGTGTCAAAACCAGAAATGCAGGACAGGCCATGGAGAAATGGGAGCCTTGCTACGCTGATGGGCGGGACGTAAATTGCCAACAGCCACTCTGGAGAAGTGTAGGGTATGTCCTGAAACATCTAAAAAACTCAGCTTAGAGAGCATAGGGCACTTCCACTCATGGGCGTATAAATTGGGAAAACTAAAAATCAGCAAGACACAGGCACCCCAAAGTTTAGGGCTGCTCTGTTGAAAAGAACCTCCACTTCGTTACACCTTAAATATCCCAGGAAAGACAAAAATGGATAAAGAAGTTGTGGTCCTTATGTACAATGGAATATCACTCAGCCATGAAATCAACGTCATAATGCTAGTAGCAGCAAGATGAGTGGATTTAGGTAGGACGATTCTAAATGAAATAAGTCACACAGAAAATGACACTTATCATAAGATATCACTTATAGAGGGAATGTAAAAACCGCTACCCTTGAACTGAATTACAAAACAGAGCAGAGTCACACGTTTAGAAAGCACACTATGGCTGCTTAAGGGGAAAGGTGAGGTGGTGTGATGCATAAAACAAGCTTTTCAAATTAGCTCAGATACTGTTCCATAAACCCAATAGGTAATAGACAAGACCTACTCCTTGCACAGTGAATTGGACTCAACACCCCCTATTCACCGCCCAAGAATCTATCTGACTAGTAAGAATCTTAAAACCTATGTATTGATATCTCTCTGTAAGTGAGTCAAGTGGGTGTAAAGCGGCATAAACACAGCAGTGAAAAGCAGCTAAACCCCATTATAAAAGTCAATTACTTTTAAAAACCCGTGAAACAAAGACAGTGAAAGAGAGAGAAATTCTTACACAATTCGTTCAGGGGCTGTGATGACACCTGGATTGACCATATCTACACCCACAGCTGACTGAGACATAAGGGTGGACACTCATGGGGCTGAGAGGTTTGGTGAGGTTGGGTGAGTAAACGCAGACCCTTTAAAGCAATACTGCGTGGTACCCATCCCATGGGTCCCAAATATCCAGGTTCAAGGGCATCATCCTACATCGAAAACATGCATGAGAAACCCAGAAGATGGTACACCGTGTGATCGGGAAAGGTTTCCAAAACGCACCTCATTTCTCATCTCCTTGTTCTCGGGTTCGCCATTCCATCCGCTTTACTAGCAATCTCCCTCCTCGGAGAATCAGCACCTTTAACCTCCTGTTCCGTACAGGTTGCAATTTGTCCTGAGGATGAACGGGAAGAGGGGGAACCAATGAGAAACTAGCTCTAGGTGTAGGGACAGGAAAAGTCACTCTATTTTCTCATCAGGAAGAAGAATTAACCACAGGCTCAGCCTGCCGGCCGGAACCAAAATAGGGCCTGAAGCAATCCTGCGCTTTTGAGGCCAGCTCCCAAGAAAGCGAGTTGAAAAATGGAGCTCAGGGGCACTGCAATTCACAAACCTGCAGACTTATAAATGATAACTCTCGTCCACAAATATATTGAGGGAAGGTAACGAAGAGGAGTTGAAAGCAAGGCAGAATTGCAGGAAACAGATTTCAGGAGGGAGATTCGAATCGCCTTTAAAGCACAGGAAAAGCGGCAAAACCTCGACAATGATGCCCTTGGCCAAAAAGGGCGTATGCGTTTTTTCCTGAATATATTCAGGAAAAAACGCATACGCCCTTTTTGGCCAACCAAGCAACCTGGAAAGGCAAATCAGCGCTACAAAGAAGTCTCGCTTCCCATCAGTCAAAGGGCCCTGCTGAATAAAGTGTCAAAACCAGAAATGCAGGACAGGCCATGGAGAAATGGGAGCCTTGCTACGCTGATGGGCGGGACGTAAATTGCCAACAGCCACTCTGGAGAAGTGTACGGTATGTCCTGAAACATCTAAAAAACTCAGCTTAGAGAGCATAGGGCACTTCCACTCATGGGCGTATAAATTGGGAAAACTAAAAATCAGCAAGACACAGGCACCCCAAAGTTTAGGGCTGCTCTGTTGAAAAGAACCTCCACTTCGTTACACCTTAAATATCCGAGGAAACACAAAAATGGATAAAGAAGTTGTGGTCCTTATGTACAATGGAATATCACTCAGCCATGAAATCAACGTCATAATGCTAGTAGCAGCAAGATGAGTGGATTTAGGTAGGACGATTCTAAATGAAATAAGTCACACAGAAAATGACACTTATCATAAGATATCACTTATAGAGGGAATGTAAAAACCGCTACCCTTGAACTGAATTACAAAACAGAGCAGAGTCACACGTTTAGAAAGCACACTATGGCTGCTTAAGGGGAAAGGTGAGGTGGTGTGATGCATAAAACAAGCTTTTCAAATTAGCTCAGATACTGTTCCATAAACCCAATAGGTAATAGACAAGACCTACTCCTTGCACAGTGAATTGGACTCAACACCCCCTATTCACCGCCCAAGAATCTATCTGACTAGTAAGAATCTTAAAACCTATGTATTGATATCTCTCTGTAAGTGAGTCAAGTGGGTGTAAAGCGGCATAAACACAGCAGTGAAAAGCAGCTAAACCCCATTATAAAAGTCAATTACTTTTAAAAACCCGTGAAACAAAGACAGTGAAAGAGAGAGAAATTCTTACACAATTCGTTCAGGGGCTGTGATGACACCTGGATTGACCATATCTAGACCCACAGCTGACTGAGACATAAGGGTGGACACTCATGGGGCTGAGAGGTTTGGTGAGGTTGGGTGAGGAAACGCAGACCCTTTAAAGCAATACTGCGTGGTACCCATCCCATGGGTCCCAAATATCCAGGTTCAAGGGCATCATCCTACATCGAAAACATGCATGAGAAACCCAGAAGATGGTACACCGTGTGATCGGGAAAGGTTTCCAAAACGCACCTCATTTCTCATCTCCTTGTTCTCGGGTTCGCCATTCCATCCGCTTTACTAGCAATCTCCCTCCTCGGAGAATCAGCACCTTTAACCTCCTGTTCCGTACAGGTTGCAATTTGTCCTGAGGATGAACGGGAAGAGGGGGAACCAATGAGAAACTAGCTCTAGGTGTAGGGACAGGAAAAGTCACTCTATTTTCTCATCAGGAAGAAGAATTAACCACAGGCTCAGCCTGCCGGCCGGAACCAAAATAGAGCCTGAAGCAATCCTGCGCTTTTGAGGCCAGCTCCCAAGAAAGCGAGTTGAAAAATGGAGCTCAGGGGCACTGCAATTCACAAACCTGCAGACTTATAAATGATAACTCTCGTCCACAAATATATTGAGGGAAGGTAACGAAGAGGAGTTGAAAGCAAGGCAGAATTGCAGGAAACAGATTTCAGGAGGGAGATTCGAATCGCCTTTAAAGCACAGGAAAAGCGGCAAAACCTCGACAATGATGCCCTTGGCCAAAAAGGGCGTATGCGTTTTTTCCTGAATATATTCAGGAAAAAACGCATACGCCCTTTTTGGCCAACCAAGCAACCTGGAAAGGCAAATCAGCGCTACAAAGAAGTCTCGCTTCCCATCAGTCAAAAGGGCCCTGCTGAATAAAGTGTCAAAACCAGAAATGCAGGACAGGCCATGGAGAAATGGGAGCCTTGCTACGCTGATGGGCGGGACGTAAATTGCCAACAGCCACTCTGGAGAAGTGTACGGTATGTCCTGAAACATCTAAAAAACTCAGCTTAGAGAGCATAGGGCACTTCCACTCATGGGCGTATAAATTGGGAAAACTAAAAATCAGCAAGACACAGGCACCCCAAAGTTTAGGGCTGCTCTGTTGAAAAGAACCTCCACTTCGTTACACCTTAAATATCCGAGGAAACACAAAAATGGATAAAGAAGTTGTGGTCCTTATGTACAATGGAATATCACTCAGCCATGAAATCAACGTCATAATGCTAGTAGCAGCAAGATGAGTGGATTTAGGTAGGACGATTCTAAATGAAATAAGTCACACAGAAAATGACACTTATCATAAGATATCACTTATAGAGGGAATGTAAAAACCGCTACCCTTGAACTGAATTACAAAACAGAGCAGAGTCACACGTTTAGAAAGCACACTATGGCTGCTTAAGGGGAAAGGTGAGGTGGTGTGATGCATAAAACAAGTTTTTCAAATTAGCTCAGATACTGTTCCATAAACCCAATAGGTAATAGACAAGACCTACTCCTTGCACAGTGAATTGGACTCAACACCCCCTATTCACCGCCCAAGAATCTATCTGACTAGTAAGAATCTTAAAACCTATGTATTGATATCTCTCTGTAAGTGAGTCAAGTGGGTGTAAAGCGGCATAAACACAGCAGTGAAAAGCAGCTAAACCCCATTATAAAAGTCAATTACTTTTAAAAACCCGTGAAACAAAGACAGTGAAAGAGAGAGAAATTCTTACACAATTCGTTCAGGGGCTGTGATGACACCTGGATTGACCATATCTAGACCCACAGCTGACTGAGACATAAGGGTGGACACTCATGGGGCTGAGAGGTTTGGTGAGGTTGGGTGAGGAAACGCAGACCCTTTAAAGCAATACTGCGTGGTACCCATCCCATGGGTCCCAAATCTCCAGGTTCAAGGGCATCTTCCTACATCGAAAACATGCATGAGAAACCCAGAAGATGGTACACCGTGTGATCGGGAAAGGTTTCCAAAACGCACCTCATTTCTCATCTCCTTGTTCTCGGGTTCGCCATTCCATCCGCTTTACTAGCAACCTGCCTCCTTGGAGAATCAGCACCTTTAACCTCCTGTTCCGTACAGGTTGCAATTTGTCCTGAGGATGAACGGGAAGAGGGGGAACCAATGAGAAACTAGCTCTAGGTGTAGGGACAGGAAAAGGTCTCTCTATTTTCTCATCAGGAAGAAGAATTAACCACAGGCTCAGCCTGCCGGCCGGAACCAAAATAGGGCCTGAAGCAATCCTGCGCTTTTGAGGCCAGCTCCCAAGAAAGCGAGTTGAAAAATGGAGCTCAGGGGCACTGCAATTCACAAACCTGCAGACTTATAAATGATAACTCTCGTCCACAAATATATTGAGGGAAGGCAACGAAGAGGATTTGAAAGCAAGGCAGAATTGCAGGAAACACATTTCAGGAGGGAGTTACGAATCGCCTTTAAAGCACAGGTAAAGCGGCAAAACCTCGACAATGACGCCCTTGGCCAAAAAGGGCGTATGCGTTTTTTCCTGAATATATTCAGGAAAAAACGCATACGCCCTTTTTGGCCAACCAAGCAACCTGGAAAGGCAAATCAGCGCTACAAAGAAGTCTCGCTTCCCATCGGTCAAAAGGGCCCTGCTGAATAAAGTGTCAAAACCAGAAATGCAGGACAGGCCATGGAGAAACGGGAGCCTGGCTACGCTGATGGGCGGGATGTAAATTGCCAACAGCTACTCTGGAGAAGTGTACGGTGTGTCCTGAAACATCTAAAAAACTCAGCTTAGAGAGCATAGGGCACTTCCACTCATGGGCATATAAATTGGCAAATCTAAAAATCAGCAAGACACAGGCTCCCCAAAGTTTAGGGCTGCTCTGTTGACAAGAACCTCCACTTCGTTACACCTTAAATATCCCAGGAAAGACAAAAATGGATAAAGAAGTTGTGGTCCTTATGTACAATAGAATATCACTCAGCCATGAAATCAACGTCATAATGCTAGTAGCAGCAAGATGAGTGGATTTAGGTAGGACGATTCTAAATGAAATAAGTCACACAGAAAATGACACTTATCATAAGATATCACTTATAGAGGGAATGTAAAAACCGCTACCCTTGAACTGAATTACAAAACAGAGCAGAGTCACACGTTTAGAAAGCACACTATGGCTGCTTAAGGGGAAAGGTGAGGTGGTGTGATGCATAAAACAAGCTTTTCAAATTAGCTCAGATACTGTTCCATAAACCGAATAGGTAATAGACAAGACCTACTCCTTGCTCAGTGAATTGGATTCAACAACCCCTATACACCGCCCAAGAATATATCTGACTAGTAAGAATCTTAAAACCTATGTATTGATATCTCTCTGTAAGCGAGTCAAGTGGGTGTAAAGCGGCAGAAACACAGCAGTGAAAAGCAGCTAAACCCCATTATAAAAATCAATTACTTTTAAAAACCCGTGAAACAAAGACAGTGAAAGAGAGAGAAATTCTTACAAAATTCGTTCAGGGGCTGTGATGCCACCTGGATTGACCATATCTAGACCCACAGCTGATTGAGACATAAGGGTGGACACTCATGGGGCTGAGAGCTTTGGTGAGGTTGGGTGAGGAAACGCAGACCCTTTAAAGTAATACTGCGTGGTACCCATCCCATGGGTCCCAAATCTCCAGGTTCAAGGGCATCTTCCTACATCGGAAACATGCATGAGAAACCCAGAAGACGGTACACCGTGTGATCGGGAAAGGTTTCTAAAACGCACCTCATTTCTCATCTCCTTGTGCTCGGGTTCGCCATTCCAGCCACTTCACTAGCAACCTGCCTCCTTGGAGAATCAGCACCTTTAACCTCCTGTTCCGTACAGGTTGCAATTTGTCCTGAGGATGAACAGGAAGAGGGGGAACCAATGAGAGACTAGCTCTAGGTGTAGGGACAGGCACAGGTCACTCTATTTTCTCATCAGGAAGAAGAATTAACAACAGGCTCAGCCTGCCGGCCGGAACCAAAATAGGGCCTGAAGCAATCCTGCGCTTTTGAGGCCAGCTCCCAAGAAAACGAGTTGAAAAATGGAGCTCAAGGGCACTGCAATTCACAAACCTGCAGACTTATAAATGATAGCTCTCGTCCACAAATATATTGAGGGAAGGCAACGAAGAGGAGTTGAAAGCAAGGCAGAATTGCAGGAAACAGATTTCAGGAGGGAGATTCGAATCGCCTTTAAAGCACAGGAAAAGCGGCAAAAGCTCGACAATGATGCCCTTGGCCAAAAAGGGCGTATGCGGTTTTTCCTGAATATATTCAGGAAAAAACGCATACGCACTTTTTGGCCAACCAAGCAACCTGGAAAGGCAAATCATCGCTACAAAGAAGTCTCGCTTCCCATCGGTCAAAAGGGCCCTGCTGAATAAAGTGTCCAAACCAGAAATGCAGGACAGGCCATGGAGAAATGGGAGCCTTGCTACGCTGATGGGCGGGACGTAAATTGCCAACAGCCACTCTGGAGAAGTGTACGGTATGTCCTGAAACATCTAAAAAACTCAGCTTAGAGAGCATAGGGCAATTCCACTCATGGGCGTATAAATTGGGAAAACTAAAAATCAGCAAGACACAGGCACCCCAAAGTTTAGGGCTGCTCTGTTGAAAAGAACCTCCACTTCGTTACACCTTAAATATCCCAGGAAAGAGAAAAATGGATAAAGAAGTTGTGGTCCTTATGTACAATGGAATATCACTCAGCCATGAAATCAATGTCATAAGGCTAGTAGCAGCATGATGAGTGGATTTAGGTACGACGATTCTAAGTGAAATAAGTCACACAGAAAAAAGACACTTATCATAAGATATCACTTATAGAGGGAATGTAAAAACCGCTACCCTTGAAATGAATTACAAAACAGAACAGACACACACGTTTAGAAAACACACTTTGGCTGCTTAACGGTAAAGGTGAGGTGGGGTGATGCATAAAACAAGGGTTTCAAATTAGCTCAGATACCGTTCCATAAACTCAATAGGTAATAGACAAGACCTACTCCTTGCTCAGTGAATTGGACTCAACACACCCTATTCACCGCCCAAGAATATATCTGACTAGTAAGAATCTTAAAACCTATGTATTGATATCTTTCTGTAAGTGAGTCAAGTGGGTGTAAAGCGGCAGAAACACAGCAGTGAAAAGCAGCTAAACCCCATTATAAAAATCAATTACTTTTAAAAACCCGTGAAACAAAGACAGTGAAAGAGAGAGAAATTCTTAAAAAATTCGTTCAGGGGCTGTGATGCCACCTGGATTGACCATATCTAGACCCACAGCTGATTGAGACATAAGGGTGGACACTCATGGGGCTGAGAGGTTTGGTGAGGTTGGGTGAGGAAACGCAGACCCTTTAAAGTAATACTGCGTGGTACCCATCCCATGGGTCCCAAATCTCCAGGTTCAAGGGCATCTTCCTACATCGAAAACATGCATGAGAAACCCAGAAGACGGTACACCGTGTGACCGGGAAAGGTTTCTAAAACGCACCTCATTTCTCATCTCCTTGTGCTCGGGTTCGCCATTCCAGGCGCTTCACTAGCAACCTGCCTCCTTGGAGAATCAGCACCTTTAACCTCCTGTTCCGTACAGGTTGCAATTTGTCCTGAGGATGAACAGGAAGAGGGGGAACCAATGAGAGACTAGCTCTAGGTGTAGGGACAGGCACAGGTCACTCTATTTTCTCATCAGGAAGAAGAATTAACCACAGGCTCAGCCTGCCGGCCGGAACCAAAATAGGGCCTGAAGCAATCCTGCGCTTTTGAGGCCAGCTCCCAAGAAAGCGAGTTGAAAAATGGAGCTCAGGGGCACTGCAATTCACAAACCTGCAGACTTATAAATGATAACTCTCGTCCACAAATATATTGAGGGAAGGCAACGAAGAGGATTTGAAAGCAAGGCAGAATTGCAGGAAACACATTTCAGGAGGGAGATTCGAATCGCCTTTAAAGCACAGGAAAAGGGGCAAAACCTCGACAATGACGCCCTTGGCCAAAAAGGGCGTATGCGTTTTTTCCTGAATATATTCAGGAAAAAACGCATACGCCCTTTTTGGCCAACCAAGCAACCTGGAAAGGCAAATCAGCGCTACAAAGAAGACTCGCTTCCCATCGGTCAAAAGGGTCATGCTGAATAAAGTGTCAAAACCAGAAATGCAGGACAGGCCATGGAGAAACGGGAGCCTGGCTACGCTGATGGGCGGGATGTAAATTGCCAACAGCCACTCTGGAGAAGTGTACGGTGTGTCCTGAAACATCTAAAAAACTCAGCTTAGAGAGCATAGGGCACTTCCACTCATGGGCGTATAAATTGGGAAAACTAAAAATCAGCAAGACACAGGCTCCCCAAAGTTTAGGGCTGCTCTGTTGACAAGAACCTCCACTTCGTTACACCTTAAATATCCCAGGAAAGACAAAAATGGATAAAGAAGTTGTGGTCCTTATGTACAATAGAATATCACTCAGCCATGAAATCAACGTCATAAGGCTAGTAGCAGCAAGATGAGTGGATTTAGGTAGGACGATTCCAAATGAAATAAGTCACACAGAAAATGACACTTATCATAAGATATCACTTATAGAGGGAATGTAAAAACCGCTACCCTTGAAATGAATTACAAAACAGAACAGAGACACACGTTTAGAAAAAACACTATGGCTGCTTAACGGTAAAGGTGAGGTGGGGTGATGCATAAAACAAGGCTTTCAAATTAGCTCAGATACCGTTCCATAAACTCAATAGGTAATAGACAAGACCTACTCCTTGCTCAGTGAATTGGACTCAACACCCCCTATTCACCGCCCAAGAATATATCTGACTAGTAAGAATCTTAAAACCTATGTATTGATATCTCTCTGTAAGTGAGTCAAGTGGGTGTAAAGCGGCAGAAACACAGCAGTGAAAAGCAGCTAAACCCCATTATAAAAATCAATTACTTTTAAAAACCCGTGAAACAAAGACAGTGAAAGAGAGAGAAATTCTTACAAAATTCGTTCAGGGGCTGTGATGCCACCTGGATTGACCATATCTAGACCCACAGCTGATTGAGACATAAGGGTGGACACTCATGGGGCTGAGAGGTTTGGTGAGGTTGGGTGAGGAAACGCAGACCCTTTAAAGTAATACTGCGTGGTACCCATCCCATGGGTCCCAAATCTCCAGGTTCAAGGGCATCTTCCTACATCGAAAACATGCATGAGAAACCCAGAAGACGGTACACCGTGTGACCGGGAAAGGTTTCTAAAACGCACCTCATTTCTCATCTCCTTGTGCTCGGGTTCGCCATTCCAGCCGCTTCACTAGCAACCTGCCTCCTTGGAGAATCAGCACCTTTAACCTCCTGTTCCGTACAGGTTGCAATTTGTCCTGAGGATGAACAGGAAGAGGGGGAACCAATGAGAGACTAGCTCTAGGTGTAGGGACAGGCACAGGTCACTCTATTTTCTCATCAGGAAGAAGAATTAACCACAGGCTCAGCCTGCCGGCCGGAACCAAAATAGGGCCTGAAGCAATCCTGCGCTTTTGAGGCCAGCTCCCAAGAAAGCGAGTTGAAAAATGGAGCTCAGGGGCACTGCAATTCACAAACCTGCAGACTTATAAATGATAACTCTCGTCCACAAATATATTGAGGGAAGGCAACGAAGAGGATTTGAAAGCAAGGCAGAATTGCAGGAAACACATTTCAGGAGGGAGATTCGAATCGCCTTTAAAGCACAGGAAAAGGGGCAAAACCTCGACAATGACGCCCTTGGCCAAAAAGGGCGTATGCGTTTTTTCCTGAATATATTCAGGAAAAAACGCATCCGCCCTTTTTGGCCAACCAAGCAACCTGGAAAGGCAAATCAGCGCTACAAAGAAGACTCGCTTCCCATCGGTCAAAAGGGCCATGCTGAATAAAGTGTCAAAACCAGAAATGCAGGACAGGCCATGGAGAAACGGGAGCCTGGCTACGCTGATGGGCGGGATGTAAATTGCCAACAGCCACTCTGGAGAAGTGTACGGTGTGTCCTGAAACATCTAAAAAACTCAGCTTAGAGAGCATAGGGCACTTCCACTCATGGGCGTATAAATTGGGAAAACTAAAAATCAGCAAGACACAGGCTCCCCAAAGTTTAGGGCTGCTCTGTTGACAAGAACCTCCACTTCGTTACACCTTAAATATCCCAGGAAAGACAAAAATGGATAAATAAGTTGTGGTCCTTATGTACAATAGAATATCACTCAGCCATGAAATCAACGTCATAATGCTAGTAGCAGCAAGATGAGTGGATTTAGGTAGGACGATTCCAAATGAAATAAGTCACACAGAAAATGACACTTATCATAAGATATCACTTATAGAGGGAATGTAAAAACCGCTACCCTTGAACTGAATTACAAAACAGAACAGAGACACACGTTTAGAAAAAACACTATGGCTGCTTAACGGTAAAGGTGAGGTGGGGTGATGCATAAAACAAGGGTTTCAAATTAGCTCAGATACCGTTCCATAAACTCAATAGGTAATAGACAAGACCTACTCCTTGCTCAGTGAATTGGACTCAACACCCTCTATTCACCGCCCAAGAATATATCTGACTAGTAAGAATCTTAAAACCTATGTATTGATATCTCTCTGTAAGTGAGTCAAGTAGGTGTAAAGCGGCAGAAACACAGCAGTGAAAAGCAGCTAAACCCCATTATAAAAATCAATTACTTTTAAAAACCCGTGAAACAAAGACAGTGAAAGAGAGAGAAATTCTTACAAAATTCGTTCAGGGGCTGTGATGCCACCTGGATTGACCATATCTAGACCCACAGCTGATTGAGACATAAGGGTGGACACTCATGGGGCTGAGAGGTTTGGTGAGGTTGGGTGAGGAAACGCAGACCCTTTAAAGTAATACTGCGTGGTACCCATCCCATGGGTCCCAAATCTCCAGGTTCAAGGGCATCTTCCTACATCGAAAACATGCATGAGAAACCCAGAAGACGGTACACCGTGTGATCGGGAAAGGTTTCTAAAACGCACCTCATTTCTCATCTCCTTGTGCTCGGGTTCGCCATTCCAGCCGCTTCACTAGCAACCTGCCTCCTTGGAGAATCAGCACCTTTAACCTCCTGTTCCGTACAGGTTGCAATTTGTCCTGAGGATGAACAGGAAGAGGGGGAACCAATGAGAGACTAGCTCTAGGTGTAGGGACAGGCACAGGTCACTCTATTTTCTCATCAGGAAGAAGAATTAACCACAGGCTCAGCCTGCCGGCCGGAACCAAAATAGGGCCTGAAGCAATCCTGCGCTTTTGAGGCCAGCTCCCAAGAAAGCGAGTTGAAAAATGGAGCTCAGGGGCACTGCAATTCACAAACCTGCAGACTTATAAATGATAACTCTCGTCCACAAATATATTGAGGGAAGGCAACGAAGAGGATTTGAAAGCAAGGCCGAATTGCAGGAAACACATTTCAGGAGGGAGATTCGAATCGCCTTTAAAGCACAGGAAAAGGGGCAAAACCTCGACAATGACGCCCTTGGCCAAAAAGGGCGTATGCGTTTGTTCCTGAATATATTCAGGAAAAAACGCATACGCCCTTTTTGGCCAACCAAGCAACCTGGAAAGGCAAATCAGCGCTACAAAGAAGACTCGCTTCCCATCGGTCAAAAGGGCCATGCTGAATAAAGTGTCAAAACCAGAAATGCAGGACAGGCCATGGAGAAACGGGAGCCTGGCTACGCTGATGGGCGGGATGTAAATTGCCAACAGCCACTCTGGAGAAGTGTACGGTGTGTCCTGAAACATCTAAAAAACTCAGCTTAGAGAGCATAGGGCACTTCCACTCATGGGCGTATAAATTGGGAAAACTAAAAATCAGCAAGACACAGGCTCCCCAAAGTTTAGGGCTGCTCTGTTGACAAGAACCTCCACTTCGTTACACCTTAAATATCCCAGGAAAGACAAAAATGGATAAAGAAGTTGTGGTCCTTATGTACAATAGAATATCACTCAGCCATGAAATCAACGTCATAATGCTAGTAGCAGCAAGATGAGTGGATTTAGGTAGGACGATTCCAAATGAAATAAGTCACACAGAAAATGACACTTATCATAAGATATCACTTATAGAGGGAATGTAAAAACCGCTACCCTTGAACTGAATTACAAAACAGAACAGAGACACACGTTTAGAAAAAACACTATGGCTGCTTAACGGTAAAGGTGAGGTGGGGTGATGCATAAAACAAGGGTTTCAAATTAGCTCAGATACCGTTCCATAAACTCAATAGGTAATAGACAAGACCTACTCCTTGCTCAGTGAATTGGACTCAACACCCCGTATTCACCTCCCAAGAATATATATGACTAGTAAGAATCTTAAAACCTATGTATTGATATCTCTCTGTAAGTGAGTCAAGTAGGTGTAAAGCGGCAGAAACACAGCAGTGAAAAGCAGCTAAACCCCATTATAAAAATCAATTACTTTTAAAAACCCGTGAAACAAAGACAGTGAAAGAGAGAGAAATTCTTACAAAATTCGTTCAGGGGCTGTGATGCCACCTGGATTGACCATATCTAGACCCACAGCTGATTGAGACATAAGGGTGGACACTCATGGGGCTGAGAGGTTTGGTGAGGTTGGGTGAGGAAACGCAGACCCTTTAAAGTAATACTGCGTGGTACCCATCCCATGGGTCCCAAATCTCCAGGTTCAAGGGCATCTTCCTACATCGAAAACATGCATGAGAAACCCAGAAGACGGTACACCGTGTGACCGGGAAAGGTTTCTAAAACGCACCTCATTTCTCATCTCCTTGTGCTCGGGTTCGCCATTCCAGCCGCTTCACTAGCAACCTGCCTCCTTGGAGAATCAGCACCTTTAACCTCCTGTTCCGTACAGGTTGCAATTTGTCCTGAGGATGAACAGGAAGAGGGGGAACCAATGAGAGACTAGCTCTAGGTGTAGGGACAGGCACAGGTCACTCTATTTTCTCATCAGGAAGAAGAATTAACCACAGGCTCAGCCTGCCGGCCGGAACCAAAATAGGGCCTGAAGCAATCCTGCGCTTTTGAGGCCAGCTCCCAAGAAAGCGAGTTGAAAAATGGAGCTCAGGGGCACTGCAATTCACAAACCTGCAGACTTATAAATGATAACTCTCGTCCACAAATATATTGAGGGAAGGCAACGAAGAGGATTTGAAAGCAAGGCCGAATTGCAGGAAACACATTTCAGGAGGGAGATTCGAATCGCCTTTAAAGCACAGGAAAAGGGGCAAAACCTCGACAATGACGCCCTTGGCCAAAAAGGGCGTATGCGTTTTTTCCTGAATATATTCAGGAAAAAACGCATACGCCCTTTTTGGCCAACCAAGCAACCTGGAAAGGCAAATCAGCGCTACAAAGAAGACTCGCTTCCCATCGGTCAAAAGGGCCATGCTGAATAAAGTGTCAAAACCAGAAATGCAGGACAGGCCATGGAGAAACGGGAGCCTGGCTACGCTGATGGGCGGGATGTAAATTGCCAACAGCCACTCTGGAGAAGTGTACGGTGTGTCCTGAAACATCTAAAAAACTCAGCTTAGAGAGCATAGGGCACTTCCACTCATGGGCGTATAAATTGGGAAAACTAAAAATCAGGAAGACACAGGCTCCCCAAAGTTTAGGGCTGCTCTGTTGACAAGAACCTCCACTTCGTTACACCTTAAATATCCCAGGAAAGACAAAAATGGATAAAGAAGTTGTGGTCCTTATGTACAATAGAATATCACTCAGCCATGAAATCAACGTCATAATGCTAGTAGCAGCAAGATGAGTGGATTTAGGTAGGACGATTCCAAATGAAATAAGTCACACAGAAAATGACACTTATCATAAGATATCACTTATAGAGGGAATGTAAAAACCGCTACCCTTGAACTGAATGACAAAACAGAACAGAGACACACGTTTAGAAAAAACACTATGGCTGCTTAACGGTAAAGGTGAGGTGGGGTGATGCATAAAACAAGGCTTTCAAATTAGCTCAGATACCGTTCCATAAACTCAATAGGTAATAGACAAGACCTACTCCTTGCTCAGTGAATTGGACTCAACACCCTCTATTCACCGCCCAAGAATATATCTGACTAGTAAGAATCTTAAAACCTATGTATTGATATCTCTCTGTAAGTGAGTCAAGTAGGTGTAAAGCGGCAGAAACACAGCAGTGAAAAGCAGCTAAACCCCATTATAAAAATCAATTACTTTTAAAAACCCGTGAAACAAAGACAGTGAAAGAGAGAGAAATTCTTACAAAATTCGTTCAGGGGCTGTGATGCCACCTGGATTGACCATATCTAGACCCACAGCTGATTGAGACATAAGGGTGGACACTCATGGGGCTGAGAGGTTTGGTGAGGTTGGGTGAGGAAACGCAGACCCTTTAAAGTAATACTGCGTGGTACCCATCCCATGGGTCCCAAATCTCCAGGTTCAAGGGCATCTTCCTACATCGAAAACATGCATGAGAAACCCAGAAGACGGTACACCGTGTGATCGGGAAAGGTTTCTAAAACGCACCTCATTTCTCATCTCCTTGTGCTCGGGTTCGCCATTCCAGCCGCTTCACTAGCAACCTGCCTCCTTGGAGAATCAGCACCTTTAACCTCCTGTTCCGTACAGGTTGCAATTTGTCCTGAGGATGAACAGGAAGAGGGGGAACCAATGAGAGACTAGCTCTAGGTGTAGGGACAGGCACAGGTCACTCTATTTTCTCATCAGGAAGAAGAATTAACCACAGGCTCAGCCTGCCGGCCGGAACCAAAATAGGGCCTGAAGCAATCCTGCGCTTTTGAGGCCAGCTCCCAAGAAAGCGAGTTGAAAAATGGAGCTCAGGGGCACTGCAATTCACAAACCTGCAGACTTATAAATGATAACTCTCGTCCACAAATATATTGAGGGAAGGCAACGAAGAGGATTTGAAAGCAAGGCCGAATTGCAGGAAACACATTTCAGGAGGGAGATTCGAATCGCCTTTAAAGCACAGGAAAAGGGGCAAAACCTCGACAATGACGCCCTTGGCCAAAAAGGGCGTATGCGTTTGTTCCTGAATATATTCAGGAAAAAACGCATACGCCCTTTTTGGCCAACCAAGCAACCTGGAAAGGCAAATCAGCGCTACAAAGAAGACTCGCTTCCCATCGGTCAAAAGGGCCATGCTGAATAAAGTGTCAAAACCAGAAATGCAGGACAGGCCATGGAGAAACGGGAGCCTGGCTACGCTGATGGGCGGGATGTAAATTGCCAACAGCCACTCTGGAGAAGTGTACGGTGTGTCCTGAAACATCTAAAAAACTCAGCTTAGAGAGCATAGGGCACTTCCACTCATGGGCGTATAAATTGGGAAAACTAAAAATCAGCAAGACACAGGCTCCCCAAAGTTTAGGGCTGCTCTGTTGACAAGAACCTCCACTTCGTTACACCTTAAATATCCCAGGAAAGACAAAAATGGATAAAGAAGTTGTGGTCCTTATGTACAATAGAATATCACTCAGCCATGAAATCAACGTCATAATGCTAGTAGCAGCAAGATGAGTGGATTTAGGTAGGACGATTCCAAATGAAATAAGTCACACAGAAAATGACACTTATCATAAGATATCACTTATAGAGGGAATGTAAAAACCGCTACCCTTGAACTGAATTACAAAACAGAACAGAGACACACGTTTAGAAAAAACACTATGGCTGCTTAACGGTAAAGGTGAGGTGGGGTGATGCATAAAACAAGGGTTTCAAATTAGCTCAGATACCGTTCCATAAACTCAATAGGTAATAGACAAGACCTACTCCTTGCTCAGTGAATTGGACTCAACACCCCGTATTCACCTCCCAAGAATATATATGACTAGTAAGAATCTTAAAACCTATGTATTGATATCTCTCTGTAAGTGAGTCAAGTAGGTGTAAAGCGGCAGAAACACAGCAGTGAAAAGCAGCTAAACCCCATTATAAAAATCAATTACTTTTAAAAACCCGTGAAACAAAGACAGTGAAAGAGAGAGAAATTCTTACACAATTCGTTCAGGGGCTGTGATGCCACCTGGATTGACCATATCTAGACCCACAGCTGATTGAGACATAAGGGTGGACACTCATGGGGCTGAGAGGTTTGGTGAGGTTGGGTGAGGAAACGCAGACCCTTTAAAGTAATACTGCGTGGTACCCATCCCATGGGTCCCAAATCTCCAGGTTCAAGGGCATCTTCCTACATCGAAAACATGCATGAGAAACCCAGAAGACGGTACACCGTGTGACCGGGAAATGTTTCTAAAACGCACCTCATTTCTCATCTCCTTGTGCTCGGGTTGGCCATTCCAGCCGCTTCACTAGCAACCTGCCTCCTTGGAGAATCAGCACCTTTAACCTCCTGTTCCGTACAGGTTGCAATTTGTCCTGAGGATGAACAGGAAGAGGGGGAACCAATGAGAGACTAGCTCTAGGTGTAGGGACAGGCACAGGTCACTCTATTTTCTCATCAGGAAGAAGAATTAACCACAGGCTCAGCCTGCCGGCCGGAACCAAAATAGGGCCTAAAGCAATCCTGCGCTTTTGAGGCCAGCTCCCAAGAAAGCGAGTTGAAAAATGGAGCTCAGGGGCACTGCAATTCACAAACCTGCAGACTTATAAATGATAACTATCGTCCACAAATATATTGAGGGAAGGCAACGAAGAGGATTTGAAAGCAAGGCCGAATTGCAGGAAACACATTTCAGGAGGGAGATTCGAATCGCCTTTAAAGCACAGGAAAAGGGGCAAAACCTCGACAATGACGCCCTTGGCCAAAAAGGGCGTATGCGTTTTTTCCTGAATATATTCAGGAAAAAACGCATACGCCCTTTTTGGCCAACCAAGCAACCTGGAAAGGCAAATCAGCGCTACAAAGAAGACTCGCTTCCCATCGGTCAAAAGGGCCATGCTGAATAAAGTGTCAAAACCAGAAATGCAGGACAGGCCATGGAGAAACGGGAGCCTGGCTACGCTGATGGGCGGGATGTAAATTGCCAACAGCCACTCTGGAGAAGTGTACGGTGTGTCCTGAAACATCTAAAAAACTCAGCTTAGAGAGCATAGGGCACTTCCACTCATGGGCGTATAAATTGGGAAAACTAAAAATCAGGAAGACACAGGCTCCCCAAAGTTTAGGGCTGCTCTGTTGACAAGAACCTCCACTTCGTTACACCTTAAATATCCCAGGAAAGACAAAAATGGATAAAGAAGTTGTGGTCCTTATGTACAATAGAATATCACTCAGCCATGAAATCAACGTCATAATGCTAGTAGCAGCAAGATGAGTGGATTTAGGTAGGACGATTCCAAATGAAATAAGTCACACAGAAAATGACACTTATCATAAGATATCACTTATAGAGGGAATGTAAAAACCGCTACCCTTGAACTGAATTACAAAACAGAACAGAGACACACGTTTAGAAAAAACACTATGGCTGCTTAACGGTAAAGGTGAGGTGGGGTGATGCATAAAACAAGGCTTTCAAATTAGCTCAGATACCGTTCCATAAACTCAATAGGTAATAGACAAGACCTACTCCTTGCTCAGTGAATTGGACTCAACACCCTCTATTCACCGCCCAAGAATATATCTGACTAGTAAGAATCTTAAAACCTATGTATTGATATCTCTCTGTAAGTGAGTCAAGTAGGTGTAAAGCGGCAGAAACACAGCAGTGAAAAGCAGCTAAACCCCATTATAAAAATCAATTACTTTTAAAAACCCGTGAAACAAAGACAGTGAAAGAGAGAGAAATTCTTACAAAATTCGTTCAGGGGCTGTGATGCCACCTGGATTGACCATATCTAGACCCACAGCTGATTGAGACATAAGGGTGGACACTCATGGGGCTGAGAGGTTTGGTGAGGTTGGGTGAGGAAACGCAGACCCTTTAAAGTAATACTGCGTGGTACCCATCCCATGGGTCCCAAATCTCCAGGTTCAAGGGCATCTTCCTACATCGAAAACATGCATGAGAAACCCAGAAGACGGTACACCGTGTGATCGGGAAAGGTTTCTAAAACGCACCTCATTTCTCATCTCCTTGTGCTCGGGTTCGCCATTCCAGCCGCTTCACTAGCAACCTGCCTCCTTGGAGAATCAGCACCTTTAACCTCCTGTTCCGTACAGGTTGCAATTTGTCCTGAGGATGAACAGGAAGAGGGGGAACCAATGAGAGACTAGCTCTAGGTGTAGGGACAGGCACAGGTCACTCTATTTTCTCATCAGGAAGAAGAATTAACCACAGGCTCAGCCTGCCGGCCGGAACCAAAATAGGGCCTGAAGCAATCCTGCGCTTTTGAGGCCAGCTCCCAAGAAAGCGAGTTGAAAAATGGAGCTCAGGGGCACTGCAATTCACAAACCTGCAGACTTATAAATGATAACTCTCGTCCACAAATATATTGAGGGAAGGCAACGAAGAGGATTTGAAAGCAAGGCCGAATTGCAGGAAACACATTTCAGGAGGGAGATTCGAATCGCCTTTAAAGCACAGGAAAAGGGGCAAAACTTCGACAATGACGCCCTTGGCCAAAAAGGGCGTATGCGTTTGTTCCTGAATATATTCAGGAAAAAACGCATACGCCCTTTTTGGCCAACCAAGCAACCTGGAAAGGCAAATCAGCGCTACAAAGAAGACTCGCTTCCCATCGGTCAAAAGGGCCATGCTGAATAAAGTGTCAAAACCAGAAATGCAGGACAGGCCATGGAGAAACGGGAGCCTGGCTACGCTGATGGGCGGGATGTAAATTGCCAACAGCCACTCTGGAGAAGTGTACGGTGTGTCCTGAAACATCTAAAAAACTCAGCTTAGAGAGCATAGGGCACTTCCACTCATGGGCGTATAAATTGGGAAAACTAAAAATCAGCAAGACACAGGCTCCCCAAAGTTTAGGGCTGCTCTGTTGACAAGAACCTCCACTTCGTTACACCTTAAATATCCCAGGAAAGACAAAAATGGATAAAGAAGTTGTGGTCCTTATGTACAATAGAATATCACTCAGCCATGAAATCAACGTCATAATGCTAGTAGCAGCAAGATGAGTGGATTTAGGTAGGACGATTCCAAATGAAATAAGTCACACAGAAAATGACACTTATCATAAGATATCACTTATAGAGGGAATGTAAAAACCGCTACCCTTGAACTGAATTACAAAACAGAACAGAGACACACGTTTAGAAAAAACACTATGGCTGCTTAACGGTAAAGGTGAGGTGGGGTGATGCATAAAACAAGGGTTTCAAATTAGCTCAGATACCGTTCCATAAACTCAATAGGTAATAGACAAGACCTACTCCTTGCTCAGTGAATTGGACTCAACACCCCGTATTCACCTCCCAAGAATATATATGACTAGTAAGAATCTTAAAACCTATGTATTGATATCTCTCTGTAAGTGAGTCAAGTAGGTGTAAAGCGGCAGAAACACAGCAGTGAAAAGCAGCTAAACCCCATTATAAAAATCAATTACTTTTAAAAACCCGTGAAACAAAGACAGTGAAAGAGAGAGAAATTCTTACACAATTCGTTCAGGGGCTGTGATGCCACCTGGATTGACCATATCTAGACCCACAGCTGATTGAGACATAAGGGTGGACACTCATGGGGCTGAGAGGTTTGGTGAGGTTGGGTGAGGAAACGCAGACCCTTTAAAGTAATACTGCGTGGTACCCATCCCATGGGTCCCAAATCTCCAGGTTCAAGGGCATCTTCCTACATCGAAAACATGCATGAGAAACCCAGAAGACGGTACACCGTGTGACCGGGAAATGTTTCTAAAACGCACCTCATTTCTCATCTCCTTGTGCTCGGGTTCGCCATTCCAGCCGCTTCACTAGCAACCTGCCTCCTTGGAGAATCAGCACCTTTAACCTCCTGTTCCGTACAGGTTGCAATTTGTCCTGAGGATGAACAGGAAGAGGGGGAACCAATGAGAGACTAGCTCTAGGTGTAGGGACAGGCACAGGTCACTCTATTTTCTCATCAGGAAGAAGAATTAACCACAGGCTCAGCCTGCCGGCCGGAACCAAAATAGGGCCTAAAGCAATCCTGCGCTTTTGAGGCCAGCTCCCAAGAAAGCGAGTTGAAAAATGGAGCTCAGGGGCACTGCAATTCACAAACCTGCAGACTTATAAATGATAACTCTCGTCCACAAATATATTGAGGGAAGGCAACGAAGAGGATTTGAAAGCAAGGCCGAATTGCAGGAAACACATTTCAGGAGGGAGATTCGAATCGCCTTTAAAGCACAGGAAAAGGGGCAAAACCTCGACAATGACGCCCTTGGCCAAAAAGGGCGTATGCGTTTTTTCCTGAATATATTCAGGAAAAAACGCATACGCCCTTTTTGGCCAACCAAGCAACCTGGAAAGGCAAATCAGCGCTACAAAGAAGACTCGCTTCCCATCGGTCAAAAGGGCCATGCTGAATAAAGTGTCAAAACCAGAAATGCAGGACAGGCCATGGAGAAACGGGAGCCTGGCTACGCTGATGGGCGGGATGTAAATTGCCAACAGCCACTCTGGAGAAGTGTACGGTGTGTCCTGAAACATCTAAAAAACTCAGCTTAGAGAGCATAGGGCACTTCCACTCATGGGCGTATAAATTGGGAAAACTAAAAATCAGGAAGACACAGGCTCCCCAAAGTTTAGGGCTGCTCTGTTGACAAGAACCTCCACTTCGTTACACCTTAAATATCCCAGGAAAGACAAAAATGGATAAAGAAGTTGTGGTCCTTATGTACAATAGAATATCACTCAGCCATGAAATCAACGTCATAATGCTAGTAGCAGCAAGATGAGTGGATTTAGGTAGGACGATTCCAAATGAAATAAGTCACACAGAAAATGACACTTATCATAAGATATCACTTATAGAGGGAATGTAAAAACCGCTACCCTTGAACTGAATTACAAAACAGAACAGAGACACACGTTTAGAAAAAACACTATGGCTGCTTAACGGTAAAGGTGAGGTGGGGTGATGCATAAAACAAGGCTTTCAAATTAGCTCAGATACCGTTCCATAAACTCAATAGGTAATAGACAAGACCTACTCCTTGCTCAGTGAATTGGACTCAACACCCCCTATTCACCGCCCAAGAATATATCTGACTAGTAAGAATCTTAAAACCTATGTATTGATATCTCTCTGTAAGTGAGTCAAGTGGGTGTAAAGCGGCAGAAACACAGCAGTGAAAAGCAGCTAAACCCCATTATAAAAATCAATTACTTTTAAAAACCCGTGAAACAAAGACAGTGAAAGAGAGAGAAATTCTTACAAAATTCGTTCAGGGGCTGTGATGCCACCTGGATTGACCATATCTAGACACACAGCTGATTGAGACATAAGGGTGGACACTCATGGGGCTGAGAGGTTTGGTGAGGTTGGGTGAGGAAACGCAGACCCTTTAAAGTAATACTGCGTGGTACCCATACCATGGGTCCCAAATCTCCAGGTTCAAGGTCATCTTCCTACATCGAAAACATGCATGAGAAACCCAGAAGACGGTACACCGTGTGACCGGGAAAGGTTTCTAAAACGCACCTCATTTCTCATCTCCTTGTGCTCGGGTTCGCCATTCCAGCCGCTTCACTAGCAACCTGCCTCCTTGTAGAATCAGCACCTTTAACCTCCTGTTCCGTACAGGTTGCAATTTGTCCTGAGGATGAACAGGAAGAGGGGGAACCAATGAGAGACTAGCTCTAGGTGTAGGGACAGGCACAGGTCACTCTATTTTCTCATCAGGAAGAAGAATTAACCACAGGCTCAGCCTGCCGGCCGGAACCAAAATAGGGCCTGAAGCAATCCTGCGCTTTTGAGGCCAGCTCCCAAGAAAGCGAGTTGAAAAATGGAGCTCAGGGGCACTGCAATTCACAAACCTGCAGACTTATAAATGAAAACTCTCGTCCACAAATATATTGAGGGAAGGCAACGAAGAGGATTTGAAAGCAAGGCCGAATTGCAGGAAACACATTTCAGGAGGGAGATTCGAATCGCCTTTAAAGCACAGGAAAAGGGGAAAAACCTCGACAATGATGCCCTTGGCCAAAAAGGGCGTATGCGTTTTTTCCTGAATATATTCAGGAAAAAACGCATACGCCCTTTTTGGCCAACCAAGCAACCTGGAAAGGCAAATCAGCGCTACAAAGAAGACTCGCTTCCCATCGGTCAAAAGGGCCATGCTGAATAAAGTGTCAAAACCAGAAATGCAGGACAGGCCATGGAGAAACGGGAGCCTGGCTACGCTGATGGGCGGGATGTAAATTGCCAACAGCCACTCTGGAGAAGTGTACGGTGTGTCCTGAAACATCTAAAAAACTCAGCTTAGAGAGCATAGGGCACTTCCACTCATGGGCGTATAAATTGGGAAAACTAAAAATCAGCAAGACACAGGCTCCCCAAAGTTTAGGGCTGCTCTGTTGACAAGAACCTCCACTTCGTTACACCTTAAATATCCCAGGAAAGACAAAAATGGATAAAGAAGTTGTGGTCCTTATGTACAATAGAATATCACTCAGCCATGAAATCAACGTCATAATGCTAGTAGCAGCAAGATGAGTGGATTTAGGTAGGACGATTCCAAATGAAATAAGTCACACAGAAAATGACACTTATCATAAGATATCACTTATAGAGGAAATGTAAAAACCGCTACCCTTGAACTGAATTACAAAACAGAACAGAGACACACGTTTAGAAAAAACACTATGGCTGCTTAACGGTAAAGGTGAGGTGGGGTGATGCATAAAACAAGGGTTTCAAATTAGCTCAGATACCGTTCCATAAACTCAATAGGTAATAGACAAGACCTACTCCTTGCTCAGTGAATTGGACTCAACACCCCGTATTCACCGCCCAAGAATATATATGACTAGTAAGAATCTTAAAACCTATGTATTGATATCTCTCTGTAAGTGAGTCAAGTGGGTGTAAAGCGGCAGAAACACAGCAGGGAAAAGCAGCTAAACCCCATTATAAAAATCAATTACTTTTAAAAACCCGTGAAACAAAGACAGTGAAAGAGAGAGAAATTCTTACAAAATTCGTTCAGGGGCTGTGATGCCACCTGGATTGACCATATCTAGACCCACAGCTGACTGAGACATAAGGGTGGACACTCTTGGGGCTGAGAGGTTTGGTGAGGTTGGGTGAGGAAACGCAGACCCTTTAAAGTAATACTGCGTGGTACCCATCCCATGGGTCCCAAATCTCCAGGTTCAAGGGCATCTTCCTACATCGAAAACATGCATGAGAAACCCAGAAGACGGTACACCGTGTGATCGGGAAAGGTTTCTAAAACGCACCTCATTTCTCATGTCCTTGTGCTCGGGTTCGCCATTCCAGCCGCTTCACTAGCAACCTGCCTCCTTGGAGAATCAGCACCTTTAACCTCCTGTTCCGTACAGGTTGCAATTTGTCCTGAGGATGAACAGGAAGAGGGGAAACCAATGAGAGACTAGCTCTAGGTGTAGGGACAGGCACAGGTCACTCTATTTTCTCATCAGGAAGAAGAATTAACCACAGGCTCAGCCTGCCGGCCGGAACCAAAATAGGGCCTGAAGCAATCCTGCGCTTTTGAGGCCAGCTCCCAAGAAAGCGAGTTGAAAAATGGAGCTCAGGGGCACTGCAATTCACAAACCTGCAGACTTATAAATGATAACTCTCGTCCACAAATATATTGAGGGAAGGCAACGAAGAGGATTTGAAAGCAAGGCAGAATTGCAGGAAACACATTTCAGGAGGGAGATTCGAATCGCCTTTAAAGCACAGGAAAAGGGGCAAAACCTCGACAATGACGCCCTTGGCCAAAAAGGGCGTATGCGTTTTTTCCTGAATATATTCAGGAAAAAACGCATACGCCCTTTTTGGCCAACCAAGCAACCTGGAAAGGCAAATCAGCGCTACAAAGAAGACTCGCTTCCCATCGGTCAAAAGGGCCATGCTGAATAAAGTGTCAAAACCAGAAATGCAGGACAGGCCATGGAGAAACGGGAGCCTGGCTACGCTGATGGGCGGGATGTAAATTGCCAACAGCCACTCTGGAGAAGTGTACGGTGTGTCCTGAAACATCTAAAAAACTCAGCTTAGAGAGCATAGGGCACTTCCACTCATGGGCGTATAAATTGGGAAAACTAAAAATCAGGAAGACACAGGCTCCCCAAAGTTTAGGGCTGCTCTGTTGACAAGAACCTCCACTTCGTTACACCTTAAATATCCCAGGAAAGACAAAAATGGATAAAGAAGTTGTGGTCCTTATGTACAATAGAATATCACTCAGCCATGAAATCAACGTCATAATGCTAGTAGCAGCAAGATGAGTGGATTTAGGTAGGACGATTCCAAATGAAATAAGTCACACAGAAAATGACACTTATCATAAGATATCACTTATAGAGGGAATGTAAAAACCGCTACCCTTGAACTGAATTACAAAACAGAACAGAGACACACGTTTAGAAAAAACACTATGGCTGCTTAACGGTAAAGGTGAGGTGGGGTGATGCATAAAACAAGGCTTTCAAATTAGCTCAGATACCGTTCCATAAACTCAATAGGTAATAGACAAGACCTACTCCTTGCTCAGTGAATTGGACTCAACACCCCCTATTCACCGCCCAAGAATATATCTGACTAGTAAGAATCTTAAAACCTATGTATTGATATCTCTCTGTAAGTGAGTCAAGTGGGTGTAAAGCGGCAGAAACACAGCAGTGAAAAGCAGCTAAACCCCATTATAAAAATCAATTACTTTTAAAAACCCGTGAAACAAAGACAGTGAAAGAGAGAGAAATTCTTACAAAATTCGTTCAGGGGCTGTGATGCCACCTGGATTGACCATATCTAGACACACAGCTGATTGAGACATAAGGGTGGACACTCATGGGGCTGAGAGGTTTGGTGAGGTTGGGTGAGGAAACGCAGACCCTTTAAAGTAATACTGCGTGGTACCCATACCATGGGTCCCAAATCTCCAGGTTCAAGGTCATCTTCCTACATCGAAAACATGCATGAGAAACCCAGAAGACGGTACACCGTGTGACCGGGAAAGGTTTCTAAAACGCACCTCATTTCTCATCTCCTTGTGCTCGGGTTCGCCATTCCAGCCGCTTCACTAGCAACCTGCCTCCTTGTAGAATCAGCACCTTTAACCTCCTGTTCCGTACAGGTTGCAATTTGTCCTGAGGATGAACAGGAAGAGGGGGAACCAATGAGAGACTAGCTCTAGGTGTAGGGACAGGCACAGGTCACTCTATTTTCTCATCAGGAAGAAGAATTAACCACAGGCTCAGCCTGCCGGCCGGAACCAAAATAGGGCCTGAAGCAATCCTGCGCTTTTGAGGCCAGCTCCCAAGAAAGCGAGTTGAAAAATGGAGCTCAGGGGCACTGCAATTCACAAACCTGCAGACTTATAAATGATAACTCTCGTCCACAAATATATTGAGGGAAGGCAACGAAGAGGATTTGAAAGCAAGGCCGAATTGCAGGAAACACATTTCAGGAGGGAGATTCGAATCGCCTTTAAAGCACAGGAAAAGGGGAAAAACCTCGACAATGATGCCCTTGGCCAAAAAGGGCGTATGCGTTTTTTCCTGAATATATTCAGGAAAAAACGCATACGCCCTTTTTGGCCAACCAAGCAACCTGGAAAGGCAAATCAGCGCTACAAAGAAGACTCGCTTCCCATCGGTCAAAAGGGCCATGCTGAATAAAGTGTCAAAACCAGAAATGCAGGACAGGCCATGGAGAAACGGGAGCCTGGCTACGCTGATGGGCGGGATGTAAATTGCCAACAGCCACTCTGGAGAAGTGTACGGTGTGTCCTGAAACATCTAAAAAACTCAGCTTAGAGAGCATAGGGCACTTCCACTCATGGGCGTATAAATTGGGAAAACTAAAAATCAGCAAGACACAGGCTCCCCAAAGTTTAGGGCTGCTCTGTTGACAAGAACCTCCACTTCGTTACACCTTAAATATCCCAGGAAAGACAAAAATGGATAAAGAAGTTGTGGTCCTTATGTACAATAGAATATCACTCAGCCATGAAATCAACATCATAATGCTAGTAGCAGCAAGATGAGTGGATTTAGGTAGGACGATTCCAAATGAAATAAGTCACACAGAAAATGACACTTATCATAAGATATCACTTATAGAGGAAATGTAAAAACCGCTACCCTTGAACTGAATTACAAAACAGAACAGAGACACACGTTTAGAAAAAACACTATGGCTGCTTAACGGTAAAGGTGAGGTGGGGTGATGCATAAAACAAGGGTTTCAAATTAGCTCAGATACCGTTCCATAAACTCAATAGGTAATAGACAAGACCTACTCCTTGCTCAGTGAATTGGACTCAACACCCCGTATTCACCGCCCAAGAATATATATGACTAGTAAGAATCTTAAAACCTATGTATTGATATCTCTCTGTAAGTGAGTCAAGTGGGTGTAAAGCGGCAGAAACACAGCAGGGAAAAGCAGCTAAACCCCATTATAAAAATCAATTACTTTTAAAAACCCGTGAAACAAAGACAGTGAAAGAGAGAGAAATTCTTACAAAATTCGTTCAGGGGCTGTGATGCCACCTGGATTGACCATATCTAGACCCACAGCTGACTGAGACATAAGGGTGGACACTCTTGGGGCTGAGAGGTTTGGTGAGGTTGGGTGAGGAAACGCAGACCCTTTAAAGTAATACTGCGTGGTACCCATCCCATGGGTCCCAAATCTCCAGGTTCAAGGGCATCTTCCTACATCGAAAACATGCATGAGAAACCCAGAAGACGGTACACCGTGTGATCGGGAAAGGTTTCTAAAACGCACCTCATTTCTCATGTCCTTGTGCTCGGGTTCGCCATTCCAGCCGCTTCACTAGCAACCTGCCTCCTTGGAGAATCAGCACCTTTAACCTCCTGTTCCGTACAGGTTGCAATTTGTCCTGAGGATGAACAGGAAGAGGGGAAACCAATGAGAGACTAGCTCTAGGTGTAGGGACAGGCACAGGTCACTCTATTTTCTCATCAGGAAGAAGAATTAACCACAGGCTCAGCCTGCCGGCCGGAACCAAAATAGGGCCTGAAGCAATCCTGCGCTTTTGAGGCCAGCTCCCAAGAAAGCGAGTTGAAAAATGGAGCTCAGGGGCACTGCAATTCACAAACCTGCAGACTTATAAATGATAACTCTCGTCCACAAATATATTGAGGGAAGGCAACGAAGAGGATTTGAAAGCAAGGCAGAATTGCAGGAAACACATTTCAGGAGGGAGATTCGAATCGCCTTTAAAGCACAGGAAAAGGGGCAAAACCTCGACAATGACGCCCTTGGCCAAAAAGGGCGTATGCGTTTTTTCCTGAATATATTCAGGAAAAAACGCATACGCCCTTTTTGGCCAACCAAGCAACCTGGAAAGGCAAATCAGCGCTACAAAGAAGACTCGCTTCCCATCGGTCAAAAGGGCCATGCTGAATAAAGTGTCAAAACCAGAAATGCAGGACAGGCCATGGAGAAACGGGAGCCTGGCTACGCTGATGGGCGGGATGTAAATTGCCAACAGCCACTCTGGAGAAGTGTACGGTGTGTCCTGAAACATCTAAAAAACTCAGCTTAGAGAGCATAGGGCACTTCCACTCATGGGCGTATAAATTGGGAAAACTAAAAATCAGCAAGACACAGGCTCCCCAAAGTTTAGGGCTGCTCTGTTGAAAAGAACCTCCACTTCGTTACACCTTAAATATCCCAGGAAAGAGAAAAATGGATAAAGAAGTTGTGGTCCTTATGTACAATGGAATATCACTCAGCCATGAAATCAACGTCATAAGGCTAGTAGCAGCATGATGAGTGGATTTAGGTACGACGATTCCAAATGAAATAAGTCATACAGAAAAAGACACTTATCATAAGATATCACTTATAAAGGGAATGTAAAAACCACTACCCTTGAACTGAATTACAAAACAGAACAGAGACACACGTTTAGAAAACACACTATGCCTGCTTAACGGGAAAGGTGAGGTGGGGTGATGCATAAAACAAGGGTTTCAAATTAGCTCAGATACCATTCCATAAACCCAATAGGTAATAGACAAGACCTACTCCTTGCTCAGTGAATTGGACTCAACACCCCCTATTCACCGCCCAAGAATATATCTGACTAGTAAGAATCTTAAAACCTATGTATTGATATCTCTCTGTAAGTGAGTCAAGTGGGTGTAATGCGGCAGAAACACAGCAGTGAAAAGCAGCTAAACCCCATTATAAAAATCAATTACTTTTAAAAACCCGTGAAACAAAGACAGTGAAAGAGAGAGAAATTCTTACAAAATTCGTTCAAGGGCTGTGATGCCACCTGGATTGACCATATCTAGACCCACAGCTGATTGAGACATAAGGGTGGACACTCATGGGGCTGAGAGGTTTGGTGAGGTTGGGTGAGGAAACGCAGACCCTTTAAAATAATACTGCGTGGTACCCATCCCATGGGTCCATAATCTCCAGGTTCAAGGGCATCTTCCTACATCGAAAACATGCATGAGAAACCCAGAAGACGGTACACCGTGTGATCGGGAAAGGTTTCTAAAACGCACCTCATTTCTCATCTCCTTGTGCTCGGGTTCGCCATTCCAGCCGCTTCACTAGCAATCTGCCTCCTTGGAGAATCAGCACCTTTAACCTCCTGTTCCGTACAGGTTGCAATTTGTCCTGAGGATGAACAGGAAGAGGGGGAACCAATGAGAGACTAGCTCTAGGTGTTGGGACAGGCACAGGTCACTCTATTTTCCCATCAGGAAGAAGAATTAACCACAGGCTCAGCCTGCCGCCCGGGACCACAATAGGGCCTGAAGCAATCCTGCGCTTTTGCGGCCAGCTCCCAAGAAAGCGAGTTGAAAAATGGAGCTCAGGGGCACTGCATTTGACAAACCTGCAGACTTATAAATGATAACTCTCGTCCACAAATATATTGAGGGAAGGAAACGAAGAGGAGTTGAAAGCAAGGCAGAATTGCAGGAAACAGATTTCAGGAGGGAGATTCGAATAGCCTTTAAAGCACAGGAAAAGCGGCAAAACCTCGACAATGATGCCCTTGACCAAAAAGGTCGTATGCGTTTTTTCCTGAATATATTCAGGAAAAAACGCATACGCCCTTTTTGGTCAACCAAGCAACCTGGAAAGGCAAATCAGCACTACAAAGAAGTCTCGCTTCTCATCGGTCAAAAGGGCCCTGCTGAATAAAGTGTCAAAAGCAGAAATGCAGGACAGCCCATGGAGAAATGGGAGCCTTGCTACGCTGATGGGCGGGACGTAAATTGCCAACAGCCAATCTGGAGAAGTGTACGGTATGTCCTGAGACATCTAAAAAACTCAACTTAGAGAGCATAGGGCACTTCCACTCATGGGCGTATAAATTGGGAAAACTAAAAATCAGCAAGACACAGGCACCCCAATGTTTAGGGCTGCTGTGTTGAAAAGAACCTCCACTTCGTTACACCTTAAATATCCCAGGAAAGAGAAAAATGGATAAAGAAGTTGTGGTCCTTATGTACAATGGAATATCACTCAGCCATGAAATCAACGTCATAAGGTTAGTAGCAGCATGATGAGTGGATTTAGGTACGACGATTCTAAGTGAAATAAGTCACACAGAAAAAGAAACTTATCATAAGATATCACTTATAGAGGGAATGTAAAAACCACTGCCCTTGAACTGAATTACAAAACAGAACAGAGACACACGTTTAGAAAACACACTATGGCTGCTTAACGGGAAAGGTGAGGTGGGGTGATGCATAAAACAAGGGTTTCAAATTAGCTCAGATACCGTTCCTTAAACCCAATAGGTAATAGACAAGACCTACTCCTTGCTCAGTGAATTGGACTCAACACCCCCTATTCACCGCCCAAGAATATATCCGACTAGTAAGAATCTTAAAACCTATATATTGATATCTCTCTGTAAGTGAGTCAAGTGGGTGTAAAGCGGCAGAAACACAGCAGTGAAAAGCAGCTAAACCCCATTATAAAAATCAATTACTTTTAAAAACCCGTGAAACAAAGACAGTGAAAGAGAGAGAAATTCTTACAAAATTCGTTCAGGTGCGGTGATGCCACATGGATTGACCATATCTAGACCCACAGCTGATTGAGACATAAGGGTGGACATTCATGGGGCTGAGAGGTTTGGTGAGGTTGGGTGAGGAAACGCAGACCCTTTAAAGTAATACTGCGTGGTACCCATCCCATGGGTCCCAAATCTCCAGGTTCAAGGGCATCTTCCTACATCGAAAACATGCATGAGAAACCCAGAAGACGGTACACCGTGTGATCGGGAAAGGTTTCTAAAACGCACCTCATTTCTCATCTCCTTGTGCTCGGGTTCGCCATTCCAGCCGCTTCACTAGCAATCTGCCTCCTTGGAGAATCAGCACCTTTAACCTCCTGTTCCGTACAGGTTGCAATTTGTCCTGAGGATGAACAGGAAGAGGGGGAACCAATGAGAGACTAGGCCTAGGTGTTGGGACAGGCACAGGTCACTCTATTTTCCCATCAGGAAGAAGAATTAACCACAGGCTCAGCCTGCCGCCCGGGACCAGAATAGGGCCTGAAGCAATCCTGAGCTTTTGCAGCCAGCTCCCAAGAAAGCGAGTTGAAAAATGGAGCTCAGGGGCACTGCATTTCACAAACCTGAAGACTTATAAATGATAACTCTCGTCCACAAATATATTGAGGGAAGGCAACGAAGAGGAGTTGAAAGCAAGGCAGAATTGCAGGAAACAGATTTCAGGAGGGAGATTCGAATCGCCTTTAAAGCACAGGAAAAGCGGCAAAACCTCGACAATGATGCCCTTGGCCAAAAAGGGCGTATGCGTTTTTTCCTGAATATATTCAGGAAAAAACGCATACGCCCTTTTTGGCCAACCAAGCAACCTGGAAAGGCAAATCAGCACTACAAAGAAGTCTCGCTTCTCATTGGTCAAAAGGGCCCTGCTGAATAAAGTGTCAAAACCAGAAATGCAGGACAGGCCATGGAGAAATGGGAGCCTTGCTACGCTGATGGGCGGGACGTAAATTGCCAACAGCCACTCTGGAGAAGTGTACGGTATGTCCTGAAACATCTAAAAAACTCAACTTAGAGAGCATAGGGCACTTCCACTCATGGGCGTATAAATTGGGAAAACTAAAAATCAGCAAGACACAGGCACCCCAAAGTTTAGGGCTGCTCTGTTGAAAAGAACCTCCACTACGTTACACCTTAAATATCAAAGGAAAGAGAAAAATGGATAAAGAAGTTGTGGTCCTTATGTACAATGGAATATCACTCAGCCATGAAATCAACGTCATAAGGCTAGTAGCAGCATGATGAGTGGATTTAGGTACGACGATTCTAAGTGAAATAAGTCACACAGAAAAAGACACTTATCATAAGATATAACTTATAGAGGTAATGTAAAAACCGCTACCCTTGAACTGAATTACAAAACAGAACAGAGACACACGTTTAGAAAACACTCTATGGCTGCTTAACGGTAAAGGTGAGGTGGGGTGATGCATAAAACAAGAGTTTCAAATTAGCTCAGATACCGTTCCATAAACCCAATAGGTAATAGACAAGACCTACTCCTTGCTCTGTGAATTGGACTCAAGACCCCCTATTCACCGCCCAAGAATATATCTGACTAGTAAGAATCTTAAAACCTATGTATTGATATCTCTCTGTAAGTGAGTCAAGTGGGTGTAAAGCGGCAGAAACACAGCAGTGAAAAGCAGCTAAACCCCATTATAAAAATCAATTACTTTTAAAAACCCGTGAAACAAAGACAGTGAAAGAGAGAGAAATTCTTACAAAATTCGTTCAGGGGCTGTGATGCCACCTGGATTGACCATATCTAGACCCACCGCTGATTGAGACATAAGGGTGGACACTCATGGGGCTGAGAGGTTTGGTGAGGTTGGGTGAGGAAACGCAGACCCTTTAAAGTAATACTGCGTGGTACCCATCCCATGGGTCCCAAATCTCCAGGTTCAAGGGCATCTTCCTACATCGAAAACATGCATGAGAAACCCAGAAGACGGTACACCGTGTGATCGGGAAAGGTTTCTAAAACGCACCTCATTTCTCATCTCCTTGTTCTCGGGTTCGCCATTCCAGCCGCTTCACTAGCAATCTGCCTCCTTGGAGAATCAGCACCTTTAACCTCCTGTTCCGTACAGGTTGCAATTTGTCCTGAGGATGAACAGGAAGAGGGGGAACCAATGAGAGACTAGCTCTAGGTGTAGGGACAGGCACAGGTCACTCTATTTTCTCATCAGGAAGAAGAATTAACCACAGGCTCAGCCTGCCGGCCGGAACCAAAATAGGGCCTGAAGCAATCCTGCGCTTTTGAGGCCAGCTCCCAAGAAAGCGAGTTGAAAAATGGAGCTCAGGGGCACTGCAATTCACAAACCTGCAGACTTATAAATGATAACTCTCGTCCACAAATATATTGAGGGAAGGCAACGAAGAGGATTGGAAAGCAAGGCAGAATTGCAGGAAACACATTTCAGGAGGGAGATTCGAATCGCCTTTAAAGCACAGGAAAAGCGGCAAAACCTCGACAATGACGCCCTTGGCCAAAAAGGGCGTATGCGTTTTTTCCTGAATATATTCAGGAAAAAACGCATACGCCCTTTTTGGCCAACCAAGCAACCTGGAAAGGCAAATCAGCGCTACAAAGAGGTCTCACTTCCCATCGGTCAAAAGGGCCATGCTGAATAAAGTGTCAAAACCAGAAATGCAGGACAGGCCATGGAGAAACGGGAGCCTGGCTACGCTGATGGGCGGGATGTAAATTGCCAACAGCCACTCTGGAGAAGTGAACGGTGTGTCCTGAAACATCTAAAAAACTCAGCTTAGAGAGCATAGGGCACTTCCACTCATGGGCGTATAAATTGGCAAAACTAAAAATCAGCAAGACACAGGCTCCCCAAAGTTTAGGGCTGCTCTGTTGACAAGAACCTCCACTTCGTTACACCTTAAATATCCCAGGAAAGACAAAAATGGATAAAGAAGTTGTGGTCCTTATGTACAATAGAATATCACTCAGCCATGAAATCAACGTCATAATGCTAGTAGCAGCAAGATGAGTGGATTTAGGTTGGATGATTCTAAATGAAATAAGTCTCACAGAAAATGACACTTATCATAAGATATCACTTATAGAGGGAATGTAAAAACAGCTACCCTTGAACTGAATTACAAAACAGAACAGAGACACACGTTTAGAAAACACACTATGGCTGCTTAACGGTAAAGGTGAGGTGGGGTGATGCAGAAAATAAGGGTTTCAAATTAGCTCAGATACCGTTCCATAAACCCAATAGGTAATAGACAAGACCTACTCCTTGCTCAGTGAATTGGACTCAACACCCCCTATTCACCGCCCAAGAATACATCTGACTAGTAAAAATCTTAAAACCTATGTATTGATATCTCTCTGTAAGTGAGTCAAGTGGGTGTAAAGCGGCAGAAACACAGCAGTGAAAAGCAGCTAAACCCCATTATAAAAATCAATTACTTTTAAAAACCCGTGAAACAAAGACAGTGAAAGAGAGAGAAATTCTTACAAAATTCGTTCAGGGGCTGTGATGCCACCTGGATTGACCATATCTAGACCCACAGCTGACTGAGACATAAGGGTGGACACTCTTGGGGCTGAGAGGTTTGGTGAGGTTGGGTGAGGAAACGCAGACCCTTTAAAGTAATACTGCTTGGTACCCATCCCATGGGTCCCAAATCTCCAGGTTCAAGGGCATCTTCCTACATCGAAAACATGCATGAGAAACCCAGAAGATGGTACACCGTGTGATCGGGAAAGGTTTCCAAAACGCACCTCATTTCTCATCTCCTTGTTCTCGGGTTCGCCATTCCATCCGCTTTACTAGCAATCTCCCTCCTTGGAGAATCAGCACCTTTAACCTCCTGTTCCGTACAGGTTGCAATTTGTCCTGAGGATGAACGGGAAGAGGGGGAACCAATGAGAAACTAGCTCTAGGTGTTGGGACAGGCACAGGTCACTCTATTTTCCCATCAGGAAGAAGAATTAACCACAGGCTCAGCCTGCCACCCGGGACCAGAATAGGGCCTGAAGCAATCCTGCGCTTTTGCGGCCAGCTCCCAAGAAAGCGAGTTGTAAAATGGAGCTCAGGGGCACTGTAATTCACAAACCTGCAGACTTATAAATGATAACTCTCGTCCACAAATATATTGAGGGAAGGCAACGAAGAGGAGTTGAAAGCAAGGCAGAATTGCAGGAAACAGATTTCAGGAGGGAGATTCGAATCGCCTTTAAAGCACAGGAAAAGCGGCAAAACCTCGACAATGATGCCCTTGGCCAAAAAGGGCGTATGCGTTTTTTCCTGAATATATTCAGGAAAAAACGCATACGCCCTTTTTGGCCAACCAAGCAACCTGGAAAGGCAAATCAGCGCTACAAAGAAGTCTCGCTTCCCATCGGTCAAAAGGGCCCTGCTGAATAAAGTGTCAAAACCAGAAATGCAGGACAGGCCATGGAGAAATGGGAGCCTTGCTACGCTGATGGGCGGGACGTAAATTGCCAACAGCCACTCTGGAGAAGTGTACGGTATGTCCTGAAACATCTAAAAAACTCAGCTTAGAGAGCATAGGGCACTTCCACTCTTGGGCGTGTAAATTGGGAAAACTAAAAATCAGCAAGACACAGGCACCCCAAAGTTTAGGGCTGCTCTGTTGAAAAGAACCTCCACTTCGTTACACCTTAAATATCCCAGGAAAGAGAAAAATGGATAAAGAAGTTGTGGTCCTTATGTACAATGGAATATCACTCAGCCATGAAATCAACGTCATAAGGCTAGTAGCAGCATGATGAGTGGATTTAGGTACGACAATTCTAAGTGAAATAAGTCACACAGAAAAAGACACTTATCATAAGATATCACTTATAGAGGGAATGTAAACCCGCTACCCTTGAACTGAATTACAAAACAGAACAGAGACACACGTTTAGAAAACACACTATGGCTGCTTAACGGTAAAGGTGAGGTGGGGTGATGCATAAAGCAAGGGATTCAAATTAGCTCAGATACCGTTCCAAAAACCCAATAGGTAATAGACAAGACCTACTCCTTGCTCAGTGAATTGGACTCAACACCCCCTATTCACCGCCCAAGAATATATCTGACTAGTAAGAATCTTAAAACCTATGTATTGATATCTCTCTGTAAGTGAGTCAAGTGGGTGTAAAGCGGCAGAAACACAGCAGTGAAAAGCAGCTAAACCCCATTATAAAAATCAATTACTTTTAAACACCCGTGAAACAAAGACAGTGAAAGAGAGAGAAATTCTTACAAAATTCGTTCAGGGGCTGTGATGCCACCTGGATTAACCATATCTAGACCCACAGCTGATTGAGACATAAGGATGGACACTCATGGGGCTGAGAGGTTTGGTGAGGTTGGGTGAGGAAACGCAGATCCTTTAAAGTAATACTGCGTGGTACCCATCCCATGGGTCCCAAATCTCCAGGTTCAAGGGCATCTTCCTACATCTAAAACATGCATGAGAAACCCAGAAGACGGTACACCGTGTGATCGGGAAAGGTTTCTAAAACGCACCTCATTTCTCATCTCCTTGTGCTCGGGTTCGCCATTCCAGCCGCTTCACTAGCAATCTGCCTCCTTGGAGAATCAGCACCTTTAACCTCCTGTTCCGTACAGGTTGCAATTTGTCCTGAGGATGAACGGGAAGAGGGGGAACCAATGAGAGACTAGGTCTAGGTGTTGGGACAGGCACAGGTCACTCTATTTTCCCATCAGGAAGAAGAATTAACCACAGGCTCAGCCTGCCGCCCGGGACCAGAATAGGGCCTGAAGCAATCCTGCGCTTTTATGGCCAGCTCCCAAGAAAGCGAGTTGAAAAATGGAGCTCAGGGGCACTGCAATTCACAAACCTGCAGACTTATAAATGATAACTCTTGTCCACAAATATATTAAGGGAAGGCAACGAAGAGGATTTGAAAGCAAGGCAGAATTGCAGGAAATACATTTCAGGAGGGAGATTCGAATCGCCTTTAAAGCACAGGAAAAGCGGCAAAACCTCGACAATGATGCCCTTGGCCAAAAAGGGCGTATGCGTTTTTTCCTGAATATATTCAGGAAAAAACGCATACGCCCTTTTTGGCCAAACAAGCAACCTGGAAAGGCAAATCAGCGCTACAAAGAAGTCTCGCTTCCCATCGGTCAAAAGGGCCCTTCTGAATAAAGTGTCCAAACCAGAAATGCAGGACAGGCCATGGAGAAATGGGAGCCTTGCTACGCTGATGGGCGGGACGTAAATTGCCAACAGCCACTCTGGAGAAGTGTACGGTATGTCCTGAAACATCTAAAAAACTCAGCTTAGAGAGCATAGGGCACTTCCACTCATGGGCGTAAAAATTGGAAAAATTAAAAATCAGCAAGACACAGGCACCCCAAAGTTTAGGGCTGCTCTGTTGAAAAGAACCGCCACTTCGTTACACCTTAAATATCCCAGGAAAGACAAAAATGGATAAAGAAGTTGTGGTCCTTAGGTACAATAGAATATCACTCAGCCATGAAATCAACGTCATAATGCTAGTAGCAGCAAGATGAGTGGATTTAGGTAGGACGATTTTAAATGAAATAAGTCACACAGAAAATGACACTTATCATAAGATATCACTTATAGAGGGAATGTAAAAACCGCTACCCTTGAACTGAATTACAAAACAGAGCAGAGTCACACGTTTAGAAAGCACACTAGGACTGCTTAAGGGGAAAGGTGAGGTGGTGTGATGCATAAAACAAGCTTTTCAAATTAGCTCAGATATTGTTCCATAAACCCATTAGGTAATAGACAAGACCTACTCCTTGCTCAGTGAATTGGACTCAACACCCCCTATTCACCGCCCAAGAATATATCTGACTAGTAAGAATCTTAAAACCTATGTATTGATATCTCTCTGTAAGTGAGTCAAGTGGGTGAAAAGCGGGAGAAACACAGCAGTGAAAAGCAGCTAAACCTCAATATAAAAATCAATTACTTTTAAAAACCCGTGAAACACAGACAGTGAAAGAGAGAGTAATTCTTACAAAATTCGTTCAGGGGCTGTGATGCCACCTGGATTGACCATATCTAGACCCACAGCTGATTAAGACATAAGGGTGGACACTCATGGGGCTGAGAGGTTTGGTGAGGTTGGGTGAGGAAACGCAGAACCTTTAAAGTAATACTGCGTGCTACCCATCCCATGGATCCCAAATCTCCAGGTTCAAGGGCATCTTCCTACATGGAAAACATGCATGAGAAACCCAGAAGACGGTACACCGTGTGATCGGCAAAGGTTTCTAAAACGCACCTCATTTCTCATCTCCTTGTGCTCGGGTTCGCCATTCCAGCCGCTTCACTAGCAATCTGCCTCCTTGGAGAATCAGCAACTTTAACCTCCTGTTCCGTACAGGTTGCAATTTGTCCTGAGGATGAACAGGAAGAGGGGGAACCAATGAGAGACTAGGTCTAGGTTTTGGGACAGGCACAGGCCACTCTATTTTCCCATCAGGAAGAAGAATTAACCACAGGCTCAGCCTGCCGCCCGGGACCAGAATAGGGCCTGAAGCAATCCTGCGCTTTTGCGGCCAGCTCCCAAGAAAGCGACTTGAAAAATGGAGCTCAGGGGCACTGCAATTCACAAACCTGCAGACTTATAAATGATAACTCTCGTCCACAAATATATTGAGGGAAGGCAACGAAGAGCAGTTGAAAGCAAAGCAGAATTGCAGGAAACATATTTCAGGAGGGAGATTCGAATCGCATTTAAAGCACAGGAAAAGCGGCAAAACCTCGACAATGATGCCCTTGGCCAAAAAGGGCGTATGCGTTATTTCCTTAATATACTCAGGAAAAAACGCATACGCCCGTTTTGGTCAACCAAGCAACCTGGAAAGGCAAATCAGCACTACAAAGAAGTCTCGCTTCTCATCGGTCAAAAGGGCCCTGCTGAATAAAGTGTCAAAACCAGAAATGCAGGACAGCCCATGGAGAAATGGGAGCCTTGCTACACTGATGGGCGGGACGTAAATTGCCAACAGCCACTCTGGAGAAGTGTACGGTATGTCCTGAAACATCTAAAAAGCTCAACTTAGAGAGCATAGGGCACTTCCACTCATGGGCGTATAAATTGGGAAAATTAAAAATCAGCAAGACACAGGCACCCCAAAGTTTAGGGCTGCTCTGTTGAAAAGAACCTCCACTTCGTTACACCTTAAATATCCCAGGAAAGAGAAAAATGGATAAAGAAGTTGTGGTCCTTATGTACAATGGAATATCACTCAGCCATGAAATCAACGTCATAAGGTTAGTAGCAGCATGATGAGTGGATTTAGGTACGACGATTCTAAGTGAAATAAGTCACACAGAAAAAGAAACTTATCATAAGATATCACTTATAGAGGGAATGTAAAAACCACTGCCCTTGAACTGAATTACAAAACAGAACAGAGACACACGTTTAGAAAACACACTATGGCTGCTTAACGGGAAAGGTGAGGTGGGGTGATGCATAAAACAAGGGTTTCAAATTAGCTCAGATACCGTTCCTTAAACCCAATAGGTAATAGACAAGACCTACTCCTTGCTCAGTGAATTGGACTCAACACCCCCTATTCACCGCCCAAGAATATATCTGACTAGTAAGAATCTTAAAACCTATGTATTGATATCTCTCTGTAAGTGAGTCAAGTGGGTGTAAAGCGGCAGAAACACAGCAGTGAAAAGCAGCTAAACCCCATTATAAAAATCAATTACTTTTAAAAACCCGTGAAACAAAGACAGTGAAAGAGAGAGAAATTCTTACAAAATTCGTTCAGGGGCTGTGATGCCACCTGGATTGACCATATCTAGACCCACAGCTGATTGAGACATAAGGGTGGACATTCATGGGGCTGAGAGGTTTGGTGAGGTTGGGTGAGGAAACGCAGACCCTTTAAAGTAATACTGCGTGGTACCCATCCCATGGGTCCCAAATCTCCAGGTTCAAGGGCATCTTCCTACATCGAAAACATGCATGAGAAACCCAGAAGACGGTACACCGTGTGATCGGGAAAGGTTTCTAAAACGCACCTCATTTCTCATCTCCTTGTGCTCGGGTTCGCCATTCCAGCCGCTTCACTAGCAATCTGCCTCCTTGGAGAATCAGCACCTTTAACCTCCTGTTCCGTACAGGTTGCAATTTGTCCTGAGGATGAACAGGAAGAGGGGGAACCAATGAGAGACTAGGTCTAGGTGTTGGGACAGGCACAGGTCACTCTATTTTCCCATCAGGAAGAAGAATTAACCACAGGCTCAGCCTGCCGCCCGGGACCAGAATAGGGCCTGAAGCAATCCTGCGCTTTTGCGGCCTGCTCCCAAGAAAGCGAGTTGAAAAATGGAGCTCAGGGGCACTGCATTTCACAAACCTGCAGACTTATAAATGATAACTCTCGTCCACAAATATATTGAGGGAAGGCAACGAAGAGGAGTTGAAAGCAAGGCAGAATTGCAGGAAACAGATTTCAGGAGGGAGATTCGAATCGCCTTTAAAGCACAGGAAAAGCGGCAAAACCTCGACAATGATGCCCTTGGCCAAAAAGGGCGTATGCGTTTTTTCCTGAATATATTCAGGAAAAAACGCATACGCCCTTTTTGGCCAACCAAGCAACCTGGAAAGGCAAATCAGCGCTACAAAGAAGTCTCGCTTCCCATCGGTCAAAAGGGCCCTGCTGAATAAAGTGTCAAAACCAGAAATGCAGGACAGGCCATGGAGAAATGGGAGCCTTGCTACGCTGATGGGCGTGACGTAAATTGCCAACAGCCACTCTGGAGAAGTGTACGGTATGTCCTGAAACATCTAAAAAACTCAGCTTAGAGAGCATAGGGCACTTCCACTCATGGGCGTATAAATTGGGAAAACTAAAAATCAGCAAGACACAGGCACCCCAAAGTTTAGGGCTGCTCTGTTGAAAAGAACCTCCACTTCGTTACACCTTAAATATCCCAGGAAAGAGAAAAATGGATAAAGAAGATGTGGCCCTTATGTACAATGGAATATCACTCAGCCATGAAATCAACGTCATAAGGCTAGTAGCAGCATGATGAGTGGATTTACGTACGTCGAGTCTAAGTGAAATAAGTCACACAGAAAAAGACACTTATCATAAGATATCACTTATAGAGGGAATGTAAAAACCGCTACCCTTGAACTGAATTACAAAACAGAACAGACACACATTTAGAAAACACACTATGGCTGCTTAACGGTAAAGGTGAGGTGGGGTGATGCATAAAACAAGGGTTTCAAATTAGCTCAGATACCGTTCCATAAACCCAATAGGTAATAGACAAGACCTACTCCTTGCTCAGTGAATTGGACTCAACACCCCCTATTCACCGCCCAAGAATATATCTGACTAGTAAGAATCTTAAAACCTATGTATTGATATCTCTCTGTAAGTGAGTCAAGTGGGTGTAAAGCGGCAGAAACACAGCAGTGAAAAGCAGCTAAACCCCATTATAAAAATCAATTACTGCAGAAGAAAGGATAAATGACCTGGAAGATAAAATGGTGGAAATAACTACTGCAGAGCAGGATAAAGAAAAAAGAATGAAAAGAACTGAGGACAGTCTCAGAGACCTCTGGGACAACATTAAACGCGCCAACATTCGAATTATAGGGGTCCCAGAAGAAGAAGAGAAAAAGAAAGGGACTGAGAAGATATTTGAAGAGATTATAGTTGAAAACTTCCCTAATATGGGAAAGGAAATAGTTAATCAAGTCCTGGAAGCACAGAGAGTCCCATACAGGATAAACCCAAGGAGAAACACACCAAGACACATATTAATCAAACTGTCAAAAATTAAATATAAGGAAAACATATTAAAGGCAGCAAGGGAAAAAAAACAAATAACACACAAGGGAATCCCCATAAGGTTAACATCTGATCTTTCAGCAGAAACTCTGCAAGCCAGAAGGGAGTGGCAGGATATACTTAAAGTGATGAAGGAGAAAAACCTGCAACCAAGATTACACTACCCAGCAGGGATCTCATTCAGATTCGATGGAGAAATTAAAACCTTTACAGACAAGCAAAAGCTGAGAGAGTTCAGCACCACCAAACCAGCTTTACAACAAATGCTAAAGGAACTTCTCTAGGCAAGAAACACAAGAGAAGGAAAACACCTACAATAACAAACCCAAAACATTTAAGAAAATGGGAATAGGAACATACATATCGATAATTACCTTGAATGTAAATGGATTAAATGCTCCCACCAAAAGACACAGGCTGGCTGAATGGATACAAAAACAAGACCCATATATATGCTGTCTACAAGAGACCCACTTCAGACCTAGAGACACATATAGACTGAAAGTGAGGGGATGGAAAAAGATATTCCATGCAAATGGAAATCAAAAGAAAGCTGGAGTAGCAATTCTCATATCAGACAAAATAGACTTTAAAATAAAGACTATTACAAGAGACAAAGAAGGACACTATATAATGATCAAGGGATCGATACAAGAGGAAGGTATAACAATTGTAAATATTTATGCACCCAACATAGGAGCACCTCAATACATAAGGCAAATACTAACAGCCATAAAAGGGGAAATCGACAGCAACACAATCATAGTAGGGGACTTTAACACCCCACTTTCACCAATGGACAGATCATCCAAAATGAAAATAAATAAGGAAACACAAGCTTTAAATGATACATTAAACAAGATGGACTTAATTGATATTTATAGGACATTCCATCCAAAAACAACAGAATACACATTTTTCTCAAGTGCTCATGGAACATTCTCCAGGATAGATCATATCTTGGGTCACAAATCAAGCCTTGGTAAATTTAAGAAAATTGAAATCGTATCAAGTATCTTTTCCGACCACAACGCTATGAGACTAGATATCAATTACAGGAAAAGACCTGTAAAAAATACAAACACATGGAGGCTACACAATACATTACTTAATAACGAAGTGATCACTGAAGAAATCAAAGGGGAAATCAAAAAATACCTAGAAACAAATGACAATGAAGATACGACGACCCAAAACCTATGGGACGCAGCAAAAGCAGTGCTAAGAGGGAAGTTTATAGCAATACAAGCCTACCTCAAGAAACAGGAAACATCTCGAATAAACAACCTAACCTTGCACCTAAAGCAATTAGAGAAAGAAGAACAAAAAAACCCCAAAGCCAGCAGAAGGAAAGAAATTATAAAGATCAGGTCAGAAATAAATGAAAAAGAAATGAAGGAAACAATAGCAAAAATCAATGAAACTAAAAGCTGGTTCTTTGAGAAGATAAACAAAATTGATAAACCATTAGCCAGACTCATCAAGAGAAAAAGGGAGAAGACTCAGATCAATAGAATTAGAAATGAAAAAGGAGAAGTAACCACTGACACTGCAGAAATACAAAAGATCATGAGAGAATACTACAAGCAACTCTATGCCAATAAAATGGACAACCTGGAAGAAATGGACAGATTCTTAGAAATGCACAAACTGCCGAGACTGAACCAGGAAGAAATAGAAAATATGAACAGACCAATCACAAGCACTGAAATTGAAACTGTGATTAAAAACCTTCCAACAAACAAAAGCCCAGGACCAGATGGCTTCACAGGTGAATTCTATCAAACATTTAGAGAAGAGCTAACACCTATCCTTCTCAAACTCTTCCAAAATATTGCAGAGGGAGGAACACTCCCAAACTCATTCTACGAGGCCACTATCACCCTGATACCAAAACCAGACAAAGATGTCACAAAGAAAGAAAACTACAGGCCAATATCACTGATGAACCTAGATGCAAAAATCCTCAACAAAATACTAGCAAACAGAATCCAACAGCACATTAAAAGGATCATACACCATGATCAAGTGGGGTTTATCCCAGGAATGCAAGGATTCTTCAATATACGCAAATCAATCAATGTGATACATCATATTAACAAACTGAAGGAGAAAAACCATATGATCATCTCAATAGATGCAGAGAAAGCTTTCGACAAAATTCAACACCCATTTATGATAAAAGCCCTGCAGAAAGTAGGCATAGAGGGAACTTTCCTCAACATAATAAAGGCCATATATGACAAACCCACAGCCAACATTGTCCTCAATGGTGAAAAACTGAAACCATTTCCACTAAGATCAGGAACAAGACAAGGTTGCCCACTCTCACCACTATTATTCAACATAGTTTTGGAAGTGTTAGCCACAGCAATCAGAGAAGACAAAGAAATAAAAGGAATCCAAATCGGAAAAGAAGAAGTAAAGCTGTCACTATTTGCAGATGACATGATACTATACATATAGAATCCTAAAGATGCTACCAGAAAACTCCTAGAGTTAATCAATGAATTTGGTAAAGTAGCAGGATACAAAATTAATGCACAGAAATCTCTTGCATTTCTATACACTAATGACGAAAAATCTGAAAGTGAAATTAAGAAAACACTCCCATTTACCATTGCAACAAAAAGAATAAAATATCTAGGAATAAACCTACCTAAGGAGACAAAAGACCTGTATGCAGAAAATTATAAGACACTGATGAAAGAAATTAAAGATGATACAAATAGATGGAGAGATATACCATGTTCCTGGATTGGAAGAATCAACATTGTGAAAATGACTCTACTACCCAAAGCAATCTACAGATTCAATGCAATCCCTATCAAACTACCACTGGCATTTTTCACAGAACTAGAACAAAAAATTTCACAATTTGTATGGAAACACAAAAGACCCCGAATAGCCAAAGCAATCTTGAGAACGAAAAATGGAGCTGGGGGAATCAGGCTCCCTGACTTCAGACTATATTACAAAGCTTCAGTAATCAAGACAGTTTGGTACTGGCACAAAAACAGAAATATAGATCAATGGAACAGGATAGAAAGCCCAGAGATAAACCCACACACATATGGACACCTTATTTTTGATAAAGGAGGCAAGCATATACAGTGGAGAAAAGACAGCCTCTTCAATAAGTGGTGCTGGGAAAATTGGACAGGTACATGTAAAAGTATGAAAATAGAACACTCCCTGACACCATGCACAAAAATAAACTCAAAATGGATTAAAGACCTAAGTGTAAGGGCAGACACTATCAAACTCTTAGAGGAAAACATAGGCAGAACACTCTATGACATACATCACAGCAAGATTCTTTTTGACCCAGCTCCCAGAGAAATGGAAATAAGAACACAAATAAACAAATGGGACCTAATGAAACTTAAAAGCTTTTGCACAGCAAAGGAAACCATAAACAAGACCAAAAGACAACCATCAGAATGGGAGAAAATATTTGCAAATGAAGCAACTGACAAAGGATTAATCTCCAAGATTTACAAGCAGCTCATGCAGCTCAATAACAAAAAAACGAACAACCCAATCCAAAAATGGGCCGAAGACCTAAATAGACATTTCTCCAAAGAAGATATACAGATGGCCTACAGACACATGAAAGAATGCTCAACATCATTAATCATTAGAGAAATGCAAATCAAAACTACAATGAGATATCATCTCACACCGGTCAGAATGGCCATCATCAAAAAATCTAGAAACAATAAATGCTGGAGAGGGTGTGGAGGAAAGGGAACACTCTTGCACTGTTGGTGGGAATGTAAATTGATACAGCCACTATGGAGAACAGTATGGAGGTTCCTTAAAAAACTACAAATAGAACTACCATACGACCCAGCAATCCCACTACTGGGCATATACCCTGAGAAAACCATAGGTCAAAAAGAGTCATGTACCAAAATGTTCATTGCAGCTCTATTTACAATAGCCAGGACATGGAAGCAATCTAAATGTCCATCGACAGATGAATGGATGAAGAAGATGTGGCACATATATACAATGGAATATTACTCAGCCATAAAAAGAAATGAAATGGAGGTATTTGTAATGAGGTGGATGGAGTTAGAGTCTGTCATACAGAGTGAAGTAAGTCAGAAAGAGAAAAACAAATACAGTATGCTAACACATATATACGGAATCTAAGGGGAAAAAAAAAAAAAAAAAAAAAAGGCCATGAAGAACCTAGTGGCAAGACGGGAATAAAGACACAGACCTACTAGAGAACGGACTTGAGGATATGGGGAGGGGGTGGGGTGAGATGTGACAGGGTAAGAGAGTGTCATGGACATATATACACTACCAAATGTAAAATAGATAACTAGTGGGAAGCAGCCGCATAGCACAGGGAGATCAGCTCGGTGCTTTGTGACCACCTAGAGGGATGGGATGGGGAGGGTGGGAGGGAGGGAGATGCAAGAGGGAAGAGAAATGGGAACATATTGTATATGTATAACTGATTCACTTTGTTATAAAGCAGAAGCTAACACACCATTGTAAGGCAATTATACTTCAATAAAGATGTTAAAAAAAAAAAAATCAATTACTTTTAAAAACCCGTGAAACAAAGACAGTGAAAGAGAGAGAAATTCTTACAAAATTCGTTCAGGGGCTGTGATGACACCTGGATTGACCATATCTAGACCCACAGCTGATTGAGACATAAGGGTGGACACTCATGGGGCTGAGAGGTTTGGTGAGGTTGGGTGAGGAAACGCAGACCCTTTAAAGTAATACTGCGTGGTACCCATCCCATGGGTCCCAAAACTCCAGGTTCAAGGGCATCTTCCTACATGGAAAACATGCATGAGAAACCCAGAAGACGGTACACCGTGTGATCGGGAAAGGTTTCAAAAACGCACCTCATTTCTCATCTCCTTGTGCTCGGGTTCGCCATTCCAGCCGCTTCACTAGCAATCTGCCTCCTTGGAGAATCAGCACCTTTAACTTCCTGTTCCGTACAGGTTGCAATTTGTCCTGAGGATGAACAGGAAGAGGGGGAACCAATGAGAGACTAGGTCTAGGTGTTGGGACAGGCACAGGTCACTCTATTTTCCCATCAGGAAGAAGAATTAACCACAGGCTCAGCCTGCCGCCCGGGACCAGAATAGGGCCTGAAGCAATCCTGCGCTTTTGCGGCCAGCTCCCAAGAAAGCGAGTTGAAAAATGGAGCTCAGGGGCACTGCATTTCACAAACCTGCAGACTTATAAATGATAACTCTCGTCCACAAATATATTGAGGGAAGGCAACGAAGAGGAGTTGAAAGCAAGGCAGAATTGCAGGAAACAGATTTCAGGAGGGAGATTCGAATCGCATTTAAAGCACAGGAAAAGCGGCAAAACCTCGACAATGATGCCCTTGGCCAAAAAGGGCGTATGCGTTATTTCCTTAATATACTCAGGAAAAAACGCATACGCCCTTTTTGGTCAACCAAGCAACCTGGAAAGGCAAATCAGCACTACAAAGAAGTCTCGCTTCTCATCGGTCAAAAGGGCCCTGCTGAATAAAGTGTCAAAACCAGAAATGCAGGACAGCCCATGGAGAAATGGGAGCCTTGCTACGCTGATGGGCGGGACGTAAATTGCCAACAGCCACTCTGGAGAAGTGTACGGTATGTCCTGAAACATCTAAAAAGCTCAACTTAGAGAGCATAGGGCACTTCCACTCATGGGCGTATAAATTGGGAAAACTAAAAATCAGCAAGACACAGGCACCCCAAAGTTTAGGGCTGCTCTGTTGAAAAGAACCTCCACTTCGTTACACCTTAAATATCCCAGGAAAGAGAAAAATGGATAAAGAAGTTGTGGTCCTTATGTACAATGGAATATCACTCAGCCATGAAATCAACGTCATAAGGCTAGTAGCAGCATGATGAGTGGATTTAGGTACAACGATTCTAAGTGAAATAAGTCACACAGAAAAAGACACTTATCATAAGATATCACTTATAGAGGGAATGTAAAAACCGCTACCCTTGAACTGAATTACAAAACAGAACAGAGACACACGTTTAGAAAACACACTATGGCTGCTTAACGGTAAAGGTGAGGTGGGGTGATGCATAAAACAAGGGTTTCAAATTAGCTCAGATACCGTTCCATAAACCCAATAGGTAATAGACAAGACCTACTCCTTGCTCAGTGAATTGGACTCAACACCCCCTATTCACCGCCCAAGAATATATCTGACTAGTAAGAATCTTAAAACCTATGTATTGATATCTCTCTGTAAGTGAGTCAAGTGGGTGTAAAGCGGCAGAAACACAGCAGTGAAAAGCAGCTAAACCCCATTATAAAAATCAATTACTTTTAAAAACACGTGAAACAGACAGTGAAAGAGAGAGAAATTCTTACAAAATTCGTTCAGGGGCTGTGATGCCACCTGGATTGACCATATCTAGACCCACAGCTGATTGAGACATAAGGGTGGACACTGATGGGGCTGAGAGGTTTGGTGAGGTTGGGTGAGGAAACGCAGACCCTTTAAAGTAATACTGCGTGGTACCCATCCCATGGGTCCCAAATCTCCAGGTTCAAGGGCATCTTCCTACATCGAAAACATGCATGAGAAACCCAGAAGACGGTACACCGTGTGATCGGGAAAGGTTTCTAAAACGCACCTCATTTCTCATCTCCTTGTTCTCGGGTTCGCCATTCCAGCCGCTTCACTAGCAATCTGCCTCCTTGGAGAATCAGCACCTTTAACCTCCTGTTCCGTACAGGTTGCAATTTGTCCTGAGGATGAACAGGAAGAGGGGGAACCAATGAGAGACTAGCTCTAGGTGTAGGGACAGGCACAGGTCACTCTATTTTCTCATCAGGAAGAAGAATTAACCACAAGCTCAGCCTGCCGGCCGGAACCAAAATAGAGCCTGAAGCAATCCTGCGCTTTTGCGGCCAGCTCCCAAGAAAGCGAGTTGAAAAATGGAGCTCAGGGGCACTGCAATTCACAAACCTGCAGACTTATAAATGATAACTCTCGTCCACAAATATATTGAGGGAAGGCAAAGAAGAGGATTTGAAAGCAAGGCAGAATTGCAGGAAACACATTTCAGGAGGGAGATTCGAATCGCCTTTAAAGCACAGGAAAAGCGGCAAAACCTCGACAATGACGCCCTTGGCCAAAAAGGGCGTATGCGTTTTTTCCTGAATATATTCAGGAAAAAACGCATACGCCCTTTTTGGCCAACCAAGCAACCTGGAAAGGCAAATCAGCGCTACAAAGAAGTCTCGCTTCCCATCGGTCAAAAGGACCCTGCTGAATAAAGTGTCAAAACCAGAAAGGCAGGACAGGCCATGGAGAAACGGGAGCCTTGCTACGCTGATGGGCGGGACGTAAATTGCCAACAGCCACTCTGGAGAAGTGTACGGTATGTCCTGAAACATCTCAAAAACTCAGCTTAGAGAGCATAGGGCAATTCCACACATGGGCGTATAAATTGGGAAAACTAAAAATCAGCAAGACACAGGCATCTCAAAGTTTAGGGCTGCTCTGTTGAAAAGAACCTCCACTTCGTTACACATTAAATATCCCAGGAAAGAGAAAAATGGATAAAGAAGTTGTGGTTCTTATGTACAATGGAATATCACTCAGCCATGAAATCAACGTCATAAGGCTAGTAGCAGCATGATGAGTGGATTTAGGTACGATGATTCTAAGTGAAATAAGTCACACAGAAAAAGACACTTATCATAAGATATCACTTATAGAGGGAATGTAAAAACCGCTACCCTTGAACTGAATTACAAAACAGAACAGAGACACACGTTTAGAAAACACACTATGGCTGCTTAACGGTAACGGTGAGGTGGGGTGATGCATAAAACAAGGGTTTCAAATTAGCTCAGATACCGTTCCATAAACACAATAGGTAATAGACAAGACCTACTCCTTGCTCAGTGAATTGGACTCAACACCCCCTATTCACCGCCCAAGAATATGTCTGACTAGTAAGAATCTTAAAACCTATGTATTGATATCTCTCTGTAAGTGAGTCAAGTGGGTGTAAAGCGGCATAAACACAGCAGTGAAAAGCACCTAAACCCCATTATAAAAGTCAATTACTTTTAAAAACCCGTGAAACAAAGACAGTGAAAGAGAGAGAAATTCTTACACAATTCGTTCAGGGGCTGTGATGCCACCTGGATTGACCATATCTAGACCCACAGCTGACTGAGACATAAGGGTGGACACTCTTGGGGCTGAGAGGTTTGGTGAGGTTGGGTGAGGAAACGCAGACCCTTTAAAGTAATACTGCGTGGTACCCATCCCATGGGTCCCAAATCTCCAGGTTCAAGGGCATCTTCCTACATCGAAAACATGCATGAGAAACCCAGAAGATGGTACACCGTGTGATCGGGAAAGGTTTCCAAAACGCACCTCATTTCTCATCTCCTTGTTCTCGGGTTCGCCATTCCAGCCGCTTTACTAGCAATCTGCCTCCTTGGAGAATCAGCACCTTTAACCTCCTGTTCCGTACAGGTTGCAATTTGTCCTGAGGATGAACAGGAAGAGGGGGAACCAATGAGAGACTAGGTCTAGGTGTTGGGACAGGCACAGGTCACTCTATTTTCCCATCAGGAAGAAGAATTAACCACAGGCTCAGCCTGCCGCCCGGGACCAGAATAGGGCCTGAAGCAATCCTGCGCTTTTGCGGCCAGCTCCCAAGAAAGCGAGTTGAAAAATGGAGCTCAGGGGCACTGCATTTCACAAACCTGCAGACTTATAAATGATAACTCTCGTCCACAAATATATTGAGGGAAGGCAACGAAGAGGAGTTGAAAGCAAGGCAGAATTGCAGGAAACAGATTTCAGGAGGGAGATTCGAATCGCATTTAAAGCACAGGAAAAGCGGCAAAACCTCGACAATGATGCCCTTGGCCAAAAAGGGCGTATGCGTTATTTCCTTAATATACTCAGGAAAAAACGCATACGCCCTTTTTGGTCAACCAAGCAACCTGGAAAGGCAAATCAGCACTACAAAGAAGTCTCGCTTCTCATCGGTCAAGAGGACCCTGCTGAATAAAGTGTCAAAACCAGAAATGCAGGACAGCCCATGGAGAAATGGGAGCCTTGCTACGCTGATGGGCGGGACGTAAATTGCCAACAGCCACTCTGGAGAAGTGTACGGTATGTCCTGAAACATCTAAAAAGCTCAACTTAGAGAGCATAGGGCACTTCCACTCATGGGCGTATAAATTGGGAAAACTAAAAATCAGCAAGACACAGGCACCCCAAAGTTTAGGGCTGCTCTGTTGAAAAGAACCTCCACTTCGTTACACCTTAAATATCCCAGGAAAGAGAAAAATGGATAAAGAAGTTGTGGTCCTTATGTACAATGGAATATCACTCAGCCATGAAATCAACGTCATAAGGTTAGTAGCAGCATGATGAGTGGATTTAGGTACGACGATTCTAAGTGAAATAAGTCACACAGAAAAAGAAACTTATCATAAGATATCACTTATAGAGGGAATGTAAAAACCACTGCCCTTGAACGGAATTACAAAACAGAACAGAGACACACGTTTAGAAAACACACTATGGCTGCTTAACGGGAAAGGTGAGGTGGGGTGATGCATAAAACAAGGGTTTCAAATTAGCTCAGATACCGTTCCTTAAACCCAATAGGTAATAGACAAGACCTACTCCTTGCTCAGTGAATTGGACTCAACACCCCCTATTCACCGCCCAAGAATATATCTGACTAGTAAGAATCTTAAAACCTATGTATTGATATCTCTCTGTAAGTGAGTCAAGTGGGTGTAAAGCGGCAGAAACACAGCAGTGAAAAGCAGCTAAACCCCATTATAAAAATCAATTACTTTTAAAAACCCGTGAAACAAAGAGAGTGAAAGAGAGAGAAATTCTTACACAATTCGTTCAGGGGCTGTGATGCCACCTGGATTGACCATATCTAGACCAACAGCTGATTGAGACATAAGGGTGGACATTCATGGGGCTGAGAGGTTTGGTGAGGTTGGGTGAGGAAACGCAGACCCTTTAAAGTAATACTGCGTGGTACCCATCCCATGGGTCCCAAATCTCCAGGTTCAAGGGCATCTTCCTACATCGAAAACATGCATGAGAAACCCAGAAGACGGTACACCGTGTGATCGGGAAAGGTTTCTAAAACGCCCCTCATTTCTCATCTCCTTGTGCTCGGGTTCGCCATTCCAGCCGCTTCACTAGCAATCTGCCTCCTTGGAGAATCAGCACCTTTAACCTCCTGTTCCGTACAGGTTGCAATTTGTCCTGAGGATGAACAGGAAGAGGGGGAACCAATGAGAGACTAGGTCTAGGTGTTGGGACAGGCACAGGTCACTCTATTTTCCCATCAGGAAGAAGAATTAACCACAGGCTCAGCCTGCCGCCCGGGACCAGAATAGGGCCTGAAGCAATCCTGCGCTTTTGCGACCAGCTCCCAAGAAAGCGAGTTGAAAAATGGAGCTCAGGGGCACTGCATTTCACAAACCTGCAGACTTATAAATGATAACTCTCGTCCACAAATATATTGAGGGAAGGCAACGAAGAGGAGTTGAAAGCAAGGCAGAATTGCAGGAAACAGATTTCAGGAGGGAGATTCGAATCGCATTTAAAGCACAGGAAAAGCGGCAAAACCTCGACAATGATGCCCTTGGCCAAAAAGGGCGTATGCGTTATTTCCTTAATATACTCAGGAAAAAACGCATACGCCCTTTTTGGTCAACCAAGCAACCTGGAAAGGCAAATCAGCACTACAAAGAAGTCTCGCTTCTCATCGGTCAAGAGGACCCTGCTGAATAAAGTGTCAAAACCAGAAATGCAGGACAGCCCATGGAGAAATGGGAGCCTTGCTACGCTGATGGGCGGGACGTAAATTGCCAACAGCCACTCTGGAGAAGTGTACGGTATGTCCTGAAACATCTAAAAAGCTCAACTTAGAGAGCATAGGGCACTTCCACTCATGGGCGTATAAATTGGGAAAACTAAAAATCAGCAAGACACAGGCACCCCAAAGTTTAGGGCTGCTCTGTTGAAAAGAACCTCCACTTCGTTACACCTTAAATATCCCAGGAAAGAGAAAAATGGATAAAGAAGTTGTGGTCCTTATGTACAATGGAATATCACTCAGCCATGAAATCAACGTCATAAGGCTAGTAGCAGCATGATGAGTGGATTTAGGTACAACGATTCTAAGTGAAATAAGTCACACAGAAAAAGACACTTATCATAAGATATCACTTATAGAGGGAATGTAAAAACCGCTACCCTTGAACTGAATTACAAAACAGAACAGAGACACACGTTTAGAAAACACACTATGGCTGCTTAACGGTAAAGGTGAGGTGGGGTGATGCATAAAACAAGGGTTTCAAATTAGCTCAGATACCGTTCCATAAACCCAATAGGTAATAGACAAGACCTACTCCTTGCTCAGTGAATTGGACTCAACACCCCCTATTCACCGCCCAAGAATATATCTGACTAGTAAGAATCTTAAAACCTATGTATTGATATCTCTCTGTAAGTGAGTCAAGTGGGTGTAAAGCGGCAGAAACACAGCAGTGAAAAGCAGCTAAACCCCATTATAAAAATCAATTACTTTTAAAAACACGTGAAACAAAGACAGTGAAAGAGAGAGAAATTCTTACAAAATTCGTTCAGGGGCTGTGATGCCACCTGGATTGACCATATCTAGACCCACAGCTGATTGAGACATAAGGGTGGACACTGATGGGGCTGAGAGGTTTGGTGAGGTTGGGTGAGGAAACGCAGACCCTTTAAAGTAATACTGCGTGGTACCCATCCCATGGGTCCCAAATCTCCAGGTTCAAGGGCATCTTCCTACATCGAAAACATGCATGAGAAACCCAGAAGACGGTACACCGTGTGATCGGGAAAGGTTTCTAAAACGCACCTCATTTCTCATCTCCTTGTTCTCGGGTTCGCCATTCCAGCCGCTTCACTAGCAATCTGCCTCCTTGGAGAATCAGCACCTTTAACCTCCTGTTCCGTACAGGTTGCAATTTGTCCTGAGGATGAACAGGAAGAGGGGGAACCAATGAGAGACTAGCTCTAGGTGTAGGGACAGGCACAGGTCACTCTATTTTCTCATCAGGAAGAAGAATTAACCACAAGCTCAGCCTGCCGGCCGGAACCAAAATAGAGCCTGAAGCAATCCTGCGCTTTTGCGGCCAGCTCCCAAGAAAGCGAGTTGAAAAATGGAGCTCAGGGGCACTGCAATTCACAAACCTGCAGACTTATAAATGATAACTCTCGTCCACAAATATATTGAGGGAAGGCAAAGAAGAGGATTTGAAAGCAAGGCAGAATTGCAGGAAACACATTTCAGGAGGGAGATTCGAATCGCCTTTAAAGCACAGGAAAAGCGGCAAAACCTCGACAATGACGCCCTTGGCCAAAAAGGGCGTATGCGTTTTTTCCTGAATATATTCAGGAAAAAACGCATACGCCCTTTTTGGCCAACCAAGCAACCTGGAAAGGCAAATCAGCGCTACAAAGAAGTCTCGCTTCCCATCGGTCAAAAGGACCCTGCTGAATAAAGTGTCAAAACCAGAAAGGCAGGACAGGCCATGGAGAAACGGGAGCCTTGCTACGCTGATGGGCGGGACGTAAATTGCCAACAGCCACTCTGGAGAAGTGTACGGTATGTCCTGAAACATCTCAAAAACTCAGCTTAGAGAGCATAGGGCAATTCCACACATGGGCGTATAAATTGGGAAAACTAAAAATCAGCAAGACACAGGCATCTCAAAGTTTAGGGCTGCTCTGTTGAAAAGAACCTCCACTTCGTTACACATTAAATATCCCAGGAAAGAGAAAAATGGATAAAGAAGTTGTGGTTCTTATGTACAATGGAATATCACTCAGCCATGAAATCAACGTCATAAGGCTAGTAGCAGCATGATGAGTGGATTTAGGTACGATGATTCTAAGTGAAATAAGTCACACAGAAAAAGACACTTATCATAAGATATCACTTATAGAGGGAATGTAAAAACCGCTACCCTTGAACTGAATTACAAAACAGAACAGAGACACACGTTTAGAAAACACACTATGGCTGCTTAACGGTAACGGTGAGGTGGGGTGATGCATAAAACAAGGGTTTCAAATTAGCTCAGATACCGTTCCATAAACACAATAGGTAATAGACAAGACCTACTCCTTGCTCAGTGAATTGGACTCAACACCCCCTATTCACCGCCCAAGAATATGTCTGACTAGTAAGAATCTTAAAACCTATGTATTGATATCTCTCTGTAAGTGAGTCAAGTGGGTGTAAAGCGGCATAAACACAGCAGTGAAAAGCACCTAAACCCCATTATAAAAGTCAATTACTTTTAAAAACCCGTGAAACAAAGACAGTGAAAGAGAGAGAAATTCTTACACAATTCGTTCAGGGGCTGTGATGCCACCTGGATTGACCATATCTAGACCCACAGCTGACTGAGACATAAGGGTGGACACTCTTGGGGCTGAGAGGTTTGGTGAGGTTGGGTGAGGAAACGCAGACCCTTTAAAGTAATACTGCGTGGTACCCATCCCATGGGTCCCAAATCTCCAGGTTCAAGGGCATCTTCCTACATCGAAAACATGCATGAGAAACCCAGAAGATGGTACACCGTGTGATCGGGAAAGGTTTCCAAAACGCACCTCATTTCTCATCTCCTTGTTCTCGGGTTCGCCATTCCAGCCGCTTTACTAGCAATCTGCCTCCTTGGAGAATCAGCACCTTTAACCTCCTGTTCCGTACAGGTTGCAATTTGTCCTGAGGATGAACAGGAAGAGGGGGAACCAATGAGAGACTAGGTCTAGGTGTTGGGACAGGCACAGGTCACTCTATTTTCCCATCAGGAAGAAGAATTAACCACAGGCTCAGCCTGCCGCCCGGGACCAGAATAGGGCCTGAAGCAATCCTGCGCTTTTGCGGCCAGCTCCCAAGAAAGCGAGTTGAAAAATGGAGCTCAGGGGCACTGCATTTCACAAACCTGCAGACTTATAAATGATAACTCTCGTCCACAAATATATTGAGGGAAGGCAACGAAGAGGAGTTGAAAGCAAGGCAGAATTGCAGGAAACAGATTTCAGGAGGGAGATTCGAATCGCATTTAAAGCACAGGAAAAGCGGCAAAACCTCGACAATGATGCCCTTGGCCAAAAAGGGCGTATGCGTTATTTCCTTAATATACTCAGGAAAAAACGCATACGCCCTTTTTGGTCAACCAAGCAACCTGGAAAGGCAAATCAGCACTACAAAGAAGTCTCGCTTCTCATCGGTCAAGAGGACCCTGCTGAATAAAGTGTCAAAACCAGAAATGCAGGACAGCCCATGGAGAAATGGGAGCCTTGCTACGCTGATGGGCGGGACGTAAATTGCCAACAGCCACTCTGGAGAAGTGTACGGTATGTCCTGAAACATCTAAAAAGCTCAACTTAGAGAGCATAGGGCACTTCCACTCATGGGCGTATAAATTGGGAAAACTAAAAATCAGCAAGACACAGGCACCCCAAAGTTTAGGGCTGCTCTGTTGAAAAGAACCTCCACTTCGTTACACCTTAAATATCCCAGGAAAGAGAAAAATGGATAAAGAAGTTGTGGTCCTTATGTACAATGGAATATCACTCAGCCATGAAATCAACGTCATAAGGTTAGTAGCAGCATGATGAGTGGATTTAGGTACGACGATTCTAAGTGAAATAAGTCACACAGAAAAAGAAACTTATCATAAGATATCACTTATAGAGGGAATGTAAAAACCACTGCCCTTGAACGGAATTACAAAACAGAACAGAGACACACGTTTAGAAAACACACTATGGCTGCTTAACGGGAAAGGTGAGGTGGGGTGATGCATAAAACAAGGGTTTCAAATTAGCTCAGATACCGTTCCTTAAACCCAATAGGTAATAGACAAGACCTACTCCTTGCTCAGTGAATTGGACTCAACACCCCCTATTCACCGCCCAAGAATATATCTGACTAGTAAGAATCTTAAAACCTATGTATTGATATCTCTCTGTAAGTGAGTCAAGTGGGTGTAAAGCGGCAGAAACACAGCAGTGAAAAGCAGCTAAACCCCATTATAAAAATCAATTACTTTTAAAAACCCGTGAAACAAAGAGAGTGAAAGAGAGAGAAATTCTTACACAATTCGTTCAGGGGCTGTGATGCCACCTGGATTGACCATATCTAGACCAACAGCTGATTGAGACATAAGGGTGGACATTCATGGGGCTGAGAGGTTTGGTGAGGTTGGGTGAGGAAACGCAGACCCTTTAAAGTAATACTGCGTGGTACCCATCCCATGGGTCCCAAATCTCCAGGTTCAAGGGCATCTTCCTACATCGAAAACATGCATGAGAAACCCAGAAGACGGTACACCGTGTGATCGGGAAAGGTTTCTAAAACGCCCCTCATTTCTCATCTCCTTGTGCTCGGGTTCGCCATTCCAGCCGCTTCACTAGCAATCTGCCTCCTTGGAGAATCAGCACCTTTAACCTCCTGTTCCGTACAGGTTGCAATTTGTCCTGAGGATGAACAGGAAGAGGGGGAACCAATGAGAGACTAGGTCTAGGTGTTGGGACAGGCACAGGTCACTCTATTTTCCCATCAGGAAGAAGAATTAACCACAGGCTCAGCCTGCCGCCCGGGACCAGAATAGGGCCTGAAGCAATCCTGCGCTTTTGCGGCCAGCTCCCAAGAAAGCGAGTTGAAAAATGGAGCTCAGGGGCACTGCATTTCACAAACCTGCAGACTTATAAATGATAACTCTCGTCCACAAATATATTGAGGGAAGGCAACGAAGAGGAGTTGAAAGCAAGGCAGAATTGCAGGAAACAGATTTCAGGAGGGAGATTCGAATCGCATTTAAAGCACAGGAAAAGCGGCAAAACCTCGACAATGATGCCCTTGGCCAAAAAGGGCGTATGCGTTATTTCCTTAATATACTCAGGAAAAAACGCATACGCCCTTTTTGGTCAACCAAGCAACCTGGAAAGGCAAATCAGCACTACAAAGAAGTCTCGCTTCTCATCGGTCAAAAGGGCCCTGCTGAATAAAGTGTCAAAACCAGAAATGCAGGACAGCCCATGGAGAAATGGGAGCCTTGCTACGCTGATGGGCGGGACGTAAATTGCCAACAGCCACTCTGGAGAAGTGTACGGTATGTCCTGAAACATCTAAAAAGCTCAACTTAGAGAGCATAGGGCACTTCCACTCATGGGCATATAAATTGGGAAAACTAAAAATCAGCAAGACACAGGCACCCCAAAGTTTAGGGCTGCTCTGTTGAAAAGAACCTCCACTTCGTTACACCTTAAATATCCCAGGAAAGAGAAAAATGGATAAAGAAGTTGTGGTCCTTATGTACAATGGAATATCACTCAGCCATGAAATCAACGTCATAAGGTTAGTAGCAGCATGATGAGTGGATTTAGGTACGACGATTCTAAGTGAAATAAGTCACACAGAAAAAGAAACTTATCATAAGATATCACTTATAGAGGGAATGTAAAAACCACTGCCCTTGAACGGAATTACAAAACAGAACAGAGACACACGTTTAGAAAACACACTATGGCTGCTTAACGGGAAAGGTGAGGTGGGGTGATGCATAAAACAAGGGTTTCAAATTAGCTCAGATACCGTTCCTTAAACCCAATAGGTAATAGACAAGACCAACTCCTTGCTCAGTGAATTGGACTCAACACCCCCTATTCACCGCCCAAGAATATATCTGACTAGTAAGAATCTTAAAACCTATGTATTGATATCTCTCTGTAAGTGAGTCAAGTGGGTGTAAAGCGGCAGAAACACAGCAGTGAAAAGCAGCTAAACCCCATTATAAAAATCAATTACTTTTAAAAACCCGTGAAACAAAGACAGTGAAAGAGAAAGAAATTCTTACACAATTCGTTCAGGGGCTGTGATGCCACCTGGATTGACCATATCTAGACCAACAGCTGATTGAGACATAAGGGTGGACATTCATGGGGCTGAGAGGTTTGGTGAGGTTGGGTGAGGAAACGCAGACCCTTTAAAGTAATACTGCGTGGTACCCATCCCATGGGTCCCAAATCTCCAGGTTCAAGGGCATCTTCCTACATCGAAAACATGCATGAGAAACCCAGAAGACGGTACACCGTGTGATCGGGAAAGGTTTCTAAAACGCCCCTCATTTCTCATCTCCTTGTGCTCGGGTTCGCCATTCCAGCCGCTTCACTAGCAATCTGCCTCCTTGGAGAATCAGCACCTTTAACCTCCTGTTCCGTACAGGTTGCAATTTGTCCTGAGGATGAACAGGAAGAGGGGGAACCAATGAGAGACTAGGTCTAGGTGTTGGGACAGGCACAGGTCACTCTATTTTCCCATCAGGAAGAAGAATTAACCACAGGCTCAGCCTGCCGCCCGGGACCAGAATAGGGCCTGAAGCAATCCTGCGCTTTTGCGGCCAGCTCCCAAGAAAGCGAGTTGAAAAATGGAGCTCAGGGGCACTGCATTTCACAAACCTGAAGACTTATAAATGATAACTCTCGTCCACAAATATATTGAGGGAAGGCAACGAAGAGGAGTTGAAAGCAAGGCAGAATTGCAGGAAACAGATTTCAGGAGGGAGATTCGAATCTCCTTTAAAGCACAGGAAAAGCGGCAAAACCTCGACAATGACGCCCTTGGCCAAAAAGGGCGTATGCGTTTTTTCCTGAATATATTCAGGAAAAAACGCATACGCCCTTTTTGGCCAACCAAGCAACCTGGAAAGGCAAATCAGCACTACAAAGAAGTCTCGTTTCTCATCGGTCAAAAGGGCCCTGCTGAATAAAGTGTCAAAACCAGAAATGCAGGACACGCCATGGAGAAATGGGAGCCTAGCTATGCTGATGGGCGGGACGTAAATTGCCAACAGCCACTCTGGAGAAGTGTACGGTATGTCCTGAAACATCTAAAAAACTCAACTTAGAGAGCATAGGACACTTCCACTCATGGGCGTATAAATTGGGAAAACTAAAAATCAGAAAGACACAGGCACCCCAAAGTTTAGGGCTGCTCTGTTGAAAAGAACCTCCACTATGTTACACCTTAAATATCCCAGGAAATAGAAAAATGGATAAAGAAGTTGTGGTCCTTATGTACAATGGAATATCACTCAGCCATGAAATCAACGTCATAAGGCTAGTAGCAGCATGATGAGTGGATTTAGGTACAACGATTCTAAGTGAAATAAGTCACACAGAAAAAGACACTTATCATAAGATATCACTTATAGAGGGAATGTAAAAACCGCTACCCTTGAACTGAATTACAAAACAGAACAGAGACACACGTTTAGAAAACACACTATGGCTGCTTAACGGTAAAGGTGAGGTGGGGTGATGCATAAAACAAGGGTTTCAAATTAGCTCAGATACCGTTCCATAAACCCAATAGGTAATAGACAAGACCTACTCCTTGCTCAGTGAATTGGACTCAACACCCCCTATTCACCGCCCAAGAATATATCTGACTAGTAAGAATCTTAAAACCTATGTATTGATATCTCTCTGTAAGTGAGTCAAGTGGGTGTAAAGCGGCAGAAACACAGCAGTGAAAAGCAGCTAAACCCCATTATAAAAATCAATTACTTTTAAAAACACGTGAAACAAAGACAGTGAAAGAGAGAGAAATTCTTACAAAATTCGTTCAGGGGCTGTGATGCCACCTGGATTGACCATATCTAGACCCACAGCTGATTGAGACATAAGGGTGGACACTGATGGGGCTGAGAGGTTTGGTGAGGTTGGGTGAGGAAACGCAGACCCTTTAAAGTAATACTGCGTGGTACCCATCCCATGGGTCCCAAATCTCCAGGTTAAAGGGCATCTTCCTACATCGAAAACATGCATGAGAAACCCAGAAGACGGTACACCGTGTGATCGGGAAAGGTTTCTAAAACGCACCTCATTTCTCATCTCCTTGTTCTCGGGTTCGCCATTCCAGCCGCTTCACTAGCAATCTGCCTCCTTGGAGAATCAGCACCTTTAACCTCCTGTTCCGTACAGGTTGCAATTTGTCCTGAGGATGAACAGGAAGAGGGGGAACCAATGAGAGACTAGCTCTAGGTGTAGGGACAGGCACAGGTCACTCTATTTTCTCATCAGGAAGAAGAATTAACCACAAGCTCAGCCTGCCGGCCGGAACCAAAATAGAGCCTGAAGCAATCCTGCGCTTTTGCGGCCAGCTCCCAAGAAAGCGAGTTGAAAAATGGAGCTCAGGGGCACTGCAATTCACAAACCTGCAGACTTATAAATGATAACTCTCGTCCACAAATATATTGAGGGAAGGCAAAGAAGAGGATTTGAAAGCAAGGCAGAATTGCAGGAAACACATTTCAGGAGGGAGATTCGAATCGCCTTTAAAGCACAGGAAAAGCGGCAAAACCTCGACAATGACGCCCTTGGCCAAAAAGGGCGTATGCGTTTTTTCCTGAATATATTCAGGAAAAAACGCATACGCCCTTTTTGGCCAACCAAGCAACCTGGAAAGGCAAATCAGCGCTACAAAGAAGTCTCGCTTCCCATCGGTCAAAAGGACCCTGCTGAATAAAGTGTCAAAACCAGAAAGGCAGGACAGGCCATGGAGAAACGGGAGCCTTGCTACGCTGATGGGCGGGACGTAAATTGCCAACAGCCACTCTGGAGAAGTGTACGGTATGTCCTGAAACATCTCAAAAACTCAGCTTAGAGAGCATAGGGCAATTCCACACATGGGCGTATAAATTGGGAAAACTAAAAATCAGCAAGACACAGGCATCTCAAAGTTTAGGGCTGCTCTGTTGAAAAGAACCTCCACTTCGTTACACATTAAATATCCCAGGAAAGAGAAAAATGGATAAAGAAGTTGTGGTTCTTATGTACAATGGAATATCACTCAGCCATGAAATCAACGTCATAAGGCTAGTAGCAGCATGATGAGTGGATTTAGGTACGACGATTCTAAGTGAAATAAGTCACACAGAAAAAGACACTTATCATAAGATATCACTTATAGAGGGAATGTAAAAACCGCTACCCATGAACTGAATTACAAAACAGAACAGAGACACACGTTTAGAAAACACACTATGGCTGCTTAACGGTAACGGTGAGGTGGGGTGATGCATAAAACAAGGGTTTCAAATTAGCTCAGATACCGTTCCATAAACCCAATAGGTAATAGACAAGACCTACTCCTTGCTCAGTGAATTGGACTCAACACCCCCTATTCACCGCCCAAGAATATGTCTGACTAGTAAGAATCTTAAAACCTATGTATTGATATCTCTCTGTAAGTGAGTCAAGTGGGTGTAAAGCGGCATAAACACAGCAGTGAAAAGCACCTAAACCCCATTATAAAAGTCAATTACTTTTAAAAACCCGTGAAACAAAGACAGTGAAAGAGAGAGAAATTCTTACACAATTCGTTCAGGGGCTGTGATGCCACCTGGATTGACCATATCTAGACCCACAGCTGACTGAGACATAAGGGTGGACACTCTTGGGGCTGAGAGGTTTGGTGAGGTTGGGTGAGGAAACGCAGACCCTTTAAAGTAATACTGCGTGGTACCCATCCCATGGGTCCCAAATCTCCAGGTTCAAGGGCATCTTCCTACATCGAAAACATGCATGAGAAACCCAGAAGATGGTACACCGTGTGATCGGGAAAGGTTTCCAAAACGCACCTCATTTCTCATCTCCTTGTTCTCGGGTTCGCCATTCCAGCCGCTTTACTAGCAATCTGCCTCCTTGGAGAATCAGCACCTTTAACCTCCTGTTCCGTACAGGTTGCAATTTGTCCTGAGGATGAACAGGAAGAGGGGGAACCAATGAGAGACTAGGTCTAGGTGTTGGGACAGGCACAGGTCACTCTATTTTCCCATCAGGAAGAAGAATTAACCACAGGCTCAGCCTGCCGCCCGGGACCAGAATAGGGCCTGAAGCAATCCTGCGCTTTTGCGGCCAGCTCCCAAGAAAGCGAGTTGAAAAATGGAGCTCAGGGGCACTGCATTTCACAAACCTGCAGACTTATAAATGATAACTCTCGTCCACAAATATATTGAGGGAAGGCAACGAAGAGGAGTTGAAAGCAAGGCAGAATTGCAGGAAACATATTTCAGGAGGGAGATTCGAATCGCATTTAAAGCACAGGAAAAGCGGCAAAACCTCGACAATGATGCCCTTGGCCAAAAAGGGCGTATGCGTTATTTCCTTAATATACTCAGGAAAAAACGCATACGCCCTTTTTGGTCAACCAAGCAACCTGGAAAGGCAAATCAGCACTACAAAGAAGTCTCGCTTCTCATCGGTCAAGAGGACCCTGCTGAATAAAGTGTCAAAACCAGAAATGCAGGACAGCCCATGGAGAAATGGGAGCCTTGCTACGCTGATGGGCGGGACGTAAATTGCCAACAGCCACTCTGGAGAAGTGTACGGTATGTCCTGAAACATCTAAAAAGCTCAACTTAGAGAGCATAGGGCACTTCCACTCATGGGCGTATAAATTGGGAAAACTAAAAATCAGCAAGACACAGGCACCCCAAAGTTTAGGGCTGCTCTGTTGAAAAGAACCTCCACTTCGTTACACCTTAAATATCCCAGGAAAGAGAAAAATGGATAAAGAAGTTGTGGTCCTTATGTACAATGGAATATCACTCAGCCATGAAATCAACGTCATAAGGTTAGTAGCAGCATGATGAGTGGATTTAGGTACGACGATTCTAAGTGAAATAAGTCACACAGAAAAAGAAACTTATCATAAGATATCACTTATAGAGGGAATGTAAAAACCACTGCCCTTGAACTGAATTACAAAACAGAACAGAGACACACGTTTAGAAAACACACTATGGCTGCTTAACGGGAAAGGTGAGGTGGGGTGATGCATAAAACAAGGGTTTCAAATTAGCTCAGATACCGTTCCTTAAACCCAATAGGTAATAGACAAGACCTACTCCTTGCTCAGTGAATTGGACTCAACACCCCCTATTCACCGCCCAAGAATATATCTGACTAGTAAGAATCTTAAAACCTATGTATTGATATCTCTCTGTAAGTGAGTCAAGTGGGTGTAAAGCGGCAGAAACACAGCAGTGAAAAGCAGCTAAACCCCATTATAAAAATCAATTACTTTTAAAAACCCGTGAAACAAAGACAGTGAAAGAGAGAGAAATTCTTACACAATTCGTTCAGGGGCTGTGATGCCACCTGGATTGACCATATCTAGACCAACAGCTGATTGAGACATAAGGGTGGACATTCATGGGGCTGAGAGGTTTGGTGAGGTTGAGTGAGGAAACGCAGACCCTTTAAAGTAATACTGCGTGGTACCCATCCCATGGGTCCCAAATCTCCAGGTTCAAGGGCATCTTCCTACATCGAAAACATGCATGAGAAACCCAGAAGACGGTACACCGTGTGATCGGGAAAGGTTTCTAAAACGCACCTCATTTCTCATCTCCTTGTGCTCGGGTTCGCCATTCCAGCCGCTTCACTAGCAAAATGCCTCCTTGGAGAATCAGCACCTTTAACCTCCTGTTCCGTACAGGTTGCAATTTGTCCTGAGGATGAACAGGAAGAGGGGGAACCAATGAGAGACTAGGTCTAGGTGTTGGGACAGGCACAGGTCACTCTATTTTCCCATCAGGAAGAAGAATTAACCACAGGCTCAGCCTGCCGCCCGGGACCAGAATAGGGCCTGAAGCAATCCTGCGCTTTTGCGGCCAGCTCCCAAGAAAACGAGTTGAAAAATGGAGCTCAGGGGCACTGCATTTCACAAACCTGAAGACTTATAAATGATAACTCTCGTCCACAAATATATTGAGGGAAGGCAACGAAGAGGAGTTGAAAGCAAGGCAGAATTGCAGGAAACAGATTTCAGGAGGGAGATTCGAATCGCCTTTAAAGCACAGGAAAAGCGGCAAAACCTCGACAATGATGCCCTTGGCCAAAAAGGGCCTATGCGTTTTTTCCTGAATATATTCAGGAAAAAACGCATACGCCCTTTTTGGCAAACCAAGCAACCTGGAAAGGCAAATCAGCACTACAAAGAAGTCTCGTTTCTCATCGGTCAAAAGGGCCCTGCTGAATAAAGTGTCAAAACCAGAAATGCAGGACACGCCATGGAGAAATGGGAGCCTTGCTACGCTGATGGGCGGGACGTAAATTGCCAACAGCCACTCTGGAGAAGTGTACGGTATGTCCTGAAACATCTAAAAAACTCAACTTAGAGAGCATAGGACACTTCCACTCATGGGCGTATAAATTGGGAAAACTAAAAATCAGAAAGACACAGGCACCCCAAAGTTTAGGGCTGCTCTGTTGAAAAGAACCTCCACTACGTTACACCTTAAATATCCCAGGAAAGACAAAAATGGATAAAGAAGTTGTGGTCATTATGTACAATAGAATATCACTCAGCCATGAAATCAACGTCATAATGCTAGTAGCAGCAAGATGAGTGGATTTAGGTAGGACGATTTTAAATGAAATAAGTCACACAGAAAATGACACTTATCATAAGATATCACTTATAGAGGGAATGTAAAAACCGCTACCCTTGAACTGAATTACAAAACAGAGCAGAGTCACACGTTTAGAAAGCACACTATGGCTGCTTAAGGGGAAAGGTGAGGTGGTGTGATGCATAAAACAAGCTTTTCAAATTAGCTCAGATATTGTTCCATAAACCCATTAGGTAATAGACAAGACCTACTCCTTGCTCAGTGAATTGGACTCAACACCCCCTATTCACCGCCCAAGAATATATCTGACTAGTAAGAATCTTAAAACCTATGTATTGATATCTCTCTGTAAGTGAGTCAAGTGGGTGAAAAGCGGGAGAAACACAGCAGTGAAAAGCAGCTAAACCTCAATATAAAAATCAATTACTTTTAAAAACCCGTGAAACAAAGACAGTGAAAAAGAGAGTAATTCTTACAAAATTCGTTCAGGGGCTGTGATGCCACCTGGATTGACCATATCTAGACCCACAGCTGATTAAGACATAAGGGTGGACACTCATGGGGCTGAGAGGTTTGGTGAGGTTGGGTGAGGAAACGCAGAACCTTTAAAGTAATACTGCGTGCTACCCATCCCATGGGTCCCAAATCTCCAGGTTCAAGGGCATCTTCCTACATGGAAAACATGCATGAGAAACCCAGAAGACGGTACACCGTGTGATCGGCAAAGGTTTCTAAAACGCACCTCATTTCTCATCTCCTTGTGCTCGGGTTCGCCATTCCATCCGCTTCACTAGCAATCTGCCTCCTTGGAGAATCAGCACCTTTAACCTCCTGTTCCGTACAGGTTGCAATTTGTCCTGAGGATGAACAGGAAGAGGGGGAACCAATGAGAGACTAGGTCTAGGTTTTGGGACAGGCACAGGCCACTCTATTTTCCCATCAGGAAGAAGAATTAACCACAGGCTCAGCCTGCCGCCCGGGACCAGAATAGGGCCTGAAGCAATCCTGCGCTTTTGCGGCCAGCTCCCAAGAAAGCGAGTTGAAAAATGGAGCTCAGGGGCACTGCAATTCACAAACCTGCAGACTTATAAATGATAACTCTCGTCCACAAAAATATTGAGGGAAGGCAACGAAGAGGATTTGAAAGCAAGGCAGAATTGCAGGAAATATATTTCAGGAGGGAGATTCGAATCGCCTTTAAAGCACAGGAAAAGCGGCAAAACCTCGACAATGACGCCCTTGGCCAAAAAGGGCGTATGCGTTTTTTCCTGAATATATTCAGGAAAAAATGCATACGCCCTTTTTGGCCAACCAAGCAACCTGGAAAGGCAAATCAGCGCTACAAAGAAGTCTCGCTTCCCATCGGTCAAAAGGGCCATGCTGAATAAAGTGTCAAAACCAGAAATGCAGGACCGGCCATGGAGAAACGGGAGCCTTGCTACGCTGATGGGCGGGACGTAAATTGCCAACAGCCACTCTGGAGAAGTGTACGGTATGTCCTGAAACATCTAAAAAACTCAGCTTAGAGAGCATAGGGCAATTCCACACATGGGCGTATAAATTGGGAAAACTAAAAATCAGCAAGACACAGGCATCTCAAAGTTTAGGGCTGCTCTGTTGAAAAGAACCTCCACTTCATTACACATTAAATATCCCAGGAAAGAGAAAAATGGATAAAGAAGTTGTGGTTCTTATGTACAATGGAATATCACTCAGCCATGAAATCAACGTCATAAGGCTAGTAGTAGCATGATGAGTGGATTTAGGTACGATGATTCTAAGTGAAATAAGTCACACAGAAAAAGACACTTATCATAAGATATCACTTATAGAGGGAATGTAAAAACCGCTACCCTTGAACTGAATTACAAAACAGAACAGAGACACACGTTTAGAAAACACACTATGGCTGCTTAACGGTAAAGGTGAGGTGGGGTGATGCATAAAACAAGGGTTTCAAATTAGCTCAGATACCGTTCCATAAACCCAATAGGTAATAGACAAGACCTACTCCTTGCTCAGTGAATTGGACTCAACACCCCCTATTCACCGCCCAAGAATATGTCTGACTAGTAAGAATCTTAAAACCTATGTATTGATATCTCTCTGTAAGTGAGTCAAGTGGGTGTAAAGCGGCATAAACACAGCAGAGAAAAGCACCTAAACCCCATTATAAAACTCAATTACTTTTAAAAACCCGTGAAACAAAGACAGTGAAAGAGAGAGAAATTCTTACACAATTCGTTCAGGGGCTGTGATGCCACCTGGATTGACCATATCTAGACCCACAGCTGACTGAGACATAAGGGTGGACACTCTTGGGGCTGAGAGGTTTGGTGAGGTTGGGTGAGGAAACGCAGACCCTTTAAAGTAATACTGCGTGGTACCCATCCCATGGGTCCCAAATCTCCAGGTTCAAGGGCATCTTCCTACATCGAAAACATGCATGAGAAACCCAGAAGATGGTACACCGTGTGATCGGGAAAGGTTTCCAAAACGCACCTCATTTCTCATCTCCTTGTTCTCGGGTTCGCCATTCCAGCCGCTTTACTAGCAATCTCCCTCCTTGGAGAATCAGCACCTTTAACCTCCTGTTCCGTACAGGTTGCAATTTGTCCTGAGGATGAACGGGAAGAGGGGGAACCAATGAGAGACTAGCTCTAGGTGTTGGGACAGGCACAGGTCACTCTATTTTCCCATCAGGAAGAAGAATTAACCACAGGCTCAGCCTGCCCCCAGGGACCAGAATAGGGCCTGAAGCAATCCTGCGCTTTTGCGGCCTGCTCCCAAGAAAGCGAGTTGAAAAATGGAGCTCAGGGGCACTGCATTTCACAAACCTGCAGACTTATAAATGATGACTCTCGTCCACAAATATATTGAGGGAAGGCAACGAAGAGGAGTTGAAAGCAAGGCAGAATTGCAGGAAACAGATTTCAGGAGGGAGATTCGAATCGCCTTTAAAGCACAGGAAAAGCGGCAAAACCTCGACAATGATGCCCTTGGCCAAAAAGGGCGTATGCGTTTTTTCCTGAATATATTCAGGAAAAACGCATACGCCCTTTTTGGCCAACCAAGCAACCTGGAAAGGCAAATCAGCGCTACAAAGAAGTCTCGCTTCCCATCGGTCAAAAGGGCCCTGCTGAATAAAGTGTCAAAACCAGAAATGCAGGACAGGCCATGGAGAAATGGGAGCCTTGCTACGCTGATGGGCGGGACGTAAATTGCCAACAGCCACTCTGGAGAAGTGTACGGTATGTCCTGAAACATCTAAAAAACTCAGCTTAGAGAGCATAGGGCACTTCCACTCATGGGCGTATAAATTGGGAAAACTAAAAATCAGCAAGACACAGGCACCCCAAAGTTTAGGGCTGCTCTGTTGAAAAGAACCTCCACTTCGTTACACCTTAAATATCCCAGGAAAGAGAAAAATGGATAAAGAAGATGTGGTCCTTATGTACAATGGAATATCACTCAGCCATGAAATCAACGTCATAAGGCTAGTAGCAGCATGATGAGTGGATTTACGTACGTCGAGTCTAAGTGAAATAAGTCACACAGAAAAAGACACTTATCATAAGATATCACTTATAGAGGGAATGTAAAAACCGCTACCCTTGAACTGAATTACAAAACAGAGCAGAGTCACACGTTTAGAAAGCACACTATGGCTGCTTAAGGGGAAAGGTGAGGTGGTGTGATGCATAAAACAAGCTTTTCAAATTAGCTCAGATATTGTTCCATAAACCCATTAGGTAATAGACAAGACCTACTCCTTGCTCAGTGAATTGGACTCAACACCCCCTATTCACCGCCCAAGAATATATCTGACTAGTAAGAATCTTAAAACCTATGTATTGATATCTCTCTGTAAGTGAGTCAAGTGGGTGAAAAGCGGGAGAAACACAGCAGTGAAAAGCAGCTAAACCTCAATATAAAACTCAATTACTTTTAAAAACCCGTGAAACAAAGACAGTGAAAGAGAGAGTAATTCTTACAAAATTCGTTCAGGGGCTGTGATGCCACCTGGATTGACCATATCTAGACCCACAGCTGATTAAGACATAAGGGTGGACACTCATGGGGCTGAGAGTTTTGGTGAGGTTGGGTGAGGAAACGCAGAACCTTTAAAGTAATACGGCCTGCTACCCATCCCATGGGTCCCAAATCTCCAGGTTCAAGGGCATCTTCCTACATGGAAAACATGCATGAGAAACCCAGAAGACGGTACACCGTGTGATCGGCAAAGGTTTCTAAAACGCACCTCATTTCTCATCTCCTTGTGCTCGGGTTCGCCATTCCAGCCGCTTCACTAGCAATCTGCCTCCTTGGAGAATCAGCACCTTTAACCTCCTGTTCCGTACAGGTTGCAATTTGTCCTGAGGATGAACAGGAAGAGGGGGAACCAATGAGAGACTAGGTCTAGGTTTTGGGACAGGCACAGGCCACTCTATTTTCCCATCAGGAAGAAGAATTAACCACAGGCTCAGCCTGCCGCCCGGGACCAGAATAGGGCCTGAAGCAATCCTGCGCTTTTGCGGCCAGCTCCCAAGAAAGCGAGTTGAAAAATGGAGCTCAGGGGCACTGCAATTCACAAACCTGCAGACTTATAAATGATAACTCTCGTCCACAAATATATTGAGGGAAGGCAACGAAGAGGACTTGAAAGCAAGGCAGAATTGCAGGAAATATATTTCAGGAGGGAGATTCGAATCGCCTTTACAGCACAGGAAAAGCGGCAAAACCTCGACAATGACGCCCTTGGCCAAAAAGGGCGTATGCGTTTTTTCCTGAATATATTCAGGAAAAAATGCATACGCCCTTTTTAGCCAACCAAGCAACCTGGAAAGGCAAATCAGCGCTACAAAGAAGTCTCGCTTCCCATCGGTCAAAAGGACCCTGCTGAATAAAGTGTCAAAACCAGAAATGCAGGACAGGCCATGGAGAAACGGGAGCCTTGCTACGCTGATGGGCGGGACGTAAATTGCCAAGAGCCACTCTGGAGAAGTGTACGGTATGTCCTGAAACATCTAAAAAACTCAGCTTAGAGAGCATAGGGCAATTCCACACATGGGCGTATAAATTGGGAAAACTAAAAATCAGCAAGACACAGGCATCTCAAAGTTTAGGGCTGATCTGTTGAAAAGAACCTCCACTTCGTTACACATTAAATATCCCAGGAAAGAGAAAAATGGATAAAGAAGTTGTGGTTCTTATGTACAATGGAATATCACTCAGCCATGAAATCAACGTCATAAGGCTAGTAGCAGCATGATGAGTGGATTTAGGTACGATGATTCTAAGTGAAATAAGTCACACAGAAAAAGACACTTATCATAAGATATCACTTATAGAGGGAATGTAAAAACCGCTACCCTTGAACTGAATTACAAAACAGAACAGAGACACACGTTTAGAAAACACACTATGGCTGCTTAACGGTAAAGGTGAGGTGGGGTGATGCATAAAACAAGGGTTTCAAATTAGCTCAGATACCGTTCCATAAACACAATAGGTAATAGACAAGACCTACTCCTTGCTCAGTGAATTGGACTCAACACCCCCTATTCACCGCCCAAGAATATGTCTGACTAGTAAGAATCTTAAAACCTATGTATTGATATCTCTCTGTAAGTGAGTCAAGTGGGTGTAAAGCGGCATAAACACAGCAGAGAAAAGCACCTAAACCCCATTATAAAAGTCAATTACTTTTAAAAACCCGTGAAACAAAGACAGTGAAAGAGAGAGAAATTCTTACACAATTCGTTCAGGGGCTGTGATGCCACCTGGATTGACCATATCTCGACCCACAGCTGACTGAGACATAAGGGTGGACACTCTTGGGGCTGAGAGGTTTGGTGAGGTTGGGTGAGGAAACGCAGACCCTTTAAAGTAATACTGCGTGGTACCCATCCCATGGGTCCCAAATCTCCAGGTTCAAGGGCATCTTCCTACATCGAAAACATGCATGAGAAACCCAGAAGATGGTACACCGTGTGATCGGGAAAGGTTTCCAAAACGCACCTCATTTCTCATCTCCTTGTTCTCGGGTTCGCCATTCCAGCCGCTTTACTAGCAATCTCCCTCCTTGGAGAATCAGCACCTTTAATCTCCTGTTCCGTACAGGTTGCAATTTGTCCTGAGGATGAACAGGAAGAGGGGGAACCAATGAGAGACTAGGTCTAGGTGTTCGGACAGGCACAGGTCACTCTATTTTCCCATCAGGAAGAAGAATTAACCACAGGCTCAGCCTGCCGCCAGGGACCAGAATAGGGCCTGAAGCAATCCTGCGCTTTTGCGGCCTGCTCCCAAGAAAGCGAGTTGAAAAATGGAGCTCAGGGGCACTGCATTTCACAAACCTGCAGACTTATAAATGATAACTCTCGTCCACAAATATATTGAGGGAAGGCAACGAAGAGGAGTTGAAAGCAAGGCAGAATTGCAGGAAACAGATTTCAGGAGGGAGATTCGAATCGCCTTTAAAGCACAGGAAAAGCGGCAAAACCTCGACAATGATGCCCTTGGCCAAAAAGGGCGTATGCGTTTTTTCCTGAATATATTCAGGAAAAAACGCATACGCCCTTTTTGGCCAACCAAGCAACCTGGAAAGGCAAATCAGCGCTACAAAGAAGTCTCGCTTCCCATCGGTCAAAAGGGCCCTGCTGAATAAAGTGTCAAAACCAGAAATGCAGGACAGGCCATGGAGAAATGGGAGCCTTGCTACGCTGATGGGCGGGACGTAAATTGCCAACAGCCACTGTGGAGAAGTGTACGGTATGTCCTGAAACATCTAAAAAACTCAGCTTAGAGAGCATAGGGCACTTCCACTCATGGGCGTATAAATTGGGAAAACTAAAAATCAGCAAGACACAGGCACCCCAAAGTTTAGGGCTGCTCTGTTGAAAAGAACCTCCACTTCGTTACACCTTAAATATCCCAGGAAAGAGAAAAATGGATAAAGAAGATGTGGTCCTTATGTACAATGGAATATCACTCAGCCATGAAATCAACGTCATAAGGCTAGTAGCAGCATGATGAGTGGATTTACGTACGTCGAGTCTAAGTGAAATAAGTCACACAGAAAAAGACACTTATCATAAGATATCACTTATAGAGGGAATGTAAAAACCGCTACCCTTGAACTGAATTACAAAACAGAACAGAGACACACATTTAGAAAACACACTATGGCTGCTTAACGGTAAAGGTGAGGTGGGGTGATGCATAAAACAAGGGTTTCAAATTAGCTCAGATACCGTTCCATAAACCCAATAGGTAATAGACAAGACCTACTCCTTGCTCAGTGAATTGGACTCAACACCCCCTATTCACCGCCCAAGAATATATCTGACTAGTAAGAATCTTAAAACCTATGTATTGATATCTCTCTGTAAGTGAGTCAAGTGGGTGTAAAGCGGCAGAAACACAGCAGTGAAAAGCAGCTAAACCCCATTATAAAAATCAATTACTTTTAAAAACCCGTGAAACAAAGACAGTGAAAGAGAGAGAAATTCTTACAAAATTCGTTCAGGGGCTGTGATGCCACCTGGATTGACCATATCTAGACCCACAGCTGATTGAGACATAAGGGTGGACACTCATGGGGCTGAGAGGTTTGGTGAGGTTGGGTGAGGAAACGCAGACCCTTTAAAGTAATACTGCGTGGTACCCATCCCATGGGTCCCAAAACTCCAGGTTCAAGGGCATCTTCCTACATGGAAAACATGCATGAGAAACCCAGAAGACGGTACACCGTGTGATCGGGAAAGGTTTCTAAAACGCACCTCATTTCTCATCTCCTTGTGCTCGGGTTCGCCATTCCAGCCGCTTCACTAGCAATCTGCCTCCTTGGAGAATCAGCACCTTTAACCTCCTGTTCCGTACAGGTTGCAATTTGTCCTGAGGATGAACAGGAAGAGGGGGAACCAATGAGAGACTAGGTCTAGGTGTTGGGACAGGCACAGGTCACTCTATTTTCCCATCAGGAAGAAGAATTAACCACAGGCTCAGCCTGCCGCCCGGGACCAGAATAGGGCCTGAAGCAATCCTGCGCTTTTGCGGCCAGCTCCCAAGAAAGCGAGTTGAAAAATGGAGCTCAGGGGCACTGCATTTCACAAACCTGCAGACTTATAAATGATAACTCTCGTCCACAAATATATTGAGGGAAGGCAAAGAAGAGCAGTTGAAAGCAAGGCAGAATTGCAGGAAACATATTTCAGGAGGGAGATTCGAATCGCATTTAAAGCACAGGAAAAGCGGCAAAACCTCGACAATGATGCCCTTGGCCAAAAAGGGCGTATGCGTTATTTCCTTAATATACTCAGGAAAAAACGCATACGCCCTTTTTGGTCAACCAAGCAACCTGGAAAGGCAAATCAGCACTACAAAGAAGTCTCGCTTCTCATCGGTCAAAAGGGCCCTGCTGAATAAAGTGTCAAAACCAGAAATGCAGGACAGCCCATGGAGAAATGGGAGCCTTGCTACGCTGATGGGCGGGACGTAAATTGCCAACAGCCACTCTGGAGAAGTGTACGGTATGTCCTGAAACATCTAAAAAGCTCAACTTAGAGAGCATAGGGCACTTCCACTCATGGGCGTATAAATTGGGAAAACTAAAAATCAGCAAGACACAGGCACCCCAAAGTTTAGGGCTGCTCTGTTGAAAAGAACCTCCACTTCGTTACACCTTAAATATCCCAGGAAAGAGAAAAATGGATAAAGAAGTTGTGGTCCTTATGTACAATGGAATATCACTCAGCCATGAAATCAACGTCATAAGGTTAGTAGCAGCATGATGAGTGGATTTAGGTACGACGATTCTAAGTGAAATAAGTCACACAGAAAAAGAAACTTATCATAAGATATCACTTATAGAGGGAATGTAAAAACCACTGCCCTTGAACTGAATTACAAAACAGAACAGAGACACACGTTTAGAAAACACACTATGGCTGCTTAACGGGAAAGGTGAGGTGGGGTGATGCATAAAACAAGGGTTTCAAATTAGCTCAGATACCGTTCCTTAAACCCAATAGGTAATAGACAAGACCTACTCCTTGCTCAGTGAATTGGACTCAACACCCCCTATTCACCGCCCAAGAATATATCTGACTAGTAAGAATCTTAAAACCTATGTATTGATATCTCTCTGTAAGTGAGTCAAGTGGGTGTAAAGCGGCAGAAACACAGCAGTGAAAAGCAGCTAAACCCCATTATAAAAATCAATTACTTTTAAAAACCCGTGAAACAAAGACAGTGAAAGAGAGAGAAATTCTTACAAAATTCGTTCAGGGGCTGTGATGCCACCTGGATTGACCATATCTAGACCCACAGCTGATTGAGACATAAGGGTGGACACTCATGGGGCTGAGAGGTTTGGTGAGGTTGGGTGAGGAAACGCAGACCCTTTAAAGTAATACTGCGTGGTACCCATCCCATGGGTCCCAAAACTCCAGGTTCAAGGGCATCTTCCTACATCGAAAACATGCATGAGAAACCCAGAAGACGGTACACCGTGTGATCGGGAAAGGTTTCTAAAACGCACCTCATTTCTCATCTCCTTGTGCTCGGGTTCGCCATTCCAGCCGCTTCACTAGCAATCTGCCTCCTTGGAGAATCAGCACCTTTAACCTCCTGTTCCGTACAGGTTGCAATTTGTCCTGAGGATGAACAGGAAGAGGGGGAACCAATGAGAGACTAGGTCTAGGTGTTGGGACAGGCACAGGTCACTCTATTTTCCCATCAGGAAGAAGAATTAACCACAGGCTCAGCCTGCCGCCCGGGACCAGAATAGGGCCTGAAGCAATCCTGCGCTTTTGCGGCCAGCTACCAAGAAAGCGAGTTGAAAAATGGAGCTCAGGGGCACTGCATTTCACAAACCTGCAGACTTATAAATGATAACTCTCGTCCACAAATATATTGAGGGAAGGCAAAGAAGAGCAGTTGAAAGCAAGGCAGAATTGCAGGAAACATATTTCAGGAGGGAGATTCGAATCGCATTTAAAGCACAGGAAAAGCGGCAAAACCTCGACAATGATGCCCTTGGCCAAAAAGGGCGTATGCGTTATTTCCTTAATATACTCAGGAAAAAACGCATACGCCCTTTTTGGTCAACCAAGCAACCTGGAAAGGCAAATCAGCACTACAAAGAAGTCTCGCTTCTCATCGGTCAAAAGGGCCCTGCTGAATAAAGTGTCAAAACCAGAAATGCAGGACAGCCCATGGAGAAATGGGAGCCTTGCTACGCTGATGGGCGGGACGTAAATTGCCAACAGCCACTCTGGAGAAGTGTACGGTATGTCCTGAAACATCTAAAAAGCTCAACTTAGAGAGCATAGGGCACTTCCACTCATGGGCGTATAAATTGGGAAAACTAAAAATCAGCAAGACACAGGCACCCCAAAGTTTAGGGCTGCTCTGTTGAAAAGAACCTCCACTTCGTTACACCTTAAATATCCCAGGAAAGAGAAAAATGGATAAAGAAGTTGTGGTCCTTATGTACAATGGAATATCACTCAGCCATGAAATCAACGTCATAAGGTTAGTAGCAGCATGATGAGTGGATTTAGGTACGACGATTCTAAGTGAAATAAGTCACACAGAAAAAGAAACTTATCATAAGATATCACTTATAGAGGGAATGTAAAAACCACTGCCCTTGAACTGAATTACAAAACAGAACAGAGACACACGTTTAGAAAACACACTATGGCTGCTTAACGGGAAAGGTGAGGTGGGGTGATGCATAAAACAAGGGTTTCAAATTAGCTCAGATACCGTTCCTTAAACCCAATAGGTAATAGACAAGACCTACTCCTTGCTCAGTGAATTGGACTCAACACCCCCTATTCACCGCCCAAGAATATATCTGACTAGTAAGAATCTTAAAACCTATGTATTGATATCTCTCTGTAAGTGAGTCAAGTGGGTGTAAAGCGGCAGAAACACAGCAGTGAAAAGCAGCTAAACCCCATTATAAAAATCAATTACTGCAGAAGAAAGGATAAGTGACCTGGAAGATAAAATGGTGGAAATAACTACTGCAGAGCAGGATAAAGAAAAAAGAATGAAAAGAACTGAGGACAGTCTCAGAGACCTCTGGGACAACATTAAACGTGCCAACATTCGAATTATAGGGGTCCCAGAAGAAGAAGAGAAAAAGAAAGGGACTGAGAAGATATTTGAAGAGATTATAGTTGAAAACTTCCCTAATATGGGAAAGGAAATAGTTAATCAAGTCCTGGAAGCACAGAGAGTCCCATACAGGATAAACCCAAGGAGAAACACACCAAGACACATATTAATCAAACTGTCAAAAATTAAATATAAGGAAAACATATTAAAGGCAGCAAGGGAAAAAAAACAAATAACACACAAGGGAATCCCCATAAGGTTAACATCTGATCTTTCAGCAGAAACTCTGCAAGCCAGAAGGGAGTGGCAGGATATACTTAAAGTGATGAAGGAGAAAAACCTGCAACCAAGATTACACTACCCAGCAAGGATCTCATTCAGATTCGATGGAGAAATTAAAACCTTTACAGACAAGCAAAAGCTGAGAGAGTTCAGCACCACCAAACCAGCTTTACAACAAATGCTAAAGGAACTTCTCTAGGCAAGAAACACAAGAGAAGGAAAACACCTACAATAACAAACCCAAAACATTTAAGAAAATGGGAATAGGAACATACATATCGATAATTACCTTGAATGTAAATGGATTAAATGCTCCCACCAAAAGACACAGGCTGGCTGAATGGATACAAAAACAAGACCCATATATATGCTGTCTACAAGAGACCCACTTCAGACCTAGAGACACATATAGACTGAAAGTGAGGGGATGGAAAAAGATATTCCATGCAAATGGAAATCAAAAGAAAGCTGGAGTAGCAATTCTCATATCAGACAAAATAGACTTTAAAATAAAGACTATTACAAGAGACAAAGAAGGACACTATATAATGATCAAGGGATCGATACAAGAGGAAGGTATAACAATTGTAAATATTTATGCACCCAACATAGGAGCACCTCAATACATAAGGCAAATACTAACAGCCATAAAAGGGGAAATCGACAGCAACACAATCATAGTAGGGGACTTTAACACCCCACTTTCACCAATGGACAGATCATCCAAAATGAAAATAAATAAGGAAACACAAGCTTTAAATGATACATTAAACAAGATGGACTTAATTGATATTTATAGGACATTCCATCCAAAAACAACAGAATACACATTTTTCTCAAGTGCTCATGGAACATTCTCCAGGATAGATCATATCTTGGGTCACAAATCAAGCCTTGGTAAATTTAAGAAAATTGAAATCGTATCAAGTATCTTTTCCGACCACAACGCTATGAGACTAGATATCAATTACAGGAAAAGACCTGTAAAAAATACAAACACATGGAGGCTACACAATACATTACTTAATAACGAAGTGATCACTGAAGAAATCAAAGGGGAAATCAAAAAATACCTAGAAACAAATGACAATGAAGATACGACGACCCAAAACCTATGGGACGCAGCAAAAGCAGTGCTAAGAGGGAAGTTTATAGCAATACAAGCCTACCTCAAGAAACAGGAAACATCTCGAATAAACAACCTAACCTTGCACCTAAAGCAATTAGAGAAAGAAGAACAAAAAAACCCCAAAGCCAGCAGAAGGAAAGAAATTATAAAGATCAGGTCAGAAATAAATGAAAAAGAAATGAAGGAAACAATAGCAAAAATCAATGAAACTAAAAGCTGGTTCTTTGAGAAGATAAACAAAATTGATAAACCATTAGCCAGACTCATCAAGAGAAAAAGGGAGAAGACTCAGATCAATAGAATTAGAAATGAAAAAGGAGAAGTAACCACTGACACTGCAGAAATACAAAAGATCATGAGAGAATACTACAAGCAACTCTATGCCAATAAAATGGACAACCTGGAAGAAATGGACAGATTCTTAGAAATGCACAAACTGCCGAGACTGAACCAGGAAGAAATAGAAAATATGAACAGACCAATCACAAGCACTGAAATTGAAACTGTGATTAAAAACCTTCCAACAAACAAAAGCCCAGGACCAGATGGCTTCACAGGTGAATTCTATCAAACATTTAGAGAAGAGCTAACACCTATCCTTCTCAAACTCTTCCAAAATATTGCAGAGGGAGGAACACTCCCAAACTCATTCTACGAGGCCACTATCACCCTGATACCAAAACCAGACAAAGATGTCACAAAGAAAGAAAACTACAGGCCAATATCACTGATGAACCTAGATGCAAAAATCCTCAACAAAATACTAGCAAACAGAATCCAACAGCACATTAAAAGGATCATACACCATGATCAAGTGGGGTTTATCCCAGGAATGCAAGGATTCTTCAATATACGCAAATCAATCAATGTGATACATCATATTAACAAACTGAAGGAGAAAAACCATATGATCATCTCAATAGATGCAGAGAAAGCTTTCGACAAAATTCAACACCCATTTATGATAAAAGCCCTGCAGAAAGTAGGCATAGAGGGAACTTTCCTCAACATAATAAAGGCCATATATGACAAACCCACAGCCAACATTGTCCTCAATGGTGAAAAACTGAAACCATTTCCACTAAGATCAGGAACAAGACAAGGTTGCCCACTCTCACCACTATTATTCAACATAGTTTTGGAAGTGTTAGCCACAGCAATCAGAGAAGACAAAGAAATAAAAGGAATCCAAATCGGAAAAGAAGAAGTAAAGCTGTCACTATTTGCAGATGACATGATACTATACATAGAGAATCCTAAAGATGCTACCAGAAAACTCCTAGAGTTAATCAATGAATTTGGTAAAGTAGCAGGATACAAAATTAATGCACAGAAATCTCTTGCATTTCTATACACTAATGACGAAAAATCTGAAAGTGAAATTAAGAAAACACTCCCATTTACCATTGCAACAAAAAGAATAAAATATCTAGGAATAAACCTACCTAAGGAGACAAAAGACCTGTATGCAGAAAATTATAAGACACTGATGAAAGAAATTAAAGATGATACAAATAGATGGAGAGATATACCATGTTCCTGGATTGGAAGAATCAACATTGTGAAAATGACTCTACTACCCAAAGCAATCTACAGATTCAATGCAATCCCTATCAAACTACCACTGGCATTTTTCACAGAACTAGAACAAAAAATTTCACAATTTGTATGGAAACACAAAAGACCAGGAATAGCCAAAGCAATCTTGAGAACGAAAAATGGAGCTGGGGGAATCAGGCTCCCTGACTTCAGACTATATTACAAAGCTTCAGTAATCAAGACAGTTTGGTACTGGCACAAAAACAGAAATATAGATCAATGGAACAGGATAGAAAGCCCAGAGATAAACCCACACACATATGGACACCTTATTTTTGATAAAGGAGGCAAGCATATACAGTGGAGAAAAGACAGCCTCTTCAATAAGTGGTGCTGGGAAAATTGGACAGGTACATGTAAAAGTATGAAAATAGAACACTCCCTGACACCATGCACAAAAATAAACTCAAAATGGATTAAAGACCTAAGTGTAAGGGCAGACACTATCAAACTCTTAGAGGAAAACATAGGCAGAACACTCTATGACATACATCACAGCAAGATTCTTTTTGACCCAGCTCCCAGAGAAATGGAAATAAGAACACAAATAAACAAATGGGACCTAATGAAACTTAAAAGCTTTTGCACAGCAAAGGAAACCATAAACAAGACCAAAAGATAACCATCAGAATGGCAGAAAATATTTGCAAATGAAGCAACTGACAAAGGATTAATCTCCAAGATTTACAAGCAGCTCATGCAGCTCAATAACAAAAAAACGAACAACCCAATCCAAAAATGGGCCGAAGACCTAAATAGACATTTCTCCAAAGAAGATATACAGATGGCCTACAGACACATGAAAGAATGCTCAACATCATTAATCATTAGAGAAATGCAAATCAAAACTACAATGAGATATCATCTCACACCGGTCAGAATGGCCATCATCAAAAAATCTAGAAACAATAAATGCTGGAGAGGGTGTGGAGGAAAGGGAACACTCTTGCACTGTTGGTGGGAATGTAAATTGATACAGCCACTATGGAGAACAGTATGGAGGTTCCTTAAAAAACTACAAATAGAACTACCATACGACCCAGCAATCCCACTACTGGGCATATACCCTGAGAAAACCATAGGTCAAAAAGAGTCATGTACCAAAATGTTCATTGCAGCTCTATTTACAATAGCCAGGACATGGAAGCAATCTAAATGTCCATCGACAGATGAATGGATAAAGAAGATGTGGCACATATATACAATGGAATATTACTCAGCCATAAAAAGAAATGAAATGGAGGTATTTGTAATGAGGTGGATGGAGTTAGAGTCTGTCATACAGAGTGAAGTAAGTCAGAAAGAGAAAAACAAATACAGTATGCTAACACATATATACGGAATCTAAGGGGAAAAAAAAAAAAAAAAAAAAAAAAGGCCATGAAGAACCTAGTGGCAAGACGGGAATAAAGACACAGACCTACTAGAGAACGGACTTGAGGATATGGGGAGGGGGTGGGGTGAGATGTGACAGGGTAAGAGAGTGTCATGGACATATATACACTACCAAATGTAAAATAGATAACTAGTGGGAAGCAGCCGCATAGCACAGGGAGATCAGCTCGGTGCTTTGTGACCACCTAGAGGGATGGGATGGGGAGGGTGGGAGGGAGGGAGATGCAAGAGGGAAGAGAAATGGGAACATATTGTATATGTATAACTGATTCACTTTGTTATAAAGCAGAAGCTAACACACCATTGTAAGGCAATTATACTTCAATAAAGATGTTAAAAAAAAAAAAAATCAATTACTTTTAAAAACCCGTGAAACAAAGACAGTGAAAGAGAGAGAAATTCTTACAAAATTCGTTCAGGGGCTGTGATGACACCTGGATTGACCATATCTAGACCCACAGCTGATTGAGACATAAGGGTGGACACTCATGGGGCCGAGAGGTTTGGTGAGGTTGGGTGAGGAAACGCAGACCCTTTAAAGTAATACTGCGTGGTACCCATCCCATGGGTCCCAAATCTCCAGGTTCAAGGGCATCTTCCTACATCGAAAACATGCATGAGAAACCCAGAAGACGGTACACCGTGTGATCGGGAAAGGTTTCTAAAACGCACCTCATTTCTCATCTCCTTGTGCTCGGGTTCGCCATTCCAGCCGCTTCACTAGCAATCTGCCTCCTTGGAGAATCAGCACCTTTAACCTCCTGTTCCGTACAGGTTGCAATTTGTCCTGAGGATGAACAGGAAGAGGGGGAACCAATGAGAGACTAGGTCTAGGTGTTGGGACAGGCACAGGTCACTCTATTTTCCCATCAGGAAGAAGAATTAACCACAGGCTCAGCCTGCCGCCCGGGACCAGAATAGGGCCTGAAGCAATCCTGCGCTTTTGCGGCCAGCTCCCAAGAAAGCGAGTTGAAAAATGGAGCTCAGGGGCACTGCATTTCACAAACCTGCAGACTTATAAATGATAACTCTCGTCCACAAATATATTGAGGGAAGGCAACGAAGAGGAGTTGAAAGCAAGGCAGAATTGCAGGAAACATATTTCAGGAGGGAGATTCGAATCGCATTTAAAGCACAGGAAAAGCGGCAAAACCTCGACAATGATGCCCTTGGCCAAAAAGGGCGTATGCGTTATTTCCTTAATATACTCAGGAAAAAACGCATACGCCCTTTTTGGTCAACCAAGCAACCTGGAAAGGCAAATCAGCACTACAAAGAAGTCTCGCTTCTCATCGGTCAAAAGGGCCCTGCTGAATAAAGTGTCAAAACCAGAAATGCAGGATAGCCCATGGAGAAATGGGAGCCTTGCTACGCTGATGGGCGGGACGTAAATTGCCAACAGCCACTCTGGAGAAGTGTACGGTATGTCCTGAAACATCTAAAAAGCTCAACTTAGAGAGCATAGGGCACTTCCACTCATGGGCGTATAAATTGGGAAAACTAAAAATCAGCAAGACACAGGCACCCCAAAGTTTAGGGCTGCTCTGTTGAAAAGAACCTCCACTTCGTTACACCTTAAATATCCCAGGAAAGAGAAAAATGGATAAAGAAGTTGTGGTCCTTATGTACAATGGAATATCACTCAGCCATGAAATCAACGTCATAAGGCTAGTAGCAGCATGATGAGTGGATTTAGGTACGACGATTCTAAGTGAAATAAGTCACACAGAAAAAGAAACTTATCATAAGATATCACTTATAGAGGGAATGTAAAAACCACTGCCCTTGAACTGAATTACAAAACAGAACAGAGACACACGTTTAGAAAACACACTATGGCTGCTTAACGGGAAAGGTGAGGTGGGGTGATGCATAAAACAAGGGTTTCAAATTAGCTCAGATACCGTTCCTTAAACCCAATAGGTAATAGACAACACCTACTCCTTGCTCAGTGAATTGGACTCAACACCCCCTATTCACCGCCCAAGAATATATCTGACTAGTAAGAATCTTAAAACCTATGTATTGATATCTCTCTGTAAGTGAGTCAAGTGGGTGTAAAGCGGCAGAAACACAGCAGTGAAAAGCAGCTAAACCCCATTATAAAAATCAATTACTTTTAAAAACCCGTGAAACAAAGACAGTGAAAGAGAGAGAAATTCTTACACAATTCGTTCAGGGGCTGTGATGCCACCTGGATTGACCATATCTAGACCAACAGCTGATTGAGACATAAGGGTGGACATTCATGGGGCTGAGAGGTTTGGTGAGGTTGGGTGAGGAAACGCAGACCCTTTAAAGTAATACTGCGTGGTACCCATCCCATGGGTCCCAAATCTCCAGGTTCAAGGGCATCTTCCTACATCGAAAACATGCATGAGAAACCCAGAAGACGGTACACCGTGTGATCGGGAAAGGTTTCGAAAACGCACCTCATTTCTCATCTCCTTGTGCTCGGGTTCGCCATTCCAGCCGCTTCACTAGCAATCTGCCTCCTTGGAGAATCAGCACCTTTAACCTCCTGTTCCGTACAGGTTCTAATTTGTCCTGAGGATGAACAGGAAGAGGGGGAACAAATGAGAGACTAGGTCTAGGTGTTGGGACAGGCACAGGTCACTCTATTTTCCCATCAGGAAGAAGAATTAACCACAGGCTCAGCCTGCCGCCCGGGACCAGAATAGGGCCTGAAGCAATCCTGCGCTTTTGCGGCCAGCTCCCAAGAAAGCGAGTTGAAAAATGGAGCTCAGGGGCACTGCATTTCACAAACCTGAAGACTTATAAATGATAACTCTCGTCCACAAATATATTGAGGGAAGGCAACGAAGAGGAGTTGAAAGCAAGGCAGAATTGCAGGAAACAGATTTCAGGAGGGAGATTCGAATCGCCTTTAAAGCACAGGAAAAGCGGCAAAACCTCGACAATGATGCCCTTGGCCAAAAAGGGCGTATGCGTTTTTTCCTGAATATATTCAGGAAAAAACGCATACGCGCTTTTTGGCCAACCAAGCAACCTGGAAAGGCAAATCAGCACTACAAAGAAGTATCGTTTCTCATCGGTCAAAAGGGCCCTGCTGAATAAAGTGTCAAAACCAGAAATGCAGGACACGCCATGGAGAAATGGGAGCCTTGCTACGCTGATGGGCGGGACGTAAATTGCCAACAGCCACTCTGGAGAAGTGTACGGTATGTCCTGAAACATCTAAAAAACTCAACTTAGAGAGCATAGGACACTTCCACTCATGGGCGTATAAATTGGGAAAACTAAAAATCAGAAAGACACAGGCACCCCAAAGTTTAGGGCTGCTCTGTTGAAAAGAAGCTCCACTACGTTACACCTTAAATATCCCAGGAAAGAGAAAAATGGATAAAGAAGTTGTGGTCCTTATGTACAATGGAATATCACTCAGCCATGAAATCAACGTCATAAGGCTAGTAGCAGCATGATGAGTGGATTTAGGTACGACGATTCTAAGTGAAATAAGTCACACAGAAAAAGACACTTATCATAAGATATCACTTATAGAGGGAATGTAAAAACCGCTACCCTTGAACTGAATTACAAAACAGAACAGAGACACACGTTTAGAAAACACACTATGGCTGCTTAACGGTAAAGGTGAGGTGGGGTGATGCATAAAACAAGGGTTTCAAATTAGCTCGGATACCGTTCCATAAACCCAATAGGTAATAGACAAGACCTACTCCTTGCTCAGTGAATTGGACTCAACACCCCCTATTCACCGCCCAAGAATATATCTGACTAGTAAGAATCTTAAAACCTATGTATTGATATCTCTCTGTAAGTGAGTCAAGTGGGTGTAAAGCGGCAGAAACACAGCAGTGAAAAGCAGCTAAACCCCATTATAAAAATCAATTACTTTTAAAAACACGTGAAACAAAGACAGTGAAAGAGAGAGAAATTCTTACAAAATTCGTTCAGGGGCTGTGATGCCACCTGGATTGACCATATCTAGACCCACAGCTGATTGAGACATAAGGGTGGACACTCATGGGGCTGAGAGGTTTGGTGAGGTTGGGTGAGGAAACGCAGACCCTTTAAAGTAATACTGCGTGGTACCCATCCCATGGGTCCCAAATCTCCAGGTTCAAGGGCATCTTCCTACATCGAAAACATGCATGAGAAACCCAGAAGACGGTACACCGTGTGATCGGGAAAGGTTTCTAAAACGCACCTCATTTCTCATCTCCTTGTTCTCGGGTTCGCCATTCCAGCCGCTTCACTAGCAATCTGCCTCCTTGGAGAATCAGCACCTTTAACCTCCTGTTCCGTACAGGTTGCAATTTGTCCTGAGGATGAACAGGAAGAGGGGGAACCAATGAGAGACTAGCTCTAGGTGTAGGGACAGGCACAGGTCACTCTATTTTCTCATCAGGAAGAAGAATTAACCACAAGCTCAGCCTGCCGGCCGGAACCAAAATAGAGCCTGAAGCAATCCTGCGCTTTTGCGGCCAGCTCCCAAGAAAGCGAGTTGAAAAATGGAGCTCAGGGGCACTGCATTTCACAAACCTGCAGACTTATAAATGATGACTCTCGTCCACAAATATATTGAGGGAAGGCAACGAAGAGGAGTTGAAAGCAAGGCAGAATTGCAGGAAACATATTTCAGGAGGGAGATTCGAATCGCATTTAAAGCACAGGAAAAGCGGCAAAACCTCGACAATGATGCCCTTGGCCAAAAAGGGCGTATGCGTTATTTCCTTAATATACTCAGGAAAAAACGCATACGCCCTTTTTGGTCAACCAAGCAACCTGGAAAGGCAAATCAGCACTACAAAGAAGTCTCGCTTCTCATCGGTCAAAAGGGCCCTGCTGAATAAAGTGTCAAAACCAGAAATGCAGGACAGCCCATGGAGAAATGGGAGCCTTGCTACGCTGATGGGCGGGACGTAAATTGCAAACAGCCACTCTGGAGAAGTGTACGGTATGTCCTGAAACATCTAAAAAGCTCAACTTAGAGAGCATACGGCACTTCCACTCATGGGCGTATAAATTGGGAAAACTAAAAATCAGCAAGACACAGGCACCCCAAAGTTTAGGGCTGCTCTGTTGAAAAGAACCTCCACTTCGTTACACCTTAAATATCCCAGGAAAGAGAAAAATGGATAAAGAAGTTGTGGTCCTTATGTACAATGGAATATCACTCAGCCATTAAATCAACGTCATAAGGTTAGTAGCAGCATGATGAGTGGATTTAGGTACGACGATTCTAAGTGAAATAAGTCACACAGAAAAAGAAACTTATCATAAGATATCACTTATAGAGGGAATGTAAAAACCACTGCCCTTGAACTGAATTACAAAACAGAACAGAGACACACGTTTAGAAAACACACTATGGCTGCTTAACGGGAAAGGTGAGGTGGGGTGATGCATAAAACAAGGGTTTCAAATTAGCTCAGATACCGTTCCTTAAACCCAATAGGTAATAGACAAGACCTACTCCTTGCTCAGTGAATTGGACTCAACACCCCCTATTCACCGCCCAAGAATATATCTGACTAGTAAGAATCTTAAAACCTATGTATTGATATCTCTCTGTAAGTGAGTCAAGTGTGTGTAAAGCGGCAGAAACACAGCAGTGAAAAGCAGCTAAACCCCATTATAAAAATCAATTACTTTTAAAAACCCGTGAAACAAAGACAGTGAAAGAGAGAGAAATTCTTACACAATTCGTTCAGGGGCTGTGATGCCACCTGGATTGACCATATCTAGACCAACAGCTGATTGAGACATAAGGGTGGACATTCATGGGGCTGAGAGGTTTGGTGAGGTTGGGTGAGGAAACGCAGACCCTTTAAAGTAATACTGCGTGGTACCCATCCCATGGGTCCCAAATCTCCAGGTTCAAGGGCATCTTCCTACATCGAAAACATGCATGAGAAACCCAGAAGACGGTACACCGTGTGATCGGGAAAGGTTTCTAAAACGCACCTCATTTCTCATCTCCTTGTGCTCGGGTTCGCCATTCCAGCCGCTTCACTAGCAATCTGCCTCCTTGGAGAATCAGCACCTTTAACCTCCTGTTCCGTACAGGTTGCAATTTGTCCTGAGGATGAACAGGAAGAGGGGGAACCAATGAGAGACTAGGTCTAGGTGTTGGGACAGGCACAGGTCACTCTATTTTCCCATCAGGAAGAAGAATTAACCACAGGCTCAGCCTGCCGCCCGGGACCAGAATAGGGCCTGAAGCAATCCTGCGCTTTTGCGGCCAGCTCCCAAGAAAGCGAGTTGAAAAATGGAGCTCAGGGGCACTGCATTTCACAAACCTGCAGACTTATAAATGATAACTCTCGTCCACAAATATATTGAGGGAAGGCAACGAAGAGGAGTTGAAAGCAAGGCAGAATTGCAGGAAACATATTTCAGGAGGGAGATTCGAATCGCATTTAAAGCACAGGAAAAGCGGCAAAACCTCGACAATGATGCCCTTGGCCAAAAAGGGCGTATGCGTTATTTCCTTAATATACTCAGGAAAAAACGCATACGCCCTTTTTGGTCAACCAAGCAACCTGGAAAGGCAAATCAGCACTACAAAGAAGTCTCGATTCTCATCGGTCAAAAGGGCCCTGCTGAATAAAGTGTCAAAACCAGAAATGCAGGACAGCCCATGGAGAAATGGGAGCCTTGCTACGCTGATGGGCGGGACGTAAATTGCCAACAGCCACTCTGGAGAAGTGTACGGTATGTCCTGAAACATCTAAAAAGCTCAACTTAGAGAGCATAGGGCACTTCCACTCATGGGCGTATAAATTGGGAAAACTAAAAATCAGCAAGACACAGGCACCCCAAAGTTTAGGGCTGCTCTGTTGAAAAGAACCTCCACTTCGTTACACCTTAAATATCCCAGGAAAGAGAAAAATGGATAAAGAAGTTGTGGTCCTTATGTACAATGGAATATCACTCAGCCATGAAATCAACGTCATAAGGTTAGTAGCAGCATGATGAGTGGATTTAGGTACGACGATTCTAAGTGAAATAAGTCACACAGAAAAAGACACTTATCATAAGATATCACTTATAGAGGGAATGTAAAAACCGCTACCCTTGAACTGAATTACAAAACAGAACAGAGACACACGTTTAGAAAACACACTATGGCTGCTTAACGGTAACGGTGAGGTGGGGTGATGCATAAAACAAGGGTTTCAAATTAGCTCAGATACCGTTCCATAAACACAATAGGTAATAGACAATACCTACTCCTTGCTCAGTGAATTGGACTCAACACCCCCTATTCACCGCCCAAGAATATGTCTGACAAGTAAGAATCTTAAAACCTATGTATTGATATCTCTCTGTAAGTGAGTCAAGTGGGTGTAAAGCGGCATAAACACAGCAGTGAAAAGCACCTAAACCCCATTATAAAAGTCAATTACTTTTAAAAACCCGTGAAACAAAGACAGTGAAAGAGAGAGAAATTTTTACACAATTCGTTCAGGGGCTGTGATGCCACCTGGATTGACCATATCTAGACCCACAGCTGACTGAGACATAAGGGTGGACACTCTTGGGGCTGAGAGGTTTGGTGAGGTTGGGTGAGGAAACGCAGACCCTTTAAAGTAATACTGCGTGGTACCCATCCCATGGGTCCCAAATCTCCAGGTTCAAGGGCATCTTCCTACATCGAAAACATGCATGAGAAACCCAGAAGACGGTACACCGTGTGATCGGGAAAGGTTTCGAAAACGCACCTCATTTCTCATCTCCTTGTGCTCGGGTTCGCCATTCCAGCCGCTTCACTAGCAATCTGCCTCCTTGGAGAATCAGCACCTTTAACCTCCTGTTCCGTACAGGTTGCAATTTGTCCTGAGGATGAACAGGAAGAGGGGGAACCAATGAGAGACTAGGTCTAGGTGTTGGGACAGGCACAGGTCACTCTATTTTCCCATCAGGAAGAAGAATTAACCACAGGCTCAGCCTGCCGCCCGGGACCAGAATAGGGCCTGAAGCAATCCTGCGCTTTTGCGGCCAGCTCCCAAGAAAGCGAGTTGAAAAATGGAGCTCAGGGGCACTGCATTTCACAAACCTGAAGACTTATAAATGATAACTCTCGTCCACAAATATATTGAGGGAAGGCAACGAAGAGGAGTTGAAAGCAAGGCAGAATTGCAGGAAACAGATTTCAGGAGGGAGATTCGAATCGCCTTTAAAGCACAGGAAAAGCGGCAAAACCTCGACAATGATGCCCTTGGCCAAAAAGGGCGTATGCGTTTTTTCCTGAATATATTCAGGAAAAAACGCATACGCCCTGTTTGGCCAACCAAGCAACCTGGAAAGGCAAATCAGCGCTACAAAGAAGTCTCGCTTCCCATCGGTCAAAAGGACCCTGCTGAATAAAGTGTCAAAACCAGAAAGGCAGGACAGGCCATGGAGAAACGGGAGCCTTGCTACGCTGATGGGCGGGACGTAAATTGCCAACAGCCACTCTGGAGAAGTGTACGGTATGTCCTGAAACATCTCAAAAACTCAGCTTAGAGAGCATAGGGCAATTCCACACATAGGCGTATAAATTGGGAAAACTAAAAAAAAGCAAGACACAGGCATCTCAAAGTTTAGGGCTGCTCTGTTGAAAAGAACCTCCACTTCGTTACACATTAAATATCCCAGGAAAGAGAAAAATGGATAAAGAAGTTATGGTTCTTATGTACAATGGAATATCACTCAGCCATGAAATCAACGTCATAAGGCTAGTAGCAGCATGATGAGTGGATTTAGGTACGATGATTCTAAGTGAAATAAGTCACACAGAAAAAGACACTTATCATAAGATATCACTTATAGAGGGAATGTAAAAACCGCTACCCTTGAACTGAATTACAAAACAGAACAGAGACACACGTTTAGAAAACACACTATGGCTGCTTAACGGTAACGGTGAGGTGGGGTGATGCATAAAACAAGGGTTTCAAATTAGCTCAGATACCGTTCCATAAACACAATAGGTAATAGACAATACCTACTCCTTGCTCAGTGAATTGGACTCAACACCCCCTATTCACCGCCCAAGAATATGTCTGACAAGTAAGAATCTTAAAACCTATGTATTGATATCTCTCTGTAAGTGAGTCAAGTGGGTGTAAAGCGGCATAAACACAGCAGTGAAAAGCACCTAAACCCCATTATAAAAGTCAATTACTTTTAAAAACCCGTGAAACAAAGACAGTGAAAGAGAGAGAAATTCTTACACAATTCGTTCAGGGGCTGTGATGCCACCTGGATTGACCATATCTAGACCCACAGCTGACTGAGACATAAGGGTGGACACTCTTGGGGCTGAGAGGTTTGGTGAGGTTGGGTGAGGAAACGCAGACCCTTTAAAGTAATACTGCGTGGTACCCATCCCATGGGTCCCAAATCTCCAGGTTCAAGGGCATCTTCCTACATCGAAAACATGCATGAGAAACCCAGAAGATGGTACACCGTGTGATCGGGAAAGGTTTCCAAAACGCACCTCATTTCTCATCTCCTTGTTCTCGGGTTCGCCATTCCAGCCGCTTTACTAGCAATCTCCCTCCTTGGAGAATCAGCACCTTTAACCTCCTGTTCCGTACAGGTTGCAATTTGTCCTGAGGATGAACAGGAAGAGGGGGAACCAATGAGAGACTAGGTCTAGGTGTTGGGACAGGCACAGGTCACTCTATTTTCCCATCAGGAAGAAGAATTAACCACAGGCTCAGCCTGCCGCCCGGGACCAGAATAGGGCCTGAAGCAATCCTGCGCTTTTGCGGCCTGCTCCCAAGAAAGCGAGTTGAAAAATGGAGCTCAGGGGCACTGCATTTCAGAAACCTGCAGACTTATAAATGATAACTCTCGTCCACAAATATATTGAGGGAAGGCAACGAAGAGGAGTTGAAAGCAAGGCAGAATTGCAGGAAACAGATTTCAGGAGGGAGATTCGAATCGCCTTTAAAGCACAGGAAAAGCGGCAAAACCTCGACAATGATGCCCTTGGCCAAAAAGGGCGTATGCGTTTTTTCCTGAATATATTCAGGAAAAAACGCATACGCCCTTTTTGGCCAACCAAGCAACCTGGAAAGGCAAATCAGCGCTACAAAGAAGTCTCGCTTCCCATCGGTCAAAAGGGCCCTGCTGAATAAAGTGTCAAAACCAGAAATGCAGGACAGGCCATGGAGAAATGGGAGCCTTGCTACGCTGATGGGCGGGACGTAAATTGCCAACAGCCACTCTGGAGAACTGTACGGTATGTCCTGAAACATCTAAAAAACTCAGCTTAGAGAGCATAGGGCACTTCCACTCATGGGCGTATAAATTGGGAAAACTAAAAATCAGCAAGACACAGGCACCCCAAAGTTTAGGGCTGCTCTGTTGAAAAGAACCTCCACTTCGTTACACCTTAAATATCCCAGGAAAGAGAAAAATGGATAAAGAAGATGTGGTCCTTATGTACAATGGAATATCACTCAGCCATGAAATCAACGTCATAAGGCTAGTAGCAGCATGATGAGTGGATTTACGTACGTCGAGTCTAAGTGAAATAAGTCACACAGAAAAAGACACTTATCATAAGATATCACTTATAGAGGGAATGTAAAAACCGCTACCCTTGAACTGAATTACAAAACAGAACAGAGACACACATTTAGAAAACACACTATGGCTGCTTAACGGTAAAGGTGAGGTGGGGTGATGCATAAAACAAGGGTTTCAAATTAGCTCAGATACCGTTCCATAAACCCAATAGGTAATAGACAAGACCTAATCCTTGCTCAGTGAATTGGACTCAACACCCCCTATTCACCGCCCAAGAATATATCTTACTAGTAAGAATCTTAAAACCTATGTATTGATACCTCTCTGTAAGTGAGTCAAGTGGGTGTAAAGCGGCAGAAACACAGCAGTGAAAAGCAGCTAAACCACATTATAAAAGTCAGTTACTTTTAAAAACCCGTGAAACAAAGACAGTGAAAGAGAGAGAAATTCTTACAAAATTCGTTCAGGGGCTGTGATGCCACCTGGATTGACCATATCTAGACCCACAGCTGACTTAGACATAAGGGTGGACACTCTTGGGGCTGAGAGGTTTGGTGAGGTTGGGTGAGGAAACGCAGACCCTTTAAAGTAATAATGCGTGGTACCCATCCCATGGGTCCCAAATCTCCAGGTTCAAGGGCATCTTCCTACATCGAAAACATGCATGAGAACCCCAGAAGACGGTACACTGTGTGATCGGGAAAGGTTTCCAAAACGCACCTCATTTCTCATCTCCTTGTTCTCGGGTTCGCCATTCCATCTGCTTTACTAGCAATCTCCCTCCTTGGAGAATCAGCACCTTTAACCTCCTGTTCCGTACAGGTTGCAATTTGTCCTGAGGATGAACAGGAAGAGGGGGAACCAATGAGAGACTAGGTCTAGGTGTTGGGACAGGCACAGGTCACTCTATTTTCCCATCAGGAAGAAGAATTAACCACAGGCTCAGCCTGCCACCCGGGACCAGAATAGGGCCTGAAGCAATCCTGCGCTTTTGCGGCCAGCTCCCAAGAAAGCGAGTTGAAAAATGGAGCTCAGGGGCACTGAAATTCACAAACCTGCAGACTTATAAATGATAACTCTCGTCCACAAATACATTGAGGGAAGGCAACGAAGAGGATTTGAAAGCAAGGCAGAATTGCAGGAAATACATTTCAGGAGGGAGATTCGAATCGCCTTTAAAGCACAGGAAAAGCGGCAAAACCTCGACAATGATGCCCTTGGCCAAAAAGGGCGTATGCGTTTTTTCCTGAATATATTCAGGAAAAAACGCATACGCCCTTTTTGGCCAACCAAGCAACCTGGAAAGGCAAATCAGTGCTACAAAGAAGGCTCGCTTCCCATCGGTCAAAAGGGCCCTGCTGAATAAAGTGTCAAAACCAGAAATGCAGGACAGGCCATGGAGAAATGGGAGCCTTGCTACGCTGATGGGCGGGACGTAAATTGCCAACAGCCACTCTGGAGAAGTGTACGGTATGTCCTGAAACATCTAAAAAACTCAGCTTAGAGAGCATAGGGCACTTCCACTCATGGGCGTATAAATTGGGAAAACTAAAAATCAGCAAGACACAGGCACCCCAAAGTTTAGGGCTGCTCTGTTGAAAAGAACCTCCACTTCGTTACACCTTAAATATCCCAGGAAAGACAAAAATGGATAAAGAAGTTGTGGTCCTTAGGTACAATAGAATATCACTCAGCCATGAAATCAACGTCATAATGCTAGTAGCAGCAAGATGAGTGGATTTAGGTAGGACGATTTTAAATGAAATAAGTCACACAGAAAATGACACTTATCATAAGATATCACTTATAGAGGGAATGTAAAAACCGCTACCCTTGAACTGAATTACAAAACAGAGCAGAGTCACACGTTTAGAAAGCACACTATGGCTGCTTAAGGGGAAAGGTGAGGTGGTGTGATGCATAAAACAAGCTTTTCAAATTAGCTCAGATATTGTTCCATAAACCCATTAGGTAATAGACAAGACCTACTCCTTGCTCAGTGAATTGGACTCAACACCCCCTATTCACCGCCCAAGAATATATCTGACTAGTAAGAATCTTAAAACCTATGTATTGATATCTCTCTGTAAGTGAGCCAAGTGGGTGTAAAGCGGCATAAACACAGCAGTGAAAAGCAGCTAAACCCCATTATAAAAGTCAATTACTTTTAAAAACCCGTGAAACAAAGACAGTGAAAGAGAGAGAAATTCTTACACAATTCGTTCAGGGGCTGTGATGCCACCAGAATTGACCATATCTAGACCCACAGCTGACTGAGACATAAGGGTGGACACTCTTGGGGCTGAGAGGTTTGGTGAGGGTGGGTGAGGAAACGCAGACCCTTTAAAGTAATACTGCGTGGTACCCATCCCATGGGTCCCATATCTCCAGGTTCAAGGGCATCTTCCTACATCGAAAACATGCATGAGAAACCCAGAAGATGGTACACCGTGTGATCGGGAAAGGTTTCCAAAACGCACTTCATTTCTCATCTCCTTGTTCTCGGGTTCGCCATTCCATCCGCTTTACTAGCAATCTCCCTCCTTGGAGAATCAGCACCTTTAACCTCCTGTTCCGTACAGTTTGCAATTTCTCCTGAGGATGAACAGGAAGAGGGGGAACCAATGAGAGACTAGGTCTAGGTGTTGGGACAGGCACAGGTCACTCTATTTTCCCATCAGGAAGAAGAATTAACCACAGGCTCAGCCTGCCGCCCGGGACCAGAATAAGGCCTGAAGCAATCCTGCGCTTTTGCGGCCAGCTCCCAAGAAAGCGAGTTGAAAAATGGAGCTCAGGGGCACTGCAATTCACAAATCTGCAGACTTATAAATGATAACTCTCGTCCACAAATATATTGAGGGAAGGCAAAGAAGAGGATTTGAAAGCAAGGCAGAATTGCAGGAAACACATTTCAGGAGGGAGATTCGAATCGCCTTTAAAGCACAGGAAAAGGGGCAAAACCTCGACAATGACGCCCTTGGCCAAACAGGGCGTATGCGTTTTTCCTGAATATATTCAGGAAAAAACGCATACGCCCTGTTTGGCCAACCAAGCAACCTGGAAAGGCAAATCAGCGCTACAAAGAAGACTCGCTTCCCATCGGTCAAAAGGGCCATGCTGAATAAAGTGTCAAAACCAGAAATGCAGGCCAGGCCATGGAGAAACGGGAGCCTGGCTACGCTGATGGGCGGGATGTAAATTGCCAACAGCCACTCTGGAGAAGTGTACGGTGTGTCCTGAAACATCTAAAAAGCTCAGCTTAGAGAGCATAGGGCACTTCCACTCATGGGCGTATAAATTGGGAAAACTAAAAATCAGCAAGACACAGGCACCCCAAAGTTTAGGGCTGCTCTGTTGACAAGAACCTCCACTTCGTTACACCTTAAATATCCCAGGAAAGAGAAAAATGGATAAAGAAGTTGTGGTCCTTATGTACAATGGAATATCACTCAGCCATGAAATCAACGTCATAATGCTAGTAGCAGCAAGATGAGTGGATTTAGGTAGGACGATTCTAAATGAAATAAGTCACACAGAAAATGACACTTATCATAAGATATCACTTATAGAGGGAATGTAAAAACCGCTACCCTTGAACTGAATTACAAAACAGAACAGAGACACACGTTTAGAAAACACACTATGGCTGCTTAACGGAAAAGGTGAGGTGGGGTGATGCATAAAATAAGGGTTTCAAATTAGCTCAGATACCGTTCCATAAACCCAATAGGTAATAGACAAGACCTACTCCTTGCTCAGTGAATTGGACTCAACACCCCCTATTCACCGCCCAAGAATATATCTGACTAGTAAAAATCTTAAAACCTATGTATTGATATCTCTCTGTAAGTGAGCCAAGTGGGTGTAAAGCGGCATAAACATAGCAGTGAAAAGCAGCTAAACCCCATTATAAAAGTCAATTACTTTTAAAAACCCGTGAAACAAAGACAGTGAAAGAGAGAGAAATTCTTACACAATTCGTTCAGGGGCTGTGATGCCACCAGAATTGACCATATCTAGACCCACAGCTGACTGAGACATAAGGGTGGACACTCTTGGGGCTGAGAGGTTTGGTGAGGGTGGGTGAGGAAACGCAGACCCTTTAAAGTAATACTGCGTGGTACCCATCCCATGGGTCCCAAATCTCCAGGTTCAAGGGCATCTTCCTACATCGAAAACATGCATGAGAAACCCAGAAGATGGTACACCGTGTGATCGGGAAAGGTTTCCAAAACGCACTTCATTTCTCATCTCCTTGTTCTCGGGTTCGCCATTCCATCCGCTTTACTAGCAATCTCCCTCCTTGGAGAATCAGCACCTTTAACCTCCTGTTCCGTACAGTTTGCAATTTGTCCTGAGGATGAACAGGAAGAGGGGGAACCAATGAGAGACTAGGTCTAGGTGTTGGGACAGGCACAGGTCACTCTATTTTCCCATCAGGAAGAAGAATTAACCACAGGCTCAGCCTGCCGCCCGGGACCAGAATAGGGCCTGACGCAATCCTGCGCATTTGCGGCCAGCTCCCAAGAAAGCGAGTTGAAAAATGGAGCTCAGGGGCACTGCAATTCACAAACCTGCAGACTTATAAATGATAACTCTCGTCCACAAATATATTGAGGGAAGGCAAAGAAGAGGATTTGAAAGCAAGGCAGAATTGCAGGAAACACATTTCAGGAGGGAGATTCGAATCGCCTTTAAAGCACAGGAAAAGCGGCAAAACCTCGACAATGACGCCCTTGGCCAAAAAGGGCGTATGCGTTGTTTCCTGAATATATTCAGGAAAAAACGCATACGCCCTTTTTGGCCAACCAAGCAACCTGGAAAGGCAAATCAGCGCTACAAAGAAGTCTCGCTTCCCATCGGTCAAAAGGACCCTGCTGAATAAAGTGTCAAAACCAGAAAGGCAGGACAGGCCATGGAGAAACGGGAGCCTTGCTTCGCTGATGGGCGGGACGTAAATTGCCAACAGCCACTCTGGAGAAGTGTACGGTATGTCCTGAAACATCTAAAAAACTCAGCTTAGAGAGCATAGGGCAATTCCACACATGGGCGTATAAATTGGGAAAACTAAAAATCAGCAAGACACAGGCATCTCAAAGTTTAGGGCTGCTCTGTTGAAAAGAACCTCCACTTCGTTACACATTAAATATCCCAGGAAAGAGAAAAATGGATAAAGAAGTTGTGGTTCTTATGTACAATGGAATATCACTCAGCCATGAAATCAACGTCATAAGGCTAGTAGCAGCATGATGAGTGGATTTAGGTACGATGATTCTAAGTGAAATAAGTCACACAGAAAAAGACACTTATCATAAGATATCACTTATAGAGGGAATGTAAAAACCGCTACCCTTGAACTGAATTACAAAACAGAACAGAGACACACGTTTAGAAAACACACTATGGCTGCTTAACGGAAAAGGTGAGGTGGGGTGATGCATAAAATAAGGGTTTCAAATTAGCTCAGATACCGTTCCATAAACCCAATAGGTAATAGACAAGACCTACTCCTTGCTCAGTGAATTGGACTCAACACCCCCTATTCACCGCCCAAGAATATATCTGACTAGTAAAAATCTTAAAACCTATGTATTGATATCTCTCTGTAAGTGAGCCAAGTGGGTGTAAAGCGGCATAAACATAGCAGTGAAAAGCAGCTAAACCCCATTATAAAAGTCAATTACTTTTAAAAACCCGTGAAACAAAGACAGTGAAAGAGAGAGAAATTCTTACACAATTCGTTCAGGGGCTGTGATGCCACCAGAATTGACCATATCTAGACCCACAGCTGACTGAGACATAAGGGTGGACACTCTTGGGGCTGAGAGGTTTGGTGAGGGTGGGTGAGGAAACGCAGACCCTTTAAAGTAATACTGCGTGGTACCCATCCCATGGGTCCCAAATCTCCAGGTTCAAGGGCATCTTCCTACATCGAAAACATGCATGAGAAACCCAGAAGATGGTACACCGTGTGATCGGGAAAGGTTTCCAAAACGCACTTCATTTCTCATCGCCTTGTTCTCGGGTTCGCCATTCCATCCGCGTTACTAGCAATCTCCCTCCTTGGAGAATCAGCACCTTTAACCTCCTGTTCCGTACAGTTTGCAATTTGTCCTGAGGATGAACAGGAAGAGGGGGAACCAATGAGAGACTAGGTCTAGGTGTTGGGACAGGCACAGGTCACTCTATTTTCCCATCAGGAAGAAGAATTAACCACAGGCTCAGCCTGCCGCCCGGGACCAGAATAGGGCCTGACGCAATCCTGCGCATTTGCGGCCAGCTCCCAAGAAAGCGAGTTGAAAAATGGAGCTCAGGGGCACTGCAATTCACAAACCTGCAGACTTATAAATGATAACTCTCGTCCACAAATATATTGAGGGAAGGCAAAGAAGAGGATTTGAAAGCAAGGCAGAATTGCAGGAAACACATTTCAGGAGGGAGATTCGAATCGCCTTTAAAGCACAGGAAAAGCGGCAAAACCTCGACAATGACGCCCTTGGCCAAAAAGGGCGTATGCGTTGTTTCCTGAATATATTCAGGAAAAAACGCATACGCCCTTTTTGGCCAACCAAGCAACCTGGAAAGGCAAATCAGCGCTACAAAGAAGTCTCGCTTCCCATCGGTCAAAAGGACCCTGCTGAATAAAGTGTCAAAACCAGAAAGGCAGGACAGGCCATGGAGAAACGGGAGCCTTGCTTCGCTGATGGGCGGGACGTAAATTGCCAACAGCCACTCTGGAGAAGTGTACGGTATGTCCTGAAACATCTAAAAAACTCAGCTTAGAGAGCATAGGGCAATTCCACACATGGGCGTATAAATTGGGAAAACTAAAAATCAGCAAGACACAGGCATCTCAAAGTTTAGGGCTGCTCTGTTGAAAAGAACCTCCACTTCGTTACACATTAAATATCCCAGGAAAGAGAAAAATGGATAAAGAAGTTGTGGTTCTTATGTACAATGGAATATCACTCAGCCATGAAATCAACGTCATAAGGCTAGTAGCAGCATGATGAGTGGATTTAGGTACGATGATTCCAAGTGAAATAAGTCACACAGAAAAAGACACTTATCATAAGATATCACTTATAGAGGGAATGTAAAAACCGCTACCCTTGAACTGAATTACAAAACAGAACAGAGACACACGTTTAGAAAACACACTATGGCTGCTTAACGGAAAAGGTGAGGTGGGGTGATGCATAAAATAAGGGTTTCAAATTAGCTCAGATACCGTTCCATAAACCCAATAGGTAATAGACAAGACCTACTCCTTGCTCAGTGAATTGGACTCAACACCCCCTATTCACCGCCCAAGAATATATCTGACTAGTAAAAATCTTAAAACCTATGTATTGATATCTCTCTGTAAGTGAGCCAAGTGGGTGTAAAGCGGCATAAACATAGCAGTGAAAAGCAGCTAAACCCCATTATAAAAGTCAATTACTTTTAAAAACCCGTGAAACAAAGACAGTGAAAGAGAGAGAAATTCTTACACAATTCGTTCAGGGGCTGTGATGCCACCAGAATTGACCATATCTAGACCCACAGCTGACTGAGACATAAGGGTGGACACTCTTGGGGCTGAGAGGTTTGGTGAGGGTGGGTGAGGAAACGCAGACCCTTTAAAGTAATACTGCGTGGTACCCATCCCATGGGTCCCAAATCTCCAGGTTCAAGGGCATCTTCCTACATCGAAAACATGCATGAGAAACCCAGAAGATGGTACACCGTGTGATCGGGAAAGGTTTCCAAAACGCACTTCATTTCTCATCTCCTTGTTCTCGGGTTCGCCATTCCATCTGCTTTACTAGCAATCTCCCTCCTTGGAGAATCAGCACCTTTAACCTCCTGTTCCGTACAGTTTGCAATTTGTCCTGAGGATGAACAGGAAGAGGGGGAACCAATGAGAGACTAGGTCTAGGTGTTGGGACAGGCACAGGTCACTCTATTTTCCCATCAGGAAGAAGAATTAACCACAGGCTCAGCCTGCCGCCCGGGACCAGAATAGGGCCTGACGCAATCCTGCGCATTTGCGGCCAGCTCCCAAGAAAGCGAGTTGAAAAATGGAGCTCAGGGGCACTGCAATTCACAAACCTGCAGACTTATAAATGATAACTCTCGTCCACAAATATATTGAGGGAAGGCAAAGAAGAGGATTTGAAAGCAAGGCAGAATTGCAGGAAACACATTTCAGGAGGGAGATTCGAATCGCCTTTAAAGCACAGGAAAAGCGGCAAAACCTCGACAATGACGCCCTTGGCCAAAAAGGGCGTATGCGTTGTTTCCTGAATATATTCAGGAAAAAACGCATACGCCCTTTTTGGCCAACCAAGCAACCTGGAAAGGCAAATCAGCGCTACAAAGAAGTCTCGCTTCCCATCGGTCAAAAGGACCCTGCTGAATAAAGTGTCAAAACCAGAAAGGCAGGACAGGCCATGGAGAAACGGGAGCCTTGCTTCGCTGATGGGCGGGACGTAAATTGCCAACAGCCACTCTGGAGAAGTGTACGGTATGTCCTGAAACATCTAAAAAACTCAGCTTAGAGAGCATAGGCCACTTCCACTCATGGGCGTATAAATTGGGAAAATTAAAAATCAGCAAGACACAGGCTCCCCAAAGTTTAGGGCTGCTCTGTTGACAAGAACCTCCACTTCGTTACACCTTAAATATCCCAGGAAAGACAAAAATGGATAAAGAAGTTGTGGTCCTTATGTACAATGGAATATCACTCAGCCATGAAATCAACGTCATAATGCTAGTAGCAGCAAGATGAGTGGATTTAGGTAGGACGATTCCAAATGAAATAAGTCACACAGAAAATGACACTTATCATAAGATATCACTTATAGAGGGAATGTAAAAACCGCTACCCTTGAACTGAATTACAAAACAGAACAGAGACACACGTTTAGAAAAAACACTATGGCTGCTTAACGGTAAAGGTGAGGTAGGGTGATGCATAAAACAAGGGTTTCAAATTAGCTCAGATACCGTTCCATAAACTCAATAGGTAATAGACAAGACCTACTCCTTGCTCAGTGAATTGGATTCAACAACCCCTATACACCGCCCAAGAATATATCTGACTACTAAGAATCTTAAAACCTATGTATTGATATCTCTCTGTAAGCGAGTCAAGTGGGTGTAAAGCGGCAGAAACACAGCAGTGAAAAGCAGCTAAACCCCATTATAAAAATCAATTACTTTTAAAAACCCGTGAAACAAAGACAGTGAAAGAGAGAGAAATTCTTACAAAATTCGTTCAGGGGCTGTGATGCCACCTGGATTGACCATATCTAGACCCACAGCTGATTGAGACATAAGGGTGGACACTCATGGGGCTGAGAGGTTTGGTGAGGTTGGGTGAGGAAACGCAGACCCTTTAAAGTAATACTGCGTGGTACCCATCCAATGGGTCCCAAATCTCCAGGTTCAAGGGCATCTTCCTACATCGAAAACATGCATGAGAAACCCAGAAGACGGTACACCGTGTGATCGGGAAAGGTTTCTAAAACGCACCTCATTTCTCATCTCCTTGTGCTCGGGTTCGCCATTCCAGCCGCTTCACTAGCAACCTGCCTCCTTGGAGAATCAGCACCTTTAACCTCCTGTTCCGTACAGGTTGCAATTTGTCCTGAGGATGAACAGGAAGAGGGGGAACCAATGAGAGACTAGCTCTAGGTGTAGGGACAGGCACAGGTCACTCTATTTTCTCATCAGGAAGAAGAATTAACCACAGGCTCAGCCTGCCGGCCGGAACCAAAATAGGACCTGAAGCAATCCTGCGCTTTTGAGGCCAGCTCCCAAGAAAGTGAGTTGAAAAATGGAGCTCAGGGGCACTGCAATTCACAAACCTGCAGACTTATAAATGATAACTCTCGTCCACAAATATATTGAGGGAAGGCAACGAAGAGGATTTGAAAGCAAGGCAGAATTGCAGGAAACACATTTCAGGAGGGAGATTCGAATCGCCTTTAAAGCACAGGAAAAGGGGCAAAACCTCGACAATGACGCCCTTGGCCAAAAAGGGCGTATGCGTTTTTTCCTGAATATATTCAGGAAAAAACGCATACGCCCTTTTTGGCCAACCAAGCAACCTGGAAAGGCAAATCAGCGCTACAAAGAAGTCTCGCTTCCCATCGGTCAAAAGGGCCCTGCTGAATAAAGTGTCAAAACCAGAAATGCAGGACAGGCCATGGAGAAATGGGAGCCTTGCTACGCTGATGGGCGGGACGTAAATTGCCAACAGCCACTCTGGAGAAGTGTACGGTATGTCCTGAAACATCTAAAAAACTCAGCTTAGAGAGCATAGGGCACTTCCACTTATGGGCGTATAAATTGGGAAAACTAAAAATCAGCAAGACACAGGCACCCCAAAGTTTAGGGCTGCTCTGTTGAAAAGAACCTCCACTTCGTTACACCTTAAATATCCCAGGAAAGAGAAAAATGGATAAAGAAGATGTGGTCCTTATGTACAATGGAATATCACTCAGCCATGAAATCAACGTCATAAGGCTAGTAGCAGCATGATGAGTGGATTTACGTACGTCGAGTCTAAGTGAAATAAGTCACACAGAAAAAGACACTTATCATAAGATATCACTTATAGAGGGAATGTAAAAACCGCTACCCTTGAACTGAATTACAAAACAGAGCAGAGTCACACGTTTAGAAAGCACACTATGGCTGCTTAAGGGGAAAGGTGAGGTGGTGTGATGCATAAAACAAGCTTTTCAAATTAGCTCAGATATTGTTCCATAAACCCATTAGGTAATAGACAAGACCTACTCCTTGCTCAGTGAATTGGACTCAACACCCCCTATTCACCGCCCAAGAATATATCTGACTAGTAAGAATCTTAAAACCTATGTATTGATATCTCTCTGTAAGTGAGCCAAGTGGGTGTAAAGCGGCATAAACACAGCAGTGAAAAGCAGCTAAACCCCATTATAAAAGTCAATTACTTTTAAAAACCCGTGAAACAAAGACAGTGAAAGAGAGAGAAATTCTTACACAATTCGTTCAGGGGCTGTGATGCCACCAGAATTGACCATATCTAGACCCACAGCTGACTGAGACATAAGGGTGGACACTCTTGGGGCTGAGAGGTTTGGTGAGGGTGGGTGAGGAAACGCAGACCCTTTAAAGTAATACTGCGTGGTACCCATCCCATGGGTCCCAAATCTCCAGGTTCAAGGGCATCTTCCTACATCGAAAACATGCATGAGAAACCCAGAAGATGGTACACCGTGTGATCGGGAAAGGTTTCCAAAACGCACTTCATTTCTCATCTCCTTGTTCTCGGGTTCGCCATTCCATCCGCTTTACTAGCAATCTCCCTCCTTGGAGAATCAGCACCTTTAACCTCCTGTTCCGTACAGGTTGCAATTTGTCCTGAGGATGAACAGGAAGAGGGGGAACCAATGAGAGACTAGGTCTAGGTGTTGGGACAGGCACAGGTCACTCTATTTTCCCATCAGGAAGAATAATTAACCACAGGCTCAGCCTGCCGCCCGGGACCAGAATAAGGCCTGAAGCAATCCTGCGCTTTTGCGGCCAGCTCCCAAGAAAGCGAGTTGAAAAATGGAGCTCAGGGGCACTGCAATTCACAAACCTGCAGACTTATAAATGATAACTCTCGTCCACAAATATATTGAGGGAAGGCAAAGAAGAGGATTTGAAAGCAAGGCAGAATTGCAGGAAACACATTTCAGGAGGGAGATTCGAATCGCCTTTAAAGCACAGGAAAAGGGGCAAAACCTCGACAATGACGCCCTTGGCCAAAAAGGGCGTATGCGTTTTTTCCTGAATATATTCAGGAAAAAACGCATACGCCCTTTTTGGCCAACCAAGCAACCTGGAAAGGCAAATCAGCGCTACAAAGAAGACTCGCTTCCCATCGGTCAAAAGGGCCATGCTGAATACAGTGTCAAAACCAGAAATGCAGGACAGGCCATGGAGAAACGGGAGCCTGGCTACGCTGATGGGCGGGATGTAAATTGCCAACAGCCACTCTGGAGAAGTGTACGGTGTGTCCGGAAACATCTAAAAAACTCAGCTTAGAGAGCATAGGCCACTTCCACTCATGGGCGTATAAATTGGGAAAATTAAAAATCAGCAAGACACAGGCTCCCCAAAGTTTAGGGCTGCTCTGTTGACAAGAACCTCCACTTCGTTACACCTTAAATATCCCAGGAAAGACAAAAATGGATAAAGAAGTTGTGGTCCTTATGTACAATGGAATATCACTCAGCCATGAAATCAACGTCATAATGCTAGTAGCAGCAAGATGAGTGGATTTAGGTAGGACGATTCCAAATGAAATAAGTCACACAGAAAATGACACTTATCATAAGATATCACTTATAGAGGGAATGTAAAAACCGCTACCCTTGAACTGAATTACAAAACAGAACAGAGACACACGTTTAGAAAAAACACTATGGCTGCTTAACGGTAAAGGTGAGGTAGGGTGATGCATAAAACAAGGGTTTCAAATTAGCTCAGATACCGTTCCATAAACTCAATAGGTAATAGACAAGACCTACTCCTTGCTCAGTGAATTGGATTCAACAACCCCTATACACCGCCCAAGAATATATCTGACTACTAAGAATCTTAAAACCTATGTATTGATATCTCTCTGTAAGCGAGTCAAGTGGGTGTAAAGCGGCAGAAACACAGCAGTGAAAAGCAGCTAAACCCCATTATAAAAATCAATTACTTTTAAAAACCCGTGAAACAAAGACAGTGAAAGAGAGAGAAATTCTTACAAAATTCGTTCAGGGGCTGTGATGCCACCTGGATTGACCATATCTAGACCCACAGCTGATTGAGACATAAGGGTGGACACTCATGGGGCTGAGAGGTTTGGTGAGGTTGGGTGAGGAAACGCAGACCCTTTAAAGTAATACTGCGTGGTACCCATCCCATGGGTCCCAAATCTCCAGGTTCAAGGGCATCTTCCTACATCGAAAACATGCATGAGAAACCCAGAAGACGGTACACCGTGTGATCGGGAAAGGTTTCTAAAACGCACCTCATTTCTCATCTCCTTGTGCTCGGGTTCGCCATTCCAGCCGCTTCACTAGCAACCTGCCTCCTTGGAGAATCAGCACCTTTAACCTCCTGTTCCGTACAGGTTGCAATTTGTCCTGAGGATGAACAGGAAGAGGGGGAACCAATGAGAGACTAGCTCTAGGTGTAGGGACAGGCACAGGTCACTCTATTTTCTCATCAGGAAGAAGAATTAACCACAGGCTCAGCCTGCCGGCCGGAACCAAAATAGGGCCTGAAGCAATCCTGCGCTTTTGAGGCCAGCTCCCAAGAAAGCGAGTTGAAAAATGGAGCTCAGGGGCACTGCAATTCACAAACCTGCAGACTTATAAATGATAACGCTCGTCCACAAATATATTGAGGGAAGGCAACGAAGAGGATTTGAAAGCAAGGCAGAATTGCAGGAAACACATTTCAGGAGGGAGATTCGAATCGCCTTTAAAGCACAGGAAAAGGGGCAAAACCTCGACAATGACGCCCTTGGCCAAAAAGGCCGTATGCGTTTTTTCCTGAATATATTCAGGAAAAAACGCATACGCCCTTTTTGGCCAACCAAGCAACCTGGAAAGGCAGATCAGCGCTACAAAGAAGACTCGCTTCCCATCGGTCAAAAGGGCCATGCTGAATAAAGTGTCAAAACCAGAAATGCAGGCCAGGCCATGGAGAAACGGGAGCCAGGCTACGCTGATGGGCGGGATGTAAATTGCCAACAGCCACTCTGGAGAAGTGTACGGTGTGTCCTGAAACATCTAAAAAACTCAGCTTAGAGAGCATAGGGCACTTCCACTCATGGGCGTATAAATTGGGAAAACTAAAAATCAGCAAGACACAGGCACCCCAAAGTTTAGGGCTGCTCTGTTGACAAGAACCTCCACTTCGTTACACCTTAAATATCCCAGGAAAGAGAAAAATGGATAAAGAAGTTGTGGTCCTTATGTACAATGGAATATCACTCAGCCATGAAATCAACGTCATAATGCTAGTAGCAGCAAGATGAGTGGATTTAGGTAGGACGATTCTAAATGAAATAAGTCACACAGAAAATGACACTTATCATAAGATATCACTTATAGAGGGAATGTAAAAACCGCTACCCTTGAACTGAATTACAAAACAGAGCAGAGTCACACGTTTAGAAAGCACACTATGGCTGCTTAAGGGGAAAGGTGAGGTGGTGTGATGCATAAAACAAGCTTTTCAAATTAGCTCAGATACTGTTCCATAAACCCAATAGGTAATAGACAAGACCTACTCCTTGCACAGTGAATTGGACTCAACACCCCCTATTCACCGCCCAAGAATATATCTGACTAGTAAGAATCTTAAAACCTATGTATTGATATCTCTCTGTAAGTGAGTCAAGTGGGTGTAAAGCGGCATAAACACAGCAGTGAAAAGCAGCTAAATCCCATTATAAAAGTCAATTACTTTTAAAAACCCGTGAAACAAAGACAGTGAAAGACAGAGAAATTCTTACACAATTCGTTCCGGGGCTGTGATGACACCTGGATTGACCATATCTAGACCCACAGCTGACTGAGACATAAGGGTGGACACTCATGGGGCTGAGAGGTTTGGTGAGGTTGGGTGAGGAAACGCAGACCCTTTAAAGCAATACTGCGTGGTACCCATCCCATGGGTCCCAAATCTCCAGGTTCAAGGGCATCTTCCTACATCGAAAACATGCATGAAAAACCCAGAAGATGGTACACCGTGTGATCGGGAAAGGTTTCCAAAACGCACCTCATTTCTCATCTCCTTGTTCTCGGGTTCGCCATTCCATCCGCTTTACTAGCAATCTCCCTCCTCGGAGAATCAGCACCTTTAACCTCCTGTTCCGTACAGGTTGCAATTTGTCCTGAGGATGAACGGGAAGAGGGGGAACCAATGAGAAACTAGCTCTAGGTGTAGGGACAGGAAAAGGTCACTCTATTTTCTCATCAGGAAGAAGAATTAACCACAGGCTCAGCCTGCCGGCCGGAACCAAAATAGGGCCTGAAGCAATCCTGCGCTTTTGAGGCCAGCTCCCAAGAAAGCGAGTTGAAAAATGGAGCTCAGGGGCACTGCAATTCACAAACCTGCAGACTTATAAATGATAACTCTCGTCCACAAATATATTGAGGGACGGTAACGAAGAGGAGTTGAAAGCAAGGCAGAATTGCAGGAAACAGGTTTCAGGAGGGAGCTTCCAATCACCTTTAAAGCACAGGAAAAGCGGCAAAACCTCGAAAATGATGCCCTTGGCCAAAAAGGGCGTATGCGTTTTTTCCTGAATATATTCAGGAAAAAACGCATACGCCCTTTTTGGCCAACCAAGCAACCTGGAAAGGCAAATCAGCGCTACAAAGAAGTCTCGCTTCCCATCAGTCAAAAGGGCCCTGCTGAATAAAGTGTCAAAACCAGAAATGCAGGACAGGCCATGGAGAAATGGGAGCCTTGCTACGCTGATGGGCGGGACGTAAATTGCCAACAGCCACTCTGGAGAAGTGTACGGTATGTCCTGAAACATCTAAAAAACTCAGCTTAGAGAGCATAGGGCACTTCCACTCATGGGCGTATAAATTGGGAAAACTAAAAATCAGCAAGACACAGGCACCCCAAAGTTTAGGGCTGCTCTGTTGAAAAGAACCTCCACTTCGTTACACCTTAAATATCCCAGGAAAGACAAAAATGGATAAAGAAGTTGTGGTCCTTATGTACAATAGAATATCATTCAGCCATGAAATCAACGTCATAATGCTAGTAGCAGCAAGATGAGTGGATTTAGGTAGGACGATTCCAAATGAAATAAGTCACACAGAAAATGACACTTATCATAAGATATCACTTATAGAGGGAATGTAAAAACCGCTACCCTTGAACTGAATTACAAAACAGAACAGAGACACACGTTTAGAAAAAACACTATGGCTTCTTAACGGTAAAGGTGAGGTGGGGTGATGCATAAAACAAGGGTTTCAAATTAGCTCAGATACCGTTCCATAAACTCAATAGGTAATAGACAAGACCTACTCCTTGCTCAGTGAATTGGATTCAACAACCCCTATACACCGCCCAAGAATATATCTGACTAGTAAGAATCTTAAAACCTATGTATTGATATCTCTCTGTAAGTGAGTCAAGTGGGTGTAAAGCGGCAGAAACACAGCAGTGAAAAGCAGCTAAACCCCATTATAAAAATCAATTACTTTTAAAAACCCGTGAAACAAAGACAGTGAAAGAGAGAGAAATTCTTACAAAATTCGTTCAGGGGCTGTGATGCCACCTGGATTGACCATATCTAGACCCACAGCTGATTGAGACATAAGGGTGGACACTCATGGGGCTGAGAGGTTTGGTGAGGTTGGGTGAGGAAACGCAGACCCTTTAAAGTAATACTGCGTGGTACCCATTCCATGGGTCCCAAATCTCCAGGTTCAAGGGCATCTTCCTACATCGAAAACATGCATGAGAAACCCAGAAGACGGTACACCGTGTGATCGGGAAAGGTTTCTAAAACGCACCTCATTTCTCATCTCCTTGTGCTCGGGTTCGCCATTCCAGCCACTTCACTAGCAACCTGCCTCCTTGGAGAATCAGCACCTGTAACCTCCTGTTCCGTACAGGTTGCAATTTGTCCTGAGGATGAACAGGAAGAGGGGGAACCAATGAGAGACTAGCTCTAGGTGTAGGGACAGGCACAGGTCACTCTATTTTCTCATCAGGAAGAAGAATTAACCACAGGCTCAGCCTGCCAGCCGGAACCAAAATAGGGCCTGAAGCAATCCTGCGCTTTTGAGGCCAGCTCCCAAGAAAGCGAGTTGAAAAATGGAGCTCAGGGGCACTGCAATTCACAAACCTGCAGACTTATAAATGATAACTCTCGTCCACAAATATATTGAGGGAAGGCAACGAAGAGGATTTGAAAGCAAGGCAGAATTGCAGGAAACACATTTCAGGAGGGAGATTCGAATCGCCTTTAAAGCACAGGAAAAGGGGCAAAACCTCGACAATGACGCCCTTGGCCAAAAAGGGCGTATGCGTTTTTTCCTGAATATATTCAGGAAAAAACGCATACGCCCTTTTTGGCCAACCAAGCAACCTGGAAAGGCAAATCAGCGCTACAAAGAAGACTCGCTTCCCATCGGTCAAAAGGGCCATGCTGAATAAAGTGTCAAAACCAGAAATGCAGGACAGGCCATGGAGAAACGGGAGCCTGGCTACGCTGATGGGCGGGATGTAAATTGCCAACAGCCACTCTGGAGAAGTGTACGGTGTGTCCTGAAACATCTAAAAAACTCAGCTTAGAGAGCATAGGGCACTTCCACTCATGGGCGTATAAATTGGGAAAACTAAAAATCAGCAAGACACAGGCTCCCCAAAGTTTAGGGCTGCTCGGTTGACAAGAACCTCCACTTCGTTACACCTTAAATATCCCGGGAAAAACAAAAATGGATAAAGAAGTTGTGGTCCTTATGTACAATAGAATATCACTCAGCCATGAAATCAACGTCATAATGCTAGTAGCAGCAAGATGAGTGGATTTAGGTAGGACGATTCTAAATGAAATAAGTCACACAGAAAATGACACTTATCATAAGATATCACTTATAGAGGGAATGTAAAAACCGCTACCCTTGAACTGAATTACAAAACAGAGCAGAGTCACACGTTTAGAAAGCACACTATGGCTGCTTAAGGGGAAAGGTGAGGTGGTGTGATGCATAAAACAAGCTTTTCAAATTAGCTCAGATACTGTTCCATAAACCGAATAGGTAATAGACAAGACCTACTCCTTGCTCAGTGAATTGGACTCAACACCCCCTATTCACCGCCCAGAATCTATCTGACTAGTAAGAATCTTAAAACCTATGTATTGATATCTCTCTGTAAGTGAGTCAAGTGGGTGTAACGCGGCATAAACACAGCAGTGAAAAGCAGCTAAACCCCATTATAAAAGTCAATTACTTTTAAAAACCCGTGAAACAAAGACAGTGAAAGAGAGAGAAATTCTTACACAATTCGTTCAGGGGCTGTGATGCCACCTGGATTGACCATATCTAGACCCACAGCTGACTGAGACATAAGGGTGGACATTCTTGGGGCTGAGAGGTTTGGTGAGGTTGGGTGAGGAAACGCAGACCCTTTAAAGTAATACTGCGTGGTACCCATCCCATGGGTCCCAAATCTCCAGGTTCAAGGGCATCTTCCGACATCGAAAACATGCATGAGAAACCCAGAAGATGGTACACCATGTGATCGGGAAAGGTTTCCAAAACGCACCTCATTTCTCATCTCCTTGTTCTCGGGTTCGCCATTCCATCCGCTTTACTAGCAATCTCCCTCCTTGGAGAATCAGCACCTTTAACCTCCTTTTCCGTACAGGTTGCAATTTGTCCTGAGGATGAACAGGAAGAGGGGGAACCAATGAGAGACTAGGTCTAGGTGTTGGGACAGGCACAGGTCACTCTATTTTCCCATCAGGAAGAAGAATTAACCACAGGCTCAGCCTGCCGCCCGGGACCAGAATAGGGCCTGAAGCAATCCTGCGCTTTTGCGGCCAGCTCCCAAGAAAGCGAGTTGAAAAATGGAGCTCAGGGGCACTGTAATTCACAAACCTGCAGACTTATAAATGATAGCTCTCGTCCACAAATATATTGAGGGAAGGCAACGAAGAGGAGTTGAAAGCAAGGCAGAATTGCAGGAAACAGATTTCAGGAGGGAGATTCGAATCGCCTTTAAAGCACAGGAAAAGCGGCAAAAGCTCGACAATGATGCCCTTGGCCAAAAAGGGCGTATGCGTTTTTTCCTGAATATATTCAGGAAAAAACGCATACGCCCTTTTTGGCCAACCAAGCAACCTGGAAAGGCAAATCATTGCTACAAAGAATTCTCGCTTCACATCGGTCAAAAGGGCCCTGCTGAATAAAGTATCAAAACCAGAAATGCAGGACAGGCCATGGAGAAATGGGAGCCTTGCTACGCTGATGGGCGGGACGTAAATTGCCAACAGCCTCTCTGGAGAAGTGTACGGTATGTCCTGAAACATCTAAAAAACTCAGCTTAGAGAGCATAGGGCAATTCCACTCATGGGCGTATAAATTGGGAAAACTAAAAATCAGCAAGACACAGGCACCCCAAAGTTTAGGGCTGCTCTGTTGACAAGAACCTCCACTTCGTTACACCTTAAATATCCCAGGAAAGACAAAAATGGATAAAGAAGTTGTGGTCCTTATGTACAATAGAATATCATTCAGCCATGAAATCAACGTCTTAATGCTAGTAGCAGCAAGATGAGTGGATTTAGGTAGGACGATTCCAAATGAAATAAGTCACACAGAAAATGACACTTATCATAAGATATCACTTATAGAGGGAATGTAAAAACCGCTACCCTTGAACTGAATTACAAAACAGAACAGAGACACACGTTTAGAAAAAACACTATGGCTGCTTAACGGTAAAGGTGAGGTGGGGTGATGCATAAAACAAGGGTTTCAAATTAGCTCAGATACCGTTCCATAAACTCAATAGGTAATAGACAAGACCTACTCCTTGCTCAGTGAATTGGATTCAACAACCCCTATACACCGCCCAAGAATATATCTGACTAGTAAGAATCTTAAAACCTATGTATTGATATCTCTCTGTAAGTGAGTCAAGTGGGTGTAAAGCGGCAGAAACACAGCAGTGAAAAGCAGCTAAACCCCATTATAAAAATCAATTACTTTTAAAAACCCGTGAAACAAAGACAGTGAAAGAGAGAGAAATTCTTACAAAATTCGTTCAGGGGCTGTGATGCCACCTGGATTGACCATATCTAGACCCACAGCTGATTGAGACATAAGGGTGGACACTCATGGGGCTGAGAGGTTTGGTGAGGTTGGGTGAGGAAACGCAGACCCTTTAAAGTAATACTGCGTGGTACCCATCCCATGGGTCCCAAATCTCCAGGTTCAAGGGCATCTTCCTACATCGAAAACATGCATGAGAAACCCAGAAGACGGTACACCATGTGACCGGGAAAGGTTTCTAAAACGCACCTCATTTCTCATCTCCTTGTGCTCGGGTTCGCCATTCCAGCCGCTTCACTAGCAACCTGCCTCCTTGGAGAATCAGCACCTTTAACCTCCTGTTCCGTACAGGTTGCAATTTGTCCTGAGGATGAACAGGAAGAGGGGGAACCAATGAGAGACTAGCTCTAGGTGTAGGGACAGGCACAGGTCACTCTATTTTCTCATCAGGAAGAAGAATTAACCACAGGCTCAGCCTGCCGGCCGGAACCAAAATAGGGCCTGAAGCAATCCTGCGCTTTTGAGGCCAGCTCCCAAGAAAGCGAGTTGAAAAATGGAGCTCAGGGGCACTGCAATTCACAAACCTGCAGACTTATAAATGATAACTCTCGTCCACAAATATATTGAGGGAAGGCAACGAAGAGGATTTGAAAGCAAGGCAGAATTGCAGGAAACACATTTCAGGAGGGAGATTCGAATCGCCTTTAAAGCACAGGTAAAGCGGCAAAAGCTCGACAATGACGCCCTTGGCCAAAAAGGGCGTATGCGTTTTTTCCTGAATATATTCAGGAAAAAACGCATACGCCCTTTTTGGCCAACCAAGCAACCTGGAAAGGCAAATCAGCGCTACAAAGAAGTCTCGCTTCCCATCGGTCAAAAGGGCCATTCTGAATAAAGTGTCAAAACCAGAAATGCAGGACAGGCCATGGAGAAACGGGAGCCTGGCTACGCTGATGGGCGGGATGTAAATTGCCAACAGCTACTCTGGAGAAGTGTACGGTGTGTCCTGAAACATCTAAAAAACTCAGCTTAGAGAGCATAGGGCACTTCCACTCATGGGCGTATAAATTGGCAAATCTAAAAATCAGCAAGACACAGGCTCCCCAAAGTTTAGGGCTGCTCTGTTGACAAGAACCTCCACTTCGTTACACCTTAAATATCCCAGGAAAGACAAAAATGGATAAAGAAGTTGTGGTCCTTATGTACAATAGAATATCACTCAGCCATGAAATCAACGTCATAATGCTAGTAGCAGCAAGATGAGTGGATTTAGGTAGGACGATTCTAAATGAAATAAGTCACACAGAAAATGACACTTATCATAAGATATCACTTATAGAGGGAATGTAAAAACCGCTACCCTTGAACTGAATTACAAAACAGAGCAGAGTCACACGTTTAGAAAGCACACTATGGCTGCTTAAGGGGAAAGGTGAGGTGGTGTGATGCATAAAACAAGCTTTTCAAATTAGCTCAGATACTGTTCCATAAACCCAATAGGTAATAGACAAGACCTACTCCTTGCTCAGTGAATTGGACTCAACACCCCCTATTCACCGCCCAAGAATCTATCTGACTAGTAAGAATCTTAAAACCTATGTATTGATATCTCTCTGTAAGTGAGTGAAGTGGGTGTAAAGCGGCATAAACACAGCAGTGAAAAGCAGCTAAACCCCATTATAAAAGTCAATTACTTTTAAAAACCCGTGAAACAAAGACAGTGAAAGAGAGAGAAATTCTTACACAATTCGTTCAGGGGCTGTGATGCCACCTGTATTGACCATATCTAGACCCACAGCTGACTGAGACATAAGGGTGGACACTCTTGGGGCTGAGAGGTTTGGTGAGGTTGGGTGAGGAAACGCAGACCCTTTAAAGTAATACTGCGTGGTACCCATCCCATGGGTCCCAAATCTCCAGGTTCAAGGGCATCTTCCTACATCGAAAACATGCATGAGAAACCCAGAAGATGGTACACCGTGTGATCGGGAAAGTTTTCCAAAACGCACCTCATTTCTCATCTCCTTGTTCTCGGGTTCGCCATTCCATCCGCTTTACTAGCAATCTCCCTCCTTGGAGAATCAGCACCTTTAACCTCCTGTTCCGTACAGGTTGCAATTTGTCCTGAGGATGAACAGGAAGAGGGGGAACCAATGAGAGACTAGCTCTAGGTGTAGGGACAGGCAGAGGTCACTCTATTTTCTCATCAGGAAGAAGAATTAACAACAGGCTCAGCCTGCCGGCCGGAACCAAAATAGGGCCTGAAGCAATCCTGCGCTTTTGAGGCCAGCTCCCAAGAAAGCGAGTTGAAAAATGGAGCTCAAGGGCACTGCAATTCACAAACCTGCAGACTTATAAATGATAGCTCTCGTCCACAAATATATTGAGGGAAGGCAACGAAGAGGATTTGAAAGCAAGGCAGAATTGCAGGAAACACATTTCAGGAGGGAGATTCGAATCGCCTTTAAAGCACAGGAAAAGGGGCAAAACCTCGACAATGACGCCCTTGGCCAAAAAGGGCGTATGCGTTTTTTCCTGAATATATTCAGGAAAAAACGCATACGCCCTTTTTGGCCAACCAAGCAACCTGGAAAGGCAAATCAGCGCTACAAAGAAGACTCGCTTCCTATCGGTCAAAAGGGCCATGCTGAATAAAGTGTCAAAACCAGAAATGCAGGACAGGCCATGGAGAAACGGGAGCCTGGCTACGCTGATGGGCGGGATGTAAATTGCCAACAGCCACTCTGGAGAAGTGTACGGTGTGTCCTGAAACATCTAAAAAACTCAGCTTAGAGAGCATAGGGCACTTCCACTCATGGGCGTATAAATTGGGAAAACTAAAAATCAGCAAGACACAGGCTCCCCAAAGTTTAGGGCTGCTCTGTTGACAAGAACCTCCACTTCGTTACACCTTAAATATCCCAGGAAAGACAAAAATGGATAAAGAAGTTGTGGTCCTTATGTACAATAGAATATCACTCAGCCATGAAATCAAAGTCATAATGCTAGTAGCAGGAAGATGAGTGGATTTAGGTAGGACGATTCCAAATGAAATAAGTCACACAGAAAATGACACTTATCATAAGATATCACTTATAGAGGGAATGTAAAAACCGCTACCCTTGAACTGAATTACAAAACAGAACAGAGACACACGTTTAGAAAAAACACTATGGCTGCTTAACGGTAAAGGTGAGGTGGGGTGATGCATAAAACAAGGCTTTCAAATTAGCTCAGATACCGTTCCATAAACTCAATAGGTAATAGACAAGACCAACTCCTTGCTCAGTGAATTGGACTCAACACCCCCTATTCACCGCCCAAGAATATATCTGACTAGTAAGAATCTTAAAACCTATGTATTGATATCTCTCTGTAAGTGAGTCAAGTGGGTGTAAAGCGGCAGAAACACAGCAGTGAAAAGCAGCTAAACCCCATTATAAAAATCAATTACTTTTAAAAACCCGTGAAACAAAGACAGTGAAAGAGAGAGAAATTCTTACAAAATTCGTTCAGGGGCTGTGATGCCACCTGGATTGACCATATCTAGACCCACAGCTGATTGAGACATAAGGGTGGACACTCATGGGGCTGAGAGGTTTGGTGAGGTTGGGTGAGGAAACGCAGACCCTTTAAAGTAATACTGCGTGGTACCCATCCCATGGGTCCCAAATCTCCAGGTTCAAGGGCATCTTCCTACATCGAAAACATGCATGAGAAACCCAGAAGACGGTACACCGTGTGACCGGGAAAGGTTTCTAAAACGCACCTCATTTCTCATGTCCTTGTGCTCGGGTTCGCCATTCCAGCCGCTTCACTAGCAACCTGCCTCCTTGGAGAATCAGCACCTTTAACCTCCTGTTCCGTACAGGTTGCAATTTGTCCTGAGGATGAACAGGAAGAGGGGGAACCAATGAGAGACTAGCTCTAGGTGTAGGGACAGGCACAGGTCACTCTATTTTCTCATCAGGAAGAAGAATTAACCACAGGCTCAGCCTGCCGGCCGGAACCAAAATAGGGCCTGAAGCAATCCTGCGCTTTTGAGGCCAGCTCCCAAGAAAGCGAGTTGAAAAATGGAGCTCAGGGTCACTGCAATTCACAAACCTGCAGACTTATAAATGATAACTCTCGTCCACAAATATATTGAGGGAAGGCAACGAAGAGGATTTGAAAGCAAGGCAGAATTGCAGGAAACACATTTCAGGAGGGAGATTCGAATCGCCTTTAAAGCACAGGAAAAGGGGCAAAACCTCGACAATGACGCCCTTGGCCAAAAAGGGCGTATGCGTTTTTTCCTGAATATATTCAGGAAAAAACGCATACGCCCTTTTTGGCCAACCAAGCAACCTGGAAAGGCAAATCAGCGCTACAAAGAAGACTCGCTTCCCATCGGTCAAAAGGGCCATGCTGAATAAAGTGTCAAAACCAGAAATGCAGGACAGGCCATGGAGAAACGGGAGCCTGGCTACGCTGATGGGCGGGATGTAAATTGCCAACAGCCACTCTGGAGAAGTGTACGGTGTGTCCTGAAACATCTAAAAAACTCAGCTTAGAGAGCATAGGGCACTTCCACTCATGGGCGTATAAATTGGGAAAACTAAAAATCAGCAAGACACAGGCTCCCCAAAGTTTAGGGCTGCTCTGTTGACAAGAACCTCCACTTCGTTACACCTTAAATATCCCAGGAAAGAGAAAAATGAATAAAGAAGTTGTGGTCCTTATGTACAATGGAATATCACTCAGCCATGAAATCAACGTCATAAGGCTAGTAGCAGCATGATGAGTGGATTTAGGTACGACGATTCTAAGTGAAATAAGCCACACAGAAAAAGACACTTATCATAAGATATCACTTATAGAGGGAATGTAAAAACCGCTACGCTTGAACTGAAGTACAAAACAGAACAGACACACACGTTTAGAAAACACACTATGGCTGCTTAACGGTAAAGGTGAGGTGGGGTGATGCATAAAACAAGGGTTTCAAATTAGCTCAGATACCGTTCCATAAACTCAATAGGTAATAGACAAGACCTACTCCTTGCTCAGTGAATTGGACTCAACACCCCCTATTCACCGCCCAAGAATATATCTGACTAGTAAGAATCTTAAAACCTATGTATTGATATCTCTCTGTAAGTGAGTCAAGTGGGTGTAAAGCGGCAGAAACACAGCAGTGAAAAGCACCTAAACCCCATTATAAAAATCAATTACTTTTAAAAACCCGTGAAACAAAGACAGTGAAAGAGAGAGAAATTCTTACAAAATTCGTTCAGGGGCTGTGATGCCACCTGGATTGACCATATCTAGACCCACGGCTGATTGAGACATAAGGGTGGACACTCATGGGGCTGAGAGGTTTGGTGAGGTTGGGTGAGGAAACGCAGACCCTTTAAAGTAATACTGCGTGGTACCCATCCCATGGGTCCCAAATCTCCAGGTTCAAGGGCATCTTCCTACATCGAAAACATGCATGAGAAACCCAGAAGACGGTACACCGTGTGATCGGGAAAGGTTTCTAAAACGCACCTCATTTCTCCTCTCCTTGTGCTCGGGTTCGCCATTCCAGCCGCTTCACTAGCAACCTGCCTCCTTGGAGAATCAGCACCTTTAACCTCCTGTTCCGTACAGGTTGCAATTTGTCCTGAGGATGAACAGGAAGAGGGGGAACCAATGAGAGACTAGCTCTAGGTGTAGGGACAGGCACAGGTCACTCTATTTTCTCATCAGGAAACAGAATTAACCACAGGCTCAGCCTGTCGGCCGGAACCAAAATAGGGCCTGAAGCAATCCTGCGCTTTTGAGGCCAGCTCCCAAGAAAGCGAGTTGAAAAATGGAGCTCAGGGGCACTGCAATTCACAAACCTGCAGACTTATAAATGATAACTCTCGTCCACAAATATATTGAGGGAAGGCAACGAAGAGGATTTGAAAGCAAGGCAGAATTGCAGGAAACACATTTCAGGAGGGAGATTCGAATCGCCTTTAAAGCACAGGAAAAGGGGCAAAACCTCGACAATGACGCCCTTGGCCAAAGAGGGCGTATGCGTTTTTTCCTGAATATATTCAGGAAAAAACGCATACGCCCTTTTTGGCCAACCAAGCAACCTGGAAAGGCAAATCAGCGCTACAAAGAAGTCTCGCTTCCCATCGGTCAAAAGGGCCATGCTGAATAAAGTGTCAAAACCAGAAATGCAGGACAGGCCATGGAGAAACGGGAGCCTGGCTACGCTGATGGGCGGGATGTAAATTGCCAACAGCCACTCTGGAGAAGTGTACGGTGCGTCCTGAAACATCTAAAAAACTCAGCTTAGAGAGCATAGGGCACTTCCACTCATGGGCGTATAAATTGGCAAAACTAAAAATCAGCAAGACACAGGTTCCCCAAAGTTTAGGGCTGCTCTGTTGACAAGAACCTCCACTTCGTTACACCTTAAATATCCCAGGAAAGACAAAAATGGATAAAGAAGTTGTGGTCCTTATGTACAATAGAATATCACTCAGCCATGAAATCAAAGTCATAATGCTAGTAGCAGCAAGATGAGTGGATTTAGGTAGGACGATTCCAAATGAAATAAGTCACACAGAAAATGACACTTATCATAAGATATCACTTATAGAGGGAATGTAAAAACCGCTACCCTTGAACTGAATTACAAAACAGAACAGAGACACACGTTTAGAAAAAACACTATGGCTGCTTAACGGTAAAGGTGAGGTGGGGTGATGCATAAAACAAGGGTTTCAAATTAGCTCAGATACCGTTCCATAAACTCAATAGGTAATAGACAAGACCTACTCCTTGCTCAGTGAATTGGACTCAACACCCCCTATTCACCGCCCAAGAATATATCTGACTAGTAAGAATCTTAAAACTAATGTATTGATATCTCTCTGTAAGTGAGTCAAGTGGGTGTAAATCGGCAGAAACACAGCAGTGAAAAGCAGCTAAACCCCATTATAAAAATCAATTACTTTTAAAAACCCGTGAAACAAAGACAGTGAAAGAGAGAGAAATTCTTACAAAATTCGTTCAGGGGCTGTGATGCCACCTGGATTGACCATATCTAGACCCACAGCTGATTGAGACATAAGGGTGGACACTCATGGGGCTGAGAGGTTTGGTGAGGTTGGGTGAGGAAACGCAGACCCTTTAAAGTAATACTGCGTGGTACCCATCCCATGGGTCCCAAATCTCCAGGTTCAAGGGCATCTTCCTACATCGAAAACATGCATGAGAAACCCAGAAGACGGTACACCGTGTGATCGGGAAAGGTTTCTAAAACGCACCTCATTTCTCATTTCCTTGTGCTCGGGTTCGCCATTCCAGCCGCTTCACTAGCAACCTGCCTCCTTGGAGAATCAGCACCTTTAACCTCCTGTTCCGTACAGGTTGCAATTTGTCCTGAGGATGAACAGGAAGAGGGGGAACCAATGAGAGACTAGGTCTAGGTGTTGGGACAGGCACAGGTCACTCTATTTTCCCATCAGGAAGAAGAATTAACCACAGGCTCAGCCTGCCGCCCGGGACCAGAATAGGGCCTGAAGCAATCCTGCGCTTTTGCGGCCAGCTCCCAAGAAAGCGAGTTGAAAAATGGAGCTCAGGGGCACTGCAATTCACAAACCTGCAGACTTATAAATGATAACGCTCGTCCACAAATATATTGAGGGAAGGCAACGAAGAGGAGTTGAAAGCAAGGCAGAATTGCAGGAAACAGATTTCAGGAGGGAGATTCGAATCGCCTTTAAAGCACAGGAAAAGCGGCAAAAGCTCGACAATGATGCCCTTGGCCAAAAAGGGCGTATGCGTTTTTTCCTGAATATATTCAGGAAAAAACGCATACGCCCTTTTTGGCCAACCAAGCAACCTGGAAAGGCAAATCAGCGCTGCAAAGAAGTCTCGCTTCCCATCGGTCAAAAGGGCCCTGCTGAATAAAGTGTCAAAACCAGAAATGCAGGACAGGCCATGGAGAAATGGGAGCCTTGCTACGCTGATGGGCGGGACGTAAATTGCCAACAGCCACTCTGGAGAAGTGTACGGTATGTCCTGAAACATCTAAAAAACTCAGCTTAGAGAGCATAGGGCACTTCCACTCATGGGCGTTTAAATTGGGAAAACTAAAAATCAGCAAGACACAGGCACCCCAAAGTTTAGGGCTGCTCTGTTGAAAAGAACCTCCACTTCGTTACACCTTAAATATCCCAGGAAAGAGAAAAATGAATAAAGAAGTTGTGGTCCTTATGTACAATGGAATATCACTCAGCCATGAAATCAACGTCATAAGGCTAGTAGCAGCATGATGAGTGGATTTAGGTACGACGATTCTAAGTGAAATAAGTCACACAGAAAAAGACACTTATCATAAGATATCACTTATAGAGGGAATGTAAAAACCGCTACGCTTGAACTGAATTACAAAACAGAACAGACACACACGTTTAGAAAACACACTATGGCTGCTTAACGGTAAAGGTGAGGTGGGGTGATGCATAAAACAAGGGTTTCAAATTAGCTCAGATACCGTTCCATAAACTCAATAGGTAATAGACAAGACCTACTCCTTGCTCAGTGAATTGGACTCAACACCCCCTATTCACCGCCCAAGAATATATCTGACTAGTAAGAATCTTAAAACCTATGTATTGATATCTCTCTGTAAGTGAGTCAAGTGGGTGTAAAGCGGCAGAAACACAGCATTGAAAAGCAGCTAAACCCCATTATAAAAATCAATTACTTTTAAAAACCCGTGAAACAAAGACAGTGAAAGAGAGAGAAATTCTTACAAAATTCGTTCAGGGGCTGTGATGCCACCTGGATTGACCATATCTAGACCCACAGCTGATTGAGACATAAGGGTGGACACTCATGGGGCTGAGAGGTTTGGTGAGGTTGGGTGAGGAAACGCAGACCCTTTAAAGTAATACTGCGTGGTACCCATCCCATGGGTCCCAAATCTCCAGGTTCAAGGGCATCTTCCTACATCGAAAACATGCATGAGAAACCCAGAAGACGGTACACCGTGTGATCGGGAAAGCTTTCTAAAACGCACCTCATTTCTCATCTCCTGTGCTCGGGTTCGCCATTCCAGCCGCTTCACTAGCAACCTGCCTCCTTGGAGAATCAGCACCTTTAACCTCCTGTTCCGTACAGGTTGCAATTTGTCCTGAGGATGAACAGGAAGAGGGGGAACCAATGAGAGACTAGCTCTAGGTGTAGGGACAGGCACAGGTCACTCTATTTTCTCATCAGGAAGAAGAATTAACCACAGGCTCAGCCTGCCGGCCGGAACCAAAATAGGTCCTGAAGCAATCCTGCGCTTTTGAGGCCAGCTCCCAAGAAAGCGAGTTGAAAAATGGAGCTCAGGGGCACTGCAATTCACAAACCTGCAGACTTATAAATGATAACTCTCGTCCACAAATATATTGAGGGAAGGCAACGAAGAGGATTTGAAAGCAAGGCAGAATTGCAGGAAACACATTTCAGGAGGGAGATTCGAATCGCCTTTAAAGCACAGGAAAAGGGGCAAAACCTCGACAATGACGCCCTTGGCCAAAAAGGGCGTATGCGTTTTTCCCTGAATATATTCAGGAAAAAACGCATACGCCCTTTTTGGCCAACCAAGCAACCTGGAAAGGCAAATCAGCGCTACAAAGAAGTCTCGCTTCCCATCGGTCAAAAGGGCCATGCTGAATAAAGTGTCAAAACCAGAAATGCAGGACAGGCCATGGAGAAACGGGAGCCTGGCTACGCTGATGGGCGGGATGTAAATTGCCAACAGCCACTCTGGAGAAGTGTACGGTGTGTCCTGAAACATCTAAAAAACTCAGCTTAGAGAGCATAGGGCACTTCCACTCATGGGCGTATAAATTGGGAAAACTAAAAATCAGCAAGACACAGGCTCCCCAAAGTTTAGGGCTGCTCTGATGACAAGAACCTCCACTTCGTTACACCTTAAATATCCCAGGAAAGACAAAAATGGATAAAGAAGTTGTGGTCCTTATGTACAATAGAATATCACTCAGCCATGAAATCAACGTCATAATGCTAGTAGCAGCAAGATGAGTGGATTTAGGTAGGACGATTCCAAATGAAATAAGTCACACAGAAAATGACACTTATCATAAGTTATCACTTATAGAGGGAATGTAAAAACCGCTACCCTTGAACTGAATTACAAAACAGAAGAGAGACACACGTTTAGAAAAAACACTATGGCTGCTTAACGGTAAAGGTGAGGTGGGGTGATGCATAAAACAAGGGTTTCAAATTAGCTCAGATACCGTTCCATAAACTCAATAGGTAATACACAAGACCTACTCCTTGCTCAGTGAATTGGACTCAACACCCCCTATTCACCGCCCAAGAATATATATGACTAGTAAGAATCTTAAAACCTATGTATTGATATCTCTCTGTAAGTGAGTCAAGTGGGTGTAAAGCGGCAGAAACACAGCAGTGAAAAGCAGCTAAACCCCATTATAAAAATCAATTACTTTTAAAAACCCGTGAAACAAAGACAGTGAAAGAGAGAGAAATTCTTACAAAATTCGTTCAGGGGCTGTGATGCCACCTGGATTGACCATATCTAGACCCACAGCTGATTGAGACATAAGGGTGGACACTCATGGGGCTGAGAGGTTTGGTGAGGTTGGGTGAGGAAACGCAGACCCTTTAAAGTAATACTGCGTGGTACCCATCCCATGGGTCCCAAATCTCCAGGTTCAAGGGCATCTTCCTACATCGAAAACATGCATGAGAAACCCAGAAGACGGTACACCGTGTGATCGGGAAAGGTTTCTAAAACGCACCTCTTTTCTCATCTCCTTGTGCTCGGGTTCGCCATTCCAGCCGCTTCACTAGCAACCTGCCTCCTTGGAGAATCAGCACCTTTAACCTCCTGTTCCGTACAGGTTGCAATTTGTCCTGAGGATGAACAGGAAGAGGGGGAACCAATGAGAGACTAGCTCTAGGTGTAGGGACAGGCACAGGTCACTCTATTTTCTCATCAGGAAGAAGAATTAACCACAGGCTCAGCCTGCCGGCCGGAACCAAAATAGGTCCTGAAGCAATCCTGCGCTTTTGAGGCCAGCTCCCAAGAAAGCGAGTTGAAAAATGGAGCTCAGGGGCACTGCAATTCACAAACCTGCAGACTTATAAATGATAACTCTCGTCCACAAATATATTGAGGGAAGGCAACGAAGAGGATTTGAAAGCAAGGCAGAATTGCAGGAAACACATTTCAGGAGGGAGATTCGAATCGCCTTTAAAGCACAGGAAAAGGGGCAAAACCTCGACAATGACGCCCTTGGCCAAAAAGGGCGTATGCGTTTTTTCCTGAATATATTCAGGAAAAAACGCATACGCCCTTTTTGGCCAACCAAGCAACCTGGAAAGGCAAATCATTGCTACAAAGAATTCTCGCTTCACATCGGTCAAAAGGGCCCTGCTGAATAAAGTGTCAAAACCAGAAATGCAGGACAGGCCATGGAGAAATGGGAGCCTTGCTACGCTGATGGGCGGGACGTAAATTGCCAACAGCCTCTCTGGAGAAGTGTACGGTATGTCCTGAAACATCTAAAAAACTCAGCTTAGAGAGCATAGGGCAATTCCACTCATGGGCGTATAAATTGGGAAAACTAAAAATCAGCAAGACACAGGCACCCCAAAGTTTAGGGCTGCTCTGTTGACAAGAACCTCCACTTCGTTACACCTTAAATATCCCAGGAAAGACAAAAATGGATAAAGAAGTTGTGGTCCTTATGTACAATAGAATATCATTCAGCCATGAAATCAACGTCTTAATGCTAGTAGCAGCAAGATGAGTGGATTTAGGTAGGACGATTCCAAATGAAATAAGTCACACAGAAAATGACACTTATCATAAGATATCACTTATAGAGGGAATGTAAAAACCGCTACCCTTGAACTGAATTACAAAACAGAACAGAGACACACGTTTAGAAAAAACACTATGGCTGCTTAACGGTAAAGGTGAGGTGGGGTGATGCATAAAACAAGGGTTTCAAATTAGCTCAGATACCGTTCCATAAACTCAATAGGTAATAGACAAGACCTACTCCTTGCTCAGTGAATTGGATTCAACAACCCCTATACACCGCCCAAGAATATATCTGACTAGTAAGAATCTTAAAACCTATGTATTGATATCTCTCTGTAAGTGAGTCAAGTGGGTGTAAAGCGGCAGAAACACAGCAGTGAAAAGCAGCTAAACCCCATTATAAAAATCAATTACTTTTAAAAACCCGTGAAACAAAGACAGTGAAAGAGAGAGAAATTCTTACAAAATTCGTTCAGGGGCTGTGATGCCACCTGGATTGACCATATCTAGACCCACAGCTGATTGAGACATAAGGGTGGACACTCATGGGGCTGAGAGGTTTGGTGAGGTTGGGTGAGGAAACGCAGACCCTTTAAAGTAATACTGCGTGGTACCCATCCCATGGGTCCCAAATCTCCAGGTTCAAGGGCATCTTCCTACATCGAAAACATGCATGAGAAACCCAGAAGACGGTACACCATGTGACCGGGAAAGGTTTCTAAAACGCACCTCATTTCTCATCTCCTTGTGCTCGGGTTCGCCATTCCAGCCGCTTCACTAGCAACCTGCCTCCTTGGAGAATCAGCACCTTTAACCTCCTGTTCCGTACAGGTTGCAATTTGTCCTGAGGATGAACAGGAAGAGGGGGAACCAATGAGAGACTAGCTCTAGGTGTAGGGACAGGCACAGGTCACTCTATTTTCTCATCAGGAAGAAGAATTAACCACAGGCTCAGCCTGCCGGCCGGAACCAAAATAGGGCCTGAAGCAATCCTGCGCTTTTGAGGCCAGCTCCCAAGAAAGCGAGTTGAAAAATGGAGCTCAGGGGCACTGCAATTCACAAACCTGCAGACTTATAAATGATAACTCTCGTCCACAAATATATTGAGGGAAGGCAACGAAGAGGATTTGAAAGCAAGGCAGAATTGCAGGAAACACATTTCAGGAGGGAGATTCGAATCGCCTTTAAAGCACAGGTAAAGCGGCAAAAGCTCGACAATGACGCCCTTGGCCAAAAAGGGCGTATGCGTTTTTTCCTGAATATATTCAGGAAAAAACGCATACGCCCTTTTTGGCCAACCAAGCAACCTGGAAAGGCAAATCAGCGCTACAAAGAAGTCTCGCTTCCCATCGGTCAAAAGGGCCATTCTGAATAAAGTGTCAAAACCAGAAATGCAGGACAGGCCATGGAGAAACGGGAGCCTGGCTACGCTGATGGGCGGGATGTAAATTGCCAACAGCTACTCTGGAGAAGTGTACGGTGTGTCCTGAAACATCTAAAAAACTCAGCTTAGAGAGCATAGGGCACTTCCACTCATGGGCGTATAAATTGGCAAATCTAAAAATCAGCAAGACACAGGCTCCCCAAAGTTTAGGGCTGCTCTGTTGACAAGAACCTCCACTTCGTTACACCTTAAATATCCCAGGAAAGACAAAAATGGATAAAGAAGTTGTGGTCCTTATGTACAATAGAATATCACTCAGCCATGAAATCAACGTCATAATGCTAGTAGCAGCAAGATGAGTGGATTTAGGTAGGACGATTCTAAATGAAATAAGTCACACAGAAAATGACACTTATCATAAGATATCACTTATAGAGGGAATGTAAAAACCGCTACCCTTGAACTGAATTACAAAACAGAGCAGAGTCACACGTTTAGAAAGCACACTATGGCTGCTTAAGGGGAAAGGTGAGGTGGTGTGATGCATAAAACAAGCTTTTCAAATTAGCTCAGATACTGTTCCATAAACCCAATAGGTAATAGACAAGACCTACTCCTTGCTCAGTGAATTGGACTCAACACCCCCTATTCACCGCCCAAGAATCTATCTGACTAGTAAGAATCTTAAAACCTATGTATTGATATCTCTCTGTAAGTGAGTGAAGTGGGTGTAAAGCGGCATAAACACAGCAGTGAAAAGCAGCTAAACCCCATTATAAAAGTCAATTACTTTTAAAAACCCGTGAAACAAAGACAGTGAAAGAGAGAGAAATTCTTACACAATTCGTTCAGGGGCTGTGATGCCACCTGTATTGACCATATCTAGACCCACAGCTGACTGAGACATAAGGGTGGACACTCTTGGGGCTGAGAGGTTTGGTGAGGTTGGGTGAGGAAACGCAGACCCTTTAAAGTAATACTGCGTGGTACCCATCCCATGGGTCCCAAATCTCCAGGTTCAAGGGCATCTTCCTACATCGAAAACATGCATGAGAAACCCAGAAGATGGTACACCGTGTGATCGGGAAAGTTTTCCAAAACGCACCTCATTTCTCATCTCCTTGTTCTCGGGTTCGCCATTCCATCCGCTTTACTAGCAATCTCCCTCCTTGGAGAATCAGCACCTTTAACCTCCTGTTCCGTACAGGTTGCAATTTGTCCTGAGGATGAACAGGAAGAGGGGGAACCAATGAGAGACTAGCTCTAGGTGTAGGGACAGGCAGAGGTCACTCTATTTTCTCATCAGGAAGAAGAATTAACAACAGGCTCAGCCTGCCGGCCGGAACCAAAATAGGGCCTGAAGCAATCCTGCGCTTTTGAGGCCAGCTCCCAAGAAAGCGAGTTGAAAAATGGAGCTCAAGGGCACTGCAATTCACAAACCTGCAGACTTATAAATGATAGCTCTCGTCCACAAATATATTGAGGGAAGGCAACGAAGAGGATTTGAAAGCAAGGCAGAATTGCAGGAAACACATTTCAGGAGGGAGATTCGAATCGCCTTTAAAGCACAGGAAAAGGGGCAAAACCTCGACAATGACGCCCTTGGCCAAAAAGGGCGTATGCGTTTTTTCCTGAATATATTCAGGAAAAAACGCATACGCCCTTTTTGGCCAACCAAGCAACCTGGAAAGGCAAATCAGCGCTACAAAGAAGACTCGCTTCCTATCGGTCAAAAGGGCCATGCTGAATAAAGTGTCAAAACCAGAAATGCAGGACAGGCCATGGAGAAACGGGAGCCTGGCTACGCTGATGGGCGGGATGTAAATTGCCAACAGCCACTCTGGAGAAGTGTACGGTGTGTCCTGAAACATCTAAAAAACTCAGCTTAGAGAGCATAGGGCACTTCCACTCATGGGCGTATAAATTGGGAAAACTAAAAATCAGCAAGACACAGGCTCCCCAAAGTTTAGGGCTGCTCTGTTGACAAGAACCTCCACTTCGTTACACCTTAAATATCCCAGGAAAGACAAAAATGGATAAAGAAGTTGTGGTCCTTATGTACAATAGAATATCACTCAGCCATGAAATCAAAGTCATAATGCTAGTAGCAGGAAGATGAGTGGATTTAGGTAGGACGATTCCAAATGAAATAAGTCACACAGAAAATGACACTTATCATAAGATATCACTTATAGAGGGAATGTAAAAACCGCTACCCTTGAACTGAATTACAAAACAGAACAGAGACACACGTTTAGAAAAAACACTATGGCTGCTTAACGGTAAAGGTGAGGTGGGGTGATGCATAAAACAAGGCTTTCAAATTAGCTCAGATACCGTTCCATAAACTCAATAGGTAATAGACAAGACCAACTCCTTGCTCAGTGAATTGGACTCAACACCCCCTATTCACCGCCCAAGAATATATCTGACTAGTAAGAATCTTAAAACCTATGTATTGATATCTCTCTGTAAGTGAGTCAAGTGGGTGTAAAGCGGCAGAAACACAGCAGTGAAAAGCAGCTAAACCCCATTATAAAAATCAATTACTTTTAAAAACCCGTGAAACAAAGACAGTGAAAGAGAGAGAAATTCTTACAAAATTCGTTCAGGGGCTGTGATGCCACCTGGATTGACCATATCTAGACCCACAGCTGATTGAGACATAAGGGTGGACACTCATGGGGCTGAGAGGTTTGGTGAGGTTGGGTGAGGAAACGCAGACCCTTTAAAGTAATACTGCGTGGTACCCATCCCATGGGTCCCAAATCTCCAGGTTCAAGGGCATCTTCCTACATCGAAAACATGCATGAGAAACCCAGAAGACGGTACACCGTGTGACCGGGAAAGGTTTCTAAAACGCACCTCATTTCTCATGTCCTTGTGCTCGGGTTCGCCATTCCAGCCGCTTCACTAGCAACCTGCCTCCTTGGAGAATCAGCACCTTTAACCTCCTGTTCCGTACAGGTTGCAATTTGTCCTGAGGATGAACAGGAAGAGGGGGAACCAATGAGAGACTAGCTCTAGGTGTAGGGACAGGCACAGGTCACTCTATTTTCTCATCAGGAAGAAGAATTAACCACAGGCTCAGCCTGCCGGCCGGAACCAAAATAGGGCCTGAAGCAATCCTGCGCTTTTGAGGCCAGCTCCCAAGAAAGCGAGTTGAAAAATGGAGCTCAGGGTCACTGCAATTCACAAACCTGCAGACTTATAAATGATAACTCTCGTCCACAAATATATTGAGGGAAGGCAACGAAGAGGATTTGAAAGCAAGGCAGAATTGCAGGAAACACATTTCAGGAGGGAGATTCGAATCGCCTTTAAAGCACAGGAAAAGGGGCAAAACCTCGACAATGACGCCCTTGGCCAAAAAGGGCGTATGCGTTTTTTCCTGAATATATTCAGGAAAAAACGCATACGCCCTTTTTCGCCAACCAAGCAACCTGGAAAGGCAAATCAGCGCTACAAAGAAGACTCGCTTCCCATCGGTCAAAAGGGCCATGCTGAATAAAGTGTCAAAACCAGAAATGCAGGACAGGCCATGGAGAAACGGGAGCCTGGCTACGCTGATGGGCGGGATGTAAATTGCCAACAGCCACTCTGGAGAAGTGTACGGTGTGTCCTGAAACATCTAAAAAACTCAGCTTAGAGAGCATAGGGCACTTCCACTCATGGGCGTATAAATTGGGAAAACTAAAAATCAGCAAGACACAGGCTCCCCAAAGTTTAGGGCTGCTCTGTTGACAAGAACCTCCACTTCGTTACACCTTAAATATCCCAGGAAAGAGAAAAATGAATAAAGAAGTTGTGGTCCTTATGTACAATGGAATATCACTCAGCCATGAAATCAACGTCATAAGGCTAGTAGCAGCATGATGAGTGGATTTAGGTACGACGATTCTAAGTGAAATAAGCCACACAGAAAAAGACACTTATCATAAGATATCACTTATAGAGGGAATGTAAAAACCGCTACGCTTGAACTGAAGTACAAAACAGAACAGACACACACGTTTAGAAAACACACTATGGCTGCTTAACGGTAAAGGTGAGGTGGGGTGATGCATAAAACAAGGGTTTCAAATTAGCTCAGATACCGTTCCATAAACTCAATAGGTAATAGACAAGACCTACTCCTTGCTCAGTGAATTGGACTCAACACCCCCTATTCACCGCCCAAGAATATATCTGACTAGTAAGAATCTTAAAACCTATGTATTGATATCTCTCTGTAAGTGAGTCAAGTGGGTGTAAAGCGGCAGAAACACAGCAGTGAAAAGCACCTAAACCCCATTATAAAAATCAATTACTTTTAAAAACCCGTGAAACAAAGACAGTGAAAGAGAGAGAAATTCTTACAAAATTCGTTCAGGGGCTGTGATGCCACCTGGATTGACCATATCTAGACCCACGGCTGATTGAGACATAAGGGTGGACACTCATGGGGCTGAGAGGTTTGGTGAGGTTGGGTGAGGAAACGCAGACCCTTTAAAGTAATACTGCGTGGTACCCATCCCATGGGTCCCAAATCTCCAGGTTCAAGGGCATCTTCCTACATCGAAAACATGCATGAGAAACCCAGAAGACGGTACACCGTGTGATCGGGAAAGGTTTCTAAAACGCACCTCATTTCTCCTCTCCTTGTGCTCGGGTTCGCCATTCCAGCCGCTTCACTAGCAACCTGCCTCCTTGGAGAATCAGCACCTTTAACCTCCTGTTCCGTACAGGTTGCAATTTGTCCTGAGGATGAACAGGAAGAGGGGGAACCAATGAGAGACTAGCTCTAGGTGTAGGGACAGGCACAGGTCACTCTATTTTCTCATCAGGAAACAGAATTAACCACAGGCTCAGCCTGTCGGCCGGAACCAAAATAGGGCCTGAAGCAATCCTGCGCTTTTGAGGCCAGCTCCCAAGAAAGCGAGTTGAAAAATGGAGCTCAGGGGCACTGCAATTCACAAACCTGCAGACTTATAAATGATAACTCTCGTCCACAAATATATTGAGGGAAGGCAACGAAGAGGATTTGAAAGCAAGGCAGAATTGCAGGAAACACATTTCAGGAGGGAGATTCGAATCGCCTTTAAAGCACAGGAAAAGGGGCAAAACCTCGACAATGACGCCCTTGGCCAAAAAGGGCGTATGCGTTTTTCCCTGAATATATTCAGGAAAAAACGCATACGCCCTTTTTGGCCAACCAAGCAACCTGGAAAGGCAAATCAGCGCTACAAAGAAGTCTCGCTTCCCATCGGTCAAAAGGGCCATGCTGAATAAAGTGTCAAAACCAGAAATGCAGGACAGGCCATGGAGAAACGGGAGCCTGGCTACGCTGATGGGCGGGATGTAAATTGCCAACAGCCACTCTGGAGAAGTGTACGGTGTGTCCTGAAACATCTAAAAAACTCAGCTTAGAGAGCATAGGGCACTTCCACTCATGGGCGTATAAATTGGGAAAACTAAAAATCAGCAAGACACAGGCTCCCCAAAGTTTAGGGCTGCTCTGATGACAAGAACCTCCACTTCGTTACACCTTAAATATCCCAGGAAAGACAAAAATGGATAAAGAAGTTGTGGTCCTTATGTACAATAGAATATCACTCAGCCATGAAATCAACGTCATAATGCTAGTAGCAGCAAGATGAGTGGATTTAGGTAGGACGATTCCAAATGAAATAAGTCACACAGAAAATGACACTTATCATAAGTTATCACTTATAGAGGGAATGTAAAAACCGCTACCCTTGAACTGAATTACAAAACAGAAGAGAGACACACGTTTAGAAAAAACACTATGGCTGCTTAACGGTAAAGGTGAGGTGGGGTGATGCATAAAACAAGGGTTTCAAATTAGCTCAGATACCGTTCCATAAACTCAATAGGTAATACACAAGACCTACTCCTTGCTCAGTGAATTGGACTCAACACCCCCTATTCACCGCCCAAGAATATATATGACTAGTAAGAATCTTAAAACCTATGTATTGATATCTCTCTGTAAGTGAGTCAAGTGGGTGTAAAGCGGCAGAAACACAGCAGTGAAAAGCAGCTAAACCCCATTATAAAAATCAATTACTTTTAAAAACCCGTGAAACAAAGACAGTGAAAGAGAGAGAAATTCTTACAAAATTCGTTCAGGGGCTGTGATGCCACCTGGATTGACCATATCTAGACCCACAGCTGATTGAGACATAAGGGTGGACACTCATGGGGCTGAGAGGTTTGGTGAGGTTGGGTGAGGAAACGCAGACCCTTTAAAGTAATACTGCGTGGTACCCATCCCATGGGTCCCAAATCTCCAGGTTCAAGGGCATCTTCCTACATCGAAAACATGCATGAGAAACCCAGAAGACGGTACACCGTGTGATCGGGAAAGGTTTCTAAAACGCACCTCTTTTCTCATCTCCTTGTGCTCGGGTTCGCCATTCCAGCCGCTTCACTAGCAACCTGCCTCCTTGGAGAATCAGCACCTTTAACCTCCTGTTCCGTACAGGTTGCAATTTGTCCTGAGGATGAACAGGAAGAGGGGGAACCAATGAGAGACTAGCTCTAGGTGTAGGGACAGGCACAGGTCACTCTATTTTCTCATCAGGAAGAAGAATTAACCACAGGCTCAGCCTGCCGGCCGGAACCAAAATAGGTCCTGAAGCAATCCTGCGCTTTTGAGGCCAGCTCCCAAGAAAGCGAGTTGAAAAATGGAGCTCAGGGGCACTGCAATTCACAAACCTGCAGACTTATAAATGATAACTCTCGTCCACAAATATATTGAGGGAAGGCAACGAAGAGGATTTGAAAGCAAGGCAGAATTGCAGGAAACACATTTCAGGAGGGAGATTCGAATCGCCTTTAAAGCACAGGAAAAGGGGCAAAACCTCGACAATGACGCCCTTGGCCAAAAAGGGCGTATGCGTTTTTTCCTGAATATATTCAGGAAAAAACGCATACGCCCTTTTTGGCCAACCAAGCAACCTGGAAAGGCAAATCAGCGCTACAAAGAAGTCTCGCTTCCCATCGGTCAAAAGGGCCATGCTGAATAAAGTGTCAAAACCAGAAATGCAGGACAGGCCATGGAGAAACGGGAGCCTGGCTACGCTGATGGGCGGGATGTAAATTGCCAACAGCCACTCTGGAGAAGTGTACGGTGTGTCCTGAAACATCTAAAAAACTCAGCTTAGAGAGCATAGGGCACTTCCACTCATGGGCGTATAAATTGGGAAAACTAAAAATCAGCAAGACACAGGCTCCCCAAAGTTTAGGGCTGCTCTGATGACAAGAACCTCCACTTCGTTACACCTTAAATATCCCAGGAAAGACAAAAATGGATAAAGAAGTTGTGGTCCTTATGTACAATAGAATATCACTCAGCCATGAAATCAACGTCATAATGCTAGTAGCAGCAAGATGAGTGGATTTAGGTAGGACGATTCCAAATGAAATAAGTCACACAGAAAATGACACTTATCATAAGTTATCACTTATAGAGGGAATGTAAAAACCGCTACCCTTGAACTGAATTACAAAACAGAACAGAGACACACGTTTAGAAAAAACACTATGGCTGCTTAACGGTAAAGGTGAGGTGGGGTGATGCATAAAACAAGGGTTTCAAATTAGCTCAGATACAGTTCCATAAACTCAATAGGTAATACACAAGACCTACTCCTTGCTCAGTGAATTGGACTCAACACCCCCTATTCACCGCCCAAGAATATATATGACTAGTAAGAATCTTAAAACCTATGTATTGATATCTCTCTGTAAGTGAGTCAAGTGGGTGTAAAGCGGCAGAAACACAGCAGTGAAAAGCACCTAAACCCAGTTATAAAAATCAATTACTTTTAAAAACCCGTGAAACAAAGACAGTGAAAGAGAGAGAAATTCTTACAAAATTCGTTCAGGGGCTGTGATGCCACCTGGATTGACCATATCTAGACCCACAGCTGATTGAGACATAAGGGTGGACACTCATGGGGCTGAGAGGTTTGGTGAGGTTGGGTGAGGAAACGCAGACCCTTTAAAGTAATACTGCGTGGTACCCATCCCATGGGTCCCAAATCTCCAGGTTCAAGGGCATCTTCCTACATCGAAAACATGCATGAGAAACCCAGAAGACGGTACACCGTGTGATCGGGAAAGGTTTCTAAAACGCACCTCTTTTCTCATCTCCTTGTGCTCGGGTTCGCCATTCCAGCCGCTTCACTAGCAACCTGCCTCCTTGGAGAATCAGCACCTTTAACCTCCTGTTCCGTACAGGTTGCAATTTGTCCTGAGGATGAACAGGAAGAGGGGGAACCAATGAGAGACTAGCTCTAGGTGTAGGGACAGGCACAGGTCACTCTATTTTCTCATCAGGAAGAAGAATTAACCACAGGCTCAGCCTGTCGGCCGGAACCAAAATAGGGCCTGAAGCAATCCTGCGCTTTTGAGGCCAGCTCCCAAGAAAGTGAGTTGAAAAATGGAGCTCAGGGGCACTGCAATTCACAAACCTGCAGACTTATAAATGATAACTCTCGTCCACAAATATATTGAGGGAAGGCAACGAAGAGGATTTGAAAGCAAGGCAGAATTGCAGGAAACACATTTCAGGAGGGAGATTCGAATCGCCTTTAAAGCACAGGAAAAGGGGCAAAACCTCGACAATGACGCCCTTGGCCAAAAAGGGCGTATGCGTTTTTTCCTGAATATATTCAGGAAAAAACGCATACGCCCTTTTTGGCCAACCAAGCAACCTGGAAAGGCAAATCAGCGATACAAAGAAGTCTCGCTTCCCATCGGTCAAAAGGGCCATGCTGAATAAAGTGTCAAAACCAGAAATGCAGGACAGGCCATGGAGAAACGGGAGCCTGGCTACGCTGATGGGCGGGATGTAAATTGCCAAAAGCCACTCTGGAGAAGTGTACGGTGCGTCCTGAAACATCTAAAAAACTCAGCTTAGAGAGCATAGGGCACTTCCACTCATGGGCGTATAAATTGGCAAAACTAAAAATCAGCAAGACACAGGCTCCCCAAAGTTTAGGGCTGCTCTGTTGACAAGAACCTCCACTTCGTTACACCTTAAATATCCCAGGAAAGACAAAAATGGATAAAGAAGTTGTGGTCCTTATGTACAATAGAATATCACTCAGCCATGAAATCAACGTCATAATGCTAGTAGCAGCAAGACGAGTGGATTTAGGTAGGACGATTCTAAATGAAATAAGTCACACAGAAAATGACACTTATCATAAGATATCACTTATAGAGGGAATGTAAAAACCGCTACCCTTGAACTGAATTAAAAAACAGAGCAGAGTCACACGTTTAGAAAGCACACTATGGCTGCTTAAGGGGAAAGGTGAGGTGGTGTGATGCATAAAACAAGCTTTTCAAATTAGCTCAGATACTGTTCCATAAACCCAATAGGTAATAGACAAGACCTACTCCTTGCTCAGTGAATTGGACTCAACACCACCTATTCACTGCCCAAGAATCTATCTGACTAGTAAGAATCTTAAAACCTATGTATTGATATCTCTCTGTAAGTGAGTCAAGTGGGTGTAAAGCGGCATAAACACAGCAGTGAAAAGCAGCTAAACCCCATTATAAAAGTCAATTACTTTTAAAAACCCGTGAAACAAAGACAGTGAAAGAGAGAGAAATTCTTACACAATTCGTTCAGGGGCTGTGATGCCACCTGGATTGACCATATCTAGACCCACAGCTGACTGAGACATAAGGGTGGACACTCTTGGGGCTGAGAGGTTTGGTGAGGTTGGGTGAGGAAACGCAGACCCTTTAAAGTAATCCTGTGTGGTACCCATCCCATGGGTCCCAAATCTCCAGGTTCAAGGGCATCTTCCTACATCGAAAACATGCATGAGAAACCCAGAAGATGGTACACCGTGTGATCGGGAAAGGTTTCCAAAACGCACCTCATTTCTCATCTCCTTGTTCTCGGGTTCGCCATTCCATCCGCTTTACTAGCAATCTCCCTCCTTGGAGAATCAGCACCTTTAACCTCCTGTTCCGTACAGGTTGCAATTTGTCCTGAGGATGAACGGGAAGAGGGGGAACCAATGAGAGACTAGGTCTAGGTGTTGGGACAGGCACAGGTCACTCTATTTTACCATCAGGAAGAAGAATTAACCACAGGCTCAGCCTGCCGCCCGGGACCAGAATAGGGCCTGAAGCAATCCTGCGCTTTTGCGGCCAGCTCCCAAGAAAGCGAGTTGAAAAATGGAGCTCAGGGGCACTGCAATTCACAAACCTGCAGACTTATAAATGATAACGCTCGTCCACAAATATATTGAGGGAAGGCAACGAAGAGGAGTTGAAAGCAAGGCAGAATTGCAGGAAACAGATTTCAGGAGGGAGATTCGAATCGCCTTTAAAGCACAGGAAAAGCGGCAAAAGCTCGACAATGATGCCCTTGGCCAAAAAGGGCGTATGCGTTTTTTCCTGAATATATTCAGGAAAAAACGCATACGCCCTTTTTGGCCAACCAAGCAACCTGGAAAGGCAAATCAGCGCTACAAAGAAGTCTCGCTTCCCATCGGTCAAAAGGGCCCTGCTGAATAAAGTGTCAAAACCAGAAATGCAGGACAGGCCATGGAGAAATGGGAGCCTTGCTACGCTGATGGGCGGGACGTAAATTGCCAACAGCCACTCTGGAGAAGTGTACGGTATGTCCTGAAACATCTAAAAAACTCAGCTTAGAGAGCATAGGGCACTTCCACTCATGGGCGTTTAAATTGGGAAAACTAAAAATCAGCAAGACACAGGCACCCCAAAGTTTAGGGCTGCTCTGTTGAAAAGAACCTCCACTTCGTTACACCTTAAATATCCCAGGAAAGAGAAAAATGAATAAAGAAGTTGTGGTCCTTATGTACAATGGAATATCACTCAGCCATGAAATCAACGTCATAAGGCTAGTAGCAGCATGATGAGTGGATTTAGGTACGACGATTCTAAGTGAAATAAGTCACACAGAAAAAGACACTTATCATAAGATATCACTTATAGAGGGAATGTAAAAACCGCTACGCTTGAACTGAATTACAAAACAGAACAGACACACACGTTTAGAAAACACACTATGGCTGCTTAACGGTAAAGGTGAGGTGGGGTGATGCATAAAACAAGGGTTTCAAATTAGCTCAGATACCGTTCCATAAACTCAATAGGTAATAGACAAGACCTACTCCTTGCTCAGTGAATTGGACTCAACACCCCCTATTCACCGCCCAAGAATATATCTGACTAGTAAGAATCTTAAAACCTATGTATTGATATCTCTCTGTAAGTGAGTCAAGTGGGTGTAAAGCGGCAGAAACACAGCATTGAAAAGCAGCTAAACCCCATTATAAAAATCAATTACTTTTAAAAACCCGTGAAACAAAGACAGTGAAAGAGAGAGAAATTCTTACAAAATTCGTTCAGGGGCTGTGATGCCACCTGGATTGACCATATCTAGACCCACAGCTGATTGAGACATAAGGGTGGACACTCATGGGGCTGAGAGGTTTGGTGAGGTTGGGTGAGGAAACGCAGACCCTTTAAAGTAATACTGCGTGGTACCCATCCCATGGGTCCCAAATCTCCAGGTTCAAGGGCATCTTCCTACATCGAAAACATGCATGAGAAACCCAGAAGACGGTACACCGTGTGATCGGGAAAGGTTTCTAAAACGCACCTCATTTCTCCTCTCCTTGTGCTCGGGTTCGCCATTCCAGCCGCTTCACTAGCAACCTGCCTCCTTGGAGAATCAGCACCTTTAACCTCCTGTTCCGTACAGGTTGCAATTTGTCCTGAGGATGAACAGGAAGAGGGGGAACCAATGAGAGACTAGCTCTAGGTGTAGGGACAGGCACAGGTCACTCTATTTTCTCATCAGGAAGAAGAATTAACCACAGGCTCAGCCTGTCGGCCGGAACCAAAATAGGGCCTGAAGCAATCCTGCGCTTTTGAGGCCAGCTCCCAAGAAAGTGAGTTGAAAAATGGAGCTCAGGGGCACTGCAATTCACAAACCTGCAGACTTATAAATGATAACGCTCGTCCACAAATATATTGAGGGAAGGCAACGAAGAGGAGTTGAAAGCAAGGCAGAATTGCAGGAAACAGATTTCAGGAGGGAGATTCGAATCGCCTTTAAAGCACAGGAAAAGCGGCAAAAGCTCGACAATGATGCCCTTGGCCAAAAAGGGCGTATGCGTTTTTTCCTGAATATATTCAGGAAAAAACGCATACGCCCTTTTTGGCCAACCAAGCAACCTGGAAAGGCAAATCAGCGCTGCAAAGAAGTGTCGCTTCCCATCGGTCAAAAGGGCCCTGCTGAATAAAGTGTCAAAACCAGAAATGCAGGACAGGCCATGGAGAAATGGGAGCCTTGCTACGCTGATGGGCGGGACGTAAATTGCCAACAGCCACTCTGGAGAAGTGTACGGTATGTCCTGAAACATCTAAAAAACTCAGCTTAGAGAGCATAGGGCACTTCCACTCATGGGCGTTTAAATTGGGAAAACTAAAAATCAGCAAGACACAGGCACCCCAAAGTTTAGGGCTGCTCTGTTGAAAAGAACCTCCACTTCGTTACACCTTAAATATCCCAGGAAAGAGAAAAATGAATAAAGAAGTTGTGGTCCTTATGTACAATGGAATATCACTCAGCCATGAAATCAACGTCATAAGGCTAGTAGCAGCATGATGAGTGGATTTAGGTACGACGATTCTAAGTGAAATAAGTCACACAGAAAAAGACACTTATCATAAGATATCACTTATAGAGGGAATGTAAAAACCGCTACGCTTGAACTGAATTACAAAACAGAACAGACACACACGTTTAGAAAACACACTATGGCTGCTTAACGGTAAAGGTGAGGTGGGGTGATGCATAAAACAAGGGTTTCAAATTAGCTCAGATACCGTTCCATAAACTCAATAGGTAATAGACAAGACCTACTCCTTGCTCAGTGAATTGGACTCAACACCCCCTATTCACCGCCCAAGAATATATCTGACTAGTAAGAATCTTAAAACCTATGTATTGATATCTCTCTGTAAGTGAGTCAAGTGGGTGTAAAGCGGCAGAAACACAGCATTGAAAAGCAGCTAAACCCCATTATAAAAATCAATTACTTTTAAAAACCCGTGAAACAAAGACAGTGAAAGAGAGAGAAATTCTTACAAAATTCGTTCAGGGGCTGTGATGCCACCTGGATTGACCATATCTAGACCCACAGCTGATTGAGACATAAGGGTGGACACTCATGGGGCTGAGAGGTTTGGTGAGGTTGGGTGAGGAAACGGAGACCCTTTAAAGTAATACTGCGTGGTACCCATCCCATGGGTCCCAAATCTCCAGGTTCAAGGGCATCTTCCTACATCGAAAACATGCATGAGAAACCCAGAAGACGGTACACCGTGTGATCGGGAAAGGTTTCTAAAACGCACCTCATTTCTCATCTCCTGTGCTCGGGTTCGCCATTCCAGCCGCTTCACTAGCAACCTGCCTCCTTGGAGAATCAGCACCTTTAACCTCCTGTTCCGTACAGGTTGCAATTTGTCCTGAGGATGAACAGGAAGAGGGGGAACCAATGAGAGACTAGCTCTAGGTGTAGGGACAGGCACAGGTCACTCTATTTTCTCATCAGGAAGAAGAATTAACCACAGGCTCAGCCTGCCGGCCGGAACCAAAATAGGGCCTGAAGCAATCCTGCGCTTTTGAGGCCAGCTCCCAAGAAAGCGAGTTGAAAAATGGAGCTCAGGGGCACTGCAATTCACAAACCTGCAGACTTATAAATGATAACTCTCGTCCACAAATATATTGAGGGAAGGCAACGAAGAGGATTTGAAAGCAAGGCAGAATTGCAGGAAACACATTTCAGGAGGGAGATTCGAATCGCCTTTAAAGCACAGGAAAAGGGGCAAAACCTCGACAATGACGCCCTTGGCCAAAAAGGGCGTATGCGTTTTTTCCTGAATATATTCAGGAAAAAACGCATACGCCCTTTTTGGCCAACCAAGCAACCTGGAAAGGCAAATCAGCGCTACAAAGAAGTCTCGCTTCCCATCGGTCAAAAGGGCCATGCTGAATAAAGTGTCAAAACCAGAAATGCAGGACAGGCCATGGAGAAACGGGAGCCAGGCTACGCTGATGGGCGGGATGTAAATTGCCAACAGCCACTCTGGAGAAGTGTACGGTGTGTCCTGAAACATGTAAAAAACTCAGCTTAGAGAGCATAGGGCACTTCCACTCATGGGCGTATAAATTGGGAAAACTAAAAATCAGCAAGACACAGGCTCCCCAAAGTTTAGGGCTGCTCTGATGACAAGAACCTCCACTTCGTTACACCTTAAATATCCCAGGAAAGACAAAAATGGATAAAGAAGTTGTGGTCCTTATGTACAATAGAATATCACTCAGCCATGAAATCAACGTCATAATGCTAGTAGCAGCAAGATGAGTGGATTTAGGTAGGACGATTCCAAATGAAATAAGTCACACAGAAAATGACACTTATCATAAGTTATCACTTATAGAGGGAATGTAAAAACCGCTACCCTTGAACTGAATTACAAAACAGAACAGAGACACACGTTTAGAAAAAACACTATGGCTGCTTAACGGTAAAGGTGAGGTGGGGTGATGCATAAAACAAGGCTTTCAAATTAGCTCAGATACCGTTCCATAAACTCAATAGGTAATACACAAGACCTACTCCTTGCTCAGTGAATTGGACTCAACACCCCCTATTCACCGCCCAAGAATATATATGACTAGTAAGAATCTTAAAACCTATGTATTGATATCTCTCTGTAAGTGAGTCAAGTGGGTGTAAAGCGGCAGAAACACAGCAGTGAAAAGCAGCTAAACCCCATTATAAAAATCAATTACTTTTAAAAACCCGTGAAACAAAGACAGTGAAAGAGAGAGAAATTCTTACAAAATTCGTTCAGGGGCTGTGATGCCACCTGGATTGACCATATCTAGACCCACAGCTGATTGAGACATAAGGGTGGACACTCATGGGGCTGAGAGGTTTGGTGAGGTTGGGTGAGGAAACGCAGACCCTTTAAAGTAATACTGCGTGGTACCCATCCCATGGGTCCCAAATCTCCAGGTTCAAGGGCATCTTCCTACATCGAAAACATGCATGAGAAACCCAGAAGACGGTACACCGTGTGATCGGGAAAGGTTTCTAAAACGCACCTCTTTTCTCATCTCCTTGTGCTCGGGTTCGCCATTCCAGCCGCTTCACTAGCAACCTGCCTCCTTGGAGAATCAGCACCTTTAACCTCCTGTTCCGTACAGGTTGCAATTTGTCCTGAGGATGAACAGGAAGAGGGGGAACCAATGAGAGACTAGCTCTAGGTGTAGGGACAGGCACAGGTCACTCTATTTTCTCATCAGGAAGAAGAATTAACCACAGGCTCAGCCTGTCGGCCGGAACCAAAATAGGGCCTGAAGCAATCCTGCGCTTTTGAGGCCAGCTCCCAAGAAAGTGAGTTGAAAAATGGAGCTCAGGGGCACTGCAATTCACAAACCTGCAGACTTATAAATGATAACTCTCGTCCACAAATATATTGAGGGAAGGCAACGAAGAGGATTTGAAAGCAAGGCAGAATTGCAGGAAACACATTTCAGGAGGGAGATTCGAATCGCCTTTAAAGCACAGGAAAAGGGGCAAAACCTCGACAATGACGCCCTTGGCCAAAAAGGGCGTATGCGTTTTTTCCTGAATATATTCAGGAAAAAACGCATACGCCCTTTTTGGCCAACCAAGCAACCTGGAAAGGCAAATCAGCGATACAAAGAAGTCTCGCTTCCCATCGGTCAAAAGGGCCATGCTGAATAAAGTGTCAAAACCAGAAATGCAGGACAGGCCATGGAGAAACGGGAGCCTGGCTACGCTGATGGGCGGGATGTAAATTGCCAAAAGCCACTCTGGAGAAGTGTACGGTGCGTCCTGAAACATCTAAAAAACTCAGCTTAGAGAGCATAGGGCACTTCCACTCATGGGCGTATAAATTGGCAAAACTAAAAATCAGCAAGACACAGGCTCCCCAAAGTTTAGGGCTGCTCTGTTGACAAGAACCTCCACTTCGTTACACCTTAAATATCCCAGGAAAGACAAAAATGGATAAAGAAGTTGTGGTCCTTATGTACAATAGAATATCACTCAGCCATGAAATCAACGTCATAATGCTAGTAGCAGAAAGACGAGTGGATTTAGGTAGGACGATTCTAAATGAAATAAGTCACACAGAAAATGACACTTATCATAAGATATCACTTATAGAGGGAATGTAAAAACCGCTACCCTTGAACTGAATTACAAAACAGAGCAGAGTCACACGTTTAGAAAGCACACTATGGCTGCTTAAGGGGAAAGGTGAGGTGGTGTGATGCATAAAACAAGCTTTTCAAATTAGCTCAGATACTGTTCCATAAACCCAATAGGTAATAGACAAGACCTACTCCTTGCTCAGTGAATTGGACTCAACACCACCTATTCACTGCCCAAGAATCTATCTGACTAGTAAGAATCTTAAAACCTATGTATTGATATCTCTCTGTAAGTGAGTCAAGTGGGTGTAAAGCGGCATAAACACAGCAGTGAAAAGCAGCTAAACCCCATTATAAAAGTCAATTACTTTTAAAAACCCGTGAAACAAAGACAGTGAAAGAGAGAGAAATTCTTACACAATTCGTTCAGGGGCTGTGATGCCACCTGGATTGACCATATCTAGACCCACAGCTGACTGAGACATAAGGGTGGACACTCTTGGGGCTGAGAGGTTTGGTGAGGTTGGGTGAGGAAACGCAGACCCTTTAAAGTAATCCTGTGTGGTACCCATCCCATGGGTCCCAAATCTCCAGGTTCAAGGGCATCTTCCTACATCGAAAACATGCATGAGAAACCCAGAAGATGGTACACCGTGTGATCGGGAAAGGTTTCCAAAACGCACCTCATTTCTCATCTCCTTGTTCTCGGGTTCGCCATTCCATCCGCTTTACTAGCAATCTCCCTCCTTGGAGAATCAGCACCTTTAACCTCCTGTTCCGTACAGGTTGCAATTTGTCCTGAGGATGAACAGGAAGAGGGGGAACCAATGAGAGACTAGGTCTAGGTGTTGGGACAGGCACAGGTCACTCTATTTTCCCATCAGGAAGAAGAATTAACCACAGGCTCAGCCTGCCGCCCGGGACCAGAATAGGGCCTGAAGCAATCCTGCGCTTTTGCGGCCAGCTCCCAAGAAAGCGAGTTGAAAAATGGAGCTCAGGGGCACTGCAATTCACAAACCTGCAGACTTATAAATGATAACGCTCGTCCACAAATATATTGAGGGAAGGCAACGAAGAGGAGTTGAAAGCAAGGCAGAATTGCAGGAAACAGATTTCAGGAGGGAGATTCGAATCGCCTTTAAAGCACAGGAAAAGCGGCAAAAGCTCGACAATGATGCCCTTGGCCAAAAAGGGCGTATGCGTTTTTTCCTGAATATATTCAGGAAAAAACGCATACGCCCTTTTTGGCCAACCAAGCAACCTGGAAAGGCAAATCAGCGCTACAAAGAAGTCTCGCTTCCCATCGGTCAAAAGGGCCCTGCTGAATAAAGTGTCAAAACCAGAAATGCAGGACAGGCCATGGAGAAATGGGAGCCTTGCTACGCTGATGGGCGGGACGTAAATTGCCAACAGCCACTCTGGAGAAGTGTACGGTATGTCCTGAAACATCTAAAAAACTCAGCTTAGAGAGCATAGGGCACTTCCACTCATGGGCGTATAAATTGGGAAAACTAAAAATCAGCAAGACACAGGCTCCCCAAAGTTTAGGGCTGCTCTGTTGACAAGAACCTCCACTTCGTTACACCTTAAATATCCCAGGAAAGACAAAAATGGATAAAGAAGTTGTGGTCCTTATGTACAATGGAATATCACTCAGCCATGAAATCAAAGTCATAATGCTAGTAGCAGCAAGATGAGTGGATTTAGGTAGGACGATTCCAAATGAAATAAGTCACACAGAAAATGACACTTATCATAAGATATCACTTATAGAGGGAATGTAAAAACCGCTACCCTTGAACTGAATTACAAAACAGAACAGAGACACACGTTTAGAAAAAACACTATGGCTGCTTAACGGTAAAGGTGAGGTGGGGTGATGCATAAAACAAGGCTTTCAAATTAGCTCAGATACCGTTCCATAAACTCAATAGGTAATAGACAAGACCAACTCCTTGCTCAGTGAATTGGACTCAACACCCCCTATTCACCGCCCAAGAATATATCTGACTAGTAAGAATCTTAAAACCTATGTATTGATATCTCTCTGTAAGTGAGTCAAGTGGGTGTAAAGCGGCAGAAACACAGCAGTGAAAAGCAGCTAAACCCCATTATAAAAATCAATTACTTTTAAAAACCCGTGAAACAAAGACAGTGAAAGAGAGAGAAATTCTTAAAAAATTCGTTCAGGGGCTGTGATGCCACCTGGATTGACCATATCTAGACACACAGCTGATTGAGACATAAGGGTGGACACTCATGGGGCTGAGAGGTTTGGTGAGGTTGGGTGAGGAAACGCAGACCCTTTAAAGTAATACTGCGTGGTACCCATCCCATGGGTCCCAAATCTCCAGGTTCAAGGGCATCTTCCTACATCGAAAACATGCATGAGAAACCCAGAAGACGGTACACCGTGTGACCGGGAAAGGTTTCTAAAACGCACCTCATTTCTCATGTCCTTGTGCTCGGGTTCGCCATTCCAGCCGCTTCACTAGCAACCTGCCTCCTTGGAGAATCAGCACCTTTAACCTCCTGTTCCGTACAGGTTGCAATTTGTCCTGAGGATGAACAGGAAGAGGGGGAACCAATGAGAGACTAGCTCTAGGTGTAGGGACAGGCACAGGTCACTCTATTTTCTCATCAGGAAGAAGAATTAACCACAGGCTCAGCCTGCCGGCCGGAACCAAAATAGGGCCTGAAACAATCCTGCGCTTTTGAGGCCAGCTCCCAAGAAAGCGAGTTGAAAAATGGAGCTCAGGGGCACTGCAATTCACAAACCTGCAGACTTATAAATGATAACTTTCGTCCACAAATATATTGAGGGAAGGCAACGAAGAGGATTTGAAAGCAAGGCAGAATTGCAGGAAACACATTTCAGGAGGGAGATTCGAATCGCCTTTAAAGCACAGGAAAAGGGGCAAAACCTCGACAATGACGCCCTTGGCCAAAAAGGGCGTATGCGTTTTTTCCTGAATATATTCAGGAAAAAACGCATACGCCCTTTTTGGCCAACCAAGCAACCTGGAAAGGCAAATCAGCGCTACAAAGAAGACTCGCTTCCCATCGGTCAAAAGGGCCATGCTGAATAAAGTGTCAAAACCAGAAATGCAGGACAGGCCATGGAGAAACGGGAGCCTGGCTACGCTGATGGGCGGGATGTAAATTGCCAACAGCCACTCTGGAGAAGTGTACGGTGTTTCCTGAAACATCTAAAAAACTCAGCTTAGAGAGCATAGGGCACTTCCACTCATGGGCGTATAAATTGGGAAAACTAAAAATCAGCAAGACACAGGCTCCCCAAAGTTTAGGGCTGCTCTGTTGACAAGAACCTCCACTTCGTTACACCTTAAATATCCCAGGAAAGAGAAAAATGAATAAAGAAGTTGTGGTCCTTATGTACAATGGAATATCACTCAGCCATGAAATCAACGTCATAAGGCTAGTAGCAGCATGATGAGTGGATTTAGGTACGACGATTCTAAGTGAAATAAGCCACACAGAAAAAGACACTTATCATAAGATATCACTTATAGAGGGAATGTAAAAACCGCTACGCTTGAACTGAAGTACAAAACAGAACAGACACACACGTTTAGAAAACACACTATGGCTGCTTAACGGTAAAGGTGAGGTGGGGTGATGCATAAAACAAGGGTTTCAAATTAGCTCAGATACCGTTCCATAAACTCAATAGGTAATAGACAAGACCTACTCCTTGCTCAGTGAATTGGACTCAACACCCCCTATTCACCGCCCAAGAATATATCTGACTAGTAAGAATCTTAAAACCTATGTATTGATATCTCTCTGTAAGTGAGTCAAGTGGGTGTAAAGCGGCAGAAACACAGCAGTGAAAAGCAGCTAAACCCCATTATAAAAATCAATTACTTTTAAAAACCCGTGAAACAAAGACAGTGAAAGAGAGAGAAATTCTTACAAAATTCGTTCAGGGGCTGTGATGCCACCTGGATTGACCATATCTAGACCCACAGCTGATTGAGACATAAGGGTGGACACTCATGGGGCTGAGAGGTTTGGTGAGGTTGGGTGAGGAAACGCAGACCCTTTAAAGTAATACTGCGTGGTACCCATCCCATGGGTCCCAAATCTCCAGGTTCAAGGGCATCTTCCTACATCGAAAACATGCATGAGAAACCCAGAAGACGGTACACCGTGTGATCGGGAAAGGTTTCTAAAACGCACCTCATTTCTCATTTCCTTGTGCTCGGGTTCGCCATTCCAGCCGCTTCACTAGCAACCTGCCTCCTTGGAGAATCAGCACCTTTAACCTCCTGTTCCGTACAGGTTGCAATTTGTCCTGAGGATGAACAGGAAGAGGGGGAACCAATGAGAGACTAGGTCTAGGTGTTGGGACAGGCACAGGTCACTCTATTTTCCCATCAGGAAGAAGAATTAACCACAGGCTCAGCCTGCCGCCCGGGACCAGAATAGGGCCTGAAGCAATCCTGCGCTTTTGCGGCCAGCTCCCAAGAAAGCGAGTTGAAAAATGGAGCTCAGGGGCACTGCAATTCACAAACCTGCAGACTTATAAATGATAACGCTCGTCCACAAATATATTGAGGGAAGGCAACGAAGAGGATTTGAAAGCAAGGCAGAATTGCAGGAAACAGATTTCAGGAGGGAGATTCGAATCGCCTTTAAAGCACAGGAAAAGCGGCAAAAGCTCGACAATGATGCCCTTGGCCAAAAAGGGCGTATGCGTTTTTTCCTGAATATATTCAGGAAAAAACGCATACGCCCTTTTTGGCCAACCAAGCAACCTGGAAAGGCAAATCAGCGCTGCAAAGAAGTCTCGCTTCCCATCGGTCAAAAGGGCCCTGCTGAATAAAGTGTCAAAACCAGAAATGCAGGACAGGCCATGGAGAAATGGGAGCCTTGCTACGCTGATGGGCGGGACGTAAATTGCCAACAGCCACTCTGGAGAAGTGTACGGTATGTCCTGAAACATCTAAAAAACTCAGCTTAGAGAGCATAGGGCACTTCCACTCATGGGCGTTTAAATTGGGAAAACTAAAAATCAGCAAGACACAGGCACCCCAAAGTTTAGGGCTGCTCTGTTGAAAAGAACCTCCACTTCGTTACACCTTAAATATCCCAGGAAAGAGAAAAATGAATAAAGAAGTTGTGGTCCTTATGTACAATGGAATATCACTCAGCCATGAAATCAACGTCATAAGGCTAGTAGCAGCATGATGAGTGGATTTAGGTACGACGATTCTAAGTGAAATAAGTCACACAGAAAAAGACACTTATCATAAGATATCACTTATAGAGGGAATGTAAAAACCGCTACGCTTGAACTGAATTACAAAACAGAACAGACACACACGTTTAGAAAAAACACTATGGCTGCTTAACGGTAAAGGTGAGGTGGGGTGATGCATAAAACAAGGGTTTCAAATTAGCTCAGATACCGTTCCATAAACTCAATAGGTAATAGACAAGACCTACTCCTTGCTCAGTGAATTGGACTCAACACCCCCTATTCACCGCCCAAGAATATATCTGACTAGTAAGAATCTTAAAACCTATGTATTGATATCTCTCTGTAAGTGAGTCAAGTGGGTGTAAAGCGGCAGAAACACAGCATTGAAAAGCAGCTAAACCCCATTATAAAAATCAATTACTTTTAAAAACCCGTGAAACAAAGACAGTGAAAGAGAGAGAAATTCTTACAAAATTCGTTCAGGGGCTGTGATGCCACCTGGATTGACCATATCTAGACCCACAGCTGATTGAGACATAAGGGTGGACACTCATGGGGCAGAGAGGTTTGGTGAGGTTGGGTGAGGAAACGCAGACCCTTTAAAGTAATACTGCGTGGTACCCATCCCATGGGTCCCAAATCTCCAGGTTCAAGGGCATCTTCCTACATCGAAAACATGCATGAGAAACCCAGAAGACGGTACACCGTGTGATCGGGAAAGGTTTCTAAAACGCACCTCATTTCTCATCTCCTGTGCTCGGGTTCGCCATTCCAGCCGCTTCACTAGCAACCTGCCTCCTTGGAGAATCAGCACCTTTAACCTCCTGTTCCGTACAGGTTGCAATTTGTCCTGAGGATGAACAGGAAGAGGGGGAACCAATGAGAGACTAGCTCTAGGTGTAGGGACAGGCACAGGTCACTCTATTTTCTCATCAGGAAGAAGAATTAACCACAGGCTCAGCCTGCCGGCCGGAACCAAAATAGGGCCTGAAGCAATCCTGCGCTTTTGAGGCCAGCTCCCAAGAAAGCGAGTTGAAAAATGGAGCTCAGGGGCACTGCAATTCACAAACCTGCAGACTTATAAATGATAACTCTCGTCCACAAATATATTGAGGGAAGGCAACGAAGAGGATTTGAAAGCAAGGCAGAATTGCAGGAAACACATTTCAGGAGGGAGATTCGAATCGCCTTTAAAGCACAGGAAAAGGGGCAAAACCTCGACAATGACGCCCTTGGCCAAAAAGGGCGTATGCGTTTTTTCCTGAATATATTCAGGAAAAAACGCATACGCCCTTTTTGGCCAACCAAGCAACCTGGAAAGGCAAATCAGCGCTACAAAGAAGTCTCGCTTCCCATCGGTCAAAAGGGCCATGCTGAATAAAGTGTCAAAACCAGAAATGCAGGACAGGCCATGGAGAAACGGGAGCCTGGCTACGCTGATGGGCGGGATGTAAATTGCCAAAAGCCACTCTGGAGAAGTGTACGGTGCGTCCTGAAACATCTAAAAAACTCAGCTTAGAGAGCATAGGGCACTTCCACTCATGGGCGTATAAATTGGCAAAACTAAAAATCAGCAAGACACAGGCTCCCCAAAGTTTAGGGCTGCTCTGTTGACAAGAACCTCCACTTCGTTACACCTTAAATATCCCAGGAAAGACAAAAATGGATAAAGAAGTTGTGGTCCTTATGTACAATAGAATATCACTCAGCCATGAAATCAACGTCATAATGCTAGTAGCAGCAAGACGAGTGGATTTAGGTAGGACGATTCTAAATGAAATAAGTCACACAGAAAATGACACTTATCATAAGATATCACTTATAGAGGGAATGTAAAAACCGCTACCCTTGAACTGAATTACAAAACAGAGCAGAGTCACACGTTTAGAAAGCACACTATGGCTGCTTAAGGGGAAAGGTGAGGTGGTGTGATGCATAAAACAAGCTTTTCAAATTAGCTCAGATACTGTTCCATAAACCCAATAGGTAATAGACAAGACCTACTCCTTGCTCAGTGAATTGGACTCAACACCACCTATTCACTGCCCAAGAATCTATCTGACTAGTAAGAATCTTAAAACCTATGTATTGATATCTCTCTGTAAGTGAGTCAAGTGGGTGTAAAGCGGCATAAACACAGCAGTGAAAAGCAGCTAAACCCCATTATAAAAGTCAATTACTTTTAAAAACCCGTGAAACAAAGACAGTGAAAGAGAGAGAAATTCTTACACAATTCGTTCAGGGGCTGTGATGCCACCTGGATTGACCATATCTAGACCCACAGCTGACTGAGACATAAGGGTGGACACTCTTGTGGCTGAGAGGTTTGGTGAGGTTGGGTGAGGAAACGCAGACCCTTTAAAGTAATCCTGTGTGGTACCCATCCCATGGGTCCCAAATCTCCAGGTTCAAGGGCATCTTCCTACATCGAAAACATGCATGAGAAACCCAGAAGATGGTACACCGTGTGATCGGGAAAGGTTTCCAAAACGCACCTCATTTCTCATCTCCTTGTTCTCGGGTTCGCCATTCCATCCGCTTTACTAGCAATCTCCCTCCTTGGAGAATCAGCACCTTTAACCTCCTGTTCCGTACAGGTTGCAATTTGTCCTGAGGATGAACAGGAAGAGGGGGAACCAATGAGAGACTAGGTCTAGGTGTTGGGACAGGCACAGGTCACTCTATTTTCCCATCAGGAAGAAGAATTAACCACAGGCTCAGCCTGCCGCCCGGGACCAGAATAGGGCCTGAAGCAATCCTGCGCTTTTGCGGCCAGCTCCCAAGAAAGCGAGTTGAAAAATGGAGCTCAGGGGCACTGCAATTCACAAACCTGCAGACTTATAAATGATAACGCTCGTCCACAAATATATTGAGGGAAGGCAACGAAGAGGAGTTGAAAGCAAGGCAGAATTGCAGGAAACAGATTTCAGGAGGGAGATTCGAATCGCCTTTAAAGCACAGGAAAAGCGGCAAAAGCTCGACAATGATGCCCTTGGCCAAAAAGGGCGTATGCGTTTTTTCCTGAATATATTCAGGAAAAAACGCATACGCCCTTTTTGGCCAACCAAGCAACCTGGAAAGGCAAATCAGCGCTACAAAGAAGTCTCGCTTCCCATCGGTCAAAAGGGCCCTGCTGAATAAAGTGTCAAAACCAGAAATGCAGGACAGGCCATGGAGAAATGGGAGCCTTGCTACGCTGATGGGCGGGACGTAAATTGCCAACAGCCACTCTGGAGAAGTGTACGGTATGTCCTGAAACATCTAAAAAACTCAGCTTAGAGAGCATAGGGCACTTCCACTCATGGGCGTTTAAATTGGGAAAACTAAAAATCAGCAAGACACAGGCACCCCAAAGTTTAGGGCTGCTCTGTTGAAAAGAACCTCCACTTCGTTACACCTTAAATATCCCAGGAAAGAGAAAAATGAATAAAGAAGTTGTGGTCCTTATGTACAATGGAATATCACTCAGCCATGAAATCAACGTCATAAGGCTAGTAGCAGCATGATGAGTGGATTTAGGTACGACGATTCTAAGTGAAATAAGTCACACAGAAAAAGACACTTATCATAAGATATCACTTATAGAGGGAATGTAAAAACCGCTACGCTTGAACTGAATTACAAAACAGAACAGACACACACGTTTAGAAAACACACTATGGCTGCTTAACGGTAAAGGTGAGGTGGGGTGATGCATAAAACAAGGGTTTCAAATTAGCTCAGATACCGTTCCATAAACTCAATAGGTAATAGACAAGACCTACTCCTTGCTCAGTGAATTGGACTCAACACCCCCTATTCACCGCCCAAGAATATATCTGACTAGTAAGAATCTTAAAACCTATGTATTGATATCTCTCTGTAAGTGAGTCAAGTGGGTGTAAAGCGGCAGAAACACAGCAGTGAAAAGCAGCTAAACCCCATTATAAAAATCAATTACTTTTAAAAACCCGTGAAACAAAGACAGTGAAGGAGAGAGAAATTCTTACAAAATTCGTTCAGGGGCTGTGATGCCACCTGGATTGACCATATCTAGACCCACAGCTGATTGAGACATAAGGGTGGACACTCATGGGGCTGAGAGGTTTGGTGAGGTTGGGTGAGGAAACGCAGACCCTTTAAAGTAATACTGCGTGGTACCCATCCCATGGGTCCCAAATCTCCAGGTTCAAGGGCATCTTCCTACATCGAAAACATGCATGAGAAACCCAGAAGACGGTACACCGTGTGATCGGGAAAGGTTTCTAAAACGCACCTCATTTCTCATCTCCTTGTGCTCGGGTTCGCCATTCCAGCCGCTTCACTAGCAACCTGCCTCCTTGGAGAATCAGCACCTTTAACCTCCTGTTCCGTACAGGTTGCAATTTGTCCTGAGGATGAACAGGAAGAGGGGGAACCAATGAGAGACTAGCTCTAGGTGTAGGGACAGGCACAGGTCACTCTATTTTCTCATCAGGAAGAAGAATTAACCACAGGCTCAGCCTGTCGGCCGGAACCAAAATAGGGCCTGAAGCAATCCTGCGCTTTTGAGGCCAGCTCCCAAGAAAGTGAGTTGAAAAATGGAGCTCAGGGGCACTGCAATTCACAAACCTGCAGACTTATAAATGATAACTCTCGTCCACAAATATATTGAGGGAAGGCAACGAAGAGGATTTGAAAGCAAGGCAGAATTGCAGGAAACACATTTCAGGAGGGAGATTCGAATCGCCTTTAAAGCACAGGAAAAGGGGCAAAACCTCGACAATGACGCCCTTGGCCAAAAAGGGCGTATGCGTTTTTTCCTGAATATATTCAGGAAAAAACGCATACGCCCTTTTTGGCCAACCAAGCAACCTGGAAAGGCAAATCAGCGCTACAAAGAAGACTCGCTTCCCATCGGTCAAAAGGGCCATGCTGAATAAAGTGTCAAAACCAGAAATGCAGGACAGGCCATGGAGAAACGGGAGCCTGGCTACGCTGATGGGCGGGATGTAAATTGCCAACAGCCACTCTGGAGAAGTGTACGGTGTGTCCTGAAACATCTAAAAAACTCAGCTTAGAGAGCATAGGGCACTTCCACTCATGGGCGTATAAATTGGGAAAACTAAAAATCAGCAAGACACAGGCTCCCCAAAGTTTAGGGCTGCTCTGTTGACAAGAACCTCCACTTCGTTACACCTTAAATATCCCAGGAAAGACAAAAATGGATAAAGAAGTTGTGGTCCTTATGTACAATGGAATATCACTCAGCCATGAAATCAAAGTCATAATGCTAGTAGCAGCAAGATGAGTGGATTTAGGTAGGACGATTCCAAATGAAATAAGTCACACAGAAAATGACACTTATCATAAGATATCACTTATAGAGGGAATGTAAAAACCGCTACCCTTGAACTGAATTACAAAACAGAACAGAGACACACGTTTAGAAAAAACACTATGGCTGCTTAACGGTAAAGGTGAGGTGGGGTGATGCATAAAACAAGGCTTTCAAATTAGCTCAGATACCGTTCCATAAACTCAATAGGTAATAGACAAGACCAACTCCTTGCTCAGTGAATTGGACTCAACACCCCCTATTCACCGCCCAAGAATATATCTGACTAGTAAGAATCTTAAAACCTATGTATTGATATCTCTCTGTAAGTGAGTCAAGTGGGTGTAAAGCGGCAGAAACACAGCAGTGAAAAGCAGCTAAACCCCATTATAAAAATCAATTACTTTTAAAAACCCGTGAAACAAAGACAGTGAAAGAGAGAGAAATTCTTAAAAAATTCGTTCAGGGGCTGTGATGCCACCTGGATTGACCATATCTAGACACACAGCTGATTGAGACATAAGGGTGGACACTCATGGGGCTGAGAGGTTTGGTGAGGTTGGGTGAGGAAACGCAGACCCTTTAAAGTAATACTGCGTGGTACCCATCCCATGGGTCCCAAATCTCCAGGTTCAAGGGCATCTTCCTACATCGAAAACATGCATGAGAAACCCAGAAGACGGTACACCGTGTGACCGGGAAAGGTTTCTAAAACGCACCTCATTTCTCATGTCCTTGTGCTCGGGTTCGCCATTCCAGCCGCTTCACTAGCAACCTGCCTCCTTGGAGAATCAGCACCTTTAACCTCCTGTTCCGTACAGGTTGCAATTTGTCCTGAGGATGAACAGGAAGAGGGGGAACCAATGAGAGACTAGCTCTAGGTGTAGGGACAGGCACAGGTCACTCTATTTTCTCATCAGGAAGAAGAATTAACCACAGGCTCAGCCTGCCGGCCGGAACCAAAATAGGGCCTGAAACAATCCTGCGCTTTTGAGGCCAGCTCCCAAGAAAGCGAGTTGAAAAATGGAGCTCAGGGGCACTGCAATTCACAAACCTGCAGACTTATAAATGATAACTTTCGTCCACAAATATATTGAGGGAAGGCAACGAAGAGGATTTGAAAGCAAGGCAGAATTGCAGGAAACACATTTCAGGAGGGAGATTCGAATCGCCTTTAAAGCACAGGAAAAGGGGCAAAACCTCGACAATGACGCCCTTGGCCAAAAAGGGCGTATGCGTTTTTTCCTGAATATATTCAGGAAAAAACGCATACGCCCTTTTTGGCCAACCAAGCAACCTGGAAAGGCAAATCAGCGCTACAAAGAAGACTCGCTTCCCATCGGTCAAAAGGGCCATGCTGAATAAAGTGTCAAAACCAGAAATGCAGGACAGGCCATGGAGAAACGGGAGCCTGGCTACGCTGATGGGCGGGATGTAAATTGCCAACAGCCACTCTGGAGAAGTGTACGGTGTTTCCTGAAACATCTAAAAAACTCAGCTTAGAGAGCATAGGGCACTTCCACTCATGGGCGTATAAATTGGGAAAACTAAAAATCAGCAAGACACAGGCTCCCCAAAGTTTAGGGCTGCTCTGTTGACAAGAACCTCCACTTCGTTACACCTTAAATATCCCAGGAAAGAGAAAAATGAATAAAGAAGTTGTGGTCCTTATGTACAATGGAATATCACTCAGCCATGAAATCAACGTCATAAGGCTAGTAGCAGCATGATGAGTGGATTTAGGTACGACGATTCTAAGTGAAATAAGCCACACAGAAAAAGACACTTATCATAAGATATCACTTATAGAGGGAATGTAAAAACCGCTACGCTTGAACTGAAGTACAAAACAGAACAGACACACACGTTTAGAAAACACACTATGGCTGCTTAACGGTAAAGGTGAGGTGGGGTGATGCATAAAACAAGGGTTTCAAATTAGCTCAGATACCGTTCCATAAACTCAATAGGTAATAGACAAGACCTACTCCTTGCTCAGTGAATTGGACTCAACACCCCCTATTCACCGCCCAAGAATATATCTGACTAGTAAGAATCTTAAAACCTATGTATTGATATCTCTCTGTAAGTGAGTCAAGTGGGTGTAAAGCGGCAGAAACACAGCAGTGAAAAGCAGCTAAACCCCATTATAAAAATCAATTACTTTTAAAAACCCGTGAAACAAAGACAGTGAAAGAGAGAGAAATTCTTACAAAATTCGTTCAGGGGCTGTGATGCCACCTGGATTGACCATATCTAGACCCACAGCTGATTGAGACATAAGGGTGGACACTCATGGGGCTGAGAGGTTTGGTGAGGTTGGGTGAGGAAACGCAGACCCTTTAAAGTAATACTGCGTGGTACCCATCCCATGGGTCCCAAATCTCCAGGTTCAAGGGCATCTTCCTACATCGAAAACATGCATGAGAAACCCAGAAGACGGTACACCGTGTGATCGGGAAAGGTTTCTAAAACGCACCTCATTTCTCATTTCCTTGTGCTCGGGTTCGCCATTCCAGCCGCTTCACTAGCAACCTGCCTCCTTGGAGAATCAGCACCTTTAACCTCCTGTTCCGTACAGGTTGCAATTTGTCCTGAGGATGAACAGGAAGAGGGGGAACCAATGAGAGACTAGGTCTAGGTGTTGGGACAGGCACAGGTCACTCTATTTTCCCATCAGGAAGAAGAATTAACCACAGGCTCAGCCTGCCGCCCGGGACCAGAATAGGGCCTGAAGCAATCCTGCGCTTTTGCGGCCAGCTCCCAAGAAAGCGAGTTGAAAAATGGAGCTCAGGGGCACTGCAATTCACAAACCTGCAGACTTATAAATGATAACGCTCGTCCACAAATATATTGAGGGAAGGCAACGAAGAGGATTTGAAAGCAAGGCAGAATTGCAGGAAACAGATTTCAGGAGGGAGATTCGAATCGCCTTTAAAGCACAGGAAAAGCGGCAAAACCTCGACAATGATGCCCTTGGCCAAAAAGGGCGTATGCGTTTTTTCCTGAATATATTCAGGAAAAAACGCATACGCCCTTTTTGGCCAACCAAGCAACCTGGAAAGGCAAATCAGCGCTGCAAAGAAGTCTCGCTTCCCATCGGTCAAAAGGGCCCTGCTGAATAAAGTGTCAAAACCAGAAATGCAGGACAGGCCATGGAGAAATGGGAGCCTTGCTACGCTGATGGGCGGGACGTAAATTGCCAACAGCCACTCTGGAGAAGTGTACGGTATGTCCTGAAACATCTAAAAAACTCAGCTTAGAGAGCATAGGGCACTTCCACTCATGGGCGTTTAAATTGGGAAAACTAAAAATCAGCAAGACACAGGCACCCCAAAGTTTAGGGCTGCTCTGTTGAAAAGAACCTCCACTTCGTTACACCTTAAATATCCCAGGAAAGAGAAAAATGAATAAAGAAGTTGTGGTCCTTATGTACAATGGAATATCACTCAGCCATGAAATCAACGTCATAAGGCTAGTAGCAGCATGATGAGTGGATTTAGGTACGACGATTCTAAGTGAAATAAGTCACACAGAAAAAGACACTTATCATAAGATATCACTTATAGAGGGAATGTAAAAACCGCTACGCTTGAACTGAATTACAAAACAGAACAGACACACACGTTTAGAAAAAACACTATGGCTGCTTAACGGTAAAGGTGAGGTGGGGTGATGCATAAAACAAGGGTTTCAAATTAGCTCAGATACCGTTCCATAAACTCAATAGGTAATAGACAAGACCTACTCCTTGCTCAGTGAATTGGACTCAACACCCCCTATTCACCGCCCAAGAATATATCTGACTAGTAAGAATCTTAAAACCTATGTATTGATATCTCTCTGTAAGTGAGTCAAGTGGGTGTAAAGCGGCAGAAACACAGCATTGAAAAGCAGCTAAACCCCATTATAAAAATCAATTACTTTTAAAAACCCGTGAAACAAAGACAGTGAAAGAGAGAGAAATTCTTACAAAATTCGTTCAGGGGCTGTGATGCCACCTGGATTGACCATATCTAGACCCACAGCTGATTGAGACATAAGGGTGGACACTCATGGGGCAGAGAGGTTTGGTGAGGTTGGGTGAGGAAACGCAGACCCTTTAAAGTAATACTGCGTGGTACCCATCCCATGGGTCCCAAATCTCCAGGTTCAAGGGCATCTTCCTACATCGAAAACATGCATGAGAAACCCAGAAGACGGTACACCGTGTGATCGGGAAAGGTTTCTAAAACGCACCTCATTTCTCATCTCCTGTGCTCGGGTTCGCCATTCCAGCCGCTTCACTAGCAACCTGCCTCCTTGGAGAATCAGCACCTTTAACCTCCTGTTCCGTACAGGTTGCAATTTGTCCTGAGGATGAACAGGAAGAGGGGGAACCAATGAGAGACTAGCTCTAGGTGTAGGGACAGGCACAGGTCACTCTATTTTCTCATCAGGAAGAAGAATTAACCACAGGCTCAGCCTGCCGGCCGGAACCAAAATAGGGCCTGAAGCAATCCTGCGCTTTTGAGGCCAGCTCCCAAGAAAGCGAGTTGAAAAATGGAGCTCAGGGGCACTGCAATTCACAAACCTGCAGACTTATAAATGATAACTCTCGTCCACAAATATATTGAGGGAAGGCAACGAAGAGGATTTGAAAGCAAGGCAGAATTGCAGGAAACACATTTCAGGAGGGAGATTCGAATCGCCTTTAAAGCACAGGAAAAGGGGCAAAACCTCGACAATGACGCCCTTGGCCAAAAAGGGCGTATGCGTTTTTTCCTGAATATATTCAGGAAAAAACGCATACGCCCTTTTTGGCCAACCAAGCAACCTGGAAAGGCAAATCAGCGCTACAAAGAAGTCTCGCTTCCCATCGGTCAAAAGGGCCATGCTGAATAAAGTGTCAAAACCAGAAATGCAGGACAGGCCATGGAGAAACGGGAGCCTGGCTACGCTGATGGGCGGGATGTAAATTGCCAACAGCCACTCTGGAGAAGTGTACGGTGTGTCCTGAAACATCTAAAAAACTCAGCTTAGAGAGCATAGGGCACTTCCACTCATGGGCGTATAAATTGGGAAAACTAAAAATCAGCAAGACACAGGCTCCCCAAAGTTTAGGGCTGCTCTGATGACAAGAACCTCCACTTCGTTACACCTTAAATATCCCAGGAAAGACAAAAATGGATAAAGAAGTTGTGGTCCTTATGTACAACAGAATATCACTCAGCCATGAAATCAACGTCATAATGCTAGTAGCAGCAAGATGAGTGGATTTAGGTAGGACGATTCCAAATGAAATAAGTCACACAGAAAATGACACTTATCATAAGTTATCACTTATAGAGGGAATGTAAAAACCGCTACCCTTGAACTGAATTACAAAACAGAACAGAGACACACGTTTAGAAAAAACACTATGGCTGCTTAACGGTAAAGGTGAGGTGGGGTGATGCATAAAACAAGGGTTTCAAATTAGCTCAGATACCGTTCCATAAACTCAATAGGTAATACACAAGACCTACTCCTTGCTCAGTGAATTGGACTCAACACCCCCTATTCACCGCCCAAGAATATATATGACTAGTAAGAATCTTAAAACCTATGTATTGATATCTCTCTGTAAGTGAGTCAAGTGGGTGTAAAGCGGCAGAAACACAGCAGTGAAAAGCAGCTAAACCCCATTATAAAAATCAATTACTTTTAAAAACCCGTGAAACAAAGACAGTGAAAGAGAGAGAAATTCTTACAAAATTCGTTCAGGGGCTGTGATGCCACCTGGATTGACCATATCTAGACCCACAGCTGATTGAGACATAAGGGTGGACACTCATGGGGCTGAGAGGTTTGGTGAGGTTGGGTGAGGAAACGCAGACCCTTTAAAGTAATACTGCGTGGTACCCATCCCATGGGTCCCAAATCTCCAGGTTCAAGGGCATCTTCCTACATCGAAAACATGCATGAGAAACCCAGAAGACGGTACACCGTGTGATCGGGAAAGGTTTCTAAAACGCACCTCTTTTCTCATCTCCTTGTGCTCGGGTTCGCCATTCCAGCCGCTTCACTAGCAACCTGCCTCCTTGGAGAATCAGCACCTTTAACCTCCTGTTCCGTACAGGTTGCAATTTGTCCTGAGGATGAACAGGAAGAGGGGGAACCAATGAGAGACTAGCTCTAGGTGTAGGGACAGGCACAGGTCACTCTATTTTCTCATCAGGAAGAAGAATTAACCACAGGCTCAGCCTGTCGGCCGGAACCAAAATAGGGCCTGAAGCAATCCTGCGCTTTTGAGGCCAGCTCCCAAGAAAGTGAGTTGAAAAATGGAGCTCAGGGGCACTGCAATTCACAAACCTGCAGACTTATAAATGATAACTCTCGTCCACAAATATATTGAGGGAAGGCAACGAAGAGGATTTGAAAGCAAGGCAGAATTGCAGGAAACACATTTCAGGAGGGAGATTCGAATCGCCTTTAAAGCACAGGAAAAGGGGCAAAACCTCGACAATGACGCCCTTGGCCAAAAAGGGCGTATGCGTTTTTTCCTGAATATATTCAGGAAAAAACGCATACGCCCTTTTTGGCCAACCAAGCAACCTGGAAAGGCAAATCAGCGATACAAAGAAGTCTCGCTTCCCATCGGTCAAAAGGGCCATGCTGAATAAAGTGTCAAAACCAGAAATGCAGGACAGGCCATGGAGAAACGGGAGCCTGGCTACGCTGATGGGCGGGCTGTAAATTGCCAAAAGCCACTCTGGAGAAGTGTACGGTGCGTCCTGAAACATCTAAAAAACTCAGCTTAGAGAGCATAGGGCACTTCCACTCATGGGCGTATAAATTGGCAAAACTAAAAATCAGCAAGACACAGGCTCCCCAAAGTTTAGGGCTGCTCTGTTGACAAGAACCTCCACTTCGTTACACCTTAAATATCCCAGGAAAGACAAAAATGGATAAAGAAGTTGTGGTCCTTATGTACAATAGAATATCACTCAGCCATGAAATCAACGTCATAATGCTAGTAGCAGCAAGACGAGTGGATTTAGGTAGGACGATTCTAAATGAAATAAGTCACACAGAAAATGACACTTATCATAAGATATCACTTATAGAGGGAATGTAAAAACCGCTACCCTTGAACTGAATTAAAAAACAGAGCAGAGTCACACGTTTAGAAAGCACACTATGGCTGCTTAAGGGGAAAGGTGAGGTGGTGTGATGCATAAAACAAGCTTTTCAAATTAGCTCAGATACTGTTCCATAAACCCAATAGGTAATAGACAAGACCTACTCCTTGCTCAGTGAATTGGACTCAACACCACCTATTCACTGCCCAAGAATCTATCTGACTAGTAAGAATCTTAAAACCTATGTATTGATATCTCTCTGTAAGTGAGTCAAGTGGGTGTAAAGCGGCATAAACACAGCAGTGAAAAGCAGCTAAACCCCATTATAAAAGTCAATTACTTTTAAAAACCCGTGAAACAAAGACAGTGAAAGAGAGAGAAATTCTTACACAATTCGTTCAGGGGCTGTGATGCCACCTGGATTGACCATATCTAGACCCACAGCTGACTGAGACATAAGGGTGGACACTCTTGGGGCTGAGAGGTTTGGTGAGGTTGGGTGAGGAAACGCAGACCCTTTAAAGTAATCCTGTGTGGTACCCATCCCATGGGTCCCAAATCTCCAGGTTCAAGGGCATCTTCCTACATCGAAAACATGCATGAGAAACCCAGAAGATGGTACACCGTGTGATCGGGAAAGGTTTCCAAAACGCACCTCATTTCTCATCTCCTTGTTCTCGGGTTCGCCATTCCATCCGCTTTACTAGCAATCTCCCTCCTTGGAGAATCAGCACCTTTAACCTCCTGTTCCGTACAGGTTGCAATTTGTCCTGAGGATGAACAGGAAGAGGGGGAACCAATGAGAGACTAGGTCTAGGTGTTGGGACAGGCACAGGTCACTCTATTTTCCCATCAGGAAGAAGAATTAACCACAGGCTCAGCCTGCCGCCCGGGACCAGAATAGGGCCTGAAGCAATCCTGCGCTTTTGCGGCCAGCTCCCAAGAAAGCGAGTTGAAAAATGGAGCTCAGGGGCACTGCAATTCACAAACCTGCAGACTTATAAATGATAACGCTCGTCCACAAATATATTGAGGGAAGGCAACGAAGAGGAGTTGAAAGCAAGGCAGAATTGCAGGAAACAGATTTCAGGAGGGAGATTCGAATCGCCTTTAAAGCACAGGAAAAGCGGCAAAAGCTCGACAATGATGCCCTTGGCCAAAAAGGGCGTATGCGTTTTTTCCTGAATATATTCAGGAAAAAACGCATACGCCCTTTTTGGCCAACCAAGCAACCTGGAAAGGCAAATCAGCGCTACAAAGAAGTCTCGCTTCCCATCGGTCAAAAGGGCCCTGCTGAATAAAGTGTCAAAACCAGAAATGCAGGACAGGCCATGGAGAAATGGGAGCCTTGCTACGCTGATGGGCGGGACGTAAATTGCCAACAGCCACTCTGGAGAAGTGTACGGTATGTCCTGAAACATCTAAAAAACTCAGCTTAGAGAGCATAGGGCACTTCCACTCATGGGCGTTTAAATTGGGAAAACTAAAAATCAGCAAGACACAGGCACCCCAAAGTTTAGGGCTGCTCTGTTGAAAAGAACCTCCACTTCGTTACACCTTAAATATCCCAGGAAAGAGAAAAATGAATAAAGAAGTTGTGGTCCTTATGTACAATGGAATATCACTCAGCCATGAAATCAACGTCATAAGGCTAGTAGCAGCATGATGAGTGGATTTAGGTACGACGATTCTAAGTGAAATAAGTCACACAGAAAAAGACACTTATCATAAGATATCACTTATAGAGGGAATGTAAAAACCGCTACGCTTGAACTGAATTACAAAACAGAACAGACACACACGTTTAGAAAACACACTATGGCTGCTTAACGGTAAAGGTGAGGTGGGGTGATGCATAAAACAAGGGTTTCAAATTAGCTCAGATACCGTTCCATAAACTCAATAGGTAATAGACAAGACCTACTCCTTGCTCAGTGAATTGGACTCAACACCCCCTATTCACCGCCCAAGAATATATCTGACTAGTAAGAATCTTAAAACCTATGTATTGATATCTCTCTGTAAGTGAGTCAAGTGGGTGTAAAGCGGCAGAAACACAGCAGTGAAAAGCAGCTAAACCCCATTATAAAAATCAATTACTTTTAAAAACCCGTGAAACAAAGACAGTGAAAGAGAGAGAAATTCTTACAAAATTCGTTCAGGGGCTGTGATGCCACCTGGATTGACCATATCTAGACCCACAGCTGATTGAGACATAAGGGTGGACACTCATGGGGCTGAGAGGTTTGGTGAGGTTGGGTGAGGAAACGCAGACCCTTTAAAGTAATACTGCGTGGTACCCATCCCATGGGTCCCAAATCTCCAGGTTCAAGGGCATCTTCCTACATCGAAAACATGCATGAGAAACCCAGAAGACGGTACACCGTGTGATCGGGAAAGGTTTCTAAAACGCACCTCATTTCTCCTCTCCTTGTGCTCGGGTTCGCCATTCCAGCCGCTTCACTAGCAACCTGCCTCCTTGGAGAATCAGCACCTTTAACCTCCTGTTCCGTACAGGTTGCAATTTGTCCTGAGGATGAACAGGAAGAGGGGGAACCAATGAGAGACTAGCTCTAGGTGTAGGGACAGGCACAGGTCACTCTATTTTCTCATCAGGAAGAAGAATTAACCACAGGCTCAGCCTGTCGGCCGGAACCAAAATAGGGCCTGAAGCAATCCTGCGCTTTTGAGGCCAGCTCCCAAGAAAGTGAGTTGAAAAATGGAGCTCAGGGGCACTGCAATTCACAAACCTGCAGACTTATAAATGATAACTCTCGTCCACAAATATATTGAGGGAAGGCAACGAAGAGGATTTGAAAGCAAGGCAGAATTGCAGGAAACACATTTCAGGAGGGAGATTCGAATCGCCTTTAAAGCACAGGAAAAGGGGCAAAACCTCGACAATGACGCCCTTGGCCAAAAAGGGCGTATGCGTTTTTTCCTGAATATATTCAGGAAAAAACGCATACGCCCTTTTTGGCCAACCAAGCAACCTGGAAAGGCAAATCAGCGCTACAAAGAAGTCTCGCTTCCCATCGGTCAAAAGGGCCATGCTGAATAAAGTGTCAAAACCAGAAATGCAGGACAGGCCATGGAGAAACGGGAGCCTGGCTACGCTGATGGGCGGGATGTAAATTGCCAACAGCCACTCTGGAGAAGTGTACGGTGCGTCCTGAAACATCTAAAAAACTCAGCTTAGAGAGCATAGGGCACTTCCACTCATGGGCGTATAAATTGGCAAAACTAAAAATCAGCAAGACACAGGTTCCCCAAAGTTTAGGGCTGCTCTGTTGACAAGAACCTCCACTTCGTTACACCTTAAATATCCCAGGAAAGACAAAAATGGATAAAGAAGTTGTGGTCCTTATGTACAATAGAATATCACTCAGCCATGAAATCACCGTCATAATGCTAGTAGCAGCAAGACAAGTGGATTTAGGTAGGACGATTCCAAATGAAATAAGTCACACAGAAAATGACACTTATCATAAGATATCACTTATAGAGGGAATGTAAAAACCGCTACCCTTGAACTGAATTACAAAACAGAACAGACACACACGTTTAGAAAACACACTATGGCTGCTTAACGGTAAAGGTGAGGTGGGGTGATGCATAAAACAAGGGTTTCAAATTAGCTCAGATACCGTTCCATAAACTCAATAGGTAATAGACAAGACCTACTCCTTGCTCAGTGAATTGGACTCAACACCCCCTATTCACCGCCCAAGAATATATCTGACTAGTAAGAATCTTAAAACTAATGTATTGATATCTCTCTGTAAGTGAGTCAAGTGGGTGTAAATCGGCAGAAACACAGCAGTGAAAAGCAGCTAAACCCCATTATAAAAATCAATTACTTTTAAAAACCCGTGAAACAAAGACAGTGAAAGAGAGAGAAATTCTTACAAAATTCGTTCAGGGGCTGTGATGCCACCTGGATTGACCATATCTAGACCCACAGCTGATTGAGACATAAGGGTAGACACTCATGGGGCTGAGAGGTTTGGTGAGGTTGGGTGAGGAAACGCAGACCCTTTAAAGTAATACTGCGTGGTACCCATCCCATGGGTCCCAAATCTCCAGGTGCAAGGGCATCTTCCTACATCGAAAACATGCATGAGAAACCCAGAAGACGGTACACCGTGTGATCGGGAAAGGTTTCTAAAACGCACCTCATTTCTCATTTCCTTGTGCTCGGGTTCGCCATTCCAGCCGCTTCACTAGCAACCTGCCTCCTTGGAGAATCAGCACCTTTAACCTCCTGTTCCGTACAGGTTGCAATTTGTCCTGAGGATGAACAGGAAGAGGGGGAACCAATGAGAGACTAGGTCTAGGTGTTGGGACAGGCACAGGTCACTCTATTTTCCCATCAGGAAGAAGAATTAACCACAGGCTCAGCCTGCCGCCCGGGACCAGAATAGGGCCTGAAGCAATCCTGCGCTTTTGCGGCCAGCTCCCAAGAAAGCGAGTTGAAAAATGGAGCTCAGGGGCACTGCAATTCACAAACCTGCAGACTTATAAATGATAACGCTCGTCCACAAATATATTGAGGGAAGGCAACGAAGAGGAGTTGAAAGCAAGGCAGAATTGCAGGAAACAGATTTCAGGAGGGAGATTCGAATCGCCTTTAAAGCACAGGAAAAGCGGCAAAAGCTCGACAATGATGCCCTTGGCCAAAAAGGGCGTATGCGTTTTTTCCTGAATATATTCAGGAAAAAACGCATACGCCCTTTTTGGCCAACCAAGCAACCTGGAAAGGCAAATCAGCGCTGCAAAGAAGTGTCGCTTCCCATCGGTCAAAAGGGCCCTGCTGAATAAAGTGTCAAAACCAGAAATGCAGGACAGGCCATGGAGAAATGGGAGCCTTGCTACGCTGATGGGCGGGACGTAAATTGCCAACAGCCACTCTGGAGAAGTGTACGGTATGTCCTGAAACATCTAAAAAACTCAGCTTAGAGAGCATAGGGCACTTCCACTCATGGGCGTTTAAATTGGGAAAACTAAAAATCAGCAAGACACAGGCACCCCAAAGTTTAGGGCTGCTCTGTTGAAAAGAACCTCCACTTCGTTACACCTTAAATATCCCAGGAAAGAGAAAAATGAATAAAGAAGTTGTGGTCCTTATGTACAATGGAATATCACTCAGCCATGAAATCAACGTCATAAGGCTAGTAGCAGCATGATGAGTGGATTTAGGTACGACGATTCTAAGTGAAATAAGCCACACAGAAAAAGACACTTATCATAAGATATCACTTATAGAGGGAATGTAAAAACCGCTACGCTTGAACTGAAGTACAAAACAGAACAGACACACACGTTTAGAAAACACACTATGGCTGCTTAACGGTAAAGGTGAGGTGGGGTGATGCATAAAACAAGGGTTTCAAATTAGCTCAGATACCGTTCCATAAACTCAATAGGTAATAGACAAGACCTACTCCTTGCTCAGTGAATTGGACTCAACACCCCCTATTCACCGCCCAAGAATATATCTGACTAGTAAGAATCTTAAAACCTATGTATTGATATCTCTCTGTAAGTGAGTCAAGTGGGTGTAAAGCGGCAGAAACACAGCAGTGAAAAGCAGCTAAACCCCATTATAAAAATCAATTACTTTTAAAAACCCGTGAAACAAAGACAGTGAAAGAGAGAGAAATTCTTACAAAATTCGTTCAGGGGCTGTGATGCCACCTGGATTGACCATATCTAGACCCACAGCTGATTGAGACATAAGGGTGGACACTCATGGGGCTGAGAGGTTTGGTGAGGTTGGGTGAGGAAACGCAGACCCTTTAAAGTAATACTGCGTGGTACCCATCCCATGGGTCCCAAATCTCCAGGTTCAAGGGCATCTTCCTACATCGAAAACATGCATGAGAAACCCAGAAGACGGTACACCGTGTGATCGGGAAAGGTTTCTAAAACGCACCTCATTTCTCATTTCCTTGTGCTCGGGTTCGCCATTCCAGCCGCTTCACTAGCAACCTGCCTCCTTGGAGAATCAGCACCTTTAACCTCCTGTTCCGTACAGGTTGCAATTTGTCCTGAGGATGAACAGGAAGAGGGGGAACCAATGAGAGACTAGGTCTAGGTGTTGGGACAGGCACAGGTCACTCTATTTTCCCATCAGGAAGAAGAATTAACCACAGGCTCAGCCTGCCGCCCGGGACCAGAATAGGGCCTGAAGCAATCCTGCGCTTTTGCGGCCAGCTCCCAAGAAAGCGAGTTGAAAAATGGAGCTCAGGGGCACTGCAATTCACAAACCTGCAGACTTATAAATGATAACGCTCATCCACAAATATATTGAGGGAAGGCAACGAAGAGGATTTGAAAGCAAGGCAGAATTGCAGGAAACAGATTTCAGGAGGGAGATTCGAATCGCCTTTAAAGCACAGGAAAAGCGGCAAAAGCTCGACAATGATGCCCTTGGCCAAAAAGGGCGTATGCGTTTTTTCCTGAATATATTCAGGAAAAAACGCATACGCCCTTTTTGGCCAACCAAGCAACCTGGAAAGGCAAATCAGCGCTGCAAAGAAGTCTCGCTTCCCATCGGTCAAAAGGGCCCTGCTGAATAAAGTGTCAAAACCAGAAATGCAGGACAGGCCATGGAGAAATGGGAGCCTTGCTACGCTGATGGGCGGGACGTAAATTGCCAACAGCCACTCTGGAGAAGTGTACGGTATGTCCTGAAACATCTAAAAAACTCAGCTTAGAGAGCATAGGGCACTTCCACTCATGGGCGTTTAAATTGGGAAAACTAAAAATCAGCAAGACACAGGCACCCCAAAGTTTAGGGCTGCTCTGTTGAAAAGAACCTCCACTTCGTTACACCTTAAATATCCCAGGAAAGAGAAAAATGAATAAAGAAGTTGTGGTCCTTATGTACAATGGAATATCACTCAGCCATGAAATCAACGTCATAAGGCTAGTAGCAGCATGATGAGTGGATTTAGGTACGACGATTCTAAGTGAAATAAGTCACACAGAAAAAGACACTTATCATAAGATATCACTTATAGAGGGAATGTAAAAACCGCTACGCTTGAACTGAATTACAAAACAGAACAGACACACACGTTTAGAAAAAACACTATGGCTGCTTAACGGTAAAGGTGAGGTGGGGTGATGCATAAAACAAGGGTTTCAAATTAGCTCAGATACCGTTCCATAAACTCAATAGGTAATAGACAAGACCTACTCCTTGCTCAGTGAATTGGACTCAACACCCCCTATTCACCGCCCAAGAATATATCTGACTAGTAAGAATCTTAAAACCTATGTATTGATATCTCTCTGTAAGTGAGTCAAGTGGGTGTAAAGCGGCAGAAACACAGCATTGAAAAGCAGCTAAACCCCATTATAAAAATCAATTACTTTTAAAAACCCGTGAAACAAAGACAGTGAAAGAGAGAGAAATTCTTACAAAATTCGTTCAGGGGCTGTGATGCCACCTGGATTGACCATATCTAGACCCACAGCTGATTGAGACATAAGGGTGGACACTCATGGGGCTGAGAGGTTTGGTGAGGTTGGGTGAGGAAACGCAGACCCTTTAAAGTAATACTGCGTGGTACCCATCCCATGGGTCCCAAATCTCCAGGTTCAAGGGCATCTTCCTACATCGAAAACATGCATGAGAAACCCAGAAGACGGTACACCGTGTGATCGGGAAAGGTTTCTAAAACGCACCTCATTTCTCATCTCCTGTGCTCGGGTTCGCCATTCCAGCCGCTTCACTAGCAACCTGCCTCCTTGGAGAATCAGCACCTTTAACCTCCTGTTCCGTACAGGTTGCAATTTGTCCTGAGGATGAACAGGAAGAGGGGGAACCAATGAGAGACTAGCTCTAGGTGTAGGGACAGGCACAGGTCACTCTATTTTCTCATCAGGAAGAAGAATTAACCACAGGCTCAGCCTGCCGGCCGGAACCAAAATAGGGCCTGAAGCAATCCTGCGCTTTTGAGGCCAGCTCCCAAGAAAGCGAGTTGAAAAATGGAGCTCAGGGGCACTGCAATTCACAAACCTGCAGACTTATAAATGATAACTCTCGTCCACAAATATATTGAGGGAAGGCAACGAAGAGGATTTGAAAGCAAGGCAGAATTGCAGGAAACACATTTCAGGAGGGAGATTCGAATCGCCTTTAAAGCACAGGAAAAGGGGCAAAACCTCGACAATGACGCCCTTGGCCAAAAAGGGCGTATGCGTTTTTTCCTGAATATATTCAGGAAAAAACGCATACGCCCTTTTTGGCCAACCAAGCAACCTGGAAAGGCAAATCAGCGCTACAAAGAAGACTCGCTTCCCATCGGTCAAAAGGGCCATGCTGAATAAAGTGTCAAAACCAGAAATGCAGGACAGGCCATGGAGAAACGGGAGCCTGGCTACGCTGATGGGCGGGATGTAAATTGCCAACAGCCACTCTGGAGAAGTGTACGGTGTGTCCTGAAACATCTAAAAAACTCAGCTTAGAGAGCATAGGGCACTTCCACTCATGGGCGTATAAATTGGGAAAACTAAAAATCAGCAAGACACAGGCTCCCCAAAGTTTAGGGCTGCTCTGATGACAAGAACCTCCACTTCGTTACACCTTAAATATCCCAGGAAAGACAAAAATGGATAAAGAAGTTGTGGTCCTTATGTACAATAGAATATCACTCAGCCATGAAATCAACGTCATAATGCTAGTAGCAGCAAGATGAGTGGATTTAGGTAGGACGATTCCAAATGAAATAAGTCACACAGAAAATGACACTTATCATAAGTTATCACTTATAGAGGGAATGTAAAAACCGCTACCCTTGAACTGAATTACAAAACAGAACAGAGACACACGTTTAGAAAAAACACTATGGCTGCTTAACGGTAAAGGTGAGGTGGGGTGATGCATAAAACAAGGGTTTCAAATTAGCTCAGATACCGTTCCATAAACTCAATAGGTAATACACAAGACCTACTCCTTGCTCAGTGAATTGGACTCAACACCCCCTATTCACCGCCCAAGAATATATATGACTAGTAAGAATCTTAAAACCTATGTATTGATATCTCTCTGTAAGTGAGTCAAGTGGGTGTAAAGCGGCAGAAACACAGCAGTGAAAAGCAGCTAAACCCCATTATAAAAATCAATTACTTTTAAAAACCCGTGAAACAAAGACAGTGAAAGAGAGAGAAATTCTTACAAAATTCGTTCAGGGGCTGTGATGCCACCTGGATTGACCATATCTAGACCCACAGCTGATTGAGACATAAGGGTGGACACTCATGGGGCTGAGAGGTTTGGTGAGGTTGGGTGAGGAAACGCAGACCCTTTAAAGTAATACTGCGTGGTACCCATCCCATGGGTCCCAAATCTCCAGGTTCAAGGGCATCTTCCTACATCGAAAACATGCATGAGAAACCCAGAAGACGGTACACCGTGTGATCGGGAAAGGTTTCTAAAACGCACCTCTTTTCTCATCTCCTTGTGCTCGGGTTCGCCATTCCAGCCGCTTCACTAGCAACCTGCCTCCTTGGAGAATCAGCACCTTTAACCTCCTGTTCCGTACAGGTTGCAATTTGTCCTGAGGATGAACAGGAAGAGGGGGAACCAATGAGAGACTAGCTCTAGGTGTAGGGACAGGCACAGGTCACTCTATTTTCTCATCAGGAAGAAGAATTAACCACAGGCTCAGCCTGTCGGCCGGAACCAAAATAGGGCCTGAAGCAATCCTGCGCTTTTGAGGCCAGCTCCCAAGAAAGTGAGTTGAAAAATGGAGCTCAGGGGCACTGCAATTCACAAACCTGCAGACTTATAAATGATAACTCTCGTCCACAAATATATTGAGGGAAGGCAACGAAGAGGATTTGAAAGCAAGGCAGAATTGCAGGAAACACATTTCAGGAGGGAGATTCGAATCGCCTTTAAAGCACAGGAAAAGGGGCAAAACCTCGACAATGACGCCCTTGGCCAAAAAGGGCGTATGCGTTTTTTCCTGAATATATTCAGGAAAAAACGCATACGCCCTTTTTGGCCAACCAAGCAACCTGGAAAGGCAAATCAGCGATACAAAGAAGTCTCGCTTCCCATCGGTCAAAAGGGCCATGCTGAATAAAGTGTCAAAACCAGAAATGCAGGACAGGCCATGGAGAAACGGGAGCCTGGCTACGCTGATGGGCGGGATGTAAATTGCCAAAAGCCACTCTGGAGAAGTGTACGGTGCGTCCTGAAACATCTAAAAAACTCAGCTTAGAGAGCATAGGGCACTTCCACTCATGGGCGTATAAATTGGCAAAACTAAAAATCAGCAAGACACAGGCTCCCCAAAGTTTAGGGCTGCTCTGTTGACAAGAACCTCCACTTCGTTACACCTTAAATATCCCAGGAAAGACAAAAATGGATAAAGAAGTTGTGGTCCTTATGTACAATAGAATATCACTCAGCCATGAAATCAACGTCATAATGCTAGTAGCAGCAAGACGAGTGGATTTAGGTAGGACGATTCTAAATGAAATAAGTCACACAGAAAATGACACTTATCATAAGATATCACTTATAGAGGGAATGTAAAAACCGCTACCCTTGAACTGAATTACAAAACAGAGCAGAGTCACACGTTTAGAAAGCACACTATGGCTGCTTAAGGGGAAAGGTGAGGTGGTGTGATGCATAAAACAAGCTTTTCAAATTAGCTCAGATACTGTTCCATAAACCCAATAGGTAATAGACAAGACCTACTCCTTGCTCAGTGAATTGGACTCAACACCACCTATTCACTGCCCAAGAATCTATCTGACTAGTAAGAATCTTAAAACCTATGTATTGATATCTCTCTGTAAGTGAGTCAAGTGGGTGTAAAGCGGCATAAACACAGCAGTGAAAAGCAGCTAAACCCCATTATAAAAGTCAATTACTTTTAAAAACCCGTGAAACAAAGACAGTGAAAGAGAGAGAAATTCTTACACAATTCGTTCAGGGGCTGTGATGCCACCTGGATTGACCATATCTAGACCCACAGCTGACTGAGACATAAGGGTGGACACTCTTGGGGCTGAGAGGTTTGGTGAGGTTGGGTGAGGAAACGCAGACCCTTTAAAGTAATCCTGTGTGGTACCCATCCCATGGGTCCCAAATCTCCAGGTTCAAGGGCATCTTCCTACATCGAAAACATGCATGAGAAACCCAGAAGATGGTACACCGTGTGATCGGGAAAGGTTTCCAAAACGCACCTCATTTCTCATCTCCTTGTTCTCGGGTTCGCCATTCCATCCGCTTTACTAGCAATCTCCCTCCTTGGAGAATCAGCACCTTTAACCTCCTGTTCCGTACAGGTTGCAATTTGTCCTGAGGATGAACAGGAAGAGGGGGAACCAATGAGAGACTAGGTCTAGGTGTTGGGACAGGCACAGGTCACTCTATTTTCTCATCAGGAAGAAGAATTAACCACAGGCTCAGCCTGCCGCCCGGGACCAGAATAGGGCCTGAAGCAATCCTGCGCTTTTGCGGCCAGCTCCCAAGAAAGCGAGTTGAAAAATGGAGCTCAGGGGCACTGCAATTCACAAACCTGCAGACTTATAAATGATAACGCTCGTCCACAAATATATTGAGGGAAGGCAACGAAGAGGAGTTGAAAGCAAGGCAGAATTGCAGGAAACAGATTTCAGGAGGGAGATTCGAATCGCCTTTAAAGCACAGGAAAAGCGGCAAAAGCTCGACAATGATGCCCTTGGCCAAAAAGGGCGTATGCGTTTTTTCCTGAATATATTCAGGAAAAAACGCATACGCCCTTTTTGGCCAACCAAGCAACCTGGAAAGGCAAATCAGCGCTACAAAGAAGTCTCGCTTCCCATCGGTCAAAAGGGCCCTGCTGAATAAAGTGTCAAAACCAGAAATGCAGGACAGGCCATGGAGAAATGGGAGCCTTGCTACGCTGATGGGCGGGACGTAAATTGCCAACAGCCACTCTGGAGAAGTGTACGGTATGTCCTGAAACATCTAAAAAACTCAGCTTAGAGAGCATAGGGCACTTCCACTCATGGGCGTTTAAATTGGGAAAACTAAAAATCAGCAAGACACAGGCACCCCAAAGTTTAGGGCTGCTCTGTTGAAAAGGACCTCCACTTCGTTACACCTTAAATATCCCAGGAAAGAGAAAAATGAATAAAGAAGTTGTGGTCCTTATGTACAATGGAATATCACTCAGCCATGAAATCAACGTCATAAGGCTAGTAGCAGCATGATGAGTGGATTTAGGTACGACGATTCTAAGTGAAATAAGTCACACAGAAAAAGACACTTATCATAAGATATCACTTATAGAGGGAATGTAAAAACCGCTACGCTTGAACTGAATTACAAAACAGAACAGACACACACGTTTAGAAAACACACTATGGCTGCTTAACGGTAAAGGTGAGGTGGGGTGATGCATAAAACAAGGGTTTCAAATTAGCTCAGATACCGTTCCATAAACTCAATAGGTAATAGACAAGACCTACTCCTTGCTCAGTGAATTGGACTCAACACCCCCTATTCACCGCCCAAGAATATATCTGACTAGTAAGAATCTTAAAACCTATGTATTGATATCTCTCTGTAAGTGAGTCAAGTGGGTGTAAAGCGGCAGAAACACAGCAGTGAAAAGCAGCTAAACCCCATTATAAAAATCAATTACTTTTAAAAACCCGTGAAACAAAGACAGTGAAAGAGAGAGAAATTCTTACAAAATTCGTTCAGGGGCTGTGATGCCACCTGGATTGACCATATCTAGACCCACAGCTGATTGAGACATAAGGGTGGACACTCATGGGGCTGAGAGGTTTGGTGAGGTTGGGTGAGGAAACGCAGACCCTTTAAAGTAATACTGCGTGGTACCCATCCCATGGGTCCCAAATCTCCAGGTTCAAGGGCATCTTCCTACATCGAAAACATGCATGAGAAACCCAGAAGACGGTACACCGTGTGATCGGGAAAGGTTTCTAAAACGCACCTCATTTCTCATCTCCTTGTGCTCGGGTTCGCCATTCCAGCCGCTTCACTAGCAACCTGCCTCCTTGGAGAATCAGCACCTTTAACCTCCTGTTCCGTACAGGTTGCAATTTGTCCTGAGGATGAACAGGAAGAGGGGGAACCAATGAGAGACTAGCTCTAGGTGTAGGGACAGGCACAGGTCACTCTATTTTCTCATCAGGAAGAAGAATTAACCACAGGCTCAGCCTGTCGGCCGGAACCAAAATAGGGCCTGAAGCAATCCTGCGCTTTTGAGGCCAGCTCCCAAGAAAGTGAGTTGAAAAATGGAGCTCAGGGGCACTGCAATTCACAAACCTGCAGACTTATAAATGATAACTCTCGTCCACAAATATATTGAGGGAAGGCAACGAAGAGGATTTGAAAGCAAGGCAGAATTGCAGGAAACACATTTCAGGAGGGAGATTCGAATCGCCTTTAAAGCACAGGAAAAGGGGCAAAACCTCGACAATGACGCCCTTGGCCAAAAAGGGCGTATGCGTTTTTTCCTGAATATATTCAGGAAAAAACGCATACGCCCTTTTTGGCCAACCAAGCAACCTGGAAAGGCAAATCAGCGATACAAAGAAGTCTCGCTTCCCATCGGTCAAAAGGGCCATGCTGAATAAAGTGTCAAAACCAGAAATGCAGGACAGGCCATGGAGAAACGGGAGCCTGGCTACGCTGATGGGCGGGATGTAAATTGCCAAAAGCCACTCTGGAGAAGTGTACGGTGCGTCCTGAAACATCTAAAAAACTCAGCTTAGAGAGCATAGGGCACTTCCACTCATGGGCGTATAAATTGGCAAAACTAAAAATCAGCAAGACACAGGCTCCTCAAAGTTTAGGGCTGCTCTGTTGACAAGAACCTCCACTTCGTTACACCTTAAATATCCCAGGAAAGACAAAAATGGATAAAGAAGTTGTGGTCCTTATGTACAATAGAATATCACTCAGCCATGAAATCAACGTCATAATGCTAGTAGCAGCAAGACGAGTGGATTTAGGTAGGACGATTCTAAATGAAATAAGTCACACAGAAAATGACACTTATCATAAGATATCACTTATAGAGGGAATGTAAAAACCGCTACCCTTGAACTGAATTACAAAACAGAGCAGAGTCACACGTTTAGAAAGCACACTATGGCTGCTTAAGGGGAAACGTGAGGTGGTGTGATGCATAAAACAAGCTTTTCAAATTAGCTCAGATACTGTTCCATAAACCCAATAGGTAATAGACAAGACCTACTCCTTGCTCAGTGAATTGGACTCAACACCACCTATTCACTGCCCAAGAATCTATCTGACTAGTAAGAATCTTAAAACCTATGTATTGATATCTCTCTGTAAGTGAGTCAAGTGGGTGTAAAGCGGCATAAACACAGCAGTGAAAAGCAGCTAAACCCCATTATAAAAGTCAATTACTTTTAAAAACCCGTGAAACAAAGACAGTGAAAGAGAGAGAAATTCTTACACAATTCGTTCAGGGGCTGTGATGCCACCTGGATTGACCATATCTAGACCCACAGCTGACTGAGACATAAGGGTGGACACTGTTGGGGCTGAGAGGTTTGGTGAGGTTGGGTGAGGAAACGCAGACCCTTTAAAGTAATCCTGTGTGGTACCCATCCCATGGGTCCCAAATCTCCAGGTTCAAGGGCATCTTCCTACATCGAAAACATGCATGAGAAACCCAGAAGATGGTACACCGTGTGATCGGGAAAGGTTTCCAAAACGCACCTCATTTCTCATCTCCTTGTTCTCGGGTTCGCCATTCCATCCGCTTTACTAGCAATCTCCCTCCTTGGAGAATCAGCACCTTTAACCTCCTGTTCCGTACAGGTTGCAATTTGTCCTGAGGATGAACAGGAAGAGGGGGAACCAATGAGAGACTAGGTCTAGGTGTTGGGACAGGCACAGGTCACTCTATTTTCCCATCAGGAAGAAGAATTAACCACAGGCTCAGCCTGCCGCCCGGGACCAGAATAGGGCCTGAAGCAATCCTGCGCTTTTGCGGCCAGCTCCCAAGAAAGCGAGTTGAAAAATGGAGCTCAGGGGCACTGCAATTCACAAACCTGCAGACTTATAAATGATAACGCTCGTCCACAAATATATTGAGGGAAGGCAACGAAGAGGAGTTGAAAGCAAGGCAGAATTGCAGGAAACAGATTTCAGGAGGGAGATTCGAATCGCCTTTAAAGCACAGGAAAAGCGGCAAAAGCTCGACAATGATGCCCTTGGCCAAAAAGGGCGTATGCGTTTTTTCCTGAATATATTCAGGAAAAAACGCATACGCCCTTTTTGGCCAACCAAGCAACCTGGAAAGGCAAATCAGCGCTACAAAGAAGTCTCGCTTCCCATCGGTCAAAAGGGCCCTGCTGAATAAAGTGTCAAAACCAGAAATGCAGGACAGGCCATGGAGAAATGGGAGCCTTGCTACGCTGATGGGCGGGACGTAAATTGCCAACAGCCACTCTGGAGAAGTGTACGGTATGTCCTGAAACATCTAAAAAACTCAGCTTAGAGAGCATAGGGCACTTCCACTCATGGGCGTTTAAATTGGGAAAACTAAAAATCAGCAAGACACAGGCACCCCAAAGTTTAGGGCTGCTCTGTTGAAAAGAACCTCCACTTCGTTACACCTTAAATATCCCAGGAAAGAGAAAAATGAATAAAGAAGTTGTGGTCCTTATGTACAATGGAACATCACTCAGCCATGAAATCAACGTCATAAGGCTAGTAGCAGCATGATGAGTGGATTTAGGTACGACGATTCTAAGTGAAATAAGTCACACAGAAAAAGACACTTATCATAAGATATCACTTATAGAGGGAATGTAAAAACCGCTACGCTTGAACTGAATTACAAAACAGAACAGACACACACGTTTAGAAAACACACTATGGCTGCTTAACGGTAAAGGTGAGGTGGGGTGATGCATAAAACAAGGGTTTCAAATTAGCTCAGATACCGTTCCATAAACTCAATAGGTAATAGACAAGACTTACTCCTTGCTCAGTGAATTGGACTCAATACCCCCTATTCACCGCCCAAGAATATATCTGACTAGTAAGAATCTTAAAACCTATGTATTGATATCTCTCTGTAAGTGAGTCAAGTGGGTGTAAAGCGGCAGAAACACAGCAGTGAAAAGCAGCTAAACCCCATTATAAAAATCAATTACTTTTAAAAACCCGTGAAACAAAGACAGTGAAAGAGAGAGAAATTCTTACAAAATTCGTTCAGGGGCTGTGATGCCACCTGGATTGACCATATCTAGACCCACAGCTGATTGAGACATAAGGGTGGACACTCATGGGGCTGAGAGGTTTGGTGAGGTTGGGTGAGGAAACGCAGACCCTTTAAAGTAATACTGCGTGGTACCCATCCCATGGGTCCCAAATCTCCAGGTTCAAGGGCATCTTCCTACATCGAAAACATGCATGAGAAACCCAGAAGACGGTACACCGTGTGATCGGGAAAGGTTTCTAAAACGCACCTCATTTCTCATCTCCTTGTGCTCGGGTTCGCCATTCCAGCCGCTTCACTAGCAACCTGCCTCCTTGGAGAATCAGCACCTTTAACCTCCTGTTCCGTACAGGTTGCAATTTGTCCTGAGGATGAACAGGAAGAGGGGGAACCAATGAGAGACTAGCTCTAGGTGTAGGGACAGGCACAGGTCACTCTATTTTCTCATCAGGAAGAAGAATTAACCACAGGCTCAGCCTGCCGGCCGGAACCAAATTAGGGCCTGAAGCAATCCTGCGCTTTTGAGGCCAGCTCCCAAGAAAGCGAGTTGAAAAATGGAGCTCAGGGGCACTGCAATTCACAAACCTGCAGACTTATAAATGATAATTCTCGTCCACAAATATATTGAGGGAAGGCAACGAAGAGGATTTGAAAGCAAGGCAGAATTGCAGGAAACACATTTCAGGAGGGAGATTCGAATCGCCTTTAAAGCACAGGAAAAGGGGCAAAACCTCGACAATGACGCCCTTGGCCAAAAAGGGCGTATGCGTTTTTTCCTGAATATATTCAGGAAAAAACGCATACGCCCTTTTTGGCCAACCAAGCAACCTGGAAAGGCAAATCAGCGCTACAAAGAAGTCTCGCTTCCCATCGGTCAAAAGGGCCATGCTGAATAAAGTGTCAAAACCAGAAATGCAGGACAGGCCATGGAGAAACGGGAGCCTGGCTACGCTGATGGGCAGGATGTAAATTGCCAACAGCCACTCTGGAGAAGTGTACGGTGTGTCCTGAAACATCTAAAAAACTCAGCTTAGAGAGCATAGGGCACTTCCACTCATGGGCGTATAAATTGGGAAAACTAAAAATCAGCAAGACACAGGCTCCCCAAAGTTTAGGGCTGCTCTGTTGACAAGAACCTCCACTTCGTTACACCTTAAATATCCCAGGAAAGACAAAAATGGATAAAGAAGTTGTGGTCCTTATGTACAATAGAATATCACTCAGCCATGAAATCAACGTCATAATGCTAGTAGCAGCAAGATGAGTGGATTTAGGTAGGACGATTCCAAATGAAATAAGTCACACAGAAAATGACACTTATCATAAGATATCACTTATAGAGGGAATGTAAAAACCGCTACCCTTGAACTGAATTACAAAACAGAACAGAGACACACGTTTAGAAAAAACACTATGGCTGCTTAACGGTAAAGGTGAGGTGGGGTGATGCATAAAACAAGGGTTTCAAATTAGCTCAGATACCGTTCCATAAACTCAATAGGTAATAGACAAGACCTACTCCTTGCTCAGTGAATTGGACTCAAAACCCCGTATTCACCTCCCAAGAATATATATGACTAGTAAGAATCTTAAAACCTATGTATTGATATCTCTCTGTAAGTGAGTCAAGTGGGTGTAAAGCGGCAGAAACACAGCAGTGAAAAGCAGCTAAACCCCATTATAAAAATCAATTACTTTTAAAAACCCGTGAAACAAAGACAGTGAAAGAGAGAGAAATTCTTACAAAATTCGTTCAGGGGCTGTGATGCCACCTGGATTGACCATATCTAGACCCACAGCTGACTGAGACATAAGGGTGGACACTCTTGGGGCTGAGAGGTTTGGTGAGGTTGGGTGAGGAAACGCAGACCCTTTAAAGTAATACTGCGTGGTACCCATCCCATGGGTCCCAAATCTCCAGGTTCAAGGGCATCTTCCTACATCGAAAACATGCATGAGAAACCCAGAAGACGGTACACCGTGTGATCGGGAAAGGTTTCTAAAACGCACCTCATTTCTCATCTCCTTGTGCTCGGGTTCGCCATTCCAGCCGCTTCACTAGCAACCTGCCTCCTTGGAGAATCAGCACCTTTAACCTCCTGTTCCGTACAGGTTGCAATTTGTCCTGAGGATGAACAGGAAGAGGGGGAACCAATGAGAGACTAGGTCTAGGTGTTGGGACAGGCACAGGTCACTCTATTTTCCCATCAGGAAGAAGAATTAACCACAGGCTCAGCCTGCCGCCCGGGACCAGAATAGGGCCTGAAGCAATCCTGCGCTTTTGCGGCCAGCTCCCAAGAAAGCGAGTTGAAAAATGGAGCTCAGGGGCACTGCAATTCACAAACCTGCAGACTTATAAATGATAACGCTCGTCCACAAATATATTGAGGGAAGGCAACGAAGAGGAGTTGAAAGCAAGGCAGAATTGCAGGAAACAGATTTCAGGAGGGAGATTCGAATCGCCTTTAAAGCACAGGAAAAGGGGCAAAACCTCGACAATGACGCCCTTGGCCAAAAAGGGCGTATGCGTTTTTTCCTGAATATATTCAGGAAAAAACGCATACTCCCTTTTTGGCTAACCAAGCAACCTGGAAAGGCAAATCAGCGCTACAAAGAAGTCTCGCTTCCCATCGGTCAAAAGGGCCATGCTGAATAAAGTGTCAAAACCACAAATGCAGGACAGGCCATGGAGAAACGGGAGCCTGGCTACGCTGATGGGCGGGATGTAAATTGCCAACAGCCACTCTGGAGAAGTGTACGGTGTGTCCTGAAACATCTAAAAAACTCAGCTTAGAGAGCATAGGGCACTTCCACTCATGGGGGTATAAATTGGGAAAACTAAAAATCAGCAAGACACAGGCTCCCCAAAGTTTAGGGCTGCTCTGATGACAAGAACCTCCACTTCGTTACACCTTAAATATCCCAGGAAAGACAAAAATGGATAAAGAAGTTGTGGTCCTTATGTACAATAGAATATCACTCAGCCATGAAATCAACGTCATAATGCTAGTAGCAGCAAGATGAGTGGATTTAGGTAGGACGATTCCAAATGAAATAAGTCACACAGAAAATGACACTTATCATAAGTTATCACTTATAGAGGGAATGTAAAAACCGCTACCCTTGAACTGAATTACAAAACAGAACAGAGACACACGTTTAGAAAAAACACTATGGCTGCTTAACGGTAAAGGTGAGGTGGGGTGATGCATAAAACAAGGGTTTCAAATTAGCTCAGATACCGTTCCATAAACTCAATAGGTAATACACAAGACCTACTCCTTGCTCAGTGAATTGGACTCAACACCCCCTATTCACCGCCCAAGAATATATATGACTAGTAAGTATCTTAAAACCTATGTATTGATATCTCTCTGTAAGTGAGTCAAGTGGGTGTAAAGCGGCAGAAACACAGCAGTGAAAAGCAGCTAAACCCCATTATAAAAATCAATTACTTTTAAAAACCCGTGAAACAAAGACAGTGAAAGAGAGAGAAATTCTTACAAAATTCGTTCAGGGGCTGTGATGCCACCTGGATTGACCATATCTAGACCCACAGCTGATTGAGACATAAGGGTGGACACTCATGGGGCTGAGAGGTTTGGTGAGGTTGGGTGAGGAAACGCAGACCCTTTAAAGTAATACTGCGTGGTACCCATCCCATGGGTCCCAAATCTCCAGGTTCAAGGGCATCTTCCTACATCGAAAACATGCATGAGAAACCCAGAAGACGGTACACCGTGTGATCGGGAAAGGTTTCTAAAACGCACCTCATTTCTCATCTCCTTGTGCTCGGGTTCGCCATTCCAGCCGCTTCACTAGCAACCTGCCTCCTTGGAGAATCAGCACCTTTAACCTCCTGTTCCGTACAGGTTGCAATTTGTCCTGAGGATGAACAGGAAGAGGGGGAAGCAATGAGAGACTAGCTCTAGGTGTAGGGACAGGCACAGGTCACTCTATTTTCTCATCAGGAAGAAGAATTAACCTCAGGCTCAGCCTGTCGGCCGGAACCAAAATAGGGCCTGAAGCAATCCTGCGCTTTTGAGGCCAGCTCCCAAGAAAGTGAGTTGAAAAATGGAGCTCAGGGGCACTGCAATTCACAAACCTGCAGACTTATAAATGATAACTCTCGTCCACAAATATATTGAGGGAAGGCAACGAAGAGGATTTGAAAGCAAGGCAGAATTGCAGGAAACACATTTCAGGAGGGAGATTCGAATCGCCTTTAAAGCACAGGAAAAGGGGCAAAACCTCGACAATGACGCCCTTGGCCAAAAAGGGCGTATGCGTTTTTTCCTGAATATATTCAGGAAAAAACGCATACGCCCTTTTTGGCCAACCAAGCAACCTGGAAAGGCAAATCAGCGATACAAAGAAGTCTCGCTTCCCATCGGTCAAAAGGGCCATGCTGAATAAAGTGTCAAAACCAGAAATGCAGGACAGGCCATGGAGAAACGGGAGCCTGGCTACGCTGATGGGCGGGATGTAAATTGCCAAAAGCCACTCTGGAGAAGTGTACGGTGCGTCCTGAAACATCTAAAAAACTCAGCTTAGAGAGCATAGGGCACTTCCACTCATGGGCGTATAAATTGGCAAAACTAAAAATCAGCAAGACACAGGCTCCCCAAAGTTTAGGGCTGCTCTGTTGACAAGAACCTCCACTTCGTTACACCTTAAATATCCCAGGAAAGACAAAAATGGATAAAGAAGTTGTGGTCCTTATGTACAACAGAATATCACTCAGCCATGAAATCAACGTCATAATGCTAGTAGCAGCAAGACGAGTGGATTTAGGTAGGACGATTCTAAATGAAATAAGTCACACAGAAAATGACACTTATCATAAGATATCACTTATAGAGGGAATGTAAAAACCGCTACCCTTGAACTGAATTACAAAACAGAGCAGAGTCACACGTTTAGAAAGCACACTATGGCTGCTTAAGGGGAAAGGTGAGGTGGTGTGATGCATAAAACAAGCTTTTCAAATTAGCTCAGATACTGTTCCATAAACCCAATAGGTAATAGACAAGACCTACTCCTTGCTCAGTGAATTGGACTCAACACCACCTATTCACTGCCCAAGAATCTATCTGACTAGTAAGAATCTTAAAACCTATGTATTGATATCTCTCTGTAAGTGAGTCAAGTGGGTGTAAAGCGGCATAAACACAGCAGTGAAAAGCAGCTAAACCCCATTATAAAAGTCAATTACTTTTAAAAACCCGTGAAACAAAGACAGTGAAAGAGAGAGAAATTCTTACACAATTCGTTCAGGGGCTGTGATGCCACCTGGATTGACCATATCTAGACCCACAGCTGACTGAGACATAAGGGTGGACACTCTTGGGGCTGAGAGGTTTGGTGAGGTTGGGTGAGGAAACGCAGACCCTTTAAAGTAATCCTGTGTGGTACCCATCCCATGGGTCCCAAATCTCCAGGTTCAAGGGCATCTTCCTACATCGAAAACATGCATGAGAAACCCAGAAGATGGTACACCGTGTGATCGGGAAAGGTTTCCAAAACGCACCTCATTTCTCATCTCCTTGTTCTCGGGTTCGCCATTCCATCCGCTTTACTAGCAATCTCCCTCCTTGGAGAATCAGCACCTTTAACCTCCTGTTCCGTACAGGTTGCAATTTGTCCTGAGGATGAACAGGAAGAGGGGGAACCAATGAGAGACTAGGTCTAGGTGTTGGGACAGGCACAGGTCACTCTATTTTCCCATCAGGAAGAAGAATTAACCACAGGCTCAGCCTGCCGCCCGGGACCAGAATAGGGCCTGAAGCAATCCTGCGCTTTTGCGGCCAGCTCCCAAGAAAGCGAGTTGAAAAATGGAGCTCAGGGGCACTGCAATTCACAAACCTGCAGACTTATAAATGATAACGCTCGTCCACAAATATATTGAGGGAAGGCAACGAAGAGGAGTTGAAAGCAAGGCAGAATTGCAGGAAACAGATTTCAGGAGGGAGATTCGAATCGCCTTTAAAGCACAGGAAAAGCGGCAAAAGCTCGACAATGATGCCCTTGGCCAAAAAGGGCGTATGCGTTTTTTCCTGAATATATTCAGGAAAAAACGCATACGCCCTTTTTGGCCAACCAAGCAACCTGGAAAGGCAAATCAGCGCTACAAAGAAGTCTCGCTTCCCATCGGTCAAAAGGGCCCTGCTGAATAAAGTGTCAAAACCAGAAATGCAGGACAGGCCATGGAGAAATGGGAGCCTTGCTACGCTGATGGGCGGGACGTAAATTGCCAACAGCCACTCTGGAGAAGTGTACGGTATGTCCTGAAACATCTAAAAAACTCAGCTTAGAGAGCATAGGGCACTTCCACTCATGGGCGTTTAAATTGGGAAAACTAAAAATCAGCAAGACACAGGCACCCCAAAGTTTAGGGCTGCTCTGTTGAAAAGAACCTCCACTTCGTTACACCTTAAATATCCCAGGAAAGAGAAAAATGAATAAAGAAGTTGTGGTCCTTATGTACAATGGAATATCACTCAGCCATGAAATCAACGTCATAAGGCTAGTAGCAGCATGATGAGTGGATTTAGGTACGACGATTCTAAGTGAAATAAGTCACACAGAAAAAGACACTTATCATAAGATATCACTTATAGAGGGAATGTAAAAACCGCTACGCTTGAACTGAATTACAAAACAGAACAGACACACACGTTTAGAAAACACACTATGGCTGCTTAACGGTAAAGGTGAGGTGGGGTGATGCATAAAACAAGGGTTTCAAATTAGCTCAGATACCGTTCCATAAACTCAATAGGTAATAGACAAGACCTACTCCTTGCTCAGTGAATTGGACTCAACACCCCCTATTCACCGCCCAAGAATATATCTGACTAGTAAGAATCTTAAAACCTATGTATTGATATCTCTCTGTAAGTGAGTCAAGTGGGTGTAAAGCGGCAGAAACACAGCAGTGAAAAGCAGCTAAACCCCATTATAAAAATCAATTACTTTTAAAAACCCGTGAAACAAAGACAGTGAAAGAGAGAGAAATTCTTACAAAATTCGTTCAGGGGCTGTGATGCCACCTGGATTGACCATATCTAGACCCACAGCTGATTGAGACATAAGGGTGGACACTCATGGGGCTGAGAGGTTTGGTGAGGTTGGGTGAGGAAACGCAGACCCTTTAAAGTAATACTGCGTGGTACCCATCCCATGGGTCCCAAATCTCCAGGTTCAAGGGCATCTTCCTACATCGAAAACATGCATGAGAAACCCAGAAGACGGTACACCGTGTGATCGGGAAAGGTTTCTAAAACGCACCTCATTTCTCATCTCCTTGTGCTCGGGTTCGCCATTCCAGCCGCTTCACTAGCAACCTGCCTCCTTGGAGAATCAGCACCTTTAACCTCCTGTTCCGTACAGGTTGCAATTTGTCCTGAGGATGAACAGGAAGAGGGGGAACCAATGAGAGACTAGCTCTAGGTGTAGGGACAGGCACAGGTCACTCTATTTTCTCATCAGGAAGAAGAATTAACCTCAGGCTCAGCCTGTCGGCCGGAACCAAAATAGGGCCTGAAGCAATCCTGCGCTTTTGAGGCCAGCTCCCAAGAAAGTGAGTTGAAAAATGGAGCTCAGGGGCACTGCAATTCACAAACCTGCAGACTTATAAATGATAACTCTCGTCCACAAATATATTGAGGGAAGGCAACGAAGAGGATTTGAAAGCAAGGCAGAATTGCAGGAAACACATTTCAGGAGGGAGATTCGAATCGCCTTTAAAGCACAGGAAAAGGGGCAAAACCTCGACAATGACGCCCTTGGCCAAAAAGGGCGTATGCGTTTTTTCCTGAATATATTCAGGAAAAAACGCATACGCCCTTTTTGGCCAACCAAGCAACCTGGAAAGGCAAATCAGCGATACAAAGAAGTCTCGCTTCCCATCGGTCAAAAGGGCCATGTTGAATAAAGTGTCAAAACCAGAAATGCAGGACAGGCCATGGAGAAACGGGAGCCTGGCTACGCTGATGGGCGGGATGTAAGTTGCCAAAAGCCACTCTGGAGAAGTGTACGGTGCGTCCTGAAACATCTAAAAAACTGAGCTTAGAGAGCATAGGGCACTTCCACTCATGGGCGTATAAATTGGCAAAACTAAAAATCAGCAAGACACAGGCTCCCCAAAGTTTAGGGCTGCTCTGTTGACAAGAACCTCCACTTCGTTACACCTTAAATATCCCAGGAAAGACAAAAATGGATAAAGAAGTTGTGGTCCTTATGTACAATAGAATATCACTCAGCCATGAAATCAACGTCATAATGCTAGTAGCAGCAAGATGAGTGGATTTAGGTAGGACGATTCCAAATGAAATAAGTCACACAGAAAATGACACTTATCATAAGATATCACTTATAGAGGGAATGTAAAAACCGCTACCCTTGAACTGAATTACAAAACAGAACAGAGACACACGTTTAGAAAAAACACTATGGCTGCTTAACGGTAAAGGTGAGGTGGGGTGATGCATAAAACAAGGGTTTCAAATTAGCTCAGATACCGTTCCATAAACTCAATAGGTAATAGACAAGACCTACTCCTTGCTCAGTGAATTGGACTCAACGCCCCGTATTCACCTCCCAAGAATATATATGACTAGTAAGAATCTTAAAACCTATGTATTGATATCTCTCTGTAAGTGAGTCAAGTGGGTGTAAAGCGGCAGAAACACAGCAGTGAAAAGCAGCTAAACCCCATTATAAAAATCAATTACTTTTAAAAACCCGTGAAACAAAGACAGTGAAAGAGAGAGAAATTCTTACAAAATTCGTTCAGGGGCTGTGATGCCACCTGGATTGACCATATCTAGACCCACAGCTGACTGAGACATAAGGGTGGACACTCTTGGGGCTGAGAGGTTTGGTGAGGTTGGGTGAGGAAACGCAGACCCTTTAAAGTAATACTGCGTGGTACCCATCCCATGGGTCCCAAATCTCCAGGTTCAAGGGCATCTTCCTACATCGAAAACATGCATGAGAAACCCAGAAGACGGTACACCGTGTGATCGGAAAAGGTTTCTAAAACGCACCTCATTTCTCATCTCCTTGTGCTCGGGTTCGCCATTCCAGCCGCTTCACTAGCAACCTGCCTCCTTGGAGAATCAGCACCTTTAACCTCCTGTTCCGTACAGGTTGCAATTTGTCCTGAGGATGAACAGGAAGAGGGGGAACCAATGAGAGACTAAGTCTAGGTGTTGGGACAGGCACAGGTCACTCTATTTTCCCATCACTAAGAAGAATTAACCACAGGCTCAGCCTGCCGCCCGGGACCAGAATAGGGCCTGAAGCAATCCTGCGCTTTTGCGGCCAGCTCCCAAGAAAGCGAGTTGAAAAATGGAGCTCAGGGGCACTGCAATTCACAAACCTGCAGACTTATAAATGATAACGCTCGTCCACAAATATATTGAGGGAAGGCAACGAAGAGGAGTTGAAAGCAAGGCAGAATTGCAGGAAACAGATTTCAGGAGGGAGATTCGAATCGCCTTTAAAGCACAGGAAAAGCGGCAAAAGCTCGACAATGATGCCCTTGGCCAAAAAGGGCGTATGCGTTTTTTCCTGAATATATTCAGGAAAAAACGCATACGCCCTTTTTGGCCAACCAAGCAACCTGGAAATGCAAATCAGCGCTACAAAGAAGTCTCGCTTCCCATCGGTCAAAAGGGCCCTGCTGAATAAAGTGTCAAAACCAGAAATGCAGGACAGGCCATGGAGAAATGGGAGCCTTGCTACGCTGATGGGCGGGACGTAAATTGCCAACAGCCACTCTGGAGAAGTGTACGGTATGTCCTGAAACATCTAAAAAACTCAGCTTAGAGAGCATAGGGCACTTCCACTCATGGGCGTTTAAACTGGGAAAACTAAAAATCAGCAAGACACAGGCACCCCAAAGTTTAGGGCTGCTCTGTTGAAAAGAACCTCCACTTCGTTACACCTTAAATATCCCAGGAAAGAGAAAAATGAATAAAGAAGTTGTGGTCCTTATGTACAATGGAATATCACTCAGCCATGAAATCAACGTCATAAGGCTAGTAGCAGCATGATGAGTGGATTTAGGTACGACGATTCTAAGTGAAATAAGTCACACAGAAAAAGACACTTATCATAAGATATCACTTATAGAGGGAATGTAAAAACCGCTACGCTTGAACTGAATTACAAAACAGAACAGACACACACGTTTAGAAAACACACTATGGCTGCTTAACGGTAAAGGTGAGGTGGGGTGATGCATAAAACAAGGGTTTCAAATTAGCTCAGATACCGTTCCATAAACTCAATAGGTAATAGACAAGACCTACTCCTTGCTCAGTGAATTGGACTCAACACCCCCTATTCACCGCCCAAGAATATATCTGACTAGTAAGAATCTTAAAACCTATGTATTGATATCTCTCTGTAAGTGAGTCAAGTGGGTGTAAAGCGGCAGAAACACAGCAGTGAAAAGCAGCTAAACCCCATTATAAAAATCAATTACTTTTAAAAACCCGTGAAACAAAGACAGTGAAAGAGAGAGAAATTCTTACAAAATTCGTTCAGGGGCTGTGATGCCACCTGGATTGACCATATCTAGACCCACAGCTGATTGAGACATAAGGGTGGACACTCATGGGGCTGAGAGGTTTGGTGAGGTTGGGTGAGGAAACGCAGACCCTTTAAAGTAATACTGCGTGGTACCCATCCCATGGCTCCCAAATCTCCAGGTTCAAGGGCATCTTCCTACATCGAAAACATGCATGAGAAACCCAGAAGATGGTACACCGTGTGATCGGGAAAGGTTTCTAAAACGCACCTCATTTCTCATCTCCTTGTGCTCGGGTTCGCCATTCCAGCCGCTTCACTAGCAACCTGCCTCCTTGGAGAATCAGCACCTTTAACCTCCTGTTCCGTACAGGTTGCAATTTGTCCTGAGGATGAACAGGAAGAGGGGGAACCAATGAGAGACTAGCTCTAGGTGTAGGGACAGGCACAGGTCACTCTATTTTCTCATCAGGAAGAAGAATTAACCTCAGGCTCAGCCTGTCGGCCGGAACCAAAATAGGGCCTGAAGCAATCCTGCGCTTTTGAGGCCAGCTCCCAAGAAAGTGAGTTGAAAAATGGAGCTCAGGGGCACTGCAATTCACAAACCTGCAGACTTATAAATGATAACTCTCGTCCACAAATATATTGAGGGAAGGCAACGAAGAGGATTTGAAAGCAAGGCAGAATTGCAGGAAACACATTTCAGGAGGGAGATTCGAATCGCCTTTAAAGCACAGGAAAAGGGGCAAAACCTCGACAATGACGCCCTTGGCCAAAAAGGGCATATGCGTTTTTTCCTGAATATATTCAGGAAAAAACGCATACGCCCTTTTTGGCCAACCAAGCAACCTGGAAAGGCAAATCAGCGATACAAAGAAGTCTCGCTTCCCATCGGTCAAAAGGGCCATGCTGAATAAAGTGTCAAAACCAGAAATGCAGGACAGGCCATGGAGAAACGGGAGCCTGGCTACGCTGATGGGCGGGATGTAAATTGCCAAAAGCCACTCTGGAGAAGTGTACGGTGCGTCCTGAAACATCTAAAAAACTCAGCTTAGAGAGCATAGGGCACTTCCACTCATGGGCGTATAAATTGGCAAAACTAAAAATCAGCAAGACACAGGCTCCCCAAAGTTTAGGGCTGCTCTGTTGACAAGAACCTCCACTTCGTTACACCTTAAATATCCCAGGAAAGACAAAAATGGATAAAGAAGTTGTGGTCCTTATGTACAATAGAATATCACTCAGCCATGAAATCAACGTCATAATGCTAGTAGCAGCAAGACGAGTGGATTTAGGTAGGACGATTCTAAATGAAATAAGTCACACAGAAAATGACACTTATCATAAGATATCACTTATAGAGGGAATGTAAAAACCGCTACCCTTGAACTGAATTACAAAACAGAGCAGAGTCACACGTTTAGAAAGCACACTATGGCTGCTTAAGGGGAAAGGTGAGGTGGTGTGATGCATAAAACAAGCTTTTCAAATTAGCTCAGATACTGTTCCATAAACCCAATAGGTAATAGACAAGACCTACTCCTTGCTCAGTGAATTGGACTCAACACCACCTATTCACTGCCCAAGAATCTATCTGACTAGTAAGAATCTTAAAACCTATGTATTGATATCTCTCTGTAAGTGAGTCAAGTGGGTGTAAAGCGGCAGAAACACAGCAGTGAAAAGCAGCTAAACCCCATTATAAAAGTCAATTACTTTTAAAAACCCGTGAAACAAAGACAGTGAAAGAGAGAGAAATTCTTACACAATTCGTTCAGGGGCTGTGATGCCACCTGGATTGACCATATCTAGACCCACAGCTGACTGAGACATAAGGGTGGACACTGTTGGGGCTGAGAGGTTTGGTGAGGTTGGGTGAGGAAACGCAGACCCTTTAAAGTAATCCTGTGTGGTACCCATCCCATGGGTCCCAAATCTCCAGGTTCAAGGGCATCTTCCTACATCGAAAACATGCATGAGAAACCCAGAAGATGGTACACCGTGTGATCGGGAAAGGTTTCCAAAACGCACCTCATTTCTCATCTCCTTGTTCTCGGGTTCGCCATTCCATCCGCTTTACTAGCAATCTCCCTCCTTGGAGAATCAGCACCTTTAACCTCCTGTTCCGTACAGGTTGCAATTTGTCCTGAGGATGAACAGGAAGAGGGGGAACCAATGAGAGACTAGGTCTAGGTGTTGGGACAGGCACAGGTCACTCTATTTTCCCATCAGGAAGAAGAATTAACCACAGGCTCAGCCTGCCGCCCGGGACCAGAATAGGGCCTGAAGCAATCCTGCGCTTTTGCGGCCAGCTCCCAAGAAAGCGAGTTGAAAAATGGAGCTCAGGGGCACTGCAATTCACAAACCTGCAGACTTATAAATGATAACGCTCGTCCACAAATATATTGAGGGAAGGCAACGAAGAGGAGTTGAAAGCAAGGCAGAATTGCAGGAAACAGATTTCAGGAGGGAGATTCGAATCGCCTTTAAAGCACAGGAAAAGCGGCAAAAGCTCGACAATGATGCCCTTGGCCAAAAAGGGCGTATGCGTTTTTTCCTGAATATATTCAGGAAAAAACGCATACGCCCTTTTTGGCCAACCAAGCAACCTGGAAAGGCAAATCAGCGCTACAAAGAAGTCTCGCTTCCCATCGGTCAAAAGGGCCCTGCTGAATAAAGTGTCAAAACCAGAAATGCAGGACAGGCCATGGAGAAATGGGAGCCTTGCTACGCTGATGGGCGGGACGTAAATTGCCAACAGCCACTCTGGAGAAGTGTACGGTATGTCCTGAAACATCTAAAAAACTCAGCTTAGAGAGCATAGGGCACTTCCACTCATGGGCGTTTAAATTGGGAAAACTAAAAATCAGCAAGACACAGGCACCCCAAAGTTTAGGGCTGCTCTGTTGAAAAGAACCTCCACTTCGTTACACCTTAAATATCCCAGGAAAGAGAAAAATGAATAAAGAAGTTGTGGTCCTTATGTACAATGGAATATCACTCAGCCATGAAATCAACGTCATAAGGCTAGTAGCAGCATGATGAGTGGATTTAGGTACGACGATTCTAAGTGAAATAAGTCACACAGAAAAAGACACTTATCATAAGATATCACTTATAGAGGGAATGTAAAAACCGCTACGCTTGAACTGAATTACAAAACAGAACAGACACACACGTTTAGAAAACACACTATGGCTGCTTAACTGTAAAGGTGAGGTGGGGTGATGCATAAAACAAGGGTTTCAAATTAGCTCAGATACCGTTCCATAAACTCAATAGGTAATAGACAAGACCTACTCCTTGCTCAGTGAATTGGACTCAACACCCCCTATTCACCGCCCAAGAATATATCTGACTAGTAAGAATCTTAAAACCTATGTATTGATATCTCTCTGTAAGTGAGTCAAGTGGGTGTAAAGCGGCAGAAACACAGCAGTGAAAAGCAGCTAAACCCCATTATAAAAATCAATTACTTTTAAAAACCCGTGAAACAAAGACAGTGAAAGAGAGAGAAATTCTTACAAAATTCGTTCAGGGGCTGTGATGCCACCTGGATTGACCATATCTAGACCCACAGCTGATTGAGACATAAGGGTGGACACTCATGGGGCTGAGAGGTTTGGTGAGGTTGGGTGAGGAAACGCAGACCCTTTAAATTAATACTGCGTGGTACCCATCCCATGGGTCCCAAATCTCCAGGTTCAAGGGCATCTTCCTACATCGAAAACATGCATGAGAAACCCAGAAGACGGTACACCGTGTGATCGGGAAAGGTTTCTAAAACGCACCTCATTTCTCATCTCCTTGTGCTCGGGTTCGCCATTCCAGCCGCTTCACTAGCAACCTGCCTCCTTGGAGAATCAGCACCTTTAACCTCCTGTTCCGTACAGGTTGCAATTTGTCCTGAGGATGAACAGGAAGAGGGGGAACCAATGAGAGACTAGCTCTAGGTGTAGGGACAGGCACAGGTCACTCTATTTTCTCATCAGGAAGAAGAATTAACCTCTGGCTCAGCCTGTCGGCCGGAACCAAAATAGGGCCTGAAGCAATCCTGCGCTTTTGAGGCCAGCTCCCAAGAAAGTGAGTTGAAAAATGGAGCTCAGGGGCACTGCAATTCACAAACCTGCAGACTTATAAATGATAACTCTCGTCCACAAATATATTGAGGGAAGGCAACGAAGAGGATTTGAAAGCAAGGCAGAATTGCAGGAAACACATTTCAGGAGGGAGATTCGAATCGCCTTTAAAGCACAGGAAAAGGGGCAAAACCTCGACAATGACGCCCTTGGCCAAAAAGGGCATATGCGTTTTTTCCTGAATATATTCAGGAAAAAACGCATACGCCCTTTTTGGCCAACCAAGCAACCTGGAAAGGCAAATCAGCGATACAAAGAAGTCTCGCTTCCCATCGGTCAAAAGGGCCATGTTGAATAAAGTGTCAAAACCAGAAATGCAGGACAGGCCATGGAGAAACGGGAGCCTGGCTACGCTGATGGGCGGGATGTAAGTTGCCAAAAGCCACTCTGGAGAAGTGTACGGTGCGTCCTGAAACATCTAAAAAACTCAGCTTAGAGAGCATAGGGCACTTCCACTCATGGGCGTATAAATTGGCAAAACTAAAAATCAGCAAGACACAGGCTCCCCAAAGTTTAGGGCTGCTCTGTTGACAAGAACCTCCACTTCGTTACACCTTAAATATCCCAGGAAAGACAAAAATGGATAAAGAAGTTGTGGTCCTTATGTACAATAGAATATCACTCAGCCATGAAATCAACGTCATAATGCTAGTAGCAGAAAGACGAGTGGATTTAGGTAGGACGATTCTAAATGAAATAAGTCACACAGAAAATGACACTTATCATAAGATATCACTTATAGAGGGAATGTAAAAACCGCTACCCTTGAACTGAATTACAAAACAGAGCAGAGTCACACGTTTAGAAAGCACACTATGGCTGCTTAAGGGGAAAGGTGAGGTGGTGTGATGCATAAAACAAGCTTTTCAAATTAGCTCAGATACTGTTCCATAAACCCAATAGGTAATAGACAAGACCTACTCCTTGCTCAGTGAATTGGACTCAACACCACCTATTCACTGCCCAAGAATCTATCTGACTAGTAAGAATCTTAAAACCTATGTATTGATATCTCTCTGTAAGTGAGTCAAGTGGGTGTAAAGCGGCATAAACACAGCAGTGAAAAGCAGCTAAACCCCATTATAAAAGTCAATTACTTTTAAAAACCCGTGAAACAAAGACAGTGAAAGAGAGAGAAATTCTTACACAATTCGTTCAGGGGCTGTGATGCCACCTGGATTGACCATATCTACACCCACAGCTGACTGAGACATAAGGGTGGACACTCTTGGGGCTGAGAGGTTTGGTGAGGTTGGGTGAGGAAACGCAGACCCTTTAAAGTAATCCTGTGTGGTACCCATCCCATGGGTCCCAAATCTCCAGGTTCAAGGGCATCTTCCTACATCGAAAACATGCATGAGAAACCCAGAAGATGGTACACCGTGTGATCGGGAAAGGTTTCCAAAACGCACCTCATTTCTCATCTCCTTGTTCTCGGGTTCGCCATTCCATCCTCTTTACTAGCAATCTCCCTCCTTGGAGAATCAGCACCTTTAACCTCCTGTTCCGTACAGGTTGCAATTTGTCCTGAGGATGAACAGGAAGAGGGGGAACCAATGAGAGACTAGGTCTAGGTGTTGGGACAGGCACAGGTCACTCTATTTTCTCATCAGGAAGAAGAATTAACCACAGGCTCAGCCTGCCGCCCGGGACCAGAATAGGGCCTGAAGCAATCCTGCGCTTTTGCGGCCAGCTCCCAAGAAAGCGAGTTGAAAAATGGAGCTCAGGGGCACTGCAATTCACAAACCTGCAGACTTATAAATGATAACGCTCGTCCACAAATATATTGAGGGAAGGCAACGAAGAGGAGTTGAAAGCAAGGCAGAATTGCAGGAAACAGATTTCAGGAGGGAGATTCGAATCGCCTTTAAAGCACAGGAAAAGCGGCAAAAGCTCGACAATGATGCCCTTGGCCAAAAAGGGCGTATGCGTTTTTTCCTGAATATATTCAGGAAAAAACGCATACGCCCTTTTTGGCCAACCAAGCAACCTGGAAAGGCAAATCAGCGCTACAAAGAAGTCTCGCTTCCCATCGGTCAAAAGGGCCCTGCTGAATAAAGTGTCAAAACCAGAAATGCAGGACAGGCCATGGAGAAATGGGAGCCTTGCTACGCTGATGGGCGGGACGTAAATTGCCAACAGCCACTCTGGAGAAGTGTACGGTATGTCCTGAAACATCTAAAAAACTCAGCTTAGAGAGCATAGGGCACTTCCACTCATGGGCGTTTAAATTGGGAAAACTAAAAATCAGCAAGACACAGGCACCCCAAAGTTTAGGGCTGCTCTGTTGAAAAGAACCTCCACTTCGTTACACCTTAAATATCCCAGGAAAGAGAAAAATGAATAAAGAAGTTGTGGTCCTTATGTACAATGGAATATCACTCAGCCATGAAATCAACGTCATAAGGCTAGTAGCAGCATGATGAGTGGATTTAGGTACGACGATTCTAAGTGAAATAAGTCACACAGAAAAAGACACTTATCATAAGATATCACTTATAGAGGGAATGTAAAAACCGCTACGCTTGAACTGAATTACAAAACAGAACAGACACACACGTTTAGAAAACACACTATGGCTGCTTAACGGTAAAGGTGAGGTGGGCTGATGCATAAAACAAGGGTTTCAAATTAGCTCAGATACCGTTCCATAAACTCAATAGGTAATAGACAAGACCTACTCCTTGCTCAGTGAATTGGACTCAACACCCCCTATTCACCGCCCAAGAATATATCTGACTAGTAAGAATCTTAAAACCTATGTATTGATATCTCTCTGTAAGTGAGTCAAGTGGGTGTAAAGCGGCAGGAACACAGCAGTGAAAAGCAGCTAAACCCCATTATAAAAATCAATTACTTTTAAAAACCCGTGAAACAAAGACAGTGAAAGAGAGAGAAATTCTTACAAAATTCGTTCAGGGGCTGTGATGCCACCTGGATTGACCATATCTAGACCCACAGCTGATTGAGACATAAGGGTGGACACTCATGGGGCTGAGAGGTTTGGTGAGGTTGGGTGAGGAAACGCAGACCCTTTAAAGTAATACTGCGTGGTACCCATCCCATGGCTCCCAAATCTCCAGGTTCAAGGGCATCTTCCTACATCGAAAACATGCATGAGAAACCCAGAAGATGGTACACCGTGTGATCGGGAAAGGTTTCTAAAACGCACCTCATTTCTCATCTCCTTGTGCTCGGGTTCGCCATTCCAGCCGCTTCACTAGCAACCTGCCTCCTTGGAGAATCAGCACCTTTAACCTCCTGTTCCGTACAGGTTGCAATTTGTCCTGAGGATGAACAGGAAGAGGGGGAACCAATGAGAGACTAGCTCTAGGTGTAGGGACAGGCACAGGTCACTCTATTTTCTCATCAGGAAGAAGAATTAACCTCAGGCTCAGCCTGTCGGCCGGAACCAAAATAGGGCCTGAAGCAATCCTGCGCTTTTGAGGCCAGCTCCCAAGAAAGCGAGTTGAAAAATGGAGCTCAGGGGCACTGCAATTCACAAACCTGCAGACTTATAAATGATAACTCTCGTCCACAAATATATTGAGGGAAGGCAACGAAGAGGATTTGAAAGCAAGGCAGAATTGCAGGAAACACATTTCAGGAGGGAGATTCGAATCGCCTTTAAAGCACAGGAAAAGGGGCAAAACCTCGACAATGACGCCCTTGGCCAAAAAGGGCATATGCGTTTTTTCCTGAATATATTCAGGAAAAAACGCATACGCCCTTTTTGGCCAACCAAGCAACCTGGAAAGGCAAATCAGCGATACAAAGAAGTCTCGCTTCCCATCGGTCAAAAGGGCCATGCTGAATAAAGTGTCAAAACCAGAAATGCAGGACAGGCCATGGAGAAACGGGAGCCTGGCTACGCTGATGGGCGGGATGTAAATTGCCAACAGCCACTCTGGAGAAGTGTACGGTGTGTCCTGAAACATCTAAAAAACTCAGCTTAGAGAGCATAGGGCACTTCCACTCATGGGCGTATAAATTGGGAAAACTAAAAATCAGCAAGACACAGGCTCCCCAAAGTTTAGGGCTGCTCTGTTGACAAGAACCTCCACTTCGTTACACCTTAAATATCCCAGGAAAGACAAAAATGGATAAAGAAGTTGTGGTCCTTATGTACAATAGAATATCACTCAGCCATGAAATCAACGTCATAATGCTAGTAGCAGCAAGATGAGTGGATTTAGGTAGGACGATTCCAAATGAAATAAGTCACACAGAAAATGACACTTATCATAAGATATCACTTATAGAGGGAATGTAAAAACCGCTACCCTTGAACTGAATTACAAAACAGAACAGAGACACACGTTTAGAAAAAACACTATGGCTGCTTAACGGTAAAGGTGAGGTGGGGTGATGCATAAAACAAGGGTTTCAAATTAGCTCAGATACCGTTCCATAAACTCAATAGGTAATAGACAAGACCTACTCCTTGCTCAGTGAATTGGACTCAACACCCCGTATTCACCTCCCAAGAATATATATGACTAGTAAGAATCTTAAAACCTATGTATTGATATCTCTCTGTAAGTGAGTCAAGTGGGTGTAAAGCGGCAGAAACACAGCAGTGAAAAGCAGCTAAACCCCATTATAAAAATCAATTACTTTTAAAAACCCGTGAAACAAAGACAGTGAAAGAGAGAGAAATTCTTACAAAATTCGTTCAGGGGCTGTGATGCCACCTGGATTGACCATATCTAGACCCACAGCTGACTGAGACATAAGGGTGGACACTCTTGGGGCTGAGAGGTTTGGTGAGGTTGGGTGAGGAAACGCAGACCCTTTAAAGTAATACTGCGTGGTACCCATCCCATGGGTCCCAAATCTCCAGGTTCAAGGGCATCTTCCTACATCGAAAACATGCATGAGAAACCCAGAAGACGGTACACCGTGTGATCGGAAAAGGTTTCTAAAACGCACCTCATTTCTCATCTCCTTGTGCTCGGGTTCGCCATTCCAGCCGCTTCACTAGCAACCTGCCTCCTTGGAGAATCAGCACCTTTAACCTCCTGTTCCGTACAGGTTGCAATTTGTCCTGAGGATGAACAGGAAGAGGGGGAACCAATGAGAGACTAGGTCTAGGTGTTGGGACAGGCACAGGTCACTCTATTTTCCCATCACTAAGAAGAATTAACCACAGGCTCAGCCTGCCGCCCGGGACCAGAATAGGGCCTGAAGCAATCCTGCGCTTTTGCGGCCAGCTCCCAAGAAAGCGAGTTGAAAAATGGAGCTCAGGGGCACTGCAATTCACAAACCTGCAGACTTATAAATGATAACGCTCGTCCACAAATATATTGAGGGAAGGCAACGAAGAGGAGTTGAAAGCAAGGCAGAATTGCAGGAAACAGATTTCAGGAGGGAGATTCGAATCGCCTTTAAAGCACAGGAAAAGCGGCAAAAGCTCGACAATGATGCCCTTGGCCAAAAAGGGCGTATGCGTTTTTTCCTGAATATATTCAGGAAAAAACGCATACGCCCTTTTTGGCCAACCAAGCAACCTGGAAATGCAAATCAGCGCTACAAAGAAGTCTCGCTTCCCATCGGTCAAAAGGGCCCTGCTGAATAAAGTGTCAAAACCAGAAATGCAGGACAGGCCATGGAGAAATGGGAGCCTTGCTACGCTGATGGGCGGGACGTAAATTGCCAACAGCCACTCTGGAGAAGTGTACGGTATGTCCTGAAACATCTAAAAAACTCAGCTTAGAGAGCATAGGGCACTTCCACTCATGGGCGTTTAAACTGGGAAAACTAAAAATCAGCAAGACACAGGCACCCCAAAGTTTAGGGCTGCTCTGTTGAAAAGAACCTCCACTTCGTTACACCTTAAATATCCCAGGAAAGAGAAAAATGAATAAAGAAGTTGTGGTCCTTATGTACAATGGAATATCACTCAGCCATGAAATCAACGTCATAAGGCTAGTAGCAGCATGATGAGTGGATTTAGGTACGACGATTCTAAGTGAAATAAGTCACACAGAAAAAGACACTTATCATAAGATATCACTTATAGAGGGAATGTAAAAACCGCTACGCTTGAACTGAATTACAAAACAGAACAGACACACACGTTTAGAAAACACACTATGGCTGCTTAACGGTAAAGGTGAGGTGGGCTGATGCATAAAACAAGGGTTTCAAATTAGCTCAGATACCGTTCCATAAACTCAATAGGTAATAGACAAGACCTACTCCTTGCTCAGTGAATTGGACTCAACACCCCCTATTCACCGCCCAAGAATATATCTGACTAGTAAGAATCTTAAAACCTATGTATTGATATCTCTCTGTAAGTGAGTCAAGTGGGTGTAAAGCGGCAGAAACACAGCAGTGAAAAGCAGCTAAACCCCATTATAAAAATCAATTACTTTTAAAAACCCGTGAAACAAAGACAGTGAAAGAGAGAGAAATTCTTACAAAATTCGTTCAGGGGCTGTGATGCCACCTGGATTGACCATATCTAGACCCACAGCTGATTGAGACATAAGGGTGGACACTCATGGGGCTGAGAGGTTTGGTGAGGTTGGGTGAGGAAACGCAGACCCTTTAAAGTAATACTGCGTGGTACCCATCCCATGGCTCCCAAATCTCCAGGTTCAAGGGCATCTTCCTACATCGAAAACATGCATGAGAAACCCAGAAGATGGTACACCGTGTGATCGGGAAAGGTTTCTAAAACGCACCTCATTTCTCATCTCCTTGTGCTCGGGTTCGCCATTCCAGCCGCTTCACTAGCAACCTGCCTCCTTGGAGAATCAGCACCTTTAACCTCCTGTTCCGTACAGGTTGCAATTTGTCCTGAGGATGAACAGGAAGAGGGGGAACCAATGAGAGACTAGCTCTAGGTGTAGGGACAGGCACAGGTCACTCTATTTTCTCATCAGGAAGAAGAATTAACCTCAGGCTCAGCCTGTCGGCCGGAACCAAAATAGGGCCTGAAGCAATCCTGCGCTTTTGAGGCCAGCTCCCAAGAAAGTGAGTTGAAAAATGGAGCTCAGGGGCACTGCAATTCACAAACCTGCAGACTTATAAATGATAACTCTCGTCCACAAATATATTGAGGGAAGGCAACGAAGAGGATTTGAAAGCAAGGCAGAATTGCAGGAAACACATTTCAGGAGGGAGATTCGAATCGCCTTTAAAGCACAGGAAAAGGGGCAAAACCTCGACAATGACGCCCTTGGCCAAAAAGGGCATATGCGTTTTTTCCTGAATATATTCAGGAAAAAACGCATACGCCCTTTTTGGCCAACCAAGCAACCTGGAAAGGCAAATCAGCGATACAAAGAAGTCTCGCTTCCCATCGGTCAAAAGGGCCATGCTGAATAAAGTGTCAAAACCAGAAATGCAGGACAGGCCATGGAGAAACGGGAGCCTGGCTACGCTGATGGGCGGGATGTAAATTGCCAAAAGCCACTCTGGAGAAGTGTACGGTGCGTCCTGAAACATCTAAAAAACTCAGCTTAGAGAGCATAGGGCACTTCCACTCATGGGCGTATAAATTGGCAAAACTAAAAATCAGCAAGACACAGGCTCCCCAAAGTTTAGGGCTGCTCTGTTGACAAGAACCTCCACTTCGTTACACCTTAAATATCCCAGGAAAGACAAAAATGGATAAAGAAGTTGTGGTCCTTATGTACAATAGAATATCACTCAGCCATGAAATCAACGTCATAATGCTAGTAGCAGCAAGACGAGTGGATTTAGGTAGGACGATTCTAAATGAAATAAGTCACACAGAAAATGACACTTATCATAAGATATCACTTATAGAGGGAATGTAAAAACCGCTACCCTTGAACTGAATTACAAAACAGAGCAGAGTCACACGTTTAGAAAGCACACTATGGCTGCTTAAGGGGAAAGGTGAGGTGGTGTGATGCATAAAACAAGCTTTTCAAATTAGCTCAGATACTGTTCCATAAACCCAATAGGTAATAGACAAGACCTACTCCTTGCTCAGTGAATTGGACTCAACACCACCTATTCACTGCCCAAGAATCTATCTGACTAGTAAGAATCTTAAAACCTATGTATTGATATCTCTCTGTAAGTGAGTCAAGTGGGTGTAAAGCGGCAGAAACACAGCAGTGAAAAGCAGCTAAACCCCATTATAAAAGTCAATTACTTTTAAAAACCCGTGAAACAAAGACAGTGAAAGAGAGAGAAATTCTTACACAATTCGTTCAGGGGCTGTGATGCCACCTGGATTGACCATATCTAGACCCACAGCTGACTGAGACATAAGGGTGGACACTCTTGGGGCTGAGAGGTTTGGTGAGGTTGGGTGAGGAAACGCAGACCCTTTAAAGTAATCCTGTGTGGTACCCATCCCATGGGTCCCAAATCTCCAGGTTCAAGGGCATCTTCCTACATCGAAAACATGCATGAGAAACCCAGAAGATGGTACACCGTGTGATCGGGAAAGGTTTCCAAAACGCACCTCATTTCTCATCTCCTTGTTCTCGGGTTCGCCATTCCATCCGCTTTACTAGCAATCTCCCTCCTTGGAGAATCAGCACCTTTAACCTCCTGTTCCGTACAGGTTGCAATTTGTCCTGAGGATGAACAGGAAGAGGGGGAACCAATGAGAGACTAGGTCTAGGTGTTGGGACAGGCACAGGTCACTCTATTTTCCCATCAGGAAGAAGAATTAACCACAGGCTCAGCCTGCCGCCCGGGACCAGAATAGGGCCTGAAGCAATCCTGCGCTTTTGCGGCCAGCTCCCAAGAAAGCGAGTTGAAAAATGGAGCTCAGGGGCACTGCAATTCACAAACCTGCAGACTTATAAATGATAACGCTCGTCCACAAATATATTGAGGGAAGGCAACGAAGAGGAGTTGAAAGCAAGGCAGAATTGCAGGAAACAGATTTCAGGAGGGAGATTCGAATCGCCTTTAAAGCACAGGAAAAGCGGCAAAAGCTCGACAATGATGCCCTTGGCCAAAAAGGGCGTATGCGTTTTTTCCTGAATATATTCAGGAAAAAACGCATACGCCCTTTTTGGCCAACCAAGCAACCTGGAAAGGCAAATCAGCGCTACAAAGAAGTCTCGCTTCCCATCGGTCAAAAGGGCCCTGCTGAATAAAGTGTCAAAACCAGAAATGCAGGACAGGCCATGGAGAAATGGGAGCCTTGCTACGCTGATGGGCGGGACGTAAATTGCCAACAGCCACTCTGGAGAAGTGTACGGTATGTCCTGAAACATCTAAAAAACTCAGCTTAGAGAGCATAGGGCACTTCCACTCATGGGCGTTTAAATTGGGAAAACTAAAAATCAGCAAGACACAGGCACCCCAAAGTTTAGGGCTGCTCTGTTGAAAAGAACCTCCACTTCGTTACACCTTAAATATCCCAGGAAAGAGAAAAATGAATAAAGAAGTTGTGGTCCTTATGTACAATGGAATATCACTCAGCCATGAAATCAACGTCATAAGGCTAGTAGCAGCATGATGAGTGGATTTAGGTACGACGATTCTAAGTGAAATAAGTCACACAGAAAAAGACACTTATCATAAGATATCACTTATAGAGGGAATGTAAAAACCGCTACGCTTGAACTGAATTACAAAACAGAACAGACACACACGTTTAGAAAACACACTATGGCTGCTTAACGGTAAAGGTGAGGTGGGGTGATGCATAAAACAAGGGTTTCAAATTAGCTCAGATACCGTTCCATAAACTCAATAGGTAATAGACAAGACCTACTCCTTGCTCAGTGAATTGGACTCAACACCCCCTATTCACCGCCCAAGAATATATCTGACTAGTAAGAATCTTAAAACCTATGTATTGATATCTCTCTGTAAGTGAGTCAAGTGGGTGTAAAGCGGCAGAAACACAGCAGTGAAAAGCAGCTAAACCCCATTATAAAAATCAATTACTTTTAAAAACCCGTGAAACAAAGACAGTGAAAGAGAGAGAAATTCTTACAAAATTCGTTCAGGGGCTGTGATGCCACCTGGATTGACCATATCTAGACCCACAGCTGATTGAGACATAAGGGTGGACACTCATGGGGCTGAGAGGTTTGGTGAGGTTGGGTGAGGAAACGCAGACCCTTTAAAGTAATACTGCGTGGTACCCATCCCATGGGTCCCAAATCTCCAGGTTCAAGGGCATCTTCCTACATCGAAAACATGCATGAGAAACCCAGAAGACGGTACACCGTGTGATCGGGAAAGGTTTCTAAAACGCACCTCATTTCTCATCTCCTTGTGCTCGGGTTCGCCATTCCAGCCGCTTCACTAGCAACCTGCCTCCTTGGAGAATCAGCACCTTTAACCTCCTGTTCCGTACAGGTTGCAATTTGTCCTGAGGATGAACAGGAAGAGGGGGAACCAATGAGAGACTAGCTCTAGGTGTAGGGACAGGCACAGGTCACTCTATTTTCTCATCAGGAAGAAGAATTAACCTCAGGCTCAGCCTGTCGGCCGGAACCAAAATAGGGCCTGAAGCAATCCTGCGCTTTTGAGGCCAGCTCCCAAGAAAGTGAGTTGAAAAATGGAGCTCAGGGGCACTGCAATTCACAAACCTGCAGACTTATAAATGATAACTCTCGTCCACAAATATATTGAGGGAAGGCAACGAAGAGGATTTGAAAGCAAGGCAGAATTGCAGGAAACACATTTCAGGAGGGAGATTCGAATCGCCTTTAAAGCACAGGAAAAGGGGCAAAACCTCGACAATGACGCCCTTGGCCAAAAAGGGCGTATGCGTTTTTTCCTGAATATATTCAGGAAAAAACGCATACGCCCTTTTTGGCCAACCAAGCAACCTGGAAAGGCAAATCAGCGATACAAAGAAGTCTCGCTTCCCATCGGTCAAAAGGGCCATGCTGAATAAAGTGTCAAAACCAGAAATGCAGGACAGGCCATGGAGAAACGGGAGCCTGGCTACGCTGATGGGCGGGATGTAAATTGCCAAAAGCCACTCTGGAGAAGTGTACGGTGCGTCCTGAAACATCTAAAAAACTCAGCTTAGAGAGCATAGGGCACTTCCACTCATGGGCGTATAAATTGGCAAAACTAAAAATCAGCAAGACACAGGCTCCCCAAAGTTTAGGGCTGCTCTGTTGACAAGAACCTCCACTTCGTTACACCTTAAATATCCCAGGAAAGACAAAAATGGATAAAGAAGTTGTGGTCCTTATGTACAACAGAATATCACTCAGCCATGAAATCAACGTCATAATGCTAGTAGCAGCAAGACGAGTGGATTTAGGTAGGACGATTCTAAATGAAATAAGTCACACAGAAAATGACACTTATCATAAGATATCACTTATAGAGGGAATGTAAAAACCGCTACCCTTGAACTGAATTACAAAACAGAGCAGAGTCACACGTTTAGAAAGCACACTATGGCTGCTTAAGGGGAAAGGTGAGGTGGTGTGATGCATAAAACAAGCTTTTCAAATTAGCTCAGATACTGTTCCATAAACCCAATAGGTAATAGACAAGACCTACTCCTTGCTCAGTGAATTGGACTCAACACCACCTATTCACTGCCCAAGAATCTATCTGACTAGTAAGAATCTTAAAACCTATGTATTGATATCTCTCTGTAAGTGAGTCAAGTGGGTGTAAAGCGGCAGAAACACAGCAGTGAAAAGCAGCTAAACCCCATTATAAAAGTCAATTACTTTTAAAAACCCGTGAAACAAAGACAGTGAAAGAGAGAGAAATTCTTACACAATTCGTTCAGGGGCTGTGATGCCACCTGGATTGACCATATCTAGACCCACAGCTGACTGAGACATAAGGGTGGACACTCTTGGGGCTGAGAGGTTTGGTGAGGTTGGGTGAGGAAACGCAGACCCTTTAAAGTAATCCTGTGTGGTACCCATCCCATGGGTCCCAAATCTCCAGGTTCAAGGGCATCTTCCTACATCGAAAACATGCATGAGAAACCCAGAAGATGGTACACCGTGTGATCGGGAAAGGTTTCCAAAACGCACCTAATTTCTCATCTCCTTGTTCTCGGGTTCGCCATTCCATCCGCTTTACTAGCAATCTCCCTCCTTGGAGAATCAGCACCTTTAACCTCCTGTTCCGTACAGGTTGCAATTTGTCCTGAGGATGAACAGGAAGAGGGGGAACCAATGAGAGACTAGCTCTAGGTGTAGGGACAGGCACAGGTCACTCTATTTTCTCATCAGGAAGAAGAATTAACCTCAGGCTCAGCCTGTCGGCCGGAACCAAAATAGGGCCTGAAGCAATCCTGCGCTTTTGAGGCCAGCTCCCAAGAAAGTGAGTTGAAAAATGGAGCTCAGGGGCACTGCAATTCACAAACCTGCAGACTTATAAATGATAACTCTCGTCCACAAATATATTGAGGGAAGGCAACGAAGAGGATTTGAAAGCAAGGCAGAATTGCAGGAAACACATTTCAGGAGGGAGATTCGAATCGCCTTTAAAGCACAGGAAAAGGGGCAAAACCTCGACAATGACGCCCTTGGCCAAAAAGGGCATATGCGTTTTTTCCTGAATATATTCAGGAAAAAACGCATACGCCCTTTTTGGCCAACCAAGCAACCTGGAAAGGCAAATCAGCGATACAAAGAAGTCTCGCTTCCCATCGGTCAAAAGGGCCATGCTGAATAAAGTGTCAAAACCAGAAATGCAGGACAGGCCATGGAGAAACGGGAGCCTGGCTACGCTGATGGGCGGGATGTAAGTTGCCAAAAGCCACTCTGGAGAAGTGTACGGTGCGTCCTGAAACATCTAAAAAACTCAGCTTAGAGAGCATAGGGCACTTCCACTCATGGGCGTATAAATTGGCAAAACTAAAAATCAGCAAGACACAGGCTCCCCAAAGTTTAGGGCTGCTCTGTTGACAAGAACCTCCACTTCGTTACACCTTAAATATCCCAGGAAAGACAAAAATGGATAAAGAAGTTGTGGTCCTTATGTACAATAGAATATCACTCAGCCATGAAATCAACGTCATAATGCTAGTAGCAGCAAGACGAGTGGATTTAGGTAGGACGATTCTAAATGAAATAAGTCACACAGAAAATGACACTTATCATAAGATATCACTTATAGAGGGAATGTAAAAACCGCTACCCTTGAACTGAATTACAAAACAGAGCAGAGTCACACGTTTAGAAAGCACACTATGGCTGCTTAAGGGGAAAGGTGAGGTGGTGTGATGCATAAAACAAGCTTTTCAAATTAGCTCAGATACTGTTCCATAAACCCAATAGGTAATAGACAAGACCTACTCCTTGCTCAGTGAATTGGACTCAACACCACCTATTCACTGCCCAAGAATCTATCTGACTAGTAAGAATCTTAAAACCTATGTATTGATATCTCTCTGTAAGTGAGTCAAGTGGGTGTAAAGCGGCATAAACACAGCAGTGAAAAGCAGCTAAACCCCATTATAAAAGTCAATTACTTTTAAAAACCCGTGAAACAAGGACAGTGAAAGAGAGAGAAATTCTTACACAATTCGTTCAGGGGCTGTGATGCCACCTGGATTGACCATATCTAGACCCACAGCTGACTGAGACATAAGGGTGGACACTCTTGGGGCTGAGAGGTTTGGTGAGGTTGGGTGAGGAAACGCAGACCCTTTAAAGTAATCCTGTGTGGTACCCATCCCATGGGTCCCAAATCTCCAGGTTCAAGGGCATCTTCCTACATCGAAAACATGCATGAGAAACCCAGAAGATGGTACACCGTGTGATCGGGAAAGGTTTCCAAAACGCACCTCATTTCTCATCTCCTTGTTCTCGGGTTCGCCATTCCATCCGCTTTACTAGCAATCTCCCTCCTTGGAGAATCAGCACCTTTAACCTCCTGTTCCGTACAGGTTGCAATTTGTCCTGAGGATGAACAGGAAGAGGGGGAACCAATGAGAGACTAGGTCTAGGTGTTGGGACAGGCACAGGTCACTCTATTTTCCCATCAGGAAGAAGAATTAACCACAGGCTCAGCCTGCCGCCCGGGACCAGAATAGGGCCTGAAGCAATCCTGCGCTTTTGCGGCCAGCTCCCAAGAAAGCGAGTTGAAAAATGGAGCTCAGGGGCACTGCAATTCACAAACCTGCAGACTTATAAATGATAACGCTCGTCCACAAATATATTGAGGGAAGGCAACGAAGAGGAGTTGAAAGCAAGGCAGAATTGCAGGAAACAGATTTCAGGAGGGAGATTCGAATCGCCTTTAAAGCACAGGAAAAGCGGCAAAAGCTCGACAATGATGCCCTTGGCCAAAAAGGGCGTATGCGTTTTTTCCTGAATATATTCAGGAAAAAACGCATACGCCCTTTTTGGCCAACCAAGCAACCTGGAAAGGCAAATCAGCGCTACAAAGAAGTCTCGCTTCCCATCGGTCAAAAGGGCCCTGCTGAATAAAGTGTCAAAACCAGAAATGCAGGACAGGCCATGGAGAAATGGGAGCCTTGCTACGCTGATGGGCGGGACGTAAATTGCCAACAGCCACTCTGGAGAAGTGTACGGTATGTCCTGAAACATCTAAAAAACTCAGCTTAGAGAGCATAGGGCACTTCCACTCATGGGCGTTTAAATTGGGAAAACTAAAAATCAGCAAGACACAGGCACCCCAAAGTTTAGGGCTGCTCTGTTGAAAAGAACCTCCACTTCGTTACACCTTAAATATCCCAGGAAAGAGAAAAATGAATAAAGAAGTTGTGGTCCTTATGTACAATGGAATATCACTCAGCCATGAAATCAACGTCATAAGGCTAGTAGCAGCATGATGAGTGGATTTAGGTACGACGATTCTAAGTGAAATAAGTCACACAGAAAAAGACACTTATCATAAGATATCACTTATAGAGGGAATGTAAAAACCGCTACGCTTGAACTGAATTACAAAACAGAACAGACACACACGTTTAGAAAACACACTATGGCTGCTTAACGGTAAAGGTGAGGTGGGGTGATGCATAAAACAAGGGTTTCAAATTAGCTCAGATACCGTTCCATAAACTCAATAGGTAATAGACAAGACCTACTCCTTGCTCAGTGAATTGGACTCAACACCCCCTATTCACCGCCCAAGAATATATCTGACTAGTAAGAATCTTAAAACCTATGTATTGATATCTCTCTGTAAGTGAGTCAAGTGGGTGTAAAGCGGCAGAAACACAGCAGTGAAAAGCAGCTAAACCCCATTATAAAAATCAATTACTTTTAAAAACCCGTGAAACAAAGACAGTGAAAGAGAGAGAAATTCTTACAAAATTCGTTCAGGGGCTGTGATGCCACCTGGATTGACCATATCTAGACCCACAGCTGATTGAGACATAAGGGTGGACACGCATGGGGCTGAGAGGTTTGGTGAGGTTGGGTGAGGAAACGCAGACCCTTTAAAGTAATACTGCGTGGTACCCATCCCATGGGTCCCAAATCTCCAGGTTCAAGGGCATCTTCCTACATCGAAAACATGCATGAGAAACCCAGAAGACGGTACACCGTGTGATCGGGAAAGGTTTCTAAAACGCACCTCATTTCTCATCTCCTTGTGCTCGGGTTCGCCATTCCAGCCGCTTCACTAGCAACCTGCCTCCTTGGAGAATCAGCACCTTTAACCTCCTGTTCCGTACAGGTTGCAATTTGTCCTGAGGATGAACAGGAAGAGGGGGAACCAATGAGAGACTAGCTCTAGGTGTAGGGACAGGCACAGGTCACTCTATTTTCTCATCAGGAAGAAGAATTAACCTCAGGCTCAGCCTGTCGGCCGGAACCAAAATAGGGCCTGAAGCAATCCTGCGCTTTTGAGGCCAGCTCCCAAGAAAGTGAGTTGAAAAATGGAGCTCAGGGGCACTGCAATTCACAAACCTGCAGACTTATAAATGATAACTCTCGTCCACAAATATATTGAGGGAAGGCAACGAAGAGGATTTGAAAGCAAGGCAGAATTGCAGGAAACACATTTCAGGAGGGAGATTCGAATCGCCTTTAAAGCACAGGAAAAGGGGCAAAACCTCGACAATGACGCCCTTGGCCAAAAAGGGCATATGCGTTTTTTCCTGAATATATTCAGGAAAAAACGCATACGCCCTTTTTGGCCAACCAAGCAACCTGGAAAGGCAAATCAGCGATACAAAGAAGTCTCGCTTCCCATCGGTCAAAAGGGCCATGCTGAATAAAGTGTCAAAACCAGAAATGCAGGACAGGCCATGGAGAAACGGGAGCCTGGCTACGCTGATGGGCGGGATGTAAGTTGCCAAAAGCCACTCTGGAGAAGTGTACGGTGCGTCCTGAAACATCTAAAAAACTCAGCTTAGAGAGCATAGGGCACTTCCACTCATGGGCGTATAAATTGGCAAAACTAAAAATCAGCAAGACACAGGCTCCCCAAAGTTTAGGGCTGCTCTGTTGACAAGAACCTCCACTTCGTTACACCTTAAATATCCCAGGAAAGACAAAAATGGATAAAGAAGTTGTGGTCCTTATGTACAATAGAATATCACTCAGCCATGAAATCAACGTCATAATGCTAGTAGCAGCAAGACGAGTGGATTTAGGTAGGACGATTCTAAATGAAATAAGTCACACAGAAAATGACACTTATCATAAGATATCACTTATAGAGGGAATGTAAAAACCGCTACCCTTGAACTGAATTACAAAACAGAGCAGAGTCACACGTTTAGAAAGCACACTATGGCTGCTTAAGGGGAAAGGTGAGGTGGTGTGATGCATAAAACAAGCTTTTCAAATTAGCTCAGATACTGTTCCATAAACCCAATAGGTAATAGACAAGACCTACTCCTTGCTCAGTGAATTGGACTCAACACCACCTATTCACTGCCCAAGAATCTATCTGACTAGTAAGAATCTTAAAACCTATGTATTGATATCTCTCTGTAAGTGAGTCAAGTGGGTGTAAAGCGGCATAAACACAGCAGTGAAAAGCAGCTAAACCCCATTATAAAAGTCAATTACTTTTAAAAACCCGTGAAACAAAGACAGTGAAAGAGAGAGAAATTCTTACACAATTCGTTCAGGGGCTGTGATGCCACCTGGATTGACCATATCTAGACCCACAGCTGACTGAGACATAAGGGTGGACACTCTTGGGGCTGAGAGGTTTGGTGAGGTTGGGTGAGGAAACGCAGACCCTTTAAAGTAATCCTGTGTGGTACCCATCCCATGGGTCCCAAATCTCCAGGTTCAAGGGCATCTTCCTACATCGAAAACATGCATGAGAAACCCAGAAGATGGTACACCGTGTGATCGGGAAAGGTTTCCAAAACGCACCTCATTTCTCATCTCCTTGTTCTCGGGTTCGCCATTCCATCCTCTTTACTAGCAATCTCCCTCCTTGGAGAATCAGCACCTTTAACCTCCTGTTCCGTACAGGTTGCAATTTGTCCTGAGGATGAACAGGAAGAGGGGGAACCAATGAGAGACTAGGTCTAGGTGTTGGGACAGGCACAGGTCACTCTATTTTCTCATCAGGAAGAAGAATTAACCACAGGCTCAGCCTGCCGCCCGGGACCAGAATAGGGCCTGAAGCAATCCTGCGCTTTTGCGGCCAGCTCCCAAGAAAGCGAGTTGAAAAATGGAGCTCAGGGGCACTGCAATTCACAAACCTGCAGACTTATAAATGATAACGCTCGTCCACAAATATATTGAGGGAAGGCAACGAAGAGGAGTTGAAAGCAAGGCAGAATTGCAGGAAACAGATTTCAGGAGGGAGATTCGAATCGCCTTTAAAGCACAGGAAAAGCGGCAAAAGCTCGACAATGATGCCCTTGGCCAAAAAGGGCGTATGCGTTTTTTCCTGAATATATTCAGGAAAAAACGCATACGCCCTTTTTGGCCAACCAAGCAACCTGGAAATGCAAATCAGCGCTACAAAGAAGTCTCGCTTCCCATCGGTCAAAAGGGCCCTGCTGAATAAAGTGTCAAAACCAGAAATGCAGGACAGGCCATGGAGAAATGGGAGCCTTGCTACGCTGATGGGCGGGACGTAAATTGCCAACAGCCACTCTGGAGAAGTGTACGGTATGTCCTGAAACATCTAAAAAACTCAGCTTAGAGAGCATAGGGCACTTCCACTCATGGGCGTTTAAATTGGGAAAACTAAAAATCAGCAAGACACAGGCACCCCAAAGTTTAGGGCTGCTCTGTTGAAAAGAACCTCCACTTCGTTACACCTTAAATATCCCAGGAAAGAGAAAAATGAATAAAGAAGTTGTGGTCCTTATGTACAATGGAATATCACTCAGCCATGAAATCAACGTCATAAGGCTAGTAGCAGCATGATGAGTGGATTTAGGTACGACGATTCTAAGTGAAATAAGTCACACAGAAAAAGACACTTATCATAAGATATCACTTATAGAGGGAATGTAAAAACCGCTACGCTTGAACTGAATTACAAAACAGAACAGACACACACGTTTAGAAAACACACTATGGCTGCTTAACGGTAAAGGTGAGGTGGGGTGATGCATAAAACAAGGGTTTCAAATTAGCTCAGATACCGTTCCATAAACTCAATAGGTAATAGACAAGACCTACTCCTTGCTCAGTGAATTGGACTCAACACCCCCTATTCACCGCCCAAGAATATATCTGACTAGTAAGAATCTTAAAACCTATGTATTGATATCTCTCTGTAAGTGAGTCAAGTGGGTGTAAAGCGGCAGAAACACAGCAGTGAAAAGCAGCTAAACCCCATTATAAAAATCAATTACTTTTAAAAACCCGTGAAACAAAGACAGTGAAAGAGAGAGAAATTCTTACAAAATTCGTTCAGGGGCTGTGATGCCACCTGGATTGACCATATCTAGACCCACAGCTGATTGAGACATAAGGGTGGACACTCATGGGGCTGAGAGGTTTGGTGAGGTTGGGTGAGGAAACGCAGACCCTTTAAAGTAATACTGCGTGGTACCCATCCCATGGGTCCCAAATCTCCAGGTTCAAGGGCATCTTCCTACATCGAAAACATGCATGAGAAACCCAGAAGACGGTACACCGTGTGATCGGGAAAGGTTTCTAAAACGCACCTCATTTCTCATCTCCTTGTGCTCGGGTTCGCCATTCCAGCCGCTTCACTAGCAACCTGCCTCCTTGGAGAATCAGCACCTTTAACCTCCTGTTCCGTACAGGTTGCAATTTGTCCTGAGGATGAACAGGAAGAGGGGGAACCAATGAGAGACTAGCTCTAGGTGTAGGGACAGGCACAGGTCACTCTATTTTCTCATCAGGAAGAAGAATTAACCACAGGCTCAGCCTGCCGGCCGGAACCAAAATAGGGCCTGAAGCAATCCTGCGCTTTTGAGGCCAGCTCCCAAGAAAGCGAGTTGAAAAATGGAGCTCAGGGGCACTGCAATTCACAAACCTGCAGACTTATAAATGATAACTCTCGTCCACAAATATATTGAGGGAAGGCAACGAAGAGGATTTGAAAGCAAGGCAGAATTGCAGGAAACACATTTCAGGAGGGAGATTCGAATCACCTTTAAAGCACAGGAAAAGGGGCAAAACCTCGACAATGACGCCCTTGGCCAAAAAGGGCGTATGCGTTTTTTCCTGAATATATTCAGGAAAAAACGCATACGCCCTTTTTGGCCAACCAAGCAACCTGGAAAGGCAAATCAGCGCTACAAAGAAGACTCGCTTCCCATCGGTCAAAAGGGCCATGCTGAATAAAGTGTCAAAACCAGAAATGCAGGACAGGCCATGGAGAAACGGGAGCCTGGCTACGCTGATGGGCAGGATGTAAATTGCCAACAGCCACTCTGGAGAAGTGTACGGTGTGTCCTGAAACATCTAAAAAACTCAGCTTAGAGAGCATAGGGCACTTCCACTCATGGGCGTATAAATTGGGAAAACTAAAAATCAGCAAGACACAGGCTCCCCAAAGTTTAGGGCTGCTCTGTTGACAAGAACCTCCACTTCGTTACACCTTAAATATCCCAGGAAAGACAAAAATGGATAAAGAAGTTGTGGTCCTTATGTACAATAGAATATCACTCAGCCATGAAATCAACGTCATAATGCTAGTAGCAGCAAGATGAGTGGATTTAGGTAGGACGATTCCAAATGAAATAAGTCACACAGAAAATGACACTTATCATAAGATATCACTTATAGAGGGAATGTAAAAACCGCTACCCTTGAACTGAATTACAAAACAGAACAGAGACACACGTTTAGAAAAAACACTATGGCTGCTTAACGGTAAAGGTGAGGTGGGGTGATGCATAAAACAAGGGTTTCAAATTAGCTCAGATACCGTTCCATAAACTCAATAGGTAATAGACAAGACCTACTCCTTGCTCAGTGAATTGGACTCAACACCCCGTATTCACCTCCCAAGAATATATATGACTAGTAAGAATCTTAAAACCTATGTATTGATATCTCTCTGTAAGTGAGTCAAGTGGGTGTAAAGCGGCAGAAACACAGCAGTGAAAAGCAGCTAAACCCCATTATAAAAATCAATTACTTTTAAAAACCCGTGAAACAAAGACAGTGAAAGAGAGAGAAATTCTTACAAAATTCGTTCAGGGGCTGTGATGCCACCTGGATTGACCATATCTAGACCCACAGCTGACTGAGACATAAGGGTGGACACTCTTGGGGCTGAGAGGTTTGGTGAGGTTGGGTGAGGAAACGCAGACCCTTTAAAGTAATACTGCGTGGTACCCATCCCATGGGTCCCAAATCTCCAGGTTCAAGGGCATCTTCCTACATCGAAAACATGCATGAGAAACCCAGAAGACGGTACACCGTGTGATCGGGAAAGGTTTCCAAAACGCACCTCATTTCTCATCTCCTTGTGCTCGGGTTCGCCATTCCAGCCGCTTCACTAGCAACCTGCCTCCTTGGAGAATCAGCACCTTTAACCTCCTGTTCCGTACAGGTTGCAATTTGTCCTGAGGATGAACAGGAAGAGGGGGAACCAATGAGAGACTAGGTCTAGGTGTTGGGACAGGCACAGGTCACTCTATTTTCCCATCACTAAGAAGAATTAACCACAGGCTCAGCCTGCCGCCCGGGACCAGAATAGGGCCTGAAGCAATCCTGCGCTTTTGCGGCCAGCTCCCAAGAAAGCGAGTTGAAAAATGGAGCTCAGGGGCACTGCAATTCACAAACCTGCAGACTTATAAATGATAACGCTCGTCCACAAATATATTGAGGGAAGGCAACGAAGAGGAGTTGAAAGCAAGGCAGAATTGCAGGAAACAGATTTCAGGAGGGAGATTCGAATCGCCTTTAAAGCACAGGAAAAGCGGCAAAAGCTCGACAATGATGCCCTTGGCCAAAAAGGGCGTATGCGTTTTTTCCTGAATATATTCAGGAAAAAACGCATACGCCCTTTTTGGCCAACCAAGCAACCTGGAAATGCAAATCAGCGCTACAAAGAAGTCTCGCTTCCCATTGGTCAAAAGGGCCCTGCTGAATAAAGTGTCAAAACCAGAAATGCAGGACAGGCCATGGAGAAATGGGAGCCTTGCTACGCTGATGGGCGGGACGTAAATTGCCAACAGCCACTCTGGAGAAGTGTACGGTATGTCCTGAAACATCTAAAAAACTCAGCTTAGAGAGCATAGGGCACTTCCACTCATGGGCGTTTAAACTGGGAAAACTAAAAATCAGCAAGACACAGGCACCCCAAAGTTTAGGGCTGCTCTGTTGAAAAGAACCTCCACTTCGTTACACCTTAAATATCCCAGGAAAGAGAAAAATGAATAAAGAAGTTGTGGTCCTTATGTACAATGGAATATCACTCAGCCATGAAATCAACGTCATAAGGCTAGTAGCAGCATGATGAGTGGATTTAGGTACGACGATTCTAAGTGAAATAAGTCACACAGAAAAAGACACTTATCATAAGATATCACTTATAGAGGGAATGTAAAAACCGCTACGCTTGAACTGAATTACAAAACAGAACAGACACACACGTTTAGAAAACACACTATGGCTGCTTAACGGTAAAGGTGAGGTGGGGTGATGCATAAAACAAGGGTTTCAAATTAGCTCAGATACCGTTCCATAAACTCAATAGGTAATAGACAAGACCTACTCCTTGCTCAGTGAATTGGACTCAACACCCCCTATTCACCGCCCAAGAATATATCTGACTAGTAAGAATCTTAAAACCTATGTATTGATATCTCTCTGTAAGTGAGTCAAGTGGGTGTAAAGCGGCAGAAACACAGCAGTGAAAAGCAGCTAAACCCCATTATAAAAATCAATTACTTTTAAAAACCCGTGAAACAAAGACAGTGAAAGAGAGAGAAATTCTTACAAAATTCGTTCAGGGGCTGTGATGCCACCTGGATTGACCATATCTAGACCCACAGCTGATTGAGACATAAGGGTGGACACTCATGGGGCTGAGAGGTTTGGTGAGGTTGGGTGAGGAAACGCAGACCCTTTAAAGTAATACTGCGTGGTACCCATCCCATGGGTCCCAAATCTCCAGGTTCAAGGGCATCTTCCTACATCGAAAACATGCATGAGAAACCCAGAAGACGGTACACCGTGTGATCGGGAAAGGTTTCTAAAACGCACCTCATTTCTCATCTCCTTGTGCTCGGGTTCGCCATTCCAGCCGCTTCACTAGCAACCTGCCTCCTTGGAGAATCAGCACCTTTAACCTCCTGTTCCGTACAGGTTGCAATTTGTCCTGAGGATGAACAGGAAGAGGGGGAACCAATGAGAGACTAGCTCTAGGTGTAGGGACAGGCACAGGTCACTCTATTTTCTCATCAGGAAGAAGAATTAACCACAGGCTCAGCCTGCCGGCCGGAACCAAAATAGGGCCTGAAGCAATCCTGCGCTTTTGAGGCCAGCTCCCAAGAAAGCGAGTTGAAAAATGGAGCTCAGGGGCACTGCAATTCACAAACCTGCAGACTTATAAATGATAACTCTCGTCCACAAATATATTGAGGGAAGGCAACGAAGAGGATTTGAAAGCAAGGCAGAATTGCAGGAAACACATTTCAGGAGGGAGATTCGAATCACCTTTAAAGCACAGGAAAAGGGGCAAAACCTCGACAATGACGCCCTTGGCCAAAAAGGGCGTATGCGTTTTTTCCTGAATATATTCAGGAAAAAACGCATACGCCCTTTTTGGCCAACCAAGCAACCTGGAAAGGCAAATCAGCGCTACAAAGAAGACTCGCTTCCCATCGGTCAAAAGGGCCATGCTGAATAAAGTGTCAAAACCAGAAATGCAGGACAGGCCATGGAGAAACGGGAGCCTGGCTACGCTGATGGGCAGGATGTAAATTGCCAACAGCCACTCTGGAGAAGTGTACGGTGTGTCCTGAAACATCTAAAAAACTCAGCTTAGAGAGCATAGGGCACTTCCACTCATGGGCGTATAAATTGGGAAAACTAAAAATCAGCAAGACACAGGCTCCCCAAAGTTTAGGGCTGCTCTGTTGACAAGAACCTCCACTTCGTTACACCTTAAATATCCCAGGAAAGACAAAAATGGATAAAGAAGTTGTGGTCCTTATGTACAATAGAATATCACTCAGCCATGAAATCAACGTCATAATGCTAGTAGCAGCAAGATGAGTGGATTTAGGTAGGACGATTCCAAATGAAATAAGTCACACAGAAAATGACACTTATCATAAGATATCACTTATAGAGGGAATGTAAAAACCGCTACCCTTGAACTGAATTACAAAACAGAACAGAGACACACGTTTAGAAAAAACACTATGGCTGCTTAACGGTAAAGGTGAGGTGGGGTGATGCATAAAACAAGGGTTTCAAATTAGCTCAGATACCGTTCCATAAACTCAATAGGTAATAGACAAGACCTACTCCTTGCTCAGTGAATTGGACTCAACACCCCGTATTCACCTCCCAAGAATATATATGACTAGTAAGAATCTTAAAACCTATGTATTGATATCTCTCTGTAAGTGAGTCAAGTGGGTGTAAAGCGGCAGAAACACAGCAGTGAAAAGCAGCTAAACCCCATTATAAAAATCAATTACTTTTAAAAACCCGTGAAACAAAGACAGTGAAAGAGAGAGAAATTCTTACAAAATTCGTTCAGGGGCTGTGATGCCACCTGGATTGACCATATCTAGACCCACAGCTGACTGAGACATAAGGGTGGACACTCTTGGGGCTGAGAGGTTTGGTGAGGTTGGGTGAGGAAACGCAGACCCTTTAAAGTAATACTGCGTGGTACCCATCCCATGGGTCCCAAATCTCCAGGTTCAAGGGCATCTTCCTACATCGAAAACATGCATGAGAAACCCAGAAGACGGTACACCGTGTGATCGGGAAAGGTTTCTAAAACGCACCTCATTTCTCATCTCCTTGTGCTCGGGTTCGCCATTCCAGCCGCTTCACTAGCAACCTGCCTCCTTGGAGAATCAGCACCTTTAACCTCCTGTTCCGTACAGGTTGCAATTTGTCCTGAGGATGAACAGGAAGAGGGGGAACCAATGAGAGACTAGGTCTAGGTGTTGGGACAGGCACAGGTCACTCTATTTTCCCATCACTAAGAAGAATTAACCACAGGCTCAGCCTGCCGCCCGGGACCAGAATAGGGCCTGAAGCAATCCTGCGCTTTTGCGGCCAGCTCCCAAGAAAGCGAGTTGAAAAATGGAGCTCAGGGGCACTGCAATTCACAAACCTGCAGACTTATAAATGATAACGCTCGTCCACAAATATATTGAGGGAAGGCAACGAAGAGGAGTTGAAAGCAAGGCAGAATTGCAGGAAACAGATTTCAGGAGGGAGATTCGAATCGCCTTTAAAGCACAGGAAAAGCGGCAAAAGCTCGACAATGATGCCCTTGGCCAAAAAGGGCGTATGCGTTTTTTCCTGAATATATTCAGGAAAAAACGCATACGCCCTTTTTGGCCAACCAAGCAACCTGGAAATGCAAATCAGCGCTACAAAGAAGTCTCGCTTCCCATTGGTCAAAAGGGCCCTGCTGAATAAAGTGTCAAAACCAGAAATGCAGGACAGGCCATGGAGAAATGGGAGCCTTGCTACGCTGATGGGCGGGACGTAAATTGCCAACAGCCACTCTGGAGAAGTGTACGGTATGTCCTGAAACATCTAAAAAACTCAGCTTAGAGAGCATAGGGCACTTCCACTCATGGGCGTTTAAACTGGGAAAACTAAAAATCAGCAAGACACAGGCACCCCAAAGTTTAGGGCTGCTCTGTTGAAAAGAACCTCCACTTCGTTACACCTTAAATATCCCAGGAAAGAGAAAAATGAATAAAGAAGTTGTGGTCCTTATGTACAATGGAATATCACTCAGCCATGAAATCAACGTCATAAGGCTAGTAGCAGCATGATGAGTGGATTTAGGTACGACGATTCTAAGTGAAATAAGTCACACAGAAAAAGACACTTATCATAAGATATCACTTATAGAGGGAATGTAAAAACCGCTACGCTTGAACTGAATTACAAAACAGAACAGACACACACGTTTAGAAAACACACTATGGCTGCTTAACGGTAAAGGTGAGGTGGGGTGATGCATAAAACAAGGGTTTCAAATTAGCTCAGATACCGTTCCATAAACTCAATAGGTAATAGACAAGACCTACTCCTTGCTCAGTGAATTGGACTCAACACCCCCTATTCACCGCCCAAGAATATATCTGACTAGTAAGAATCTTAAAACCTATGTATTGATATCTCTCTGTAAGTGAGTCAAGTGGGTGTAAAGCGGCAGAAACACAGCAGTGAAAAGCAGCTAAACCCCATTATAAAAATCAATTACTTTTAAAAACCCGTGAAACAAAGACAGTGAAAGAGAGAGAAATTCTTACAAAATTCGTTCAGGGGCTGTGATGCCACCTGGATTGACCATATCTAGACCCACAGCTGATTGAGACATAAGGGTGGACACTCATGGGGCTGAGAGGTTTGGTGAGGTTGGGTGAGGAAACGCAGACCCTTTAAAGTAATACTGCGTGGTACCCATCCCATGGGTCCCAAATCTCCAGGTTCAAGGGCATCTTCCTACATCGAAAACATGCATGAGAAACCCAGAAGACGGTACACCGTGTGATCGGGAAAGGTTTCTAAAACGCACCTCATTTCTCATCTCCTTGTGCTCGGGTTCGCCATTCCAGCCGCTTCACTAGCAACCTGCCTCCTTGGAGAATCAGCACCTTTAACCTCCTGTTCCGTACAGGTTGCAATTTGTCCTGAGGATGAACAGGAAGAGGGGGAACCAATGAGAGACTAGCTCTAGGTGTAGGGACAGGCACAGGTCACTCTATTTTCTCATCAGGAAGAAGAATTAACCACAGGCTCAGCCTGCCGGCCGGAACCAAAATAGGGCCTGAAGCAATCCTGCGCTTTTGAGGCCAGCTCCCAAGAAAGCGAGTTGAAAAATGGAGCTCAGGGGCACTGCAATTCACAAACCTGCAGACTTATAAATGATAACTCTCGTCCACAAATATATTGAGGGAAGGCAACGAAGAGGATTTGAAAGCAAGGCAGAATTGCAGGAAACAGATTTCAGGAGGGAGATTCGAATCGCCTTTAAAGCACAGGAAAAGCGGCAAAAGCTCGACAATGATGCCCTTGGCCAAAAAGGGCGTATGCGTTTTTTCCTGAATATATTCAGGAAAAAACGCATACGCCCTTTTTGGCCAACCAAGCAACCTGGAAATGCAAATCAGCGCTACAAAGAAGTCTCGCTTCCCATCGGTCAAAAGGGCCCTGCTGAATAAAGTGTCAAAACCAGAAATGCAGGACAGGCCATGGAGAAATGGGAGCCTTGCTACGCTGATGGGCGGGACGTAAATTGCCAACAGCCACTCTGGAGAAGTGTACGGTATGTCCTGAAACATCTAAAAAACTCAGCTTAGAGAGCATAGGGCACTTCCACTCATGGGCGTTTAAACTGGGAAAACTAAAAATCAGCAAGACACAGGCACCCCAAAGTTTAGGGCTGCTCTGTTGAAAAGAACCTCCACTTCGTTACACCTTAAATATCCCAGGAAAGAGAAAAATGAATAAAGAAGTTGTGGTCCTTATGTACAATGGAATATCACTCAGCCATGAAATCAACGTCATAAGGCTAGTAGCAGCATGATGAGTGGATTTAGGTACGACGATTCTAAGTGAAATAAGTCACACAGAAAAAGACACTTATCATAAGATATCACTTATAGAGGGAATGTAAAAACCGCTACGCTTGAACTGAATTACAAAACAGAACAGACACACACGTTTAGAAAACACACTATGGCTGCTTAACGGTAAAGGTGAGGTGGGGTGATGCATAAAACAAGGGTTTCAAATTAGCTCAGATACCGTTCCATAAATTCAATAGGTAATAGACAAGACCTACTCCTTGCTCAGTGAATTGGACTCAACACCCCCTATTCACCGCCCAAGAATATATCTGACTAGTAAGAATCTTAAAACCTATGTATTGATATCTCTCTGTAAGTGAGTCAAGTGGGTGTAAAGCGGCAGAAACACAGCAGTGAAAAGCAGCTAAACCCCATTATAAAAGTCAATTACTTTTAAAAACCCGTGAAACAAAGACAGTGAAAGAGAGAGAAATTCTTACACAATTCGTTCAGGGGCTGTGATGCCACCTGGATTGACCATATCTAGACCCACAGCTGACTGAGACATAAGGGTGGACACTCTTGGGGCTGAGAGGTTTGGTGAGGTTGGGTGAGGAAACGCAGACCCTTTAAAGTAATCCTGTGTGGTACCCATCCCATGGGTCCCAAATCTCCAGGTTCAAGGGCATCTTCCTACATCGAAAACATGCATGAGAAACCCAGAAGATGGTACACCGTGTGATCGGGAAAGGTTTCCAAAACGCACCTCATTTCTCATCTCCTTGTTCTCGGGTTCGCCATTCCATCCTCTTTACTAGCAATCTCCCTCCTTGGAGAATCAGCACCTTTAACCTCCTGTTCCGTACAGGTTGCAATTTGTCCTGAGAATGAACAGGAAGAGGGGGAACCAATGAGAGACTAGGTCTAGGTGTTGGGACAGGCACAGGTCACTCTATTTTCCCATCAGGAAGAAGAATTAACCACAGGCTCAGCCTGCCGCCCGGGACCAGAATAGGGCCTGAAGCAATCCTGCGCTTTTGCGGCCAGCTCCCAAGAAAGCGAGTTGAAAAATGGAGCTCAGGGGCACTGCAATTCACAAACCTGCAGACTTATAAATGATAACGCTCGTCCACAAATATATTGAAGGAAGGCAACGAAGAGGAGTTGAAAGCAAGGCAGAATTGCAGGAAACAGATTTCAGGAGGGAGATTCGAATCGCCTTTAAAGCACAGGAAAAGCGGCAAAAGCTCGACAATGATGCCCTTGGCCAAAAAGGGCGTATGCGTTTTTTCCTGAATATATTCAGGAAAAAACGCATACGCCCTTTTTGGCCAACCAAGCAACCTGGAAAGGCAAATCAGCGCTACAAAGAAGTCTCGCTTCCCATCGGTCAAAAGGGCCCTGCTGAATAAAGTGTCAAAACCAGAAATGCAGGACAGGCCATGGAGAAATGGGAGCCTTGCTACGCTGATGGGCGGGACGTAAATTGCCAACAGCCACTCTGGAGAAGTGTACGGTATGTCCTGAAACATCTAAAAAACTCAGCTTAGAGAGCATAGGGCACTTCCACTCATGGGCGTTTAAATTGGGAAAACTAAAAATCAGCAAGACACAGGCACCCCAAAGTTTAGGGCTGCTCTGTTGAAAAGAACCTCCACTTCGTTACACCTTAAATATCCCAGGAAAGAGAAAAATGAATAAAGAAGTTGTGGTCCTTATGTACAATGGAATATCACTCAGCCATGAAATCAACGTCATAAGGCTAGTAGCAGCATGATGAGTGGATTTAGGTACGACGATTCTAAGTGAAATAAGTCACACAGAAAAAGACACTTATCATAAGATATCACTTATAGAGGGAATGTAAAAACCGCTACGCTTGAACTGAATTACAAAACAGAACAGACACACACGTTTAGAAAACACACTATGGCTGCTTAACGGTAAAGGTGAGGTGGGGTGATGCATAAAACAAGGGTTTCAAATTAGCTCAGATACCGTTCCATAAACTCAATAGGTAATAGACAAGACCTACTCCTTGCTCAGTGAATTGGACTCAACACCCCCTATTCACCGCCCAAGAATCTATCTGACTAGTAAGAATCTTAAAACCTATGTATTGATATCTCTCTGTAAGTGAGTCAAGTGGGTGTAAAGCGGCAGAAACACAGCAGTGAAAAGCAGCTAAACCCCATTATAAAAATCAATTACTTTTAAAAACCCGTGAAACAAAGACAGTGAAAGAGAGAGAAATTCTTACAAAATTCGTTCAGGGGCTGTGATGCCACCTGGATTGACCATATCTAGACCCACAGCTGATTGAGACATAAGGGTGGACACTCATGGGGCTGAGAGGTTTGGTGAGGTTGGGTGAGGAAACGCAGACCCTTTAAAGTAATACTGCGTGGTACCCATCCCATGGGTCCCAAATCTCCAGGTTCAAGGGCATCTTCCTACATCGAAAACATGCATGAGAAACCCAGAAGACGGTACACCGTGTGATCGGGAAAGGTTTCTAAAACGCACCTCATTTCTCATCTCCTTGTGCTCGGGTTCGCCATTCCAGCCGCTTCACTAGCAACCTGCCTCCTTGGAGAATCAGCACCTTTAACCTCCTGTTCCGTACAGGTTGCAATTTGTCCTGAGGATGAACAGGAAGAGGGGGAACCAATGAGAGACTAGCTCTAGGTGTAGGGACAGGCACAGGTCACTCTATTTTCTCATCAGGAAGAAGAATTAACCTCAGGCTCAGCCTGTCGGCCGGAACCAAAATAGGGCCTGAAGCAATCCTGCGCTTTTGAGGCCAGCTCCCAAGAAAGCGAGTTGAAAAATGGAGCTCAGGGGCACTGCAATTCACAAACCTGCAGACTTATAAATGATAATTCTCGTCCACAAATATATTGAGGGAAGGCAACGAAGAGGATTTGAAAGCAAGGCAGAATTGCAGGAAACACATTTCAGGAGGGAGATTCGAATCGCCTTTAAAGCACAGGAAAAGGGGCAAAACCTCGACAATGACGCCCTTGGCCAAAAAGGGCGTATGCGTTTTTTCCTGAATATATTCAGGAAAAAACGCATACGCCCTTTTTGGCCAACCAAGCAACCTGGAAAGGCAAATCAGCGCTACAAAGAAGACTCGCTTCCCATCGGTCAAAAGGGCCATGCTGAATAAAGTGTCAAAACCAGAAATGCAGGACAGGCCATGGAGAAACGGGAGCCTGGCTACGCTGATGGGCAGGATGTAAATTGCCAACAGCCACTCTGGAGAAGTGTACGGTGTGTCCTGAAACATCTAAAAAACTCAGCTTAGAGAGCATAGGGCACTTCCACTCATGGGCGTATAAATTGGGAAAACTAAAAATCAGCAAGACACAGGCTCCCCAAAGTTTAGGGCTGCTCTGTTGACAAGAACCTCCACTTCGTTACACCTTAAATATCCCAGGAAAGACAAAAATGGATAAAGAAGTTGTGGTCCTTATGTACAATAGAATATCACTCAGCCATGAAATCAACGTCATAATGCTAGTAGCAGCAAGATGAGTGGATTTAGGTAGGACGATTCCAAATGAAATAAGTCACACAGAAAATGACACTTATCATAAGATATCACTTATAGAGGGAATGTAAAAACCGCTACCCTTGAACTGAATTACAAAACAGAACAGAGACACACGTTTAGAAAAAACACTATGGCTGCTTAACGGTAAAGGTGAGGTGGGGTGATGCATAAAACAAGGGTTTCAAATTAGCTCAGATACCGTTCCATAAACTCAATAGGTAATAGACAAGACCTACTCCTTGCTCAGTGAATTGGACTCAACACCCCCTATTCACCGCCCAAGAATATATCTGACTAGTAAGAATCTTAAAACCTATGTATTGATATCTCTCTGTAAGTGAGTCAAGTGGGTGTAAAGCGGCAGAAACACAGCAGTGAAAAGCAGCTAAACCCCATTATAAAAGTCAATTACTTTTAAAAACCCGTGAAACAAAGACAGTGAAAGAGAGAGAAATTCTTACACAATTCGTTCAGGGGCTGTGATGCCACCTGGATTGACCATATCTAGACCCACAGCTGACTGAGACATAAGGGTGGACACTCTTGGGGCTGAGAGGTTTGGTGAGGTTGGGTGAGGAAACGCAGACCCTTTAAAGTAATCCTGTGTGGTACCCATCCCATGGGTCCCAAATCTCCAGGTTCAAGGGCATCTTCCTACATCGAAAACATGCATGAGAAACCCAGAAGATGGTACACCGTGTGATCGGGAAAGGTTTCCAAAACGCACCTCATTTCTCATCTCCTTGTTCTCGGGTTCGCCATTCCATCCTCTTTACTAGCAATCTCCCTCCTTGGAGAATCAGCACCTTTAACCTCCTGTTCCGTACAGGTTGCAATTTGTCCTGAGGATGAACAGGAAGAGGGGGAACCAATGAGAGACTAGGTCTAGGTGTTGGGACAGGCACAGGTCACTCTATTTTCCCATCAGGAAGAAGAATTAACCACAGGCTCAGCCTGCCGCCCGGGACCAGAATAGGGCCTGAAGCAATCCTGCGCTTTTGCGGCCAGCTCCCAAGAAAGCGAGTTGAAAAATGGAGCTCAGGGGCACTGCAATTCACAAACCTGCAGACTTATAAATGATAACGCTCGTCCACAAATATATTGAGGGAAGGCAACGAAGAGGAGTTGAAAGCAAGGCAGAATTGCAGGAAACAGATTTCAGGAGGGAGATTCGAATCGCCTTTAAAGCACAGGAAAAGCGGCAAAAGCTCGACAATGATGCCCTTGGCCAAAAAGGGCGTATGCGTTTTTTCCTGAATATATTCAGGAAAAAACGCATACGCCCTTTTTGGCCAACCAAGCAACCTGGAAAGGCAAATCAGCGCTACAAAGAAGTCTCGCTTCCCATCGGTCAAAAGGGCCCTGCTGAATAAAGTGTCAAAACCAGAAATGCAGGACAGGCCATGGAGAAATGGGAGCCTTGCTACGCTGATGGGCGGGACGTAAATTGCCAACAGCCACTCTGGAGAAGTGTACGGTATGTCCTGAAACATCTAAAAAACTCAGCTTAGAGAGCATAGGGCACTTCCACTCATGGGCGTTTAAATTGGGAAAACTAAAAATCAGCAAGACACAGGCACCCCAAAGTTTAGGGCTGCTCTGTTGAAAAGAACCTCCACTTCGTTACACCTTAAATATCCCAGGAAAGAGAAAAATGAATAAAGAAGTTGTGGTCCTTATGTACAATGGAATATCACTCAGCCATGAAATCAACGTCATAAGGCTAGTAGCAGCATGATGAGTGGATTTAGGTACGACGATTCTAAGTGAAATAAGTCACACAGAAAAAGACACTTATCATAAGATATCACTTATAGAGGGAATGTAAAAACCGCTACGCTTGAACTGAATTACAAAACAGAACAGACACACACGTTTAGAAAACACACTATGGCTGCTTAACGGTAAAGGTGAGGTGGGGTGATGCATAAAACAAGGGTTTCAAATTAGCTCAGATACCGTTCCATAAACTCAATAGGTAATAGACAAGACCTACTCCTTGCTCAGTGAATTGGACTCAACACCCCCTATTCACCGCCCAAGAATATATCTGACTAGTAAGAATCTTAAAACCTATGTATTGATATCTCTCTGTAAGTGAGTCAAGTGGGTGTAAAGCGGCAGAAACACAGCAGTGAAAAGCAGCTAAACCCCATTATAAAAATCAATTACTTTTAAAAACCCGTGAAACAAAGACAGTGAAAGAGAGAGAAATTCTTACAAAATTCGTTCAGGGGCTGTGATGCCACCTGGATTGACCATATCTAGACCCACAGCTGACTGAGACATAAGGGTGGACACTCTTGGGGCTGAGAGGTTTGGTGAGGTTGGGTGAGGAAACGCAGACCCTTTAAAGTAATACTGCGTGGTACCCATCCCATGGGTCCCAAATCTCCAGGTTCAAGGGCATCTTCCTACATCGAAAACATGCATGAGAAACCCAGAAGACGGTACACCGTGTGATCGGGAAAGGTTTCTAAAACGCACCTCATTTCTCATCTCCTTGTGCTCGGGTTCGCCATTCCAGCCGCTTCACTAGCAACCTGCCTCCTTGGAGAATCAGCACCTTTAACCTCCTGTTCCGTACAGGTTGCAATTTGTCCTGAGGATGAACAGGAAGAGGGGGAACCAATGAGAGACTAGGTCTAGGTGTTGGGACAGGCACAGGTCACTCTATTTTCCCATCAGGAAGAAGAATTAACCACAGGCTCAGCCTGCCGCCCGGGACCAGAATAGGGCCTGAAGCAATCCTGCGCTTTTGCGGCCAGCTACCAAGAAAGCGAGTTGAAAAATGGAGCTCAGGGGCACTGCAATTCACAAACCTGCAGACTTATAAATGATAACTCTCGTCCACAAATATATTGAGGGAAGGCAACGAAGAGGAGTTGAAAGCAAGGCAGAATTGCAGGAAACAGATTTCAGGAGGGAGATTCGAATCGCCTTTAAAGCACAGGAAAAGCGGCAAAAGCTCGACAATGATGCCCTTGGCCAAAAAGGGCGTATGCGGTTTTTCCTGAATATATTCAGGAAAAAACGCATACGCCCTTTTTGGCCAACCAAGCAACCTGGAAATGCAAATCAGCGCTACAAAGAAGTCTCGCTTCCCATCGGTCAAAAGGGCCCTGCTGAATAAAGTGTCAAAACCAGAAATGCAGGACAGGCCATGGAGAAATGGGAGCCTTGCTACGCTGATGGGCGGGACGTAAATTGCCAACAGCCACTCTGGAGAAGTGTACGGTATGTCCTGAAACATCTAAAAAACTCAGCTTAGAGAGCTTAGGGCACTTCCACTCATGGGCGTTTAAACTGGGAAAACTAAAAATCAGCAAGACACAGGCACCCCAAAGTTTAGGGCTGCTCTGTTGAAAAGAACCTCCACTTCGTTACACCTTAAATATCCCAGGAAAGAGAAAAATGAATAAAGAAGTTGTGGTCCTTATGTACAATGGAATATCACTCAGCCATGAAATCAACGTCATAAGGCTAGTAGCAGCATGATGAGTGGATTTAGGTACGACGATTCTAAGTGAAATAAGTCACACAGAAAAAGACACTTATCATAAGATATCACTTATAGAGGGAATGTAAAAACCGCTACGCTTGAACTGAATTACAATACACAACAAACACACACGTTTGGAAAACACACTATGGCTGCTTAACGGTAAAGGTGAGGTGGGGTGATGCATAAAACAAGGGTTTCAAATTAGCTCAGATACCGTTCCATAAACTCAATAGGTAATAGACAAGACCTACTCCTTGCTCAGTGAATTGGACTCAACACCCCCTATTCACCGCCCAAGAATATATCTGACTAGTAAGAATCTTAAAACCTATGTATTGATATCTCTCTGTAAGTGAGTCAAGTGGGTGTAAAGCGGCAGAAACACAGCAGTGAAAAGCAGCTAAACCCCATTATAAAAGTCAATTACTTTTAAAAACCCGTGAAACAAAGACAGTGAAAGAGAGAGAAATTCTTACACAATTCGTTCAGGGGCTGTGATGCCACCTGGATTGACCATATCTAGACCCACAGCTGACTGAGACATAAGGGTGGACACTCTTGGGGCTGAGAGGTTTGGTGAGGTTGGGTGAGGAAACGCAGACCCTTTAAAGTAATCCTGTGTGGTACCCATCCCATGGGTCCCAAATCTCCAGGTTCAAGGGCATCTTCCTACATCGAAAACATGCATGAGAAACCCAGAAGATGGTACACCGTGTGATCGGGAAAGGTTTCCAAAACGCACCTCATTTCTCATCTCCTTGTTCTCGGGTTCGCCATTCCATCCTCTTTACTAGCAATCTCCCTCCTTGGAGAATTAGCACCTTTAACCTCCTGTTCCGTACAGGTTGCAATTTGTCCTGAGGATGAACAGGAAGAGGGGGAACCAATGAGAGACTAGGTCTAGGTGTTGGGAGAGGCAGAGGTCACTCTATTTTCCCATCAGGAAGAAGAATTAACCACAGGCTCAGCCTGCCGCCCGGGACCAGAATAGGGCCTGAAGCAATCCTGCGCTTTTGCGGCCAGCTCCCAAGAAAGCGAGTTGAAAAATGGAGCTCAGGGGCACTGCAATTCACAAACCTGCAGACTTATAAATGATAACGCTCGTCCACAAATATATTGAGGGAAGGCAACGAAGAGGAGTTGAAAGCAAGGCAGAATTGCAGGAAACAGATTTCAGGAGGGAGATTCGAATCGCCTTTAAAGCACAGGAAAAGCGGCAAAAGCTCGACAATGATGCCCTTGGCCAAAAAGGGCGTATGCGTTTTTTCCTGAATATATTCAGGAAAAAACGCATACGCCCTTTTTGGCCAACCAAGCAACCTGGAAAGGCAAATCAGCGCTACAAAGAAGTCTCGCTTCCCATCGGTCAAAAGGGCCCTGCTGAATAAAGTGTCAAAACCAGAAATGCAGGACAGGCCATGGAGAAATGGGAGCCTTGCTACGCTGATGGGCGGGACGTAAATTGCCAACAGCCACTCTGGAGAAGTGTACGGTATGTCCTGAAACATCTAAAAAACTCAGCTTAGAGAGCATAGGGCACTTCCATTCATGGGCGTTTAAATTGGGAAAACTAAAAATCAGCAAGACACAGGCACCCCAAAGTTTAGGGCTGCTCTGTTGAAAAGAACCTCCACTTCGTTACACCTTAAATATCCCAGGAAAGAGAAAAATGAATAAAGAAGTTGTGGTCCTTATGTACAATGGAATATCACTCAGCCATGAAATCAACGTCATAAGGCTAGTAGCAGCATGATGAGTGGATTTAGGTACGACGATTCTAAGTGAAATAAGTCACACAGAAAAAGACACTTATCATAAGATATCACTTATAGAGGGAATGTAAAAACCGCTACGCTTGAACTGAATTACAAAACAGAACAGACACACACGTTTAGAAAACACACTATGGCTGCTTAACGGTAAAGGTGAGGTGGGGTGATGCATAAAACAAGGGTTTCAAATTAGCTCAGATACCGTTCCATAAACTCAATAGGTAATAGACAAGACCTACTCCTTGCTCAGTGAATTGGACTCAACACCCCCTATTCACCGCCCAAGAATATATCTGACTAGTAAGAATCTTAAAACCTATGTATTGATATCTCTCTGTAAGTGAGTCAAGTGGGTGTAAAGCGGCCGAAACACAGCAGTGAAAAGCAGCTAAACCCCATTATAAAAATCAATTACTTTTAAAAACCCGTGAAACAAAGACAGTGAAAGAGAGAGAAATTCTTACAAAATTCGTTCAGGGGCTGTGATGCCACCTGGATTGAACATATCTAGACCCACGGCTGATTGAGACATAAGGGTGGACACTCATGGGGCTGAGAGGTTTGGTGAGGTTGGGTGAGGAAACGCAGACCCTTTAAAGTAATACTGCGTGGTACCCATCCCATGGGTCCCAAATCTCCAGGTTCAAGGGCATCTTCCTACATCGAAAACATGCATGAGAAACCCAGAAGACGGTACACCGTGTGATCGGGAAAGGTTTCTAAAACGCACCTCATTTCTCCTCTCCTTGTGCTCGGGTTCGCCATTCCAGCCGCTTCACTAGCAACCTGCCTCCTTGGAGAATCAGCACCTTTAACCTCCTGTTCCGTACAGGTTGCAATTTGTCCTGAGGATGAACAGGAAGAGGGGGAACCAATGAGAGACTAGCTCTAGGTGTAGGGACAGGCACAGGTCACTCTATTTTCTCATCAGGAAACAGAATTAACCACAGGCTCAGCCTGTCGGCCGGAACCAAAATAGGGCCTGAAGCAATCCTGCGCTTTTGAGGCCAGCTCCCAAGAAAGCGAGTTGAAAAATGGAGCTCAGGGGCACTGCAATTCACAAACCTGCAGACTTATAAATGATAACTCTCGTCCACAAATATATTGAGGGAAGGCAACGAAGAGGATTTGAAAGCAAGGCAGAATTGCAGGAAACACATTTCAGGAGGGAGATTCGAATCGCCTTTAAAGCACAGGAAAAGGGGCAAAACCTCGACAATGACGCCCTTGGCCAAAAAGGGCGTATGCGTTTTTTCCTGAATATATTCAGGAAAAAACGCATACGCCCTTTTTGGCCAACCAAGCAACCTGGAAAGGCAAATCAGCGCTACAAAGAAGTCTCGCTTCCCATCGGTCAAAAGGGCCATGCTGAATAAAGTGTCAAAACCAGAAATGCAGGACAGGCCATGGAGAAACGGGAGCCTGGCTACGCTGATGGGCGGGATGTAAATTGCCAACAGCCACTCTGGAGAAGTGTACGGTGCGTCCTGAAACATCTAAAAAACTCAGCTTAGAGAGCATAGGGCACTTCCACTCATGGGCGTATAAATTGGCAAAACTAAAAATCAGCAAGACACAGGTTCCCCAAAGTTTAGGGCTGCTCTGTTGACAAGAACCTCCACTTCGTTACACCTTAAATATCCCAGGAAAGACAAAAATGGATAAAGAAGTTGTGGTCCTTATGTACAATAGAATATCACTCAGCCATGAAATCACCGTCATAATGCTAGTAGCAGCAAGACGAGTGGATTTAGGTAGGACGATTCCAAATGAAATAAGTCACACAGAAAATGACACTTATCATAAGATATCACTTATAGAGGGAATGTAAAAACCGCTACCCTTGAACTGAATTACAAAACAGAACAGAGACACACGTTTAGAAAAAACACTATGGCTGCTTAACGGTAAAGGTGAGGTGGGGTGATGCATAAAACAAGGGTTTCAAATTAGCTCAGATACCGTTCCATAAACTCAATAGGTAATAGACAAGACCTACTCCTTGCTCAGTGAATTGGACTCAACACCCCCTATTCACCGCCCAAGAATATATCTGACTAGTAAGAATCTTAAAACTAATGTATTGATATCTCTCTGTAAGTGAGTCAAGTGGGTGTAAATCGGCAGAAACACAGCAGTGAAAAGCAGCTAAACCCCATTATAAAAATCAATTACTTTTAAAAACCCGTGAAACAAAGACAGTGAAAGAGAGAGAAATTCTTACAAAATTCGTTCAGGGGCTGTGATGCCACCTGGATTGACCATATCTAGACCCACAGCTGATTGAGACATAAGGGTGGACACTCATGGGGCTGAGAGGTTTGGTGAGGTTGGGTGAGGAAACGCAGACCCTTTAAAGTAATACTGCGTGGTACCCATCCCATGGGTCCCAAATCTCCAGGTTCAAGGGCATCTTCCTACATCGAAAACATGCATGAGAAACCCAGAAGACGGTACACCGTGTGATCGGGAAAGGTTTCTAAAACGCACCTCATTTCTCATTTCCTTGTGCTCGGGTTCGCCATTCCAGCCGCTTCACTAGCAACCTGCCTCCTTGGAGAATCAGCACCTTTAACCTCCTGTTCCGTACAGGTTGCAATTTGTCCTGAGGATGAACAGGAAGAGGGGGAACCAATGAGAGACTAGGTCTAGGTGTTGGGACAGGCACAGGTCACTCTATTTTCCCATCAGGAAGAAGAATTAACCACAGGCTCAGCCTGCCGCCCGGGACCAGAATAGGGCCTGAAGCAATCCTGCGCTTTTGCGGCCAGCTCCCAAGAAAGCGAGTTGAAAAATGGAGCTCAGGGGCACTGCAATTCACAAACCTGCAGACTTATAAATGATAACGCTCGTCCACAAATATATTGAGGGAAGGCAACGAAGAGGAGGTGAAAGCAAGGCAGAATTGCAGGAAACAGATTTCAGGAGGGAGATTCGAATCGCCTTTAAAGCACAGGAAAAGCGGCAAAAGCTCGACAATGATGCCCTTGGCCAAAAAGGGCGTATGCGTTTTTTCCTGAATATATTCAGGAAAAAACGCATACGCCCTTTTTGGCCAACCAAGCAACCTGGAAAGGCAAATCAGCGCTACAAAGAAGTCTCGCTTCCCATCGGTCAAAAGGGCCCTGCTGAATAAAGTGTCAAAACCAGAAATGCAGGACAGGCCATGGAGAAATGGGAGCCTTGCTACGCTGATGGGCGGGACGTAAATTGCCAACAGCCACTCTGGAGAAGTGTACGGTATGTCCTGAAACATCTAAAAAACTCAGCTTAGAGAGCATAGGGCACTTCCACTCATGGGCGTTTAAATTGGGAAAACTAAAAATCAGCAAGACACAGGCACCCCAAAGTTTAGGGTTGCTCTGTTGAAAAGAACCTCCACTTCGTTACACCTTAAATATCCCAGGAAAGAGAAAAATGAATAAAGAAGTTGTGGTCCTTATGTACAATGGAATATCACTCAGCCATGAAATCAACGTCATAAGGCTAGTAGCAGCATGATGAGTGGATTTAGGTACGACGATTCTAAGTGAAATAAGTCACACCGAAAAAAGACACTTATCATAAGATATCACTTATAGAGGGAATGTAAAAACCGCTACCCTTGAAATGAATTACAAAACAGAACAGACACACACGTTTAGAAAACACACTTTGGCTGCTTAACGGTAAAGGTGAGGTGGGGTGATGCATAAAACAAGGCTTTCAAATTAGCTCAGATACCGTTCCATAAACTCAATAGGTAATAGACAAGACCTACTCCTTGCTCAGTGAATTGGACTCAACACCCCCTATTCACCGCCCAAGAATATATCTGACTAGTAAGAATCTTAAAACCTATGTATTGATATCTCTCTGTAAGTGAGTCAAGTGGGTGTAAAGCGGCAGAAACACAGCAGTGAAAAGCAGCTAAACCCCATTATAAAAATCAATTACTTTTAAAAACCCGTGAAACAAAGACAGTGAAAGAGAGAGAAATTCTTAAAAAATTCGTTCAGGGGCTGTGATGCCACCTGGATTGACCATATCTAGACACACAGCTGATTGAGACATAAGGGTGGACACTCATGGGGCTGAGAGGTTTGGTGAGGTTGGGTGAGGAAACGCAGACCCTTTAAAGTAATACTGCGTGGTACCCATCCCATGGGTCCCAAATCTCCAGGTTCAAGGGCATCTTCCTACATCGAAAACATGCATGAGAAACCCAGAAGACGGTACACCGTGTGACCGGGAAAGGTTTCTAAAACGCACCTCATTTCTCATCTCCTTGTGCTCGGGTTCGCCATTCCAGCCGCTTCACTAGCAACCTGCCTCCTTGGAGAATCAGCACCTTTAACCTCCTGTTCCGTACAGGTTGCAATTTGTCCTGAGGATGAACAGGAAGAGGGGGAACCAATGAGAGACTAGCTCTAGGTGTAGGGACAGGCACAGGTCACTCTATTTTCTCATCAGGAAGAAGAATTAACCACAGGCTCAGCCTGCCGGCCGGAACCAAAATAGCGCCTGAAGCAATCCTGCGCTTTTGAGGCCAGCTCCCAAGAAAGCGAGTTGAAAAATGGAGCTCAGGGGCACTGCAATTCACAAACCTGCAGACTTATAAATGATAACTCTCGTCCACAAATATATTGAGGGAAGGCAACGAAGAGGATTTGAAAGCAAGGCAGAATTGCAGGAAACACATTTCAGGAGGGAGATTCGAATCGCCTTTAAAGCACAGGAAAAGGGGCAAAACCTCGACAATGACGCCCTTGGCCAAAAAGGGCGTATGCGTTTTTTCCTGAATATATTCAGGAAAAAACGCATACGCCCTTTTTGGCCAACCAAGCAACCTGGAAAGGCAAATCAGCGCTACAAAGAAGACTCGCTTCCCATCGGTCAAAAGGGCCATGCTGAATAAAGTGTCAAAACCAGAAATGCAGGACAGGCCATGGAGAAACGGGAGCCTGGCTACGCTGATGGGCGGGATGTAAATTGCCAACAGCCACTCTGGAGAAGTGTACGGTGTGTCCTGAAACATCTAAAAAACTCAGCTTAGAGAGCATAGGGCACTTCCACTCATGGGCGTATAAATTGGGAAAACTAAAAATCAGCAAGACACAGGCTCCCCAAAGTTTAGGGCTGCTCTGTTGACAAGAACCTCCACTTCGTTACACCTTAAATATCCCAGGAAAGACAAAAATGGATAAAGAAGTTGTGGTCCTTATGTACAATAGAATATCACTCAGCCATGAAATCAAAGTCATAATGCTAGTAGCAGCAAGATGAGTGGATTTAGGTAGGACGATTCCAAATGAAATAAGTCACACAGAAAATGACACTTATCATAAGATATCACTTATAGAGGGAATGTAAAAACCGCTATCCTTGAACTGAATTACAAAACAGAACAGAGACACACGTTTAGAAAAAACACTATGGCTGCTTAACGGTAAAGGTGAGGTGGGGTGATGCATAAAACAAGGCTTTCAAATTAGCTCAGATACCGTTCCATAAACTCAATAGGTAATAGACAAGACCAACTCCTTGCTCAGTGAATTGGACTCAACACCCCCTATTCACCGCCCAAGAATATATCTGACTAGTAAGAATCTTAAAACCTATGTATTGATATCTCTCTGTAAGTGAGTCAAGTGGGTGTAAAGCGGCAGAAACACAGCAGTGAAAAGCAGCTAAACCCCATTATAAAAATCAATTACTTTAAAAACCCGTGAAACAAAGACAGTGAAAGAGAGAGAAATTCTTACAAAATTCGTTCAGGGGCTGTGATGCCACCTGGATTGACCATATCTAGACCCACGGCTGATTGAGACATAAGGGTGGACACTCATGGGGCTGAGAGGTTTGGTGAGGTTGGGTGAGGAAACGCAGACCCTTTAAAGTAATACTGCGTGGTACCCATCCCATGGGTCCCAAATCTCCAGGTTCAAGGGCATCTTCCTACATCGAAAACATGCATGAGAAACCCAGAAGACGGTACACCGTGTGATCGGGAAAGGTTTCTAAAACGCACCTCATTTCTCATTTCCTTGTGCTCGGGTTCGCCATTCCAGCCGCTTCACTAGCAACCTGCCTCCTTGGAGAATCAGCACCTTTAACCTCCTGTTCCGTACAGGTTGCAATTTGTCCTGAGGATGAACAGGAAGAGGGGGAACCAATGAGAGCCTAGGTCTAGGTGTTGGGACAGGCACAGGTCACTCTATTTTCCCATCAGGAAGAAGAATTAACCACAGGCTCAGCCTGCCGCCCGGGACCAGAATAGGGCCTGAAGCAATCCTGCGCTTTTGCGGCCAGCTCCCAAGAAAGCGAGTTGAAAAATGGAGCTCAGGGGCACTGCAATTCACAAACCTGCAGACTTATAAATGATAACGCTCGTCCACAAATATATTGAGGGAAGGCAACGAAGAGGAGTTGAAAGCAAGGCAGAATTGCAGGAAACAGATTTCAGGAGGGAGATTCGAATCGCCTTTAAAGCACAGGAAAAGCGGCAAAAGCTCGACAATGATGCCCTTGGCCAAAAAGGGCGTATGCGTTTTTTCCTGAATATATTCAGGAAAAAACGCATACGCCCTTTTTGGCCAACCAAGCAACCTGGAAAGGCAAATCAGCGCTGCAAAGAAGTCTCGCTTCCCATCGGTCAAAAGGGCCCTGCTGAATAAAGTGTCAAAACCAGAAATGCAGGACAGGCCATGGAGAAATGGGAGCCTTGCTACGCTGATGGGCGGGACGTAAATTGCCAACAGCCACTCTGGAGAAGTGTACGGTATGTCCTGAAACATCTAAAAAACTCAGCTTAGAGAGCATAGGGCACTTCCACTCATGGGCGTTTAAATTGGGAAAACTAAAAATCAGCAAGACACAGGCACCCCAAAGTTTAGGGCTGCTCTGTTGAAAAGAACCTCCACTTCGTTACACCTTAAATATCCCAGGAAAGAGAAAAATGAATAAAGAAGTTGTGGTCCTTATGTACAATGGAATATCACTCAGCCATGAAATCAACGTCATAAGGCTAGTAGCAGCATGATGAGTGGATTTAGGTACGACGATTCTAAGTGAAATAAGTCACACAGAAAAAGACACTTATCATAAGATATCACTTATAGAGGGAATGTAAAAACCGCTACGCTTGAACTGAATTACAAAACAGAACAGACGCACACGTTTAGAAAACACACTATGGCTGCTTAACGGTAAAGGTGAGGTGGGGTGATGCATAAAACAAGGGTTTCAAATTAGCTCAGATACCGTTCCATAAACTCAATAGGTAATAGACAAGACCTACTCCTTGCTCAGTGAATTGGACTCAACACCCCCTATTCACCGCCCAAGAATATATCTGACTAGTAAGAATCTTAAAACCTATGTATTGATATCTCTCTGTAAGTGAGTCAAGTGGGTGTAAAGCGGCAGAAACACAGCAGTGAAAAGCAGCTAAACCCCATTATAAAAATCAATTACTTTTAAAAACCCGTGAAACAAAGACAGTGAAAGAGAGAGAAATTCTTACAAAATTCGTTCAGGGGCTGTGATGCCACCTGGATTGACCATATCTAGACCCACAGCTGATTGAGACATAAGGGTGGACACTCATGGGGCTGAGAGGTTTGGTGAGGTTGGGTGAGGAAACGCAGACCCTTTAAAGTAATACTGCGTGGTACCCATCCCATGGGTCCCAAATCTCCAGGTTCAAGGGCATCTTCCTACATCGAAAACATGCATGAGAAACCCAGAAGACGGTACACCGTGTGATCGGGAAAGGTTTCTAAAACGCACCTCATTTCTCATCTCCTTGTGCTCGGGTTCGCCATTCCAGCCGCTTCACTAGCAACCTGCCTCCTTGGAGAATCAGCACCTTTAACCTCCTGTTCCGTACAGGTTGCAATTTGTCCTGAGGATGAACAGGAAGAGCGGGAACCAATGAGAGACTAGCTCTAGGTGTAGGGACAGGCACAGGTCACTCTATTTTCTCATCAGGAAGAAGAATTAACCACAGGCTCAGCCTGTCGGCCGGAACCAAAATAGGGCCTGAAGCAATCCTGCGCTTTTGAGGCCAGCTCCCAAGAAAGTGAGTTGAAAAATGGAGCTCAGGGGCACTGCAATTCACAAACCTGCAGACTTATAAATGATAACTCTCGTCCACAAATATATTGAGGGAAGGCAACGAAGAGGATTTGAAAGCAAGGCAGAATTGCAGGAAACACATTTCAGGAGGGAGATTCGAATCGCCTTTAAAGCACAGGAAAAGGGGCAAAACCTCGACAATGACGCCCTTGGCCAAAAAGGGCGTATGCGTTTTTTCCTGAATATATTCAGGAAAAAACGCATACGCCCTTTTTGGCCAACCAAGCAACCTGGAAAGGCAAATCAGCGATACAAAGAAGTCTCGCTTCCCATCGGTCAAAAGGGCCATGCTGAATAAAGTGTCAAAACCAGAAATGCAGGACAGGCCATGGAGAAACGGGAGCCTGGCTACGCTGATGGGCGGGATGTAAATTGCCAAAAGCCACTCTGGAGAAGTGTACGGTGCGTCCTGAAACATCTAAAAAACTCAGCTTAGAGAGCATAGGGCACTTCCACTCATGGGCGTATAAATTGGCAAAACTAAAAATCAGCAAGACACAGGCTCCCCAAAGTTTAGGGCTGCTCTGTTGACAAGAACCTCCACTTCGTTACACCTTAAATATCCCAGGAAAGACAAAAATGGATAAAGAAGTTGTGGTCCTTATGTACAATAGAATATCACTCAGCCATGAAATCAACGTCATAATGCTAGTAGCAGCAAGACGAGTGGATTTAGGTAGGACGATTCTAAATGAAATAAGTCACACAGAAAATGACACTTATCATAAGATATCACTTATAGAGGGAATGTAAAAACCGCTACCCTTGAACTGAATTACAAAACAGAGCAGAGTCACACGTTTAGAAAGCACACTATGGCTGCTTAAGGGGAAAGGTGAGGTGGTGTGATGCATAAAACAAGCTTTTCAAATTAGCTCAGATACTGTTCCATAAACCCAATAGGTAATAGACAAGACCTACTCCTTGCTCAGTGAATTGGACTCAACACCACCTATTCACTGCCCAAGAATCTATCTGACTAGTAAGAATCTTAAAACCTATGTATTGATATCTCTCTGTAAGTGAGTCAAGTGGGTGTAAAGCGGCATAAACACAGCAGTGAAAAGCAGCTAAACCCCATTATAAAAGTCAATTACTTTTAAAAACCCGTGAAACAAAGACAGTGAAAGAGAGAGAAATTCTTACACAATTCGTTCAGGGGCTGTGATGCCACCTGGATTGACCATATCTAGACCCACAGCTGACTGAGACATAAGGGTGGACACTCTTGGGGCTGAGAGGTTTGGTGAGGTTGGGTGAGGAAATGCAGACCCTTTAAAGTAATCCTGTGTGGTACCCATCCCATGGGTCCCAAATCTCCAGGTTCAAGGGCATCTTCCTACATCGAAAACATGCATGAGAAACCCAGAAGATGGTACACCGTGTGATCGGGAAAGGTTTCCAAAACGCACCTCATTTCTCATCTCCTTGTTCTCGGGTTCGCCATTCCATCCGCTTTACTAGCAATCTCCCTCCTTGGAGAATCAGCACCTTTAACCTCCTGTTCCGTACAGGTTGCAATTTGTCCTGAGGATGAACGGGAAGAGGGGGAACCAATGAGAGACTAGGTCTAGGTGTTGGGACAGGCACAGGTCACTCTATTTTCCCATCAGGAAGAAGAATTAACCACAGGCTCAGCCTGCCGCCCGGGACCAGAATAGGGACTGAAGCAATCCTGCGCTTTTGCGGCCAGCTCCCAAGAAAGCGAGTTGAAAAATGGAGCTCAGGGGCACTGCAATTCACAAACCTGCAGACTTATAAATGATAACGCTCGTCCACAAATATATTGAGGGAAGGCAACGAAGAGGAGTTGAAAGCAAGGCAGAATTGCAGGAAACAGATTTCAGGAGGGAGATTCGAATCGCCTTTAAAGCACAGGAAAAGCGACAAAAGCTCGACAATGATGCCCTTGGCCAAAAAGGGCGTATGCGTTTTTTCCTGAATATATTCAGGAAAAAACGCATACGCCCTTTTTGGCCAACCAAGCAACCTGGAAAGGCAAATCAGCGCTACAAAGAAGTCTCGCTTCCCATCGGTCAAAAGGGCCCTGCTGAATAAAGTGTCAAAACCAGAAATGCAGGACAGGCCATGGAGAAATGGGAGCCTTGCTACGCTGATGGGCGGGACGTAAATTGCCAACAGCCACTCTGGAGAAGTGTACGGTATGTCCTGAAACATCTAAAAAACTCAGCTTAGAGAGCATAGGGCACTTCCACTCATGGGCGTTTAAATTGGGAAAACTAAAAATCAGCAAGACACAGGCACCCCAAAGTTTAGGGCTGCTCTGTTGAAAAGAACCTCCACTTCGTTACACCTTAAATATCCCAGGAAAGAGAAAAATGAATAAAGAAGTTGTGGTCCTTATGTACAATGGAATATCACTCAGCCATGAAATCAACGTCATAAGGCTAGTAGCAGCATGATGAGTGGATTTAGGTACGACGATTCTAAGTGAAATAAGTCACACAGAAAAAGACACTTATCATAAGATATCACTTATAGAGGGAATGTAAAAACCGCTACGCTTGAACTGAATTACAAAACAGAACAGACACACACGTTTAGAAAACACACTATGGCTGCTTAACGGTAAAGGTGAGGTGGGGTGATGCATAAAACAAGGGTTTCAAATTAGCTCAGATACCGTTCCATAAACTCAATAGGTAATAGACAAGACCTACTCCTTGCTCAGTGAATTGGACTCAACACCCCCTATTCACCGCCCAAGAATATATCTGACTAGTAAGAATCTTAAAACCTATGTATTGATATCTCTCTGTAAGTGAGTCAAGTGGGTGTAAAGCGGCAGAAACACAGCAGTGAAAAGCAGCTAAACCCCATTATAAAAATCAATTACTTTTAAAAACCCGTGAAACAAAGACAGTGAAAGAGAGAGAAATTCTTACAAAATTCGTTCAGGGGCTGTGATGCCACCTGGATTGACCATATCTAGACCCACAGCTGATTGAGACATAAGGGTGGACACTCATGGGGCTGAGAGGTTTGGTGAGGTTGGGTGAGGAAACGCAGACCCTTTAAAGTAATACTGCGTGGTACCCATCCCATGGGTCCCAAATCTCCAGGTTCAAGGGCATCTTCCTACATCGAAAACATGCATGAGAAACCCAGAAGACGGTACACCGTGTGATCGGGAAAGGTTTCTAAAACGCACCTCATTTCTCATCTCCTTGTGCTCGGGTTCGCCATTCCAGCCGCTTCACTAGCAACCTGCCTCCTTGGAGAATCAGCACCTTTAACCTCCTGTTCCGTACAGGTTGCAATTTGTCCTGAGGATGAACAGGAAGAGGGGGAACCAATGAGAGACTAGCTCTAGGTGTAGGGACAGGCACAGGTCACTCTATTTTCTCATCAGGAAGAAGAATTAACCACAGGCTCAGCCTGCCGGCTGGAACCAAAATAGGGCCTGAAGCAATCCTGCGCTTTTGAGGCCAGCTCCCAAGAAAGCGAGTTGAAAAATGGAGCTCAGGGGCACTGCAATTCACAAACCTGCAGACTTATAAATGATAACTCTCGTCCACAAATATATTGAGGGAAGGCAACGAAGAGGATTTGAAAGCAAGGCAGAATTGCAGGAAACACATTTCAGGAGGGAGATTCGAATCGCCTTTAAAGCACAGGAAAAGGGGCAAAACCTCGACAATGACGCCCTTGGCCAAAAAGGGCGTATGCGTTTTTTCCTGAATATATTCAGGAAAAAACGCATACGCCCTTTTTGGCCAACCAAGCAACCTGGAAATGCAAATCAGCGCTACAAAGAAGACTCGCTTCCCATCGGTCAAAAGGGCCATGCTGAATAAAGTGTCAAAACCAGAAATGCAGGACAGGCCATGGAGAAACGGGAGCCTGGCTACGCTGATGGGCAGGATGTAAATTGTCAACAGCCACTCTGGAGAAGTGTACGGTGTGTCCTGAAACATCTAAAAAACTCAGCTTAGAGAGCATAGGGCACTTCCACTCATGGGCGTATAAATTGGGAAAACTAAAAATCAGCAAGACACAGGCTCCCCAAAGTTTAGGGCTGCTCTGTTGACAAGAACCTCCACTTCGTTACACCTTAAATATCCCAGGAAAGACAAAAATGGATAAAGAAGTTGTGGTCCTTATGTACAATAGAATATCACTCAGCCATGAAATCAACGTCATAATGCTAGTAGCAGCAAGATGAGTGGATTTAGGTAGGACGATTCCAAATGAAATAAGTCACACAGAAAATGACACTTATCATAAGATATCACTTATAGAGGGAATGTAAAAACCGCTACCCTTGAACTGAATTACAAAACAGAACAGAGACACACGTTTAGAAAAAACACTATGGCTGCTTAACGGTAAAGGTGAGGTGGGGTGATGCATAAAACAAGGGTTTCAAATTAGCTCAGATACCGTTCCATAAACTCAATAGGTAATAGACAAGACCTACTCCTTGCTCAGTGAATTGGACTCAACACCCCGTATTCACCTCCCAAGAATATATATGACTAGTAAGAATCTTAAAACCTATGTATTGATATCTCTCTGTAAGTGAGTCAAGTGGGTGTAAAGCGGCAGAAACACAGCAGTGAAAAGCAGCTAAACCCCATTATAAAAATCAATTACTTTTAAAAACCCGTGAAACAAAGACAGTGAAAGAGAGAGAAATTCTTACAAAATTCGTTCAGGGGCTGTGATGCCACCTGGATTGACCATATCTAGACCCACAGCTGACTGAGACATAAGGGTGGACACTCTTGGGGCTGAGAGGTTTGGTGAGGTTGGGTGAGGAAACGCAGACCCTTTAAAGTAATACTGCGTGGTACCCATCCCATGGGTCCCAAATCTCCAGGTTCAAGGGCATCTTCCTACATCGAAAACATGCATGAGAAACCCAGAAGACGGTACACCGTGTGATCGGGAAAGGTTTCCAAAACGCACCTCATTTCTCATCTCCTTGTGCTCGGGTTCGCCATTCCAGCCGCTTCACTAGCAACCTGCCTCCTTGGAGAATCAGCACCTTTAACCTCCTGTTCCGTACAGGTTGCAATTTGTCCTGAGGATGAACAGGAAGAGGGGGAACCAATGAGAGACTAGCTCTAGGTGTAGGGACAGGCACAGGTCACTCTATTTTCTCATCAGGAAGAAGAATTAACCTCAGGCTCAGCCTGTCGGCCGGAACCAAAATAGTGCCTGAAGCAATCCTGCGCTTTTGAGGCCAGCTCCCAAGAAAGTGAGTTGAAAAATGGAGCTCAGGGGCACTGCAATTCACAAACCTGCAGACTTATAAATGATAACTCTCGTCCACAAATATATTGAGGGAAGGCAACGAAGAGGATTTGAAAGCAAGGCAGAATTGCAGGAAACACATTTCAGGAGGGAGATTCGAATCGCCTTTAAAGCACAGGAAAAGGGGCAAAACCTCGACAATGAAGCCCTTGGCCAAAAAGGGCGTATGCGTTTTTTCCTGAATATATTCAGGAAAAAACGCATACGCCCTTTTTGGCCAACCAAGCAACCTGGAAAGGCAAATCAGCGATACAAAGAAGTCTCGCTTCCCATCGGTCAAAAGGGCCATGCTGAATAAAGTGTCAAAACCAGAAATGCAGGACAGGCCATGGAGAAACGGGAGCCTGGCTACGCTGATGGGCGGGATGTAAATTGCCAAAAGCCACTCTGGAGAAGTGTACGGTGCGTCCTGAAACATCTAAAAAACTCAGCTTAGAGAGCATAGGGCACTTCCACTCATGGGCGTATAAATTGGCAAAACTAAAAATCAGCAAGACACAGGCTCCCCAAAGTTTAGGGCTGCTCTGTTGACAAGAACCTCCACTTCGTTACACCTTAAATATCCCAGGAAAGACAAAAATGGATAAAGAAGTTGTGGTCCTTATGTACAACAGAATATCACTCAGCCATGAAATCAACGTCATAATGCTAGTAGCAGCAAGACGAGTGGATTTAGGTAGGACGATTCTAAATGAAATAAGTCACACAGAAAATGACACTTATCATAAGATATCACTTATAGAGGGAATGTAAAAACCGCTACCCTTGAACTGAATTACAAAACAGAGCAGAGTCACACGTTTAGAAAGCACACTATGGCTGCTTAAGGGGAAAGGTGAGGTGGTGTGATGCATAAAACAAGCTTTTCAAATTAGCTCAGATACTGTTCCATAAACCCAATAGGTAATAGACAAGACCTACTCCTTGCTCAGTGAATTGGACTCAACACCACCTATTCACTGCCCAAGAATCTATCTGACTAGTAAGAATCTTAAAATCTATGTATTGATATCTCTCTGTAAGTGAGTCAAGTGGGTGTAAAGCGGCATAAACACAGCAGTGAAAAGCAGCTAAACCCCATTATAAAAGTCAATTACTTTTAAAAACCCGTGAAACAAAGACAGTGAAAGAGAGAGAAATTCTTACACAATTCGTTCAGGGGCTGTGATGCCACCTGGATTGACCATATCTAGACCCACAGCTGACTGAGACATAAGGGTGGACACTCTTGGGGCTGAGAGGTTTGGTGAGGTTGGGTGAGGAAACGCAGACCCTTTAAAGTAATCCTGTGTGGTACCCATCCCATGGGTCCCAAATATCCAGGTTCAAGGGCATCTTCCTACATCGAAAACATGCATGAGAAACCCAGAAGATGGTACACCGTGTGATCGGGAAAGGTTTCCAAAACGCACCTCATTTCTCATCTCCTTGTTCTCGGGTTCGCCATTCCATCCTCTTTACTAGCAATCTCCCTCCTTGGAGAATCAGCACCTTTAACCTCCTGTTCCGTACAGGTTGCAATTTGTCCTGAGGATGAACAGGAAGAGGGGGAACCAATGAGAGACTAGGTCTAGGTGTTGGGACAGGCACAGGTCACTCTATTTTCCCATCAGGAAGAAGAATTAACCACAGGCTCAGCCTGCCGCCCGGGACCAGAATAGGGCCTGAAGCAATCCTGCGCTTTTGCGGCCAGCTCCCAAGAAAGCGAGTTGAAAAATGGAGCTCAGGGGCACTGCAATTCACAAACCTGCAGACTTATAAATGATAACGCTCGTCCACAAATATATTGAGGGAAGGCAACGAAGAGGAGTTGAAAGCAAGGCAGAATTGCAGGAAACAGATTTCAGGAGGGAGATTCGAATCGCCTTTAAAGCACAGGAAAAGCGGCAAAAGCTCGACAATGATGCCCTTGGCCAAAAAGGGCGTATGCGTTTTTTCCTGAATATATTCAGGAAAAAACGCATACGCCCTTTTTGGCCAACCAAGCAACCTGGAAAGGCAAATCAGCGCTACAAAGAAGTCTCGCTTCCCATCGGTCAAAAGGGCCCTGCTGAATAAAGTGTCAAAACCAGAAATGCAGGACAGGCCATGGAGAAATGGGAGCCTTGCTACGCTGATGGGCGGGACGTAAATTGCCAACAGCCACTCTGGAGAAGTGTACGGTATGTCCTGAAACATCTAAAAAACTCAGCTTAGAGAGCAAAGGGCACTTCCACTCATGGGCGTTTAAATTGGGAAAACTAAAAATCAGCAAGACACAGGCACCCCAAAGTTTAGGGCTGCTCTGTTGAAAAGAACCTCCACTTCGTTACACCTTAAATATCCCAGGAAAGAGAAAAATGAATAAAGAAGTTGTGGTCCTTATGTACAATGGAATATCACTCAGCCATGAAATCAACGTCATAAGGCTAGTAGCAGCATGATGAGTGGATTTAGGTACGACGATTCTAAGTGAAATAAGTCACACAGAAAAAGACACTTATCATAAGATATCACTTATAGAGGGAATGTAAAAACCGCTACGCTTGAACTGAATTACAAAACAGAACAGACACACACGTTTAGAAAACACACTATGGCTGCTTAACGGTAAAGGTGAGGTGGGGTGATGCATAAAACAAGGGTTTCAAATTAGCTCAGATACCGTTCCATAAACTCAATAGGTAATAGACAAGACCTACTCCTTGCTCAGTGAATTGGACTCAACACCCCCTATTCACCGCCCAAGAATATATCTGACTAGTAAGAATCTTAAAACCTATGTATTGATATCTCTCTGTAAGTGAGTCAAGTGGGTGTAAAGCGGCAGAAACACAGCAGTGAAAAGCAGCTAAACCCCATTATAAAAATCAATTACTTTTAAAAACCCGTGAAACAAAGACAGTGAAAGAGAGAGAAATTCTTACAAAATTCGTTCAGGGGCTGTGATGCCACCTGGATTGACCATATCTAGACCCACAGCTGATTGAGACATAAGGGTGGACACTCATGGGGCTGAGAGGTTTGGTGAGGTTGGGTGAGGAAACGCAGACCCTTTAAAGTAATACTGCGTGGTACCCATCCCATGGGTCCCAAATCTCCAGGTTCAAGGGCATCTTCCTACATCGAAAACATGCATGAGAAACCCAGAAGACGGTACACCGTGTGATCGGGAAAGGTTTCTAAAACGCACCTCATTTCTCATCTCCTTGTGCTCGGGTTCGCCATTCCAGCCACTTCACTAGCAACCTGCCTCCTTGGAGAATCAGCACCTTTAACCTCCTGTTCCGTACAGGTTGCAATTTGTCCTGAGGATGAACAGGAAGAGGGGGAACCAATGAGAGACTAGCTCTAGGTGTAGGGACAGGCACAGGTCACTCTATTTTCTCATCAGGAAGAAGAATTAACCTCAGGCTCAGCCTGTCGGCCGGAACCAAAATAGGGCCTGAAGCAATCCTGCGCTTTTGAGGCCAGCTCCCAAGAAAGTGAGTTGAAAAATGGAGCTCAGGGGCACTGCAATTCACAAACCTGCAGACTTATAAATGATAACTCTCGTCCACAAATATATTGAGGGAAGGCAACGAAGAGGATTTGAAAGCAAGGCAGAATTGCAGGAAACACATTTCAGGAGGGAGATTCGAATCGCCTTTAAAGCACAGGAAAAGGGGCAAAACCTCGACAATGACGCCCTTGGCCAAAAAGGGCGTATGCGTTTTTTCCTGAATATATTCAGGAAAAAACGCATACGCCCTTTTTGGCCAACCAAGCAACCTGGAAAGGCAAATCAGCGATACAAAGAAGTCTCGCTTCCCATCGGTCAAAAGGGCCATGCTGAATAAAGTGTCAAAACCAGAAATGCAGGACAGGCCATGGAGAAACGGGAGCCTGGCTACGCTGATGGGCGGGATGTAAATTGCCAAAAGCCACTCTGGAGAAGTGTACGGTGCGTCCTGAAACATCTAAAAAACTCAGCTTAGAGAGCATAGGGCACTTCCACTCATGGGCGTATAAATTGGCAAAACTAAAAATCAGCAAGACACAGGCTCCCCAAAGTTTAGGGCTGCTCTGTTGACAAGAACCTCCACTTCGTTACACCTTAAATATCCCAGGAAAGACAAAAATGGATAAAGAAGTTGTGGTCCTTATGTACAATAGAATATCACTCAGCCATGAAATCAACGTCATAATGCTAGTAGCAGCAAGACGAGTGGATTTAGGTAGGACGATTCTAAATGAAATAAGTCACACAGAAAATGACACTTATCATAAGATATCACTTATAGAGGGAATGTAAAAACCGCTACGCTTGAACTGAATTACAATACAGAACAGACACACACGTTTGGAAAACACACTATGGCTGCTTAACGGTAAAGGTGAGGTGGGGTGATGCATAAAACAAGGGTTTCAAATTAGCTCAGATACCGTTCCATAAACTCAATAGGTAATAGACAAGACCTACTCCTTGCTCAGTGAATTGGACTCAACACCCCCTATTCACCGCCCAAGAATATATCTGACTAGTAAGAATCTTAAAACCTATGTATTGATATCTCTCTGTAAGTGAGTCAAGTGGGTGTAAAGCGGCAGAAACACAGCAGTGAAAAGCAGCTAAACCCCATTATAAAAGTCAATTACTTTTAAAAACCCGTGAAACAAAGACAGTGAAAGAGAGAGAAATTCTTACACAATTCGTTCAGGGGCTGTGATGCCACCTGGATTGACCATATCTAGACCCACAGCTGACTGAGACATAAGGGTGGACACTCTTGGGGCTGAGAGGTTTGGTGAGGTTGGGTGAGGAAACGCAGACCCATTAAAGTAATCCTGTGTGGTACCCATCCCATGGGTCCCAAATCTCCAGGTTCAAGGGCATCTTCCTACATCGAAAACATGCATGAGAAACCCAGAAGATGGTACACCGTGTGATCGGGAAAGGTTTCCAAAACGCACCTCATTTCTCATCTCCTTGTTCTCGGGTTCGCCATTCCATCCTCTTTACTAGCAATCTCCCTCCTTGGAGAATCAGCACCTTTAACCTCCTGTTCCGTACAGGTTGCAATTTGTCCTGAGGATGAACAGGAAGAGGGGGAACCAATGAGAGACTAGGTCTAGGTGTTGGGACAGGCACAGGTCACTCTATTTTCCCATCAGGAAGAAGAATTAACCACAGGCTCAGCCTGCCGCCCGGGACCAGAATAGGGCCTGAAGCAATCCTGCGCTTTTGCGGCCAGCTCCCAAGAAAGCGAGTTGAAAAATGGAGCTCAGGGGCACTGCAATTCACAAACCTGCAGACTTATAAATGATAACGCTCGTCCACAAATATATTGAGGGAAGGCAACGAAGAGGAGTTGAAAGCAAGGCAGAATTGCAGGAAACAGATTTCAGGAGGGAGATTCGAATCGCCTTTAAAGCACAGGAAAAGCGGCAAAAGCTCGACAATGATGCCCTTGGCCAAAAAGGGCGTATGCGTTTTTTCCTGAATATATTCAGGAAAAAACGCATACGCCCTTTTTGGCCAACCAAGCAACCTGGAAAGGCAAATCAGCGCTACAAAGAAGTCTCGCTTCCCATCGGTCAAAAGGGCCCTGCTGAATAAAGTGTCAAAACCAGAAATGCAGGACAGGCCATGGAGAAATGGGAGCCTTGCTACGCTGATGGGCGGGACGTAAATTGCCAACAGCCACTCTGGAGAAGTGTACGGTATGTCCTGAAACATCTAAAAAACTCAGCTTAGAGAGCATAGGGCACTTCCACTCATGGGCGTTTAAATTGGGAAAACTAAAAATCAGCAAGACACAGGCACCCCTAAGTTTAGGGCTGCTCTGTTGAAAAGAACCTCCACTTCGTTACACCTTAAATATCCCAGGAAAGAGAAAAATGAATAAAGAAGTTGTGGTCCTTATGTACAATGGAATATCACTCAGCCATGAAATCAACGTCATAAGGCTAGTAGCAGCATGATGAGTGGATTTAGGTACGACGATTCTAAGTGAAATAAGTCACACAGAAAAAGACACTTATCATAAGATATCACTTATAGAGGGAATGTAAAAACCGCTACGCTTGAACTGAATTACAAAACAGAACAGACACACACGTTTAGAAAACACACTATGGCTGCTTAACGGTAAAGGTGAGGTGGGGTGATGCATAAAACAAGGGTTTCAAATTAGCTCAGATACCGTTCCATAAACTCAATAGGTAATAGACAAGACCTACTCCTTGCTCAGTGAATTGGACTCAACACCCCCTATTCACCGCCCAAGAATATATCTGACTAGTAAGAATCTTAAAACCTATGTATTGATATCTCTCTGTAAGTGAGTCAAGTGGGTGTAAAGCGGCAGAAACACAGCAGTGAAAAGCAGCTAAACCCCATTATAAAAATCAATTACTTTTAAAAACCCGTGAAACAAAGACAGTGAAAGAGAGAGAAATTCTTACAAAATTCGTTCAGGGGCTGTGATGCCACCTGGATTGACCATATCTAGACCCACAGCTGATTGAGACATAAGGGTGGACACTCATGGGGCTGAGAGGTTTGGTGAGGTTGGGTGAGGAAACGCAGACCCTTTAAAGTAATACTGCGTGGTACCCATCCCATGGGTCCCAAATCTCCAGGTTCAAGGGCATCTTCCTACATCGAAAACATGCATGAGAAACCCAGAAGACGGTACACCGTGTGATCGGGAAAGGTTTCTAAAACGCACCTCATTTCTCATCTCCTTGTGCTCGGGTTCGCCATTCCAGCCGCTTCACTAGCAACCTGCCTCCTTGGAGAATCAGCACCTTTAACCTCCTGTTCCGTACAGGTTGCAATTTGTCCTGAGGATGAACAGGAAGAGGGGGAACCAATGAGAGACTAGCTCTAGGTGTAGGGACAGGCACAGGTCACTCTATTTTCTCATCAGGAAGAAGAATTAACCACAGGCTCAGCCTGCCGGCCGGAACCAAAATAGGGCCTGAAGCAATCCTGCGCTTTTGAGGCCAGCTCCCAAGAAAGCGAGTTGAAAAATGGAGCTCAGGGGCACTGCAATTCACAAACCTGCAGACTTATAAATGATAATTCTCGTCCACAAATATATTGAGGGAAGGCAACGAAGAGGATTTGAAAGCAAGGCAGAATTGCAGGAAACACATTTCAGGAGGGAGATTCGAATCGCCTTTAAAGCACAGGAAAAGGGGCAAAACCTCGACAATGACGCCCTTGGCCAAAAAGGGCGTATGCGTTTTTTCCTGAATATATTCAGGAAAAAACGCATACGCCCTTTTTGGCCAACCAAGCAACCTGGAAAGGCAAATCAGCGCTACAAAGAAGACTCGCTTCCCATCGGTCAAAAGGGCCATGCTGAATAAAGTGTCAAAACCAGAAATGCAGGACAGGCCATGGAGAAACGGGAGCCTGGCTACGCTGATGGGCAGGATGTAAATTGCCAACAGCCACTCTGGAGAAGTGTACGGTGTGTCCTGAAACATCTAAAAAACTCAGCTTAGAGAGCATAGGGCACTTCCACTCATGGGCGTATAAATTGGGAAAACTAAAAATCAGCAAGACACAGGCTCCCCAAAGTTTAGGGCTGCTCTGTTGACAAGAACCTCCACTTCGTTACACCTTAAATATCCCAGGAAAGACAAAAATGGATAAAGAAGTTGTGGTCCTTATGTACAATAGAATATCACTCAGCCATGAAATCAACGTCATAATGCTAGTAGCAGCAAGATGAGTGGATTTAGGTAGGACGATTCCAAATGAAATAAGTCACACAGAAAATTACACTTATCATAAGATATCACTTATAGAGGGAATGTAAAAACCGCTACCCTTGAACTGAATTACAAAACAGAACAGAGACACACGTTTAGAAAAAACACTATGGCTGCTTAACGGTAAAGGTGAGGTGGGGTGATGCATAAAACAAGGGTTTCAAATTAGCTCAGATACCGTTCCATAAACTCAATAGGTAATAGACAAGACCTACTCCTTGCTCAGTGAATTGGACTCAACACCCCGTATTCACCTCCCAAGAATATATATGACTAGTAAGAATCTTAAAACCTATGTATTGATATCTCTCTGTAAGTGAGTCAAGTGGGTGTAAAGCGGCAGAAACACAGCAGTGAAAAGCAGCTAAACCCCATTATAAAAATCAATTACTTTTAAAAACCCGTGAAACAAAGACAGTGAAAGAGAGAGAAATTCTTACAAAATTCGTTCAGGGGCTGTGATGCCACCTGGATTGACCATATCTAGACCCACAGCTGACTGAGACATAAGGGTGGACACTCTTGGGGCTGAGAGGTTTGGTGAGGTTGGGTGAGGAAACGCAGACCCTTTAAAGTAATACTGCGTGGTACCCATCCCATGGGTCCCAAATCTCCAGGTTCAAGGGCATCTTCCTACATCGAAAACATGCATGAGAAACCCAGAAGACGGTACACCGTGTGATCGGGAAAGGTTTCTAAAACGCACCTCATTTCTCATCTCCTTGTGCTCGGGTTCGCCATTCCAGCCGCTTCACTAGCAACCTGCCTCCTTGGAGAATCAGCCCCTTTAACCTCCTGTTCCGTACAGGTTGCAATTTGTCCTGAGGATGAACAGGAAGAGGGGGAACCAATGAGAGACTAGGTCTAGGTGTTGGGACAGGCACAGGTCACTCTATTTTCCCATCAGGAAGAAGAATTAACCACAGGCTCAGCCTGCCGCCCGGGACCAGAATAGGGCCTGAAGCAATCCTGCGCTTTTGCGGCCAGCTCCCAAGAAAGCGAGTTGAAAAATGGAGCTCAGGGGCACTGCAATTCACAAACCTGCAGACTTATAAATGATAACTCTCGTCCACAAATATATTGAGGGAAGGCAACGAAGAGGAGTTGAAAGCAAGGCAGAATTGCAGGAAACAGATTTCAGGAGGGAGATTCGAATCGCCTTTAAAGCACAGGAAAAGCGGCAAAAGCTCGACAATGATGCCCTTGGCCAAAAAGGGCGTATGCATTTTTTCCTGAATATATTCAGGAAAAAACGCATACGCCCTTTTTGGCCAACCAAGCAACCTGGAAATGCAAATCAGCGCTACAAAGAAGTCTCGCTTCCCATCGGTCAAAAGGGCCCTGCTGAATAAAGTGTCAAAACCAGAAATGCAGGACAGGCCATGGAGAAATGGGAGCCTTGCTACGCTGATGGGCGGGACGTAAATTGCCAACAGCCACTCTGGAGAAGTGTACGGTATGTCCTGAAACATCTAAAAAACTCAGCTTAGAGAGCATAGGGCACTTCCACTCATGGGCGTTTAAACTGGGAAAACTAAAAATCAGCAAGACACAGGCACCCCAAAGTTTAGGGCTGCTCTGTTGAAAAGAACCTCCACTTCGTTACACCTTAAATATCCCAGGAAAGAGAAAAATGAATAAAGAAGTTGTGGTCCTTATGTACAATGGAATATCACTCAGCCATGAAATCAACGTCATAAGGCTAGTAGCAGCATGATGAGTGGATTTAGGAACGACGATTCTAAGTGAAATAAGGCACACAGAAAAAGACACTTATCATAAGATATCACTTATAGAGGGAATGTAAAAACCGCTACGCTTGAACTGAATTACAATACAGAACAGACACACACGTTTGGAAAACACACTATGGCTGCTTAACGGTAAAGGTGAGGTGGGGTGATGCATAAAACAAGGGTTTCAAATTAGCTCAGATACCGTTCCATAAACTCAATAGGTAATAGACAAGACCTACTCCTTGCTCAGTGAATTGGACTCAACACCCCCTATTCACCGCCCAAGAATATATCTGACTAGTAAGAATCTTAAAACCTATGTATTGATATCTCTCTGTAAGTGAGTCAAGTGGGTGTAAAGCGGCAGAAACACAGCAGTGAAAAGCAGCTAAACCCCATTATAAAAATCAATTACTTTTAAAAACCCGTGAAACAAAGACAGTGAAAGAGAGAGAAATTCTTACACAATTCGTTCAGGGGCTGTGATGCCACCTGGATTGACCATATCTAGACCCACAGCTGACTGAGACATAAGGGTGGACACTCTTGGGGCTGAGAGGTTTGGTGAGGTTGGGTGAGGAAACGCAGACCCATTAAAGTAATCCTGTGTGGTACCCATCCCATGGGTCCCAAATCTCCAGGTTCAAGGGCATCTTCCTACATCGAAAACATGCATGAGAAACCCAGAAGATGGTACACCGTGTGATCGGGAAAGGTTTCCAAAACGCACCTCATTTCTCATCTCCTTGTTCTCGGGTTCGCCATTCCATCCTCTTTACTAGCAATCTCCCTCCTTGGAGAATCAGCACCTTTAACCTCCTGTTCCGTACAGGTTGCAATTTGTCCTGAGGATGAACAGGAAGAGGGGGAACCAATGAGAGACTAGGTCTAGGTGTTGGGACAGGCACAGGTCACTCTATTTTCCCATCAGGAAGAAGAATTAACCACAGGCTCAGCCTGCCGCCCGGGACCAGAATAGGGCCTGAAGCAATCCTGCGCTTTTGCGGCCAGCTCCCAAGAAAGCGAGTTGAAAAATGGAGCTCAGGGGCACTGCAATTCACAAACCTGCAGACTTATAAATGATAACGCTCGTCCACAAATATATTGAGGGAAGGCAACGAAGAGGAGTTGAAAGCAAGGCAGAATTGCAGGAAACAGATTTCAGGAGGGAGATTCGAATCGCCTTTAAAGCACAGGAAAAGCGGCAAAAGCTCGACAATGATGCCCTTGGCCAAAAAGGGCGTATGCGTTTTTTCCTGAATATATTCAGGAAAAAACGCATACGCCCTTTTTGGCCAACCAAGCAACCTGGAAAGGCAAATCAGCGCTACAAAGAAGTCTCGCTTCCCATCGGTCAAAAGGGCCCTGCTGAATAAAGTGTCAAAACCAGAAATGCAGGACAGGCCATGGAGAAATGGGAGCCTTGCTACGCTGATGGGCGGGACGTAAATTGCCAACAGCCACTCTGGAGAAGTGTACGGTATGTCCTGAAACATCTAAAAAACTCAGCTTAGAGAGCATAGGGCACTTCCACTCATGGGCGTTTAAATTGGGAAAACTAAAAATCAGCAAGACACAGGCACCCCTAAGTTTAGGGCTGCTCTGTTGAAAAGAACCTCCACTTCGTTACACCTTAAATATCCCAGGAAAGAGAAAAATGAATAAAGAAGTTGTGGTCCTTATGTACAATGGAATATCACTCAGCCATGAAATCAACGTCATAAGGCTAGTAGCAGCATGATGAGTGGATTTAGGTACGACGATTCTAAGTGAAATAAGTCACACAGAAAAAGACACTTATCATAAGATATCACTTATAGAGGGAATGTAAAAACCGCTACGCTTGAACTGAATTACAAAACAGAACAGACACACACGTTTAGAAAACACACTATGGCTGCTTAACGGTAAAGGTGAGGTGGGGTGATGCATAAAACAAGGGTTTCAAATTAGCTCAGATACCGTTCCATAAACTCAATAGGTAATAGACAAGACCTACTCCTTGCTCAGTGAATTGGACTCAACACCCCCTATTCACCGCCCAAGAATATATCTGACTAGTAAGAATCTTAAAACCTATGTATTGATATCTCTCTGTAAGTGAGTCAAGTGGGTGTAAAGCGGCAGAAACACAGCAGTGAAAAGCAGCTAAACCCCATTATAAAAATCAATTACTTTTAAAAACCCGTGAAACAAAGACAGTGAAAGAGAGAGAAATTCTTACAAAATTCGTTCAGGGGCTGTGATGCCACCTGGATTGACCATATCTAGACCCACAGCTGATTGAGACATAAGGGTGGACACTCATGGGGCTGAGAGGTTTGGTGAGGTTGGGTGAGGAAACGCAGACCCTTTAAAGTAATACTGCGTGGTACCCATCCCATGGGTCCCAAATCTCCAGGTTCAAGGGCATCTTCCTACATCGAAAACATGCATGAGAAACCCAGAAGACGGTACACCGTGTGATCGGGAAAGGTTTCTAAAACGCACCTCATTTCTCATCTCCTTGTGCTCGGGTTCGCCATTCCAGCCGCTTCACTAGCAACCTGCCTCCTTGGAGAATCAGCACCTTTAACCTCCTGTTCCGTACAGGTTGCAATTTGTCCTGAGGATGAACAGGAAGAGGGGGAACCAATGAGAGACTAGCTCTAGGTGTAGGGACAGGCACAGGTCACTCTATTTTCTCATCAGGAAGAAGAATTAACCACAGGCTCAGCCTGCCGGCCGGAACCAAAATAGGGCCTGAAGCAATCCTGCGCTTTTGAGGCCAGCTCCCAAGAAAGCGAGTTGAAAAATGGAGCTCAGGGGCACTGCAATTCACAAACCTGCAGACTTATAAATGATAATTCTCGTCCACAAATATATTGAGGGAAGGCAACGAAGAGGATTTGAAAGCAAGGCAGAATTGCAGGAAACACATTTCAGGAGGGAGATTCGAATCGCCTTTAAAGCACAGGAAAAGGGGCAAAACCTCGACAATGACGCCCTTGGCCAAAAAGGGCGTATGCGTTTTTTCCTGAATATATTCAGGAAAAAACGCATACGCCCTTTTTGGCCAACCAAGCAACCTGGAAAGGCAAATCAGCGCTACAAAGAAGACTCGCTTCCCATCGGTCAAAAGGGCCATGCTGAATAAAGTGTCAAAACCAGAAATGCAGGACAGGCCATGGAGAAACGGGAGCCTGGCTACGCTGATGGGCAGGATGTAAATTGCCAACAGCCACTCTGGAGAAGTGTACGGTGTGTCCTGAAACATCTAAAAAACTCAGCTTAGAGAGCATAGGGCACTTCCACTCATGGGCGTATAAATTGGGAAAATTAAAATCAGCAAGACACAGGCTCCCCAAAGTTTAGGGCTGCTCTGTTGACAAGAACCTCCACTTCGTTACACCTTAAATATCCCAGGAAAGACAAAAATGGATAAAGAAGTTGTGGTCCTTATGTACAATAGAATATCACTCAGCCATGAAATCAACGTCATAATGCTAGTAGCAGCAAGATGAGTGGATTTAGGTAGGACGATTCCAAATGAAATAAGTCACACAGAAAATGACACTTATCATAAGATATCACTTATAGAGGGAATGTAAAAACCGCTACCCTTGAACTGAATTACAAAACAGAACAGAGACACACGTTTAGAAAAAACACTATGGCTGCTTAACGGTAAAGGTGAGGTGGGGTGATGCATAAAACAAGGGTTTCAAATTAGCTCAGATACCGTTCCATAAACTCAATAGGTAATAGACAAGACCTACTCCTTGCTCAGTGAATTGGACTCAACACCCCGTATTCACCTCCCAAGAATATATATGACTAGTAAGAATCTTAAAACCTATGTATTGATATCTCTCTGTAAGTGAGTCAAGTGGGTGTAAAGCGGCAGAAACACAGCAGTGAAAAGCAGCTAAACCCCATTATAAAAATCAATTACTTTTAAAAACCCGTGAAACAAAGACAGTGAAAGAGAGAGAAATTCTTACAAAATTCGTTCAGGGGCTGTGATGCCACCTGGATTGACCATATCTAGACCCACAGCTGATTGAGACATAAGGGTGGACACGCATGGGGCTGAGAGGTTTGGTAAGGTTGGGTGAGGAAACGCAGACCCTTTAAAGTAATACTGCGTGGTACCCATCCCATGGGTCCCAAATCTCCAGGTTCAAGGGCATCTTCCTACATCGAAAACATGCATGAGAAACCCAGAAGACGGTACACCGTGTGATCGGGAAAGGTTTCTAAAACGCACCTCATTTCTCATCTCCTTGTTCTCGGGTTCGCCATTCCAGCCGCTTCACTAGCAATCTGCCTCCTTGGAGAATCAGCACCTTTAACCTCCTGTTCCGTACAGGTTGCAATTTGTCCTGAGGATGAACAGGAAGAGGGGGAACAAATGAGAGACTAGCTCTAGGTGTAGGGACAGGCACAGGTCACTCTATTTTCTCATCAGGAAGAAGAATTAACCACAGGCTCAGCCTGCCGGCCGGAACCAAAATAGTGCCTGAAGCAATCCTGCGCTTTTGAGGCCAGCTCCCAAGAAAGCGAGTTGAAAAATGGAGCTCAGGGGCACTGCAATTCACAAACCTGCAGACTTATAAATGATAACTCTCGTCCACAAATATATTGAGGGAAGGCAACGAAGAGGATTTGAAAGCAAGGCAGAATTGCAGGAAACACATTTCAGGAGGGAGATTCGAATCGCCTTTAAAGCACAGGAAAAGCGGCAAAACCTCGACAATGACGCCCTTGGCCAAAAAGGGCGTATGCGTTTTTTCCTGAATATATTCAGGAAAAAACGCATACGCCCTTTTTGGCCAACCAAGCAACCTGGAAAGGCAAATCAGCGCTACAAAGAAGTCTCGCTTCCCATCGGTCAAAAGGGCCATGCTGAATAAAGTGTCAAAACCAGAAATGCAGGACAGGCCATGGAGAAACGGGAGCCTGGCTACGCTGATGGGCGGGATGTAAATTGCCAACAGCCACTCTGGAGAAGTGTACGGTGCGTCCTGAAACATCTAAAAAACTCAGCTTAGAGAGCATAGGGCACTTCCACTCATGGGCGTATAAATTGGCAAAACTAAAAATCAGCAAGACACAGGCTCCCCAAAGTTTAGGGCTGCTCTGTTGACAAGAACCTCCACTTCGTTACACCTTAAATATCCCAGGAAAGACAAAAATGGATAAAGAAGTTGTGGTCCTTATGTACAATAGAATATCACTCAGCCATGAAATCAACGTCATAATGCTAGTAGCAGCAAGACGAGTGGATTTAGGTAGGACGATTCTAAATGAAATAAGTCACACAGAAAATGACACTTATCATAAGATATCACTTATAGAGGGAATGTAAAAACCGCTACCCTTGAACTGAATTACAAAACAGAGCAGAGTCACACGTTTAGAAAGCACACTATGGCTGCTTAACGGTAAAGGTGAGGTGGGGTGATGCATAAAACAAGGGTTTCAAATTAGCTCAGATACCGTTCCATAAACTCAATAGGTAATAGACAAGACCTACTCCTTGCTCAGTGAATTGGACTCAACACCCCCTATTCACCGCCCAAGAATATATCTGACTAGTAAGAATCTTAAAACCTATGTATTGATATCTCTCTGTAAGTGAGTCAAGTGGGTGTAAAGCGGCAGAAACACAGCAGTGAAAAGCAGCTAAACCCCATTATAAAAGTCAATTACTTTTAAAAACCCGTGAAACAAAGACAGTGAAAGAGAGAGAAATTCTTACACAATTCGTTCAGGGGCTGTGATGCCACCTGGATTGACCATATCTAGACCCACAGCTGACTGAGACATAAGGGTGGACACTCTTGGGGCTGAGAGGTTTGGTGAGGTTGGGTGAGGAAACGCAGACCCTTTAAAGTAATCCTGTGTGGTACCCATCCCATGGGTCCCAAATCTCCAGGTTCAAGGGCATCTTCCTACATCGAAAACATGCATGAGAAACCCAGAAGATGGTACACCGTGTGATCGGGAAAGGTTTCCAAAACGCACCTCATTTCTCATCTCCTTGTTCTCGGGTTCGCCATTCCATCCTCTTTACTAGCAATCTCCCTCCTTGGAGAATCAGCACCTTTAACCTCCTGTTCCGTACAGGTTGCAATTTGTCCTGAGGATGAACAGGAAGAGGGGGAACCAATGAGAGACTAGGTCTAGGTGTTGGGACAGGCACAGGTCACTCTATTTTCCCATCAGGAAGAAAAATTAACCACAGGCTCAGCCTGCCGCCCGGGACCAGAATAGGGCCTGAAGCAATCCTGCGCTTTTGCGGCCAGCTCCCAAGAAAGCGAGTTGAAAAATGGAGCTCAGGGGCACTGCAATTCACAAACCTGCAGACTTATAAATGATAACGCTCGTCCACAAATATATTGAGGGAAGGCAACGAAGAGGAGTTGAAAGCAAGGCAGAATTGCAGGAAACAGATTTCAGGAGGGAGATTCGAATCGCCTTTAAAGCACAGGAAAAGCGGCAAAAGCTCGACAATGATGCCCTTGGCCAAAAAGGGCGTATGCGTTTTTTCCTGAATATATTCAGGAAAAAACGCATACGCCCTTTTTGGCCAACCAAGCAACCTGGAAAGGCAAATCAGCGCTACAAAGAAGTCTCGCTTCCCATCGGTCAAAAGGGCCCTGCTGAATAAAGTGTCAAAACCAGAAATGCAGGACAGGCCATGGAGAAATGGGAGCCTTGCTACGCTGATGGGCGGGACGTAAATTGCCAACAGCCACTCTGGAGAAGTGTACGGTATGTCCTGAAACATCTAAAAAACTCAGCTTAGAGAGCATAGGGCACTTCCACTCATGGGCGTTTAAATTGGGAAAACTAAAAATCAGCAAGACACAGGCACCCCAAAGTTTAGGGCTGCTCTGTTGAAAAGAACCTCCACTTCGTTACACCTTAAATATCCCAGGAAAGAGAAAAATGAATAAAGAAGTTGTGGTCCTTATGTACAATGGAATATCACTCAGCCATGAAATCAACGTCATAAGGCTAGTAGCAGCATGATGAGTGGATTTAGGTACGACGATTCTAAGTGAAATAAGTCACACAGAAAAAGACACTTATCATAAGATATCACTTATAGAGGGAATGTAAAAACCGCTACGCTTGAACTGAATTACAAAACAGAACAGACACACACGTTTAGAAAACACACTATGGCTGCTTAACGGTAAAGGTGAGGTGGGGTGATGCATAAAACAAGGGTTTCAAATTAGCTCAGATACCGTTCCATAAACTCAATAGGTAATAGACAAGACCTACTCCTTGCTCAGTGAATTGGACTCAACACCCCCTATTCACCGCCCAAGAATATATCTGACTAGTAAGAATCTTAAAACCTATGTATTGATATCTCTCTGTAAGTGAGTCAAGTGGGTGTAAAGCGGCAGAAACACAGCAGTGAAAAGCAGCTAAACCCCATTATAAAAATCAATTACTTTTAAAAACCCGTGAAACAAAGACAGTGAAAGAGAGAGAAATTCTTACAAAATTCGTTCAGGGGCTGTGATGCCACCTGGATTGACCATATCTAGACCCACAGCTGATTGAGACATAAGGGTGGACACTCATGGGGCTGAGAGGTTTGGTGAGGTTGGGTGAGGAAACGCAGACCCTTTAAAGTAATACTGCGTGGTACCCATCCCATGGGTCCCAAATCTCCAGGTTCAAGGGCATCTTCCTACATCGAAAACATGCATGAGAAACCCAGAAGACGGTACACCGTGTGATCGGGAAAGGTTTCTAAAACGCACCTCATTTCTCATCTCCTTGTTCTCGGGTTCGCCATTCCAGCCGCTTCACTAGCAACCTGCCTCCTTGGAGAATCAGCACCTTTAACCTCCTGTTCCGTACAGGTTGCAATTTGTCCTGAGGATGAACAGGAAGAGGGGGAACCAATGAGAGACTAGCTCTAGGTGTAGGGACAGGCACAGGTCACTCTATTTTCTCATCAGGAAGAAGAATTAACCACAGGCTCAGCCTGCCGGCCGGAACCAAAATAGGGCCTGAAGCAATCCTGCGCTTTTGAGGCCAGCTCCCAAGAAAGCGAGTTGAAAAATGGAGCTCAGGGGCACTGCAATTCACAAACCTGCAGACTTATAAATGATAATTCTCGTCCACAAATATATTGAGGGAAGGCAACGAAGAGGATTTGAAAGCAAGGCAGAATTGCAGGAAACACATTTCAGGAGGGAGATTCGAATCGCCTTTAAAGCACAGGAAAAGGGGCAAAACCTCGACAATGACGCCCTTGGCCAAAAAGGGCGTATGCGTTTTTTCCTGAATATATTCAGGAAAAAACGCATACGCCCTTTTTGGCCAACCAAGCAACCTGGAAAGGCAAATCAGCGCTACAAAGAAGACTCGCTTCCCATCGGTCAAAAGGGCCATGCTGAATAAAGTGTCAAAACCAGAAATGCAGGACAGGCCATGGAGAAACGGGAGCCTGGCTACGCTGATGGGCAGGATGTAAATTGCCAACAGCCACTCTGGAGAAGTGTACGGAGTGTCCTGAAACATCTAAAAAACTCAGCTTAGAGAGCATAGGGCACTTCCACTCATGGGCGTATAAATTGGGAAAACTAAAAATCAGCAAGACACAGGCTCCCCAAAGTTTAGGGCTGCTCTGTTGACAAGAACCTCCACTTCGTTACACCTTAAATATCCCAGGAAAGACAAAAATGGATAAAGAAGTTGTGGTCCTTATGTACTCTAGAATATCACTCAGCCATGAAATCAACGTCATAATGCTAGTAGCAGCAAGATGAGTGGATTTAGGTAGGACGATTCCAAATGAAATAAGTCACACAGAAAATGACACTTATCATAAGATATCACTTATAGAGGGAATGTAAAAACCGCTACCCTTGAACTGAATTACAAAACAGAACAGAGACACACGTTTAGAAAAAACACTATGGCTGCTTAACGGTAAAGGTGAGGTGGGGTGATGCATAAAACAAGGGTTTCAAATTAGCTCAGATACCGTTCCATAAACTCAATAGGTAATAGACAAGACCTACTCCTTGCTCAGTGAATTGGACTCAACACCCCGTATTCACCTCCCAAGAATATATATGACTAGTAAGAATCTTAAAACCTATGTATTGATATCTCTCTGTAAGTGAGTCAAGTGGGTGTAAAGCGGCAGAAACACAGCAGTGAAAAGCAGCTAAACCCCATTATAAAAATCAATTACTTTTAAAAACCCGTGAAACAAAGACAGTGAAAGAGAGAGAAATTCTTACAAAATTCGTTCAGGGGCTGTGATGCCACCTGGATTGACCATATCTAGACCCACAGCTGATTGAGACATAAGGGTGGACACTCATGGGGCTGAGAGGTTTGGTAAGGTTGGGTGAGGAAACGCAGACCCTTTAAAGTAATACTGCGTGGTACCCATCCCATGGGTCCCAAATCTCCAGGTTCAAGGGCATCTTCCTACATCGAAAACATGCATGAGAAACCCAGAAGACGGTACACCGTGTGATCGGGAAAGGTTTCTAAAACGCACCTCATTTCTCATCTCCTTGTTCTCGGGTTCGCCATTCCAGCCGCTTCACTAGCAATCTGCCTCCTTGGAGAATCAGCACCTTTAACCTCCTGTTCCGTACAGGTTGCAATTTGTCCTGAGGATGAACAGGAAGAGGGGGAACAAATGAGAGACTAGCTCTAGGTGTAGGGACAGGCACAGGTCACTCTATTTTCTCATCAGGAAGAAGAATTAACCACAGGCTCAGCCTGCCGGCCGGAACCAAAATAGTGCCTGAAGCAATCCTGCGCTTTTGAGGCCAGCTCCCAAGAAAGCGAGTTGAAAAATGGAGCTCAGGGGCACTGCAATTCACAAACCTGCAGACTTATAAATGATAACTCTCGTCCACAAATATATTGAGGGAAGGCAACGAAGAGGATTTGAAAGCAAGGCAGAATTGCAGGAAACACATTTCAGGAGGGAGATTCGAATCGCCTTTAAAGCACAGGAAAAGCGGCAAAACCTCGATAATGACGCCCTTGGCCAAAAAGGGCGTATGCGTTTTTTCCTGAATATATTCAGGAAAAAACGCATACGCCCTTTTTGGCCAACCAAGCAACCTGGAAAGGCAAATCAGCGCTACAAAGAAGTCTCGCTTCCCATCGGTCAAAAGGGCCATGCTGAATAAAGTGTCAAAACCAGAAAGGCAGGACAGGCCATGGAGAAACGGGAGCCTGGCTACGCTGATGGGCGGGATGTAAATTGCCAACAGCCACTCTGGAGAAGTGTACGGTGCGTCCTGAAACATCTAAAAAACTCAGCTTAGAGAGCATAGGGCACTTCCACTCATGGGCGTATAAATTGGCAAAACTAAAAATCAGCAAGACACAGGCTCCCCAAAGTTTAGGGCTGCTCTGTTGACAAGAACCTCCACTTCGTTACACCTTAAATATCCCAGGAAAGAGAAAAATGGATAAAGAAGTTGTGGTCCTTATGTACAATGGAATATCACTCAGCCATGAAATCAACGTCATAAGGCTAGTAGCAGCATGATGAGTGGATTTAGGTACGACGATTCTAAGTGAAATAAGTCACACAGAAAAAGACACTTATCATAAGATATCACTTATAGAGGGAATGTAAAAACCGCTACGCTTGAACTGAATTACAATACAGAACAGACATACACGTTTGGAAAACACACTATGGCTGCTTAACGGTAAAGGTGAGGTGGGGTGATGCATAAAACAAGGGTTTCAAATTAGCTCAGATACCGTTCCATAAACTCAATAGGTAATAGACAAGACCTACTCCTTGCTCAGTGAATTGGACTCAACACCCCCTATTCACCGCCCAAGAATATATCTGACTAGTAAGAATCTTAAAACCTATGTATTGATATCTCTCTGTAAGTGAGTCAAGTGGGTGTAAAGCGGCAGAAACACAGCAGTGAAAAGCAGCTAAACCCCATTATAAAAGTCAATTACTTTTAAAAACCCGTGAAACAAAGACAGTGAAAGAGAGAGAAATTCTTACACAATTCGTTCAGGGGCTGTGATGCCACCTGGATTGACCATATCTAGACCCACAGCTGACTGAGACATAAGGGTGGACACTCTTGGGGCTGAGAGGTTTGGTGAGGTTGGGTGAGGAAACGCAGACCCATTAAAGTAATCCTGTGTGGTACCCATCCCATGGGTCCCAAATCTCCAGGTTCAAGGGCATCTTCCTACATCGAAAACATGCATGAGAAACCCAGAAGATGGTACACCGTGTGATCGGGAAAGGTTTCCAAAACGCACCTCATTTCTCATCTCCTTGTTCTCGGGTTCGCCATTCCATCCTCTTTACTAGCAATCTCCCTCCTTGGAGAATCAGCACCTTTAACCTCCTGTTCCGTACAGGTTGCAATTTGTCCTGAGGATGAACAGGAAGAGGGGGAACCAATGAGAGACTAGGTCTAGGTGTTGGGACAGGCACAGGTCACTCTATTTTCCCATCAGGAAGAAGAATTAACCACAGGCTCAGCCTGCCGCCCGGGACCAGAATAGGGCCTGAAGCAATCCTGCGCTTTTGCGGCCAGCTCCCAAGAAAGCGAGTTGAAAAATGGAGCTCAGGGGCACTGCAATTCACAAACCTGCAGACTTATAAATGATAACGCTCGTCCACAAATATATTGAGGGAAGGCAACGAAGAGGAGTTGAAAGCAAGGCAGAATTGCAGGAAACAGATTTCAGGAGGGAGATTCGAATCGCCTTTAAAGCACAGGAAAAGCGGCAAAAGCTCGACAATGATGCCCTTGGCCAAAAAGGGCGTATGCGTTTTTTCCTGAATATATTCAGGAAAAAACGCATACGCCCTTTTTGGCCAACCAAGCAACCTGGAAAGGCAAATCAGCGCTACAAAGAAGTCTCGCTTCCCATCGGTCAAAAGGGCCCTGCTGAATAAAGTGTCAAAACCAGAAATGCAGGACAGGCCATGGAGAAATGGGAGCCTTGCTACGCTGATGGGCGGGACGTAAATTGCCAACAGCCACTCTGGAGAAGTGTACGGTATGTCCTGAAACATCTAAAAAACTCAGCTTAGAGAGCATAGGGCACTTCCACTCATGGGCGTTTAAATTGGGAAAACTAAAAATCAGCAAGACACAGGCACCCCAAAGTTTAGGGCTGCTCTGTTGAAAAGAACCTCCACTTCGTTACACCTTAAATATCCCAGGAAAGAGAAAAATGAATAAAGAAGTTGTGGTCCTTATGTACAATGGAATATCACTCAGCCATGAAATCAACGTCATAAGGCTAGTAGCAGCATGATGAGTGGATTTAGGTACGACGATTCTAAGTGAAATAAGTCACACAGAAAAAGACACTTATCATAAGATATCACTTATAGAGGGAATGTAAAAACCGCTACGCTTGAACTGAATTACAAAACAGAACAGACACACACGTTTAGAAAACACACTATGGCTGCTTAACGGTAAAGGTGAGGTGGGGTGATGCATAAAACAAGGGTTTCAAATTAGCTCAGATACCGTTCCATAAACTCAATAGGTAATAGACAAGACCTACTCCTTGCTCAGTGAATTGGACTCAACACCCCCTATTCACCGCCCAAGAATATATCTGACTAGTAAGAATCTTAAAACCTATGTATTGATATCTCTCTGTAAGTGAGTCAAGTGGGTGTAAAGCGGCAGAAACACAGCAGTGAAAAGCAGCTAAACCCCATTATAAAAATCAATTACTTTTAAAAACCCGTGAAACAAAGACAGTGAAAGAGAGAGAAATTCTTACAAAATTCGTTCAGGGGCTGTGATGCCACCTGGATTGACCATATCTAGACCCACAGCTGATTGAGACATAAGGGTGGACACTCATGGGGCTGAGAGGTTTGGTGAGGTTGGGTGAGGAAACGCAGACCCTTTAAAGTAATACTGCGTGGTACCCATCCCATGGGTCCCAAATCTCCAGGTTCAAGGGCATCTTCCTACATCGAAAACATGCATGAGAAACCCAGAAGACGGTACACCGTGTGATCGGGAAAGGTTTCTAAAACGCACCTCATTTCTCATCTCCTTGTGCTCGGGTTCGCCATTCCAGCCGCTTCACTAGCAACCTGCCTCCTTGGAGAATCAGCACCTTTAACCTCCTGTTCCGTACAGGTTGCAATTTGTCCTGAGGATGAACAGGAAGAGGGGGAACCAATGAGAGACTAGCTCTAGGTGTAGGGACAGGCACAGGTCACTCTATTTTCTCATCAGGAAGAAGAATTAACCACAGGCTCAGCCTGCCGGCCGGAACCAAAATAGGGCCTGAAGCAATCCTGCGCTTTTGAGGCCAGCTCCCAAGAAAGCGAGTTGAAAAATGGAGCTCAGGGGCACTGCAATTCACAAACCTGCAGACTTATAAATGATAATTCTCGTCCACAAATATATTGAGGGAAGGCAACGAAGAGGATTTGAAAGCAAGGCAGAATTGCAGGAAACACATTTCAGGAGGGAGATTCGAATCGCCTTTAAAGCACAGGAAAAGGGGCAAAACCTCGACAATGACGCCCTTGGCCAAAAAGGGCGTATGCGTTTTTTCCTGAATATATTCAGGAAAAAACGCATACGCCCTTTTTGGCCAACCAAGCAACCTGGAAAGGCAAATCAGCGCTACAAAGAAGACTCGCTTCCCATCGGTCAAAAGGGCCATGCTGAATAAAGTGTCAAAACCAGAAATGCATTACAGGCCATGGAGAAACGGGAGCCTGGCTACGCTGATGGGCAGGATGTAAATTGCCAACAGCCACTCTGGAGAAGTGTACGGTGTGTCCTGAAACATCTAAAAAACTCAGCTTAGAGAGCATAGGGCACTTCCACTCATGGGCGTATAAATTGGGAAAACTAAAAATCAGCAAGACACAGGCTCCCCAAAGTTTAGGGCTGCTCTGTTGACAAGAACCTCCACTTCGTTACACCTTAAATATCCCAGGAAAGACAAAAATGGATAAAGAAGTTGTGGTCCTTATGTACAATAGAATATCACTCAGCCATGAAATCAACGTCATAATGCTAGTAGCAGCAAGATGAGTGGATTTAGGTAGGACGATTCCAAATGAAATAAGTCACACAGAAAATGACACTTATCATAAGATATCACTTATAGAGGGAATGTAAAAACCGCTACCCTTGAACTGAATTACAAAACAGAACAGAGACACACGTTTAGAAAAAACACTATGGCTGCTTAACGGTAAAGGTGAGGTGGGGTGATGCATAAAACAAGGGTTTCAAATTAGCTCAGATACCGTTCCATAAACTCAATAGGTAATAGACAAGACCTACTCCTTGCTCAGTGAATTGGACTCAACACCCCGTATTCACCTCCCAAGAATATATATGACTAGTAAGAATCTTAAAACCTATGTATTGATATCTCTCTGTAAGTGAGTCAAGTGGGTGTAAAGCGGCAGAAACACAGCAGTGAAAAGCAGCTAAACCCCATTATAAAAATCAATTACTTTTAAAAACCCGTGAAACAAAGACAGTGAAAGAGAGAGAAATTCTTACAAAATTCGTTCAGGGGCTGTGATGCCACCTGGATTGACCATATCTAGACCCACAGCTGATTGAGACATAAGGGTGGACACGCATGGGGCTGAGAGGTTTGGTAAGGTTGGGTGAGGAAACGCAGACCCTTTAAAGTAATACTGCGTGGTACCCATCCCATGGGTCCCAAATCTCCAGGTTCAAGGGCATCTTCCTACATCGAAAACATGCATGAGAAACCCAGAAGACGGTACACCGTGTGATCGGGAAAGGTTTCTAAAACGCACCTCATTTCTCATCTCCTTGTTCTCGGGTTCGCCATTCCAGCCGCTTCACTAGCAATCTGCCTCCTTGGAGAATCAGCACCTTTAACCTCCTGTTCCGTACAGGTTGCAATTTGTCCTGAGGATGAACAGGAAGAGGGGGAACAAATGAGAGACTAGCTCTAGGTGTAGGGACAGGCACAGGTCACTCTATTTTCTCATCAGGAAGAAGAATTAACCACAGGCTCAGCCTGCCGGCCGGAACCAAAATAGTGCCTGAAGCAATCCTGCGCTTTTGAGGCCAGCTCCCAAGAAAGCGAGTTGAAAAATGGAGCTCAGGGGCACTGCAATTCACAAACCTGCAGACTTATAAATGATAACTCTCGTCCACAAATATATTGAGGGAAGGCAACGAAGAGGATTTGAAAGCAAGGCAGAATTGCAGGAAACACATTTCAGGAGGGAGATTCGAATCGCCTTTAAAGCACAGGAAAAGCGGCAAAACCTCGACAATGACGCCCTTGGCCAAAAAGGGCGTATGCGTTTTTTCCTGAATATATTCAGGAAAAAACGCATACGCCCTTTTTGGCCAACCAAGCAACCTGGAAAGGCAAATCAGCGCTACAAAGAAGTCTCGCTTCCCATCGGTCAAAAGGGCCATGCTGAATAAAGTGTCAAAACCAGAAATGCAGGACAGGCCATGGAGAAACGGGAGCCTGGCTACGCTGATGGGCGGGATGTAAATTGCCAACAGCCACTCTGGAGAAGTGTACGGTGCGTCCTGAAACATCTAAAAAACTCAGCTTAGAGAGCATAGGGCACTTCCACTCATGGGCGTATAAATTGGCAAAACTAAAAATCAGCAAGACACAGGCTCCCCAAAGTTTAGGGCTGCTCTGTTGACAAGAACCTCCACTTCGTTACACCTTAAATATCCCAGGAAAGACAAAAATGGATAAAGAAGTTGTGGTCCTTATGTACAATAGAATATCACTCAGCCATGAAATCAACGTCATAATGCTAGTAGCAGCAAGACGAGTGGATTTAGGTAGGACGATTCTAAATGAAATAAGTCACACAGAAAATGACACTTATCATAAGATATCACTTATAGAGGGAATGTAAAAACCGCTACCCTTGAACTGAATTACAAAACAGAGCAGAGTCACACGTTTAGAAAGCACACTATGGCTGCTTAACGGTAAAGGTGAGGTGGGGTGATGCATAAAACAAGGGTTTCAAATTAGCTCAGATACCGTTCCATAAACTCAATAGGTAATAGACAAGACCTACTCCTTGCTCAGTGAATTGGACTCAACACCCCCTATTCACCGCCCAAGAATATATCTGACTAGTAAGAATCTTAAAACCTATGTATTGATATCTCTCTGTAAGTGAGTCAAGTGGGTGTAAAGCGGCAGAAACACAGCAGTGAAAAGCAGCTAAACCCCATTATAAAAGTCAATTACTTTTAAAAACCCGTGAAACAAAGACAGTGAAAGAGAGAGAAATTCTTACACAATTCGTTCAGGGGCTGTGATGCCACCTGGATTGACCATATATAGACCCACAGCTGACTGAGACATAAGGGTGGACACTCTTGGGGCTGAGAGGTTTGGTGAGGTTGGGTGAGGAAACGCAGACCCTTTAAAGTAATCCTGTGTGGTACCCATCCCATGGGTCCCAAATCTCCAGGTTCAAGGGCATCTTCCTACATCGAAAACATGCATGAGAAACCCAGAAGATGGTACACCGTGTGATCGGGAAAGGTTTCCAAAACGCACCTCATTTCTCATCTCCTTGTTCTCGGGTTCGCCATTCCATCCTCTTTACTAGCAATCTCCCTCCTTGGAGAATCAGCACCTTTAACCTCCTGTTCCGTACAGGTTGCAATTTGTCCTGAGGATGAACAGGAAGAGGGGGAACCAATGAGAGACTAGGTCTAGGTGTTGGGACAGGCACAGGTCACTCTATTTTCCCATCAGGAAGAAAAATTAACCACAGGCTCAGCCTGCCGCCCGGGACCAGAATAGGGCCTGAAGCAATCCTGCGCTTTTGCGGCCAGCTCCCAAGAAAGCGAGTTGAAAAATGGAGCTCAGGGGCACTGCAATTCACAAACCTGCAGACTTATAAATGATAACGCTCGTCCACAAATATATTGAGGGAAGGCAACGAAGAGGAGTTGAAAGCAAGGCAGAATTGCAGGAAACAGATTTCAGGAGGGAGATTCGAATCGCCTTTAAAGCACAGGAAAAGCGGCAAAAGCTCGACAATGATGCCCTTGGCCAAAAAGGGCGTATGCGTTTTTTCCTGAATATATTCAGGAAAAAACGCATACGCCCTTTTTGGCCAACCAAGCAACCTGGAAAGGCAAATCAGCGCTACAAAGAAGTCTCGCTTCCCATCGGTCAAAAGGGCCCTGCTGAATAAAGTGTCAAAACCAGAAATGCAGGACAGGCCATGGAGAAATGGGAGCCTTGCTACGCTGATGGGCGGGACGTAAATTGCCAACAGCCACTCTGGAGAAGTGTACGGTATGTCCTGAAACATCTAAAAAACTCAGCTTAGAGAGCATAGGGCACTTCCACTCATGGGCGTTTAAATTGGGAAAACTAAAAATCAGCAAGACACAGGCACCCCAAAGTTTAGGGCTGCTCTGTTGAAAAGAACCTCCACTTCGTTACACCTTAAATATCCCAGGAAAGAGAAAAATGAATAAAGAAGTTGTGGTCCTTATGTACAATGGAATATCACTCAGCCATGAAATCAACGTCATAAGGCTAGTAGCAGCATGATGAGTGGATTTAGGTACGACGATTCTAAGTGAAATAAGTCACACAGAAAAAGACACTTATCATAAGATATCACTTATAGAGGGAATGTAAAAACCGCTACGCTTGAACTGAATTACAAAACAGAACAGACACACACGTTTAGAAAACACACTATGGCTGCTTAACGGTAAAGGTGAGGTGGGGTGATGCATAAAACAAGGGTTTCAAATTAGCTCAGATACCGTTCCATAAACTCAATAGGTAATAGACAAGACCTACTCCTTGCTCAGTGAATTGGACTCAACACCCCCTATTCACCGCCCAAGAATATATCTGACTAGTAAGAATCTTAAAACCTATGTATTGATATCTCTCTGTAAGTGAGTCAAGTGGGTGTAAAGCGGCAGAAACACAGCAGTGAAAAGCAGCTAAACCCCATTATAAAAATCAATTACTTTTAAAAACCCGTGAAACAAAGACAGTGAAAGAGAGAGAAATTCTTACAAAATTCGTTCAGGGGCTGTGATGCCACCTGGATTGACCATATCTAGACCCACAGCTGATTGAGACATAAGGGTGGACACTCATGGGGCTGAGAGGTTTGGTGAGGTTGGGTGAGGAAACGCAGACCCTTTAAAGTAATACTGCGTGGTACCCATCCCATGGGTCCCAAATCTCCAGGTTCAAGGGCATCTTCCTACATCGAAAACATGCATGAGAAACCCAGAAGACGGTACACCGTGTGATCGGGAAAGGTTTCTAAAACGCACCTCATTTCTCATCTCCTTGTTCTCGGGTTCGCCATTCCAGCCGCTTCACTAGCAACCTGCCTCCTTGGAGAATCAGCACCTTTAACCTCCTGTTCCGTACAGGTTGCAATTTGTCCTGAGGATGAACAGGAAGAGGGGGAACCAATGAGAGACTAGCTCTAGGTGTAGGGACAGGCACAGGTCACTCTATTTTCTCATCAGGAAGAAGAATTAACCACAGGCTCAGCCTGCCGGCCGGAACCAAAATAGGGCCTGAAGCAATCCTGCGCTTTTGAGGCCAGCTCCCAAGAAAGCGAGTTGAAAAATGGAGCTCAGGGGCACTGCAATTCACAAACCTGCAGACTTATAAATGATAATTCTCGTCCACAAATATATTGAGGGAAGGCAACGAAGAGGATTTGAAAGCAAGGCAGAATTGCAGGAAACACATTTCAGGAGGGAGATTCGAATCGCCTTTAAAGCACAGGAAAAGGGGCAAAACCTCGACAATGACGCCCTTGGCCAAAAAGGGCGTATGCGTTTTTTCCTGAATATATTCAGGAAAAAACGCATACGCCCTTTTTGGCCAACCAAGCAACCTGGAAAGGCAAATCAGCGCTACAAAGAAGACTCGCTTCCCATCGGTCAAAAGGGCCATGCTGAATAAAGTGTCAAAACCAGAAATGCAGGACAGGCCATGGAGAAACGGGAGCCTGGCTACGCTGATGGGCAGGATGTAAATTGCCAACAGCCACTCTGGAGAAGTGTACGGAGTGTCCTGAAACATCTAAAAAACTCAGCTTAGAGAGCATAGGGCACTTCCATTAATGGGCGTATAAATTGGGAAAACTAAAAATCAGCAAGACACAGGCTCCCCAAAGTTTAGGGCTGCTCTGTTGACAAGAACCTCCACTTCGTTACACCTTAAATATCCCAGGAAAGACAAAAATGGATAAAGAAGTTGTGGTCCTTATGTACTCTAGAATATCACTCAGCCATGAAATCAACGTCATAATGCTAGTAGCAGCAAGATGAGTGGATTTAGGTAGGACGATTCCAAATGAAATAAGTCACACAGAAAATGACACTTATCATAAGATATCACTTATAGAGGGAATGTAAAAACCGCTACCCTTGAACTGAATTACAAAACAGAACAGAGACACACGTTTAGAAAAAACACTATGGCTGCTTAACGGTAAAGGTGAGGTGGGGAGATGCATAAAACAAGGGTTTCAAATTAGCTCAGATACCGTTCCATAAACTCAATAGGTAATAGACAAGACCTACTCCTTGCTCAGTGAATTGGACTCAACACCCCGTATTCACCTCCCAAGAATATATATGACTAGTAAGAATCTTAAAACCTATGTATTGATATCTCTCTGTAAGTGAGTCAAGTGGGTGTAAAGCGGCAGAAACACAGCAGTGAAAAGCAGCTAAACCCCATTATAAAAATCAATTACTTTTAAAAACCCGTGAAACAAAGACAGTGAAAGAGAGAGAAATTCTTACAAAATTCGTTCAGGGGCTGTGATGCCACCTGGATTGACCATATCTAGACCCACAGCTGATTGAGACATAAGGGTGGACACTCATGGGGCTGAGAGGTTTGGTAAGGTTGGGTGAGGAAACGCAGACCCTTTAAAGTAATACTGCGTGGTACCCATCCCATGGGTCCCAAATCTCCAGGTTCAAGGGCATCTTCCTACATCGAAAACATGCATGAGAAACCCAGAAGACGGTACACCGTGTGATCGGGAAAGGTTTCTAAAACGCACCTCATTTCTCATCTCCTTGTTCTCGGGTTCGCCATTCCAGCCGCTTCACTAGCAATCTGCCTCCTTGGAGAATCAGCACCTTTAACCTCCTGTTCCGTACAGGTTGCAATTTGTCCTGAGGATGAACAGGAAGAGGGGGAACAAATGAGAGACTAGCTCTAGGTGTAGGGACAGGCACAGGTCACTCTATTTTCTCATCAGGAAGAAGAATTAACCACAGGCTCAGCCTGCCGCCCGGGACCAGAATAGGGCCTGAAGCAATCCTGCGCTTTTGCGGCCAGCTCCCAAGAAAGCGAGTTGAAAAATGGAGCTCAGGGGCACTGCAATTCACAAACCTGCAGACTTATAAATGATAACGCTCGTCCACAAATATATTGAGGGAAGGCAACGAAGAGGAGTTGAAAGCAAGGCAGAATTGCAGGAAACAGATTTCAGGAGGGAGATTCGAATCGCCTTTAAAGCACAGGAAAAGCGGCAAAAGCTCGAAAATGATGCCCTTGGCCAAAAAGGCCGTATGCGTTTTTTCCTGAATATATTCAGGAAAAAACGCATACGCCCTTTTTGGCCAACCAAGCAACCTGGAAAGGCAAATCAGCGCTACAAAGAAGTCTCGCTTCCCATCGGTCAAAAGGGCCCTGCTGAATAAAGTGTCAAAACTAGAAATGCAGGACAGGCCATGGAGAAATGGGAGCCTTGCTACGCTGATGGGCGGGACGTAAATTGCCAACAGCCACTCTGGAGAAGTGTACGGTATGTCCTGAAACATCTAAAAAACTCAGCTTAGAGAGCATAGGGCACTTCCACTCATGGGCGTTTAAATTGGGAAAACTAAAAATCAGCAAGACACAGGCACCCCAAAGTTTAGGGCTGCTCTGTTGAAAAGAACCTCCACTTCGTTACACCTTAAATATCCCAGGAAAGAGAAAAATGGATAAAGAAGTTGTGGTCCTTATGTACAATAGAATATCACTCAGCCATGAAATCAACGTCATAATGCTAGTAGCAGCAAGACGAGTGGATTTAGGTAGGAAGATTCTAAATGAAATAAGTCACACAGAAAATGACACTTATCATAAGATATCACTTATAGAGGGAATGTAAAAACCGCTACCCTTGAACTGAATTACAAAACAGAGCAGAGTCACACGTTTAGAAAGCACACTATGGCTGCTTAAGGGGAAAGGTGAGGTGGTGTGATGCATAAAACAAGCTTTTCAAATTAGCTCAGATACTGTTCCATAAACCCAATAGGTAATAGACAAGACCTACTCCTTGCTCAGTGAATTGGACTCAACACCACCTATTCACCGCCCAAGAATCTATCTGACTAGTAAGAATCTTAAAACCTATGTATTGATATCTCTCTGTAAGTGAGTCAAGTGGGTGTAAAGCGGCAGAAACACAGCAGTGAAAAGCAGCTAAACCCCATTATAAAAGTCAATTACTTTTAAAAACCCGTGAAACAAAGACAGTGAAAGAGAGAGAAATTCTTACACAATTCGTTCAGGGGCTGTGATGGCACCTGGATTGACCATATCTAGACCCACAGCTGACTGAGACATAAGGGTGGACAGTCTTGGGGCTGAGAGGTTTGGTGAGGTTGGGTGAGGAAACGCAGACCCTTTAAAGTAATCCTGTGTGGTACCCATCCCATGGGTCCCAAATCTCCAGGTTCAAGGGCATCTTCCTACATCGAAAACATGCATGAGAAACCCAGAAGATGGTACACCGTGTGATCGGGAAAGGTTTCCAAAACGCACCTCATTTCTCATCTCCTTGTGCTCGGGTTCGCCATTCCAGCCGCTTTACTAGCAATCTCCCTCCTTGGAGAATCAGCACCTTTAACCTCCTGTTCCGTACAGGTTGCAATTTGTCCTGAGGATGAACAGGAAGAGGGGGAACCAATGAGAGACTAGGTCTAGGTGTTGGGACAGGCACAGGTCACTCTATTTTCCCATCAGGAAGAAGAATTAACCACAGGCTCAGCCTGCCGCCCGGGACCAGAATAGGGCCTGAAGCAATCCTGCGCTTTTGCGGCCAGCTCCCAAGAAAGCGAGTTGAAAAATGGAGCTCAGGGGCACTGCAATTCACAAACCTGCAGACTTATAAATGATAACGCTCGTCCACAAATATATTGAGGGAAGGCAACGAAGAGGAGTTGAAAGCAAGGCAGAATTGCAGGAAACAGATTTCAGGAGGGAGATTCGAATCGCCTTTAAAGCACAGGAAAAGCGGCAAAAGCTCGAAAATGATGCCCTTGGCCAAAAAGGCCGTATGCGTTTTTTCCTGAATATATTCAGGAAAAAACGCATACGCCCTTTTTGGCCAACCAAGCAACCTGGAAAGGCAAATCAGCGCTACAAAGAAGTCTCGCTTCCCATCGGTCAAAAGGGCCCTGCTGAATAAAGTGTCAAAACTAGAAATGCAGGACAGGCCATGGAGAAATGGGAGCCTTGCTACGCTGATGGGCGGGACGTAAATTGCCAACAGCCACTCTGGAGAAGTGTACGGTATGTCCTGAAACATCTAAAAAACTCAGCTTAGAGAGCATAGGGCACTTCCACTCATGGGCGTTTAAATTGGGAAAACTAAAAATCAGCAAGACACAGGCACCCCAAAGTTTAGGGCTGCTCTGTTGAAAAGAACCTCCACTTCGTTACACCTTAAATATCCCAGGAAAGAGAAAAATGGATAAAGAAGTTGTGGTCCTTATGTACAATGGAATATCACTCAGCCATGAAATCAACGTCATAAGGCTAGTAGCAGCATGATGAGTGGATTTAGGTACGACGATTCTAAGTGAAATAAGTCACACAGAAAAAGACACTTATCATAAGATATCACTTATAGAGGGAATGTAAAAACCGCTACGCTTGAACTGAATTACAAAACAGAACAGAGTCACACGTTTAGAAAACACACTATGGCTGCTTAACGGTAAAGGTGAGGTGGGGTGATGCATAAAACAAGGGTTTCAAATTAGCTCAGATACCGTTCCATAAACTCAATAGGTAATAGACAAGACCTACTCCTTGCTCAGTGAATTGGACTCAACACCCCCTATTCACCGCCCAAGAATATATCTGACTAGTAAGAATCTTAAAACCTATGTATTGATATCTCTCTGTAAGTGAGTCAAGTGGGTGTAAAGCGGCAGAAACACAGCAGTGAAAAGCAGCTAAAACCCATTATAAAAATCAATTACTTTTAAAAACCCGTGAAACAAAGACAGTGAAAGAGAGAGAAATTCTTGCAAAATTCGTTCAGGGGCTGTGATGCCACCTGGATTGACCATATCTAGACCCACAGCTGACTGAGACATAAGGGTGGACACTCTTGGGGCTGAGAGGTTTGGTGAGGTTGGGTGAGGAAACGCAGACCCTTTAAAGTAATACTGCGTGGTACCCATCCCATGGATCCCAAATCTCCAGGTTCAAGGGCATCTTCCTACATCGAAAACATGCATGAGAAACCCAGAAGACGGTACACCGTGTGATCGGGAAAGGTTTCTAAAACGCACCTCATTTCTCATCTCCTTGTGCTCGGGTTCGCCATTCCAGCCGCTTCAGTAGCAATCTGCCTCCTTGGAGAATCAGCACCTTTAAACTCCTGTTCCGTACAGGTTGCAATTTGTCCTGAGGATGAACAGGAAGAGGGGGAACCAATGAGAGACTAGGTCTAGGTGTTGGGACAGGCACAGGTCACTCTATTTTCCCATCAGGAAGAAGATTTAAACACAGGCTCAGCCTGCCGCCCGGGACCAGAATAGGGCCTGAAGCAATCCTGTGCTTTTGCGGCCAGCTCCCAAGAAAGCGAGTTGAAAAATGGAGCTCAGGGGCACTGCATTTCACAAACCTGCAGACTTATAAATGATAACTCTCGTCCACAAATATATTGAGGGAAGGCAACGAAGAGGATTTGAAAGCAAGGCAGAATTGCAGGAAACACATTTCAGGAGGGAGATTCGAATCGCCTTTAAAGCACAGGAAAAGGGGCAAAACCTCGACAATGACGCCCTTGGCCAAAAAGGGCGTATGCGTTTTTTCCTGAATATATTCAGGAAAAAACGCATACGCCCTTTTTGGCCAACCAAGCAACCTGGAAAGGCAAATCAGCGCTACAAAGAAGTCTCACTTCCCATCGGTCAAAAGGGCCATGCTGAATAAAGTGTCAAAACCAGAAATGCAGGACAGGCCATGGAGAAACGGGAGCCTGGCTACGCTGATGGGCAGGATGTAAATTGCCAACAGCCACTCTGGAGAAGTGTACGGTGTGTCCTGAAACATCTAAAAAACTCAGCTTAGAGAGCATAGGGCACTTCCACTCATGGGCGTATAAATTGGGAAAACTAAAAATCAGCAAGACACAGGCTCCCCAAAGTTTAGGGCTGCTCTGTTGACAAGAACCTCCACTTCGTTACACCTTAAATATCCCAGGAAAGACAAAAATGGATAAAGAAGTTGTGGTCCTTATGTACAATAGAATATCACTCAGCCATGAAATCAACGTCATAATGCTAGTAGCAGCAAGATGAGTGGATTTAGGTAGGACGATTCCAAATGAAATAAGTCACACAGAAAATGACACTTATCATAAGATATCACTTATAGAGGGAATGTAAAAACCGCTACCCTTGAACTGAATTACAAAACAGAACAGAGACACACGTTTAGAAAAAACACTATGGCTGCTTAACGGTAAAGGTGAGGTGGGGTGATGCATAAAACAAGGGTTTCAAATTAGCTCAGATACCGTTCCATAAACTCAATAGGTAATAGACAAGACCTACTCCTTGCTCAGTGAATTGGACTCAACACCCCGTATTCACCTCCCAAGAATATATATGACTAGTAAGAATCTTAAAACCTATGTATTGATATCTCTCTGTAAGTGAGTCAAGTGGGTGTAAAGCGGCAGAAACACAGCAGTGAAAAGCAGCTAAACCCCATTATAAAAATCAATTACTTTTAAAAACCCGTGAAACAAAGACAGTGAAAGAGAGAGAAATTCTTACAAAATTCGTTCAGGGGCTGTGATGCCACCTGGATTGACCATATCTAGACCCACAGCTGATTGAGACATAAGGGTGGACACGCATGGGGCTGAGAGGTTTGGTAAGGTTGGGTGAGGAAACGCAGACCCTTTAAAGTAATACTGCGTGGTACCCATCCCATGGGTCCCAAATCTCCAGGTTCAAGGGCATCTTCCTACATCGAAAACATGCATGAGAAACCCAGAAGACGGTACACCGTGTGATCGGGAAAGGTTTCTAAAACGCACCTCATTTCTCATCTCCTTGTTCTCGGGTTCGCCATTCCAGCCGCTTCACTAGCAATCTGCCTCCTTGGAGAATCAGCACCTTTAACCTCCTGTTCCGTACAGGTTGCAATTTGTCCTGAGGATGAACAGGAAGAGGGGGAACAAATGAGAGACTAGCTCTAGGTGTAGGGACAGGCACAGGTCACTCTATTTTCTCATCAGGAAGAAGAATTAACCACAGGCTCAGCCTGCCGGCCGGAACCAAAATAGTGCCTGAAGCAATCCTGCGCTTTTGAGGCCAGCTCCCAAGAAAGCGAGTTGAAAAATGGAGCTCAGGGGCACTGCAATTCACAAACCTGCAGACTTATAAATGATAACTCTCGTCCACAAATATATTGAGGGAAGGCAACGAAGAGGATTTGAAAGCAAGGCAGAATTGCAGGAAACACATTTCAGGAGGGAGATTCGAATCGCCTTTAAAGCACAGGAAAAGCGGCAAAACCTCGACAATGACGCCCTTGGCCAAAAAGGGCGTATGCGTTTTTTCCTGAATATATTCAGGAAAAAACGCATACGCCCTTTTTGGCCAACCAAGCAACCTGGAAAGGCAAATCAGCGCTACAAAGAAGTCTCGCTTCCCATCGGTCAAAAGGGCCATGCTGAATAAAGTGTCAAAACCAGAAATGCAGGACAGGCCATGGAGAAACGGGAGCCTGGCTACGCTGATGGGCGGGATGTAAATTGCCAACAGCCACTCTGGAGAAGTGTACGGTGCGTCCTGAAACATCTAAAAAACTCAGCTTAGAGAGCATAGGGCACTTCCACTCATGGGCGTATAAATTGGCAAAACTAAAAATCAGCAAGACACAGGCTCCCCAAAGTTTAGGGCTGCTCTGTTGACAAGAACCTCCACTTCGTTACACCTTAAATATCCCAGGAAAGACAAAAATGGATAAAGAAGTTGTGGTCCTTATGTACAATAGAATATCACTCAGCCATGAAATCAACGTCATAATGCTAGTAGCAGCAAGACGAGTGGATTTAGGTAGGACGATTCTAAATGAAATAAGTCACACAGAAAATGACACTTATCATAAGATATCACTTATAGAGGGAATGTAAAAACCGCTACCCTTGAACTGAATTACAAAACAGAGCAGAGTCACACGTTTAGAAAGCACACTATGGCTGCTTAACGGTAAAGGTGAGGTGGGGTGATGCATAAAACAAGGGTTTCAAATTAGCTCAGATACCGTTCCATAAACTCAATAGGTAATAGACAAGACCTACTCCTTGCTCAGTGAATTGGACTCAACACCCCCTATTCACCGCCCAAGAATATATCTGACTAGTAAGAATCTTAAAACCTATGTATTGATATCTCTCTGTAAGTGAGTCAAGTGGGTGTAAAGCGGCAGAAACACAGCAGTGAAAAGCAGCTAAACCCCATTATAAAAGTCAATTACTTTTAAAAACCCGTGAAACAAAGACAGTGAAAGAGAGAGAAATTCTTACACAATTCGTTCAGGGGCTGTGATGCCACCTGGATTGACCATATCTAGACCCACAGCTGACTGAGACATAAGGGTGGACACTCTTGGGGCTGAGAGGTTTGGTGAGGTTGGGTGAGGAAACGCAGACCCTTTAAAGTAATCCTGTGTGGTACCCATCCCATGGGTCCCAAATCTCCAGGTTCAAGGGCATCTTCCTACATCGAAAACATGCATGAGAAACCCAGAAGATGGTACACCGTGTGATCGGGAAAGGTTTCCAAAACGCACCTCATTTCTCATCTCCTTGTTCTCGGGTTCGCCATTCCATCCTCTTTACTAGCAATCTCCCTCCTTGGAGAATCAGCACCTTTAACCTCCTGTTCCGTACAGGTTGCAATTTGTCCTGAGGATGAACAGGAAGAGGGGGAACCAATGAGAGACTAGGTCTAGGTGTTGGGACAGGCACAGGTCACTCTATTTTCCCATCAGGAAGAAAAATTAACCACAGGCTCAGCCTGCCGCCCGGGACCAGAATAGGGCCTGAAGCAATCCTGCGCTTTTGCGGCCAGCTCCCAAGAAAGCGAGTTGAAAAATGGAGCTCAGGGGCACTGCAATTCACAAACCTGCAGACTTATAAATGATAACGCTCGTCCACAAATATATTGAGGGAAGGCAACGAAGAGGAGTTGAAAGCAAGGCAGAATTGCAGGAAACAGATTTCAGGAGGGAGATTCGAATCGCCTTTAAAGCACAGGAAAAGCGGCAAAAGCTCGACAATGATGCCCTTGGCCAAAAAGGGCGTATGCGTTTTTTCCTGAATATATTCAGGAAAAAACGCATACGCCCTTTTTGGCCAACCAAGCAACCTGGAAAGGCAAATCAGCGCTACAAAGAAGTCTCGCTTCCCATCGGTCAAAAGGGCCCTGCTGAATAAAGTGTCAAAACCAGAAATGCAGGACAGGCCATGGAGAAATGGGAGCCTTGCTACGCTGATGGGCGGGACGTAAATTGCCAACAGCCACTCTGGAGAAGTGTACGGTATGTCCTGAAACATCTAAAAAACTCAGCTTAGAGAGCATAGGGCACTTCCACTCATGGGCGTTTAAATTGGGAAAACTAAAAATCAGCAAGACACAGGCACCCCAAAGTTTAGGGCTGCTCTGTTGAAAAGAACCTCCACTTCGTTACACCTTAAATATCCCAGGAAAGAGAAAAATGAATAAAGAAGTTGTGGTCCTTATGTACAATGGAATATCACTCAGCCATGAAATCAACGTCATAAGGCTAGTAGCAGCATGATGAGTGGATTTAGGTACGACGATTCTAAGTGAAATAAGTCACACAGAAAAAGACACTTATCATAAGATATCACTTATAGAGGGAATGTAAAAACCGCTACGCTTGAACTGAATTACAAAACAGAACAGACACACACGTTTAGAAAACACACTATGGCTGCTTAACGGTAAAGGTGAGGTGGGGTGATGCATAAAACAAGGGTTTCAAATTAGCTCAGATACCGTTCCATAAACTCAATAGGTAATAGACAAGACCTACTCCTTGCTCAGTGAATTGGACTCAACACCCCCTATTCACCGCCCAAGAATATATCTGACTAGTAAGAATCTTAAAACCTATGTATTGATATCTCTCTGTAAGTGAGTCAAGTGGGTGTAAAGCGGCAGAAACACAGCAGTGAAAAGCAGCTAAACCCCATTATAAAAATCAATTACTTTTAAAAACCCGTGAAACAAAGACAGTGAAAGAGAGAGAAATTCTTACAAAATTCGTTCAGGGGCTGTGATGCCACCTGGATTGACCATATCTAGACCCACAGCTGATTGAGACATAAGGGTGGACACTCATGGGGCTGAGAGGTTTGGTGAGGTTGGGTGAGGAAACGCAGACCCTTTAAAGTAATACTGCGTGGTACCCATCCCATGGGTCCCAAATCTCCAGGTTCAAGGGCATCTTCCTACATCGAAAACATGCATGAGAAACCCAGAAGACGGTACACCGTGTGATCGGGAAAGGTTTCTAAAACGCACCTCATTTCTCATCTCCTTGTTCTCGGGTTCGCCATTCCAGCCGCTTCACTAGCAACCTGCCTCCTTGGAGAATCAGCACCTTTAACCTCCTGTTCCGTACAGGTTGCAATTTGTCCTGAGGATGAACAGGAAGAGGGGGAACCAATGAGAGACTAGCTCTAGGTGTAGGGACAGGCACAGGTCACTCTATTTTCTCATCAGGAAGAAGAATTAACCACAGGCTCAGCCTGCCGGCCGGAACCAAAATAGGGCCTGAAGCAATCCTGCGCTTTTGAGGCCAGCTCCCAAGAAAGCGAGTTGAAAAATGGAGCTCAGGGGCACTGCAATTCACAAACCTGCAGACTTATAAATGATAATTCTCGTCCACAAATATATTGAGGGAAGGCAACGAAGAGGATTTGAAAGCAAGGCAGAATTGCAGGAAACACATTTCAGGAGGGAGATTCGAATCGCCTTTAAAGCACAGGAAAAGGGGCAAAACCTCGACAATGACGCCCTTGGCCAAAAAGGGCGTATGCGTTTTTTCCTGAATATATTCAGGAAAAAACGCATACGCCCTTTTTGGCCAACCAAGCAACCTGGAAAGGCAAATCAGCGCTACAAAGAAGACTCGCTTCCCATCGGTCAAAAGGGCCATGCTGAATAAAGTGTCAAAACCAGAAATGCAGGACAGGCCATGGAGAAACGGGAGCCTGGCTACGCTGATGGGCAGGATGTAAATTGCCAACAGCCACTCTGGAGAAGTGTACGGAGTGTCCTGAAACATCTAAAAAACTCAGCTTAGAGAGCATAGGGCACTTCCATTAATGGGCGTATAAATTGGGAAAACTAAAAATCAGCAAGACACAGGCTCCCCAAAGTTTAGGGCTGCTCTGTTGACAAGAACCTCCACTTCGTTACACCTTAAATATCCCAGGAAAGACAAAAATGGATAAAGAAGTTGTGGTCCTTATGTACTCTAGAATATCACTCAGCCATGAAATCAACGTCATAATGCTAGTAGCAGCAAGATGAGTGGATTTAGGTAGGACGATTCCAAATGAAATAAGTCACACAGAAAATGACACTTATCATAAGATATCACTTATAGAGGGAATGTAAAAACCGCTACCCTTGAACTGAATTACAAAACAGAACAGAGACACACGTTTAGAAAAAACACTATGGCTGCTTAACGGTAAAGGTGAGGTGGGGAGATGCATAAAACAAGGGTTTCAAATTAGCTCAGATACCGTTCCATAAACTCAATAGGTAATAGACAAGACCTACTCCTTGCTCAGTGAATTGGACTCAACACCCCGTATTCACCTCCCAAGAATATATATGACTAGTAAGAATCTTAAAACCTATGTATTGATATCTCTCTGTAAGTGAGTCAAGTGGGTGTAAAGCGGCAGAAACACAGCAGTGAAAAGCAGCTAAACCCCATTATAAAAATCAATTACTTTTAAAAACCCGTGAAACAAAGACAGTGAAAGAGAGAGAAATTCTTACAAAATTCGTTCAGGGGCTGTGATGCCACCTGGATTGACCATATCTAGACCCACAGCTGATTGAGACATAAGGGTGGACACTCATGGGGCTGAGAGGTTTGGTAAGGTTGGGTGAGGAAACGCAGACCCTTTAAAGTAATACTGCGTGGTACCCATCCCATGGGTCCCAAATCTCCAGGTTCAAGGGCATCTTCCTACATCGAAAACATGCATGAGAAACCCAGAAGACGGTACACCGTGTGATCGGGAAAGGTTTCTAAAACGCACCTCATTTCTCATCTCCTTGTTCTCGGGTTCGCCATTCCAGCCGCTTCACTAGCAATCTGCCTCCTTGGAGAATCAGCACCTTTAACCTCCTGTTCCGTACAGGTTGCAATTTGTCCTGAGGATGAACAGGAAGAGGGGGAACAAATGAGAGACTAGCTCTAGGTGTAGGGACAGGCACAGGTCACTCTATTTTCTCATCAGGAAGAAGAATTAACCACAGGCTCAGCCTGCCGCCCGGGACCAGAATAGGGCCTGAAGCAATCCTGCGCTTTTGCGGCCAGCTCCCAAGAAAGCGAGTTGAAAAATGGAGCTCAGGGGCACTGCAATTCACAAACCTGCAGACTTATAAATGATAACGCTCGTCCACAAATATATTGAGGGAAGGCAACGAAGAGGAGTTGAAAGCAAGGCAGAATTGCAGGAAACAGATTTCAGGAGGGAGATTCGAATCGCCTTTAAAGCACAGGAAAAGCGGCAAAAGCTCGAAAATGATGCCCTTGGCCAAAAAGGGCGTATGCGTTTTTTCCTGAATATATTCAGGAAAAAACGCATACGCCCTTTTTGGCCAACCAAGCAACCTGGAAAGGCAAATCAGCGCTACAAAGAAGTCTCGCTTCCCATCGGTCAAAAGGGCCCTGCTGAATAAAGTGTCAAAACTAGAAATGCAGGACAGGCCATGGAGAAATGGGAGCCTTGCTACGCTGATGGGCGGGACGTAAATTGCCAACAGCCACTCTGGAGAAGTGTACGGTATGTCCTGAAACATCTAAAAAACTCAGCTTAGAGAGCATAGGGCACTTCCACTCATGGGCGTTTAAATTGGGAAAACTAAAAATCAGCAAGACACAGGCACCCCAAAGTTTAGGGCTGCTCTGTTGAAAAGAACCTCCACTTCGTTACACCTTAAATATCCCAGGAAAGAGAAAAATGGATAAAGAAGTTGTGGTCCTTATGTACAATAGAATATCACTCAGCCATGAAATCAACGTCATAATGCTAGTAGCAGCAAGACGAGTGGATTTAGGTAGGAAGATTCTAAATGAAATAAGTCACACAGAAAATGACACTTATCATAAGATATCACTTATAGAGGGAATGTAAAAACCGCTACCCTTGAACTGAATTACAAAACAGAGCAGAGTCACACGTTTAGAAAGCACACTATGGCTGCTTAAGGGGAAAGGTGAGGTGGTGTGATGCATAAAACAAGCTTTTCAAATTAGCTCAGATACTGTTCCATAAACCCAATAGGTAATAGACAAGACCTACTCCTTGCTCAGTGAATTGGACTCAACACCACCTATTCACCGCCCAAGAATCTATCTGACTAGTAAGAATCTTAAAACCTATGTATTGATATCTCTCTGTAAGTGAGTCAAGTGGGTGTAAAGCGGCAGAAACACAGCAGTGAAAAGCAGCTAAACCCCATTATAAAAGTCAATTACTTTTAAAAACCCGTGAAACAAAGACAGTGAAAGAGAGAGAAATTCTTACACAATTCGTTCAGGGGCTGTGATGGCACCTGGATTGACCATATCTAGACCCACAGCTGACTGAGACATAAGGGTGGACAGTCTTGGGGCTGAGAGGTTTGGTGAGGTTGGGTGAGGAAACGCAGACCCTTTAAAGTAATCCTGTGTGGTACCCATCCCATGGGTCCCAAATCTCCAGGTTCAAGGGCATCTTCCTACATCGAAAACATGCATGAGAAACCCAGAAGATGGTACACCGTGTGATCGGGAAAGGTTTCCAAAACGCACCTCATTTCTCATCTCCTTGTGCTCGGGTTCGCCATTCCAGCCGCTTTACTAGCAATCTCCCTCCTTGGAGAATCAGCACCTTTAACCTCCTGTTCCGTACAGGTTGCAATTTGTCCTGAGGATGAACAGGAAGAGGGGGAACCAATGAGAGACTAGGTCTAGGTGTTGGGACAGGCACAGGTCACTCTATTTTCCCATCAGGAAGAAGAATTAACCACAGGCTCAGCCTGCCGCCCGGGACCAGAATAGGGCCTGAAGCAATCCTGCGCTTTTGCGGCCAGCTCCCAAGAAAGCGAGTTGAAAAATGGAGCTCAGGGGCACTGCAATTCACAAACCTGCAGACTTATAAATGATAACGCTCGTCCACAAATATATTGAGGGAAGGCAACGAAGAGGAGTTGAAAGCAAGGCAGAATTGCAGGAAACAGATTTCAGGAGGGAGATTCGAATCGCCTTTAAAGCACAGGAAAAGCGGCAAAAGCTCGAAAATGATGCCCTTGGCCAAAAAGGCCGTATGCGTTTTTTCCTGAATATATTCAGGAAAAAACGCATACGCCCTTTTTGGCCAACCAAGCAACCTGGAAAGGCAAATCAGCGCTACAAAGAAGTCTCGCTTCCCATCGGTCAAAAGGGCCCTGCTGAATAAAGTGTCAAAACTAGAAATGCAGGACAGGCCATGGAGAAATGGGAGCCTTGCTACGCTGATGGGCGGGACGTAAATTGCCAACAGCCACTCTGGAGAAGTGTACGGTATGTCCTGAAACATCTAAAAAACTCAGCTTAGAGAGCATAGGGCACTTCCACTCATGGGCGTTTAAATTGGGAAAACTAAAAATCAGCAAGACACAGGCACCCCAAAGTTTAGGGCTGCTCTGTTGAAAAGAACCTCCACTTCGTTACACCTTAAATATCCCAGGAAAGAGAAAAATGGATAAAGAAGTTGTGGTCCTTATGTACAATGGAATATCACTCAGCCATGAAATCAACGTCATAAGGCTAGTAGCAGCATGATGAGTGGATTTAGGTACGACGATTCTAAGTGAAATAAGTCACACAGAAAAAGACACTTATCATAAGATATCACTTATAGAGGGAATGTAAAAACCGCTACGCTTGAACTGAATTACAAAACAGAACAGAGTCACACGTTTAGAAAACACACTATGGCTGCTTAACGGTAAAGGTGAGGTGGGGTGATGCATAAAACAAGGGTTTCAAATTAGCTCAGATACCGTTCCATAAACTCAATAGGTAATAGACAAGACCTACTCCTTGCTCAGTGAATTGGACTCAACACCCCCTATTCACCGCCCAAGAATATATCTGACTAGTAAGAATCTTAAAACCTATGTATTGATATCTCTCTGTAAGTGAGTCAAGTGGGTGTAAAGCGGCAGAAACACAGCAGTGAAAAGCAGCTAAAACCCATTATAAAAATCAATTACTTTTAAAAACCCGTGAAACAAAGACAGTGAAAGAGAGAGAAATTCTTGCAAAATTCGTTCAGGGGCTGTGATGCCACCTGGATTGACCATATCTAGACCCACAGCTGACTGAGACATAAGGGTGGACACTCTTGGGGCTGAGAGGTTTGGTGAGGTTGGGTGAGGAAACGCAGACCCTTTAAAGTAATACTGCGTGGTACCCATCCCATGGATCCCAAATCTCCAGGTTCAAGGGCATCTTCCTACATCGAAAACATGCATGAGAAACCCAGAAGACGGTACACCGTGTGATCGGGAAAGGTTTCTAAAACGCACCTCATTTCTCATCTCCTTGTGCTCGGGTTCGCCATTCCAGCCGCTTCAGTAGCAATCTGCCTCCTTGGAGAATCAGCACCTTTAAACTCCTGTTCCGTACAGGTTGCAATTTGTCCTGAGGATGAACAGGAAGAGGGGGAACCAATGAGAGACTAGGTCTAGGTGTTGGGACAGGCACAGGTCACTCTATTTTCCCATCAGGAAGAAGATTTAAACACAGGCTCAGCCTGCCGCCCGGGACCAGAATAGGGCCTGAAGCAATCCTGTGCTTTTGCGGCCAGCTCCCAAGAAAGCGAGTTGAAAAATGGAGCTCAGGGGCACTGCATTTCACAAACCTGCAGACTTATAAATGATAACTCTCGTCCACAAATATATTGAGGGAAGGCAACGAAGAGGATTTGAAAGCAAGGCAGAATTGCAGGAAACACATTTCAGGAGGGAGATTCGAATCGCCTTTAAAGCACAGGAAAAGGGGCAAAACCTCGACAATGACGCCCTTGGCCAAAAAGGGCGTATGCGTTTTTTCCTGAATATATTCAGGAAAAAACGCATACGCCCTTTTTGGCCAACCAAGCAACCTGGAAAGGCAAATCAGCGCTACAAAGAAGTCTCACTTCCCATCGGTCAAAAGGGCCATGCTGAATAAAGTGTCAAAACCAGAAATGCAGGACAGGCCATGGAGAAACGGGAGCCTGGCTACGCTGATGGGCGGGATGTAAATTGCCAACAGCCACTCTGGAGAAGTGTACGGTGTGTCCTGAAACATCTAAAAAACTCAGCTTAGAGAGCATAGGTCACTTCCACTCATGGGCGTATAAATTGGGAAAACTAAAAATCAGCAAGACACAGGCTCCCCAAAGTTTAGGGCTGCTCTGATGACAAGAACCTCCACTTCGTTACACCTTAAATATCCCAGGAAAGACAAAAATGGATAAAGAAGTTGTGGTCCTTATGTACAATAGAATATCACTCAGCCATGAAATCAACGTCATAATGCTAGTAGCAGCAAGATGAGTGGATTTAGGTAGGACGATTCCAAATGAAATAAGTCACACAGAAAATGACACTTATCATAAGATATCACTTATAGAGGGAATGTAAAAACCGCTACCCTTGAACTGAATTACAAAACAGAACAGAGACACACGTTTAGAAAAAACACTATGGCTGCTTAACGGTAAAGGTGAGGTGGGGTGATGCATAAAACAAGGGTTTCAAATTAGCTCAGATACCGTTCCATAAACTCAATAGGTAATAGACAAGACCTACTCCTTGCTCAGTGAATTGGACTCAAAACCCCCTATTCACCGCCCAAGAATATATATGACTAGTAAGAATCTTAAAACCTATGTATTGATATCTCTCTGTAAGTGAGTCAAGTGGGTGTAAAGCGGCAGAAACACAGCAGTGAAAAGCAGCTAAACCCCATTATAAAAATCAATTACTTTTAAAAACCCGTGAAACAAAGACAGTGAAAGAGAGAGAAATTCTTACAAAATTCGTTCAGGGGCTGTGATGCCACCTGGATTGACCATATCTAGACCCACAGCTGATTGAGACATAAGGGTGGACACTCATGGGGCTGAGAGGTTTGGTAAGGTTGGGTGAGGAAACGCAGACCCTTTAAAGTAATACTGCGTGGTACCCATCCCATGGGTCCCAAATCTCCAGGTTCAAGGGCATCTTCCTACATCGAAAACATGCATGAGAAACCCAGAAGACGGTACACCGTGTGATCGGCAAAGGTTTCTAAAACGCACCTCATTTCTCATCTCCTTGTTCTCGGGTTCGCCATTCCAGCCGCTTCACTAGCAATCTGCCTCCTTGGAGAATCAGCACCTTTAACCTCCTGTTCCGTACAGGTTGCAATTTGTCCTGAGGATGAACAGGAAGAGGGGGAACAACTGAGAGACTAGCTCTAGGTGTAGGGACAGGCACAGGTCACTCTATTTTCTCATCAGGAAGAAGAATTAACCACAGGCTCAGCCTGCCGGCCGGAACCAAAATAGTGCCTGAAGCAATCCTGCGCTTTTGAGGCCAGCTCCCAAGAAAGCGAGTTGAAAAATGGAGCTCAGGGGCACTGCAATTCACAAACCTGCAGACTTATAAATGATAACTCTCGTCCACAAATATATTGAGGGAAGGCAACGAAGAGGATTTGAAAGGAAGGCAGAATTGCAGGAAACACATTTCAGGAGGGAGATTCGATTCGCCTTTAAAGCACAGGAAAAGCGGCAAAACCTCGACAATGACGCCCTTGGCCAAAAAGGGCGTATGCGTTTTTTCCTGAATATATTCAGGAAAAAACGCATACTCCCTTTTTGGCCAACCAAGCAACCTGGAAAGGCAAATCAGCGCTACAAAGAAGTCTCGCTTCCCATAGGTCAAAAGGGCCATGCTGAATAAAGTGTCAAAACCAGAAATGCAGGACAGGCCATGGAGAAACGGGAGCCTGGCTACGCTGATGGGCGGGATGTAAATTGCCAACAGCCACTCTGGAGAAGTGTACGGTGCGTCCTGAAACATCTAAAAAACTCAGCTTAGAGAGCATAGGGCACTTCCACTCATGGGCGTATAAATTGGCAAAACTAAAAATCAGCAAGACACAGGCTCCCCAAAGTTTAGGGCTGCTCTGTTGACAAGAACCTCCACTTCGTTACACCTTAAATATCCCAGGAAAGACAAAAATGGATAAAGAAGTTGTGGTCCTTATGTACAATAGAATATCACTCAGCCATGAAATCAACGTCATAATGCTAGTAGCAGCAAGACGAGTGGATTTAGGTAGGACGATTCTAAATGAAATAACTCACACAGAAAATGACACTTATCATAAGATATCACTTATAGAGGGAATGTAAAAACCGCTACCCTTGAACTGAATTACAAAACAGAGCAGAGTCACACGTTTAGAAGGCACACTATGGCTGCTTAAGGGGAAAGGTGAGGTGGTGTGATGCATAAAACAAGCTTTTCAAATTAGCTCAGATACTGTTCCATAAACCCAATAGGTAATAGACAAGACCTACTCCTTGCTCAGTGAATTGGACTCAACACCCCCTATTCACCGCCCAAGAATATATCTGACTAGTAAGAATCTTAAAACCTATGTATTGATATCTCTCTGTAAGTGAGTCAAGAGGGTGTAAAGCGGCAGAAACACAGCAGTGAAAAGCAGCTAAACCCCATTATAAAAATCAATTACTTTTAAAAACCCGTGAAACAAAGACAGTGAAAGAGAGAGAAATTCTTACAAAATTCGTTCAGGGGCTGTGATGCCACCTGGATTGACCATATCTAGACCCACAGCTGATTGAGACATAAGGGTGGACACTCATGGGGCTGAGAGGTTTGGTGAGGTTGGGTGAGGAAACTCAGACCCTTTAAAGTAATACTGCGTGGTACCCATCCCATGGGTCCCAAATCTCCAGGTTCAAGGGCATCTTCCTACATCGAAAACATGCATGAGAAACCCAGAAGACGCTACACCGTGTGATCGGGAAAGGTTTCTAAAACGCACCTCATTTCTCATCTCCCTGTGCTCGGGTTCGCCATTCCATCCACTTCACTAGCAACCTGCCTCCTTGGAGAATCAGCACGTTTAACCTCCTGTTCCGTACAGGTTGCAATTTGTCCTGAGGATGAACAGGAAGAGGGGGAACCAATGAGAGACTAGCTCTAGGTGTAGGGACAGGCACAGGTCACTCTATTTTCTCATCAGGAAGAAGAATTAACCACAGGCTCAGCCTGTCGGCCGGAACCAAAATAGGGCCTGAAACAATCCTGCGCTTTTGAGGCCAGCTCCCAAGAAAGCGAGTTGAAAAATGGAGCTCAGGGGCACTGCAATTCACAAACCTGCAGACTTATAAATGATAACTCTCGTCCACAAATATATTGAGAGAAGGCAACGAAGAGGATTTGAAAGCAAGGCAGAATTGCAGGGAACACATTTCAGGAGGGAGATTCGAATCGCCTTTAAAGCACAGGAAAAGGGGCAAAACCTCGACAATCAGGCCCTTGGCCAAAAAGGGCGTATGCGTTTTTTCCTGAATATATTCAGGAAAAAACGCATACGCCCTTTTTGGCCAACCAAGCAACGTGGAAAGGCAAATCAGCGCTACAAAGAAGTCTCGCTTCCCATCGGTCAAAAGGGCCATGCTGAATAAAGTGTCAAAACCAGAAATGCAGGACAGGCCATGGAGAAACGGGAGCCTGGCTACGCTGATGGGCGGGATGTAAATTGCCAACAGCCATTCTGGAGAAGTGTACGGTGCGTCCTGAAACATCTAAAAAACTCAGCTTAGAGAATATAGGGCACTTCCACTCATGGGCGTATAAATTGGCAAAACTAAAAATCAGCAAGACACAGGCTCCCCAAAGTTTAGGGCGGCTCTGTTGACAAGAACCTCCACTTCGTTACACCTTAAATATCCCAGGAAAGACAAAAATGGATAAAGAAGTTGTGGTCCTTATGTACAATAGAATATCACTCAGCCATGAAATCAACGTCATAATGCTAGTAGCAGCAAGACGAGTGGATTTAGGTAGGAGGATTCTAAATGAAATAAGTCACACAGAAAATGACACTTATCATAAGATATCACTTATAGAGGGAATGTAAAAACCGCTACCCTTGAACTGAATTACAAAACAGAGCAGAGTCACACGTTTAGAAAGCACACTATGGCTGCTTAAGGGGAAAGGTGAGGTGGTGTGATGCATAAAACAAGCTTTTCAAATTAGCTCAGATACTGTTCCATAAACCCAATAGGTAATAGACAAGACCTACTCCTTGCTCAGTGAATTGGACTCAACACCACCTATTCACCGCCCAAGAATCTATCTGACTAGTAAGAATCTTAAAACCTATGTATTGATATCTCTCTGTAAGTGAGTCAAGTGGGTGTAATGCGGCAGAAACACAGCAGTGAAAAGCAGCTAAACCCCATTATAAAAATCAATTACTTTTAAAAACCCGTGAAACAAAGACAGTGAAAGAGAGAGAAATTCTTACAAAATTCGTTCAGGGGCTGTGATGCCACCTGGATTGACCATATCTAGACCCGCAGCTGATTGAGACATAAGGGTGGACACTCATGGGGCTGAGAGGTTTGGTGAGGTTGGGTGAGGAAACGCAGACCCTTTAAAGTAATACTGCGTGGTACCCATCCCATGGGTCCATAATCTCCAGGTTCAAGGGCATCTTCCTACATCGAAAACATGCATGAGAAACCCAGAAGACGGTACACCGTGTGATCGGGAAAGGTTTCTAAAACGCACCTCATTTCTCATCTCCTTGTGCTCGGGTTCGCCATTCCAGCCGCTTCACTAGCACTCTGCCTCCTTGGAGAATCAGCACCTTTAACCTCCTGTTCCGTACAGGTTGCAATTTGTCCTGAGGATGAACAGGAAGAGGGGGAACCAATGAGAGACTAGGTCTAGGTGTTGGGACAGGCACAGGTCACTCTATTTTCCCATCAGGAAGAAGAATTAACCACAGGCTCAGCCTGCCGCCCGGGACCACAATAGGGCCTGAAGCAATCCTGCGCTTTTGCGGCCAGCTCCCAAGAAAGCGAGTTGAAAAATGGAGCTCAGGGGCACTGCATTTGACAAACCTGCAGACTTATAAATGATAACTCTCGTCCACAAATATATTGAGGGAAGGAAACGAAGAGGAGTTGAAAGCAAGGCAGAATTGCAGGAAACAGATTTCAGGAGGGAGATTCGAATAGCCTTTAAAGCACAAGAAAAGCGGCAAAACCTCGACAATGACGCCCTTGGCCAAAAAGGGCGTATGCGTTTTTTCCTGAATATATTCAGGAAAAAACGCATACGCCCTTTTTGGTCAACCAAGCAACCTGGAAAGGCAAATCAGCACTACAAAGAAGTCTCGCTTCTCATCGGTCAAAAGGGCCCTGCTGAATAAAGTGTCAAAACCAGAAATGCAGGACAGCCCATGGAGAAATGGGAGCCTTGCTACGCTGATGGGCGGGACGTAAATTGCCAACAGCCACTCTGCAGAAGTGTACGGTATGTCCTGAAACATCTAAAAAACTCAACTTAGAGAGCATAGGGCACTTCCACTCATGGGCGTATAAATTGGGAAAACTAAAAATCAGCAAGACACAGGCACCCCAAAGTTTAGGGCTGCTCTGTTGAAAAGAACCTCCACTTCGTTACACCTTAAATATCCCAGGAAAGAGAAAAATGGATAAAGAAGTTGTGGTCCTTATGTACAATGGAATATCACTCAGCCATGAAATCAACGTCATAAGGTTAGTAGCAGCATGATGAGTGGATTTAGGTACGACGATTCTAAGTGAAATAAGTCACACAGAAAAAGAAACTTATCATAAGATATCACTTATAGAGGGAATGTAAAAACCACTGCCCTTGAACTGAATTACAAAACAGAACAGAGACACACGTTTAGAAAACACACTATGGCTGCTTAACGGGAAAGGTGAGGTGGGGTGATGCATAAAACAAGGGTTTCAAATTAGCTCAGATACCGTTCCATAAACCCAATAGGTAATAGACAAGACCTACTCCTTGCTCAGTGAATTGGACTCAAGACCCCCTATTCACCGCCCAAGAATATATCTGACTAGTAAGAATCTTAAAACCTATGTATTGATATCTCTCTGTAAGTGAGTCAAGTGGGTGTAAAGCGGCAGAAACACAGCAGTGAAAAGCAGCTAAACCCCATTATAAAAATCAATTACTTTTAAAAACCCGTGAAACAAAGACAGTGAAAGAGAGAGAAATTCTTACAAAATTCGTTCAGGGGCTGTGATGCCACCTGGATTGACCATATCTAGACCCACCGCTGATTGAGACATAAGGGTGGACACTCATGGGGCTGAGAGGTTTGGTGAGGTTGGGTGAGGAAACGCAGACCCTTTAAAGTAATACTGCGTGGTACCCATCCCATGGGTCCCAAATCTCCAGGTTCAAGGGCATCTTCCTACATCGAAAACATGCATGAGAAACCCAGAAGACGGTACACCGTGTGATCGGGAAAGGTTTCTAAAACGCACCTCATTTCTCATCTCCTTGTTCTCGGGTTCGCCATTCCAGCCGCTTCACTAGCAATCTGCCTCCTTGGAGAATCAGCACCTTTAACCTCCTGTTCCGTACAGGTTGCAATTTGTCCTGAGGATGAACAGGAACAGGGGGAACCAATGAGAGACTAGCTCTAGGTGTAGGGACAGGCACAGGTCACTCTATTTTCTCATCAGGAAGAAGAATTAACCACAGGCTCAGCCTGCCGGCCGGAACCAAAATAGGGCCTGAAGCAATCCTGGGCTTTTGAGGCCAGCTCCCAAGAAAGCGAGTTGAAAAATGGAGCTCAGGGGCACTGCAATTCACAAACCTGCAGACTTATAAATGATAACTCTCGTCCACAAATATATTGAGGGAAGGCAACGAAGAGGATTGGAAAGCAAGGCAGAATTGCAGGAAACACATTTCAGGAGGGAGATTCGAATCGCCTTTAAAGCACAGGAAAAGCGGCAAAACCTCGACAATGACGCCCTTGGCCAAAAAGGGCGTATGCGTTTTTTCCTGAATATATTCAGGAAAAAACGCATACGCCCTTTTTGGCCAACCAAGCAACCTGGAAAGGCAAATCAGCGCTACAAAGAAGTCTCACTTCCCATCGGTCAAAAGGGCCATGCTGAATAAAGTGTCAAAACCAGAAATGCAGGACAGGCCATGGAGAAACGGGAGCCTGGCTACGCTGATGGGAGGGATGTAAATTGCCAACAGCCACTCTGGAGAAGTGAACGGTGTGTCCTGAAACATCTAAAAAACTCAGCTTAGAGAGCATAGGGCACTTCCACTCATGGGCGTATAAATTGGCAAAACTAAAAATCAGCAAGACACAGGCTCCCCAAAGTTTAGGGCTGCTCTGTTGACAAGAACCTCCACTTCGTTACACCTTAAATATCCCAGGAAAGACAAAAATGGATAAAGAAGTTGTGGTCCTTATGTACAATAGAATATCACTCAGCCATGAAATCAAAGTCATAATGCTAGTAGCAGCAAGATGAGTGGATTTAGGTTGGATGATTCTAAATGAAATAAGTCTCACAGAAAATGACACTTATCATAAGATATCACTTATAGAGGGAATGTAAAAACAGCTACCCTTGAACTGAATTACAAAACAGAACAGAGACACACGTTTAGAAAACACACTATGGCTGCTTAACGGTAAAGGTGAGGTGGGGTGATGCAGAAAATAAGGGTTTCAAATTAGCTCAGATACCGTTCCATAAACCCAATAGGTAATAGACAAGACCTACTCCTTGCTCAGTGAATTGGACTCAACACCCCCTATTCACCGCCCAAGAATATATCTGACTAGTAAAAATCTTAAAACCTATGTATTGATATCTCTCTGTAAGTGAGTCAAGTGGGTGTAAAGCGGCAGAAACACAGCAGTGAAAAGCAGCTAAACCCCATTATAAAAATCAATTACTTTTAAAAACCCGTGAAACAAAGACAGTGAAAGAGAGAGAAATTCTTACAAAATTCGTTCAGGGGCTGTGATGCCACCTGGATTGACCATATCTAGACCCACAGCTGACTGAGACATAAGGGTGGACACTCTTGGGGCTGAGAGGTTTGGTGAGGTTGGGTGAGGAAACGCAGACCCTTCAAAGTAATACTGCGTGGTACCCATCCCATGGGTCCCAAATCTCCAGGTTCAAGGGCATCTTCCTACATCGAAAACATGCATGAGAAACCCAGAAGATGGTACACCGTGTGATCGGGAAAGGTTTCCAAAACGCACCTCATTTCTCATCTCCTTGTTCTCGGGTTCGCCATTCCATCCGCTTTACTAGCAATCTCCCTCCTTGGAGAATCAGCACCTTTAACCTCCTGTTCCGTACAGGTTGCAATTTGTCCTGAGGATGAACGGGAAGAGGGGGAACCAATGAGAGACTAGGTCTAGGTGTTGGGACAGGCACAGGTCACTCTATTTTCCCATCAGGAAGAAGAATTAACCACAGGCTCAGCCTGCCGCCCGGGACCAGAATAGGGCCTGAAGCAATCCTGCGCTTTTGCGGCCAGCTCCCAAGAAAGCGAGTTGTAAAATGGAGCTCAGGGGCACTGTAATTCACAAACCTGCAGACTTATAAATGATAACTCTCGTCCACAAATATATTGAGGGAAGGCAACGAAGAGGAGTTGAAAGCAAGGCAGAATTGCAGGAAACAGATTTCAGGAGGGAGATTCGAATCGCCTTTAAAGCACAGGAAAAGCGGCAAAACCTCGACAATGATGCCCTTGGCCAAAAAGGGCGTATGCGTTTTTTCCTGAATATATTCAGGAAAAAACGCATACGCCCTTTTTGGCCAACCAAGCAACCTGGAAAGGCAAATCAGCGCTACAAAGAAGTCTCGCTTCCCATCGGTCAAAAGGGCCCTGCTGAATAAAGTGTCAAAACCAGAAATGCAGGACAGGCCATGGAGAAATGGGAGCCTTGCTACGCTGATGGGCGGGACGTAAATTGCCAACAGCCACTCTGGAGAAGTGTACGGTATGTCCTGAAACATCTAAAAAACTCAGCTTAGAGACCATAGGGCACTTCCACTCATGGGCGTGTAAATTGGGAAAACTAAAAATCAGCAAGACACAGGCACCCCAAAGTTTAGGGCTACTCTGTTGAAAAGAACCTCCACTTCATTACACCTTAAATATCCCAGGAAAGAGAAAAATGGATAAAGAAGTTGTGGTCCTTATGTACAATGGAATATCACTCAGCCATGAAATCAACGTCATAAGGCTAGTAGCAGCATGATGAGTGGATTTAGGTACGACGATTCTAAGTGAAATAAGTCACAGAGAAAAAGACACTTATCATAAGATATCACTTATAGAGGGAATGTAAAAACCGCTACCCTTGAACTGAATTACAAAACAGAACAGAGACACACGTTTAGAAAACACACTATGGCTGCTTAACGGTAAAGGTGAGGTGGGGTGATGCATAAAACAAGGGATTCAAATTAGCTCAGATACCGTTCCAAAAACCCAATAGGTAATAGACAAGACCTACTCCTTGCTCAGTGAATTGGACTCAACACCCCCTATTCACCGCCCAAGAATATATCTGACTAGTAAGAATCTTAAAACCTATGTATTGGTATCTCTCTGTAAGTGAGTCAAGTGGGTGTAAAGCGGCAGAAACACAGCAGTGAAAAGCAGCTAAACCCCATTATAAAAATCAATTACTTTTAAAAACCCGTGAAACAAAGACAGTGAAAGAGAGAGAAATTCTTACAAAATTCGTTCAGGGGCTGTGATGCCACCTGGATTAACCATATCTAGACGCACAGCTGATTGAGACATAAGGATGGACACTCATGGGGCTGAGAGGTTTGGTGAGGTTGGGTGAGGAAACGCAGACCCTTTAAAGTAATACTGCGTGGTACCCATCCCATGGGTCCCAAATCTCCAGGTTCAAGGGCATCTTCCTACATGGAAAACATGCATGAGAAACCCAGAAGACGGTACACCGTGTGATCGGCAAGGTTTCTAAAACGCACCTCATTTCTCATCTCCTTGTGCTCGGGTTCGCCATTCCAGCCGCTTCACTAGCAATCTGCCTCCTTGGAGAATCAGCACCTTTAACCTCCTGTTCCGTACAGGTTGCAATTTGTCCTGAGGATGAACAGGAAGAGGGGGAACCAATGAGAGACTAGGTCTAGGTTTTGGGACAGGCACAGGCCACTCTATTTTCCCATCAGGAAGAAGAATTAACCACAGGCTCAGCCTACCGCCCGGGACCAGAATAGGGCCTGAAGCAATCCTGCGCTTTTGCGGCCAGCTCCCAAGAAAGCGACTTGAAAAATGGAGCTCAGGGGCACTGCAATTCACAAACCTGCAGACTTATAAATGATAACTCTCGTCCACAAATATATTGAGGGAAGGCAACGAAGAGGATTTGAAAGCAAGGCAGAATTGCAGGAAATATATTTCAGGAGGGAGATTCGAATCGCCTTTAAAGCACAGGAAAAGCGGCAAAACCTCGACAATGACGCCCTTGGCCAAAAAGGGCGTATGCGTTTTTTCCTGAATACATTCAGGAAAAAATGCATACGCCCTTTTTGGCCAACCAAGCAACCTGGAAAGGCAAATCAGCGCTACAAAGAAGTCTCGCTTCCCATCGGTCAAAAGGGCCATGCTGAATAAAGTTTCAAAACCAGAAATGCAGGACCGGCCATGGAGAAACGGGAGCCTTGCTACGCTGATGGGCGGGACGTAAATTGCCAACAGCCACTCTGGAGAAGTGTACGGTATGTCCTGAAACATCTAAAAAACTCAGCTTAGAGAGCATAGGGCAATTCCACACATGGGCGTATAAATTGGGAAAACTAAAAATCAGCAAGACACAGGCATCTCAAAGTTTAGGGCTGCTCTGTTGAAAAGAACCTCCACTTCGTTACACATTAAATATCCCAGGAAAGAGAAAAATGGATAAAGAAGTTGTGGTTCTTATGTACAATGGAATATCACTCAGCCATGAAATCAACGTCATAAGGCTAGTAGCAGCATGATGAGTGGATTTAGGTACGATGATTCTAAGTGAAATAAGTCACACAGAAAAAGACACTTATCATAAGATATCACTTATAGAGGGAATGTAAAAACCGCTACCCTTGAACTGAATTACAAAACAGAACAGAGACACACGTTTAGAAAACACACTATGGCTGCTTAACGGTAAAGGTGAGGTGGGGTGATGCATAAAACAAGGGTTTCAAATTAGCTCAGATACCGTTCCATAAACTCAATAGGTAATAGACAAGACCTACTCCTTGCTCAGTGAATTGGACTCAACACCCCCTATTCACCGCCCAAGAATATGTCTGACTAGTAAGAATCTTAAAACCTATGTATTGATATCTCTCTGTAAGTGAGTCAAGTGGGTGTAAAGCGGCATAAACACAGCAGAGAAAAGCACCTAAACCCCATTATAAAAGTCAATTACTTTTAAAAACCCGTGAAACAAAGACAGTGAAAGAGAGAGAAATTCTTACACAATTCGTTCAGGGGCTGTGATGCCACCTGGATTGACCATATCTAGACCCACAGCTGACTGAGACATAAGGGTGGACACTCTTGGGGCTGAGAGGTTTGGTGAGGTTGGGTGAGGAAACGCAGACCCTTTAAAGTAATACTGCGTGGTACCCATCCCATGGGTCCCAAATCTCCAGGTTCAAGGGCATCTTCCTACATCGAAAACATGCATGAGAAAACCAGAAGATGGTACACCGTGTGATCGGGAAAGGTTTCCAAAACGCACCTCATTTCTCATCTCCTTGTTCTCGGGTTCGCCATTCCAGCCGCTTTACTAGCAATCTCCCTCCTTGAAGAATCAGCACCTTTAACCTCCTGTTCCGTACAGGTTGCAATTTGTCCTAAGGATGAACAGGAAGAGGGGGAACCAATGAGAGACTAGGTCTAGGTGTTGGGACAGGCACAGGTCACTCTATTTTCCCATCAGGAAGAAGAATTAACCACAGGCTCAGCCTGCCGCCAGGGACCAGAATAGGGCCTGAAGCAATCCTGCGCTTTTGCGGCCTTCTCCCAAGAAAGCGAGTTGAAAAATGGAGCTCAGGGGCACTGCATTTCACAAACCTGCAGACTTATAAATGATAACTCTCGTCCACAAATATATTGAGGGAAGGCAACGAAGAGGAGTTGAAAGCAAGGCAGAATTGCAGGAAACAGATTTCAGGAGGGAGATTCGAATCGCCTTTAAAGCACAGGAAAAGCGGCAAAACCTCGACAATGATGCCCTTGGCCAAAAAGGGCGTATGCGTTTTTTCCTGAATATATTCAGGAAAAAACGCATACGCCCTTTTTGGCCAACCAAGCAACCTGGAAAGGCAAATCAGCGCTACAAAGAAGTCTCGCTTCCCATCGGTCAAAAGGGCCCGGCTGAATAAAGTGTCAAAACCAGAAATGCAGGACAGGCCATGGAGAAATGGGAGCCTTGCTACGCTGATGGGCGGGACGTAAATTGCCAACAGCCACTCTGGAGAAGTGTACGGTATGTCCTGAAACATCTAAAAAACTCAGCTTAGAGAGCATAGGGCACTTCCACTCATGGGCGTATAAATTGGGAAAACTAAAAATCAGCAAGACACAGGCACCCCAAAGTTTAGGGCTGCTCTGTTGAAAAGAACCTCCACTTCGTTACACCTTAAATATCCCAGGAAAGAGAAAAATGGATAAAGAAGATGTGGTCCTTATGTACAATGGAATATCACTCAGCCATGAAATCAACGTCATAAGGCTAGTAGCAGCATGATGAGTGGATTTACGTACGTCGAGTCTAAGTGAAATAAGTCACACAGAAAAAGACACTTATCATAAGATATCACTTATAGAGGGAATGTAAAAACCGCTACCCTTGAACTGAATTACAAAACAGAGCAGAGTCACACGTTTAGAAAGCACACTATGGCTGCTTAAGGGGAAAGGTGAGGTGGTGTGATGCATAAAACAAGCTTTTCAAATTAGCTCAGATATTGTTCCATAAACCCATTAGGTAATAGACAAGACCTACTCCTTGCTCAGTGAATTGGGCTCAACACCCCCTATTCACCGCCCAAGAATATATCTGACTAGTAAGAATCTTAAAACCTATGTATTGATATCTCTCTGTAAGTGAGTCAAGTGGGTGAAAAGCGGGAGAAACACAGCAGTGAAAAGCAGCTAAACCTCAATATAAAAATCAATTACTTTTAAAAACCCGTGAAACAAAGACAGTGAAAGAGAGAGTAATTCTTACAAAATTCGTTCAGGGGCTGTGATGCCACCTGGATTGACCATATCTAGACCCACAGCTGATTAAGACATAAGGGTGGACACTCATGGGGCTGAGAGGTTTGGTGAGGTTGGGTGAGGAAACGCAGAACCTTTAAAGTAATACTGCGTGCTACCCATCCCATGGGTCCCAAATCTCCAGGTTCAAGGGCATCTTCCTACATGGAAAACATGCATGAGAAACCCAGAAGACGGTACACCGTGTGATCGGCAAAGGTTTCTAAAACGCACCTCATTTCTCATCTCCTTGTGCTCGGGTTCGCCATTCCAGCCGCTTCACTAGCAATCTGCCTCCTTGGAGAATCAGCACCTTTAACCTCCTGTTCCGTACAGGTTGCAATTTGTCTTGAGGATGAACAGGAAGAGGGGGAACCAATGAGAGACTAGGTCTAGGTTTTGGGACAGGCACAGGCCACTCTATTTTTCCATCAGGAAGAAGAATTAACCACAGGCTCAGCCTGCCGACCGGGACCAGAATAGGGCCTGAAGCAATCCTGCGCTTTTGCGGCCAGCTCCCAAGAAAGCGAGTTGAAAAATGGAGCTCAGGGGCACTGCAATTCACAAACCTGCAGACTTATAAATGATAACTCTCGTCCACAAATATATTGAGGGAAGGCAACGAAGAGGATTTGAAAGCAAGGAAGAATTGCAGGAAATATATTTCAGGAGGGAGATTCGAATCGCCTTTAAAGCACAGGAAAAGCGGCAAAACCTCGACAATGACGCCCTTGGCCAAAAAGGGCGTATGCGTTTTTTCCTGAATATATTCAGGAAAAAATGCATACGCCCTTTTTGGCCAACCAAGCAACCTGGAAAGGCAAATCAGCGCTACAAAGAAGTCTCGCTTCCCATCGGTCAAAAGGGCCATGCTGAATAAAGTGTCAAAACCACGAATGCAGGACAGGCCATGGAGAAACGGGAGCCTTGCTACGCTGATGGGCGGGACGTAAATTGCCAACAGCCACTCTGGAGAAGTGTACGGTATGTCCTGAAACATCTAAAAAACTCAGCTTAGAGAGCATAGGGCAATTCCACACATGGGCGTATAAATTGGGAAAACTAAAAATCAGCAAGACACAGGCATCTCAAAGTTTAGGGCTGCTCTGTTGAAAAGAACCTCCACTTCGTTACACATTAAATATCCCAGGAAAGAGAAAAATGGATAAAGAAGTTGTGGTTCTTATGTACAATGGAATATCACTCAGCCATGAAATCAACGTCATAAGGCTAGTAGCAGCATGAAGAGTGGATTTAGGTACGATGATTCTAAGTGAAATAAGTCACACAGAAAAAGACACTTATCATAAGATATCACTTATAGAGGGAATGTAAAAACCGCTACCCTTGAACTGAATTACAAAACAGAACAGAGACACACGTTTAGAAAACACACTATGGCTGCTTAACGGTAAAGGTAAGGTGGGGTGATGCATAAAACAAGGGTTTCAAATTAGCTCAGTTACCGTTCCATAAACACAATAGGTAATAGACAAGACCTACTCCTTGCTCAGTGAATTGGACTCAACACCCCCTATTCACCGCCCAAGAATATGTCTGACTAGTAAGAATCTTAAAACCTATGTATTGATATCTCTCTGTAAGTGAGTCAAGTGGGTGTAAAGCGGCATAAACACAGCAGAGAAAAGCACCTAAACCCCATTATAAAAGTCAATTACTTTTAAACCCCGTGAAACAAAGACAGTGAAAGAGAGAGAAATTCTTACACAATTCGTTCAGGGGCTGTGATGCCACCTGGATTGACCATATCTAGACCCACAGCTGACTGAGACATAAGGGTTGACACTCTTGGGGCTGAGAGGTTTGGTGAGGTTGGGTGAGGAAACGCAGACCCTTTAAAGTAATACTGCGTGGTACCCATCCCATGGGTCCCAAATCTCCAGGTTCAAGGGCATCTTCCTACATCGAAAACATGCATGAGAAACCCAGAAGATGGTACACCGTGTGATCGGGAAAGGTTTCCAAAACGCACCTCATTTCTCATCTCCTTGTTCTCGGGTTCGCCATTCCAGCCGCTTTACTAGCAATCTCCCTCCTTGGAGAATCAGCACCTTTAACCTCCTGTTCCGTACAGGTTTCAATTTGTCCGGAGGATGAACAGGAAGAGGGGGAACCAATGAGAGACTAGGTCTAGGTGTTGGGACAGGCACAGGTCACTCTATTTTCCCATCAGGAAGAAGAATTAACCACAGGCTCAGCCTGCCGCCAGGGACCAGAATAGGGCCTGAAGCAATCCTGCGCTTTTGCGGCCAGCTCCCAAGAAAGCGAGTTGAAAAATGGAGCTCAGGGGCACTGCATTTCACAAACCTGCAGACTTATAAATGATAACTCTCGTCCACAAATATATTGAGGGAAGGCAACGAAGAGGAGTTGAAAGCAAGGCAGAATTGCAGGAAACAGATTTCAGGAGGGAGATTCGAATCGCCTTTAAAGCACAGGAAAAGCGGCAAAACCTCGACAATGATGCCCTTGGCCAAAAAGGGCGTATGCGTTTTTTCCTGAATATATTCAGGAAAAAACGCATACGCCCTTTTTGGCCAACCAAGCAACCTGGAAAGGCAAATCAGCGCTACAAAGAAGTCTCGCTTCCCATCGGTCAAAAGGGCCCTGCTGAATAAAGTGTCAAAACCAGAAATGCAGGACAGGCCATGGAGAAATGGGAGCCTTGCTACGCTGATGGGCGGGACGTAAATTGCCAACAGCCACTCTGGAGAAGTGTACGGTATGTCCTGAAACATCTAAAAAACTCAGCTTAGAGAGCATAGGGCACTTCCACTCATGGGCGTATAAATTGGGAAAACTAAAAATCAGCAAGACACAGGCACCCCAAAGTTTAGGGCTGCTCTGTTGAAAAGAACCTCCACTTCGTTACACCTTAAATATCCCAGGAAAGAGAAAAATGGATAAAGAAGATGTGGTCCTTATGTACAATGGAATATCACTCAGCCATGAAATCAACGTCATAAGGCTAGTAGCAGCATGATGAGTGGATTTACGTACGTCGAGTCTAAGTGAAATAAGTCACACAGAAAAAGACACTTATCATAAGATATCACTTATAGAGGGAATGTAAAAACCGCTACCCTTGAACTGAATTACAAAACAGAACAGAGACACACATTTAGAAAACACACTATGGCTGCTTAACGGTAAAGGTGAGGTGGGGTGATGCATAAAACAAGGGTTTCAAATTAGCTCAGATACCGTTCCATAAACCCAATAGGTAATAGACAAGACCTACTCCTTGCTCAGTGAATTGGACTCAACACCCCCTATTCACCGCCCAAGAATATATCTGACTAGTAAGAATCTTAAAACCTATGTATTGATATCTCTCTGTAAGTGAGTCAAGTGGGTGTAAAGCGGCAGAAACACAGCAGTGAAAAGCAGCTAAACCCCATTATAAAAATCAATTACTTTTAAAAACCCGTGAAACAAAGACAGTGAAAGAGAGAGAAATTCTTACAAAATTCGTTCAGGGGCTGTGATGCCACCTGGATTGACCATATCTAGACCCACAGCTGATTGAGACATAAGGGTGGACACTCATGGGGCTGAGAGGTTTGGTGAGGTTGGGTGAGGAAACGCAGACCCTTTAAAGTACTACTGCGTGGTACCCATCCCATGGGTCCCAAAACTCCAGGTTCAAGGGCATCTTCCTACATCGAAAACATGCATGAGAAACCCAGAAGACGGTACACCGTGTGATCGGGAAAGGTTTCTAAAACGCACCTCATTTCTCATCTCCTTGTGCTCGGGTTCGCCATTCCAGCCGCTTCACTAGCAATCTGCCTCCTTGGAGAATCAGCACCTTTAACCTCCTGTTCCGTACAGGTTGCAATTTGTCCTGAGGATGAACAGGAAGAGGGGGAACCAATGAGAGACTAGGTCTAGTTGTTGGGACAGGCACAGGTCACTCTATTTTCCCATCAGGAAGAAGAATTAACCACAGGCTCAGCCTGCCGCCCGGGACCAGAATAGGGCGTGAAGCAATCCTGCGCTTTTGCGGCCAGCTCCCAAGAAAGCGAGTTGAAAAATGGAGCTCAGGGGCACTGCAATTCACAAACCTGAAGACTTATAAATGATAACTCTCGTCCACACATATATTGAGGGAAGGCAACGAAGAGGATTTGAAAGCAAGGCAGAATTGCAGGAAACAGATTTCAGGAGGGAGATTCGAATCGCCTTTAAAGCACAGGAAAAGCGGCAAAACCTCGACAATGACGCCCTTGGCCAAAAAGGGCGTATGCGTTTTTTCCTGAATATATTCAGGAAAAAATGCATACGCCCTTTTTGGCCAACCAAGCAACCTGGAAAGGCAAATCAGCGCTACAAAGAAGTCTCGCTTCCCATCGGTCAAAAGGGCCATGCTGAATAAAGTGTCAAAACCAGAAATGCAGGACCGGCCATGGAGAAACGGGAGCCTTGCTACGCTGATGGGCGGGACGTAAATTGCCAACAGCCACTCTGGAGAAGTGTACGGTATGTCCTGAAACATCTAAAAAACTCACCTTAGAGAGCATAGGGCAATTCCACACATGGGCGTATAAATTGGGAAAACTAAAAATCAGCAAGATACAGGCATCTCAAAGTTTAGGGCTGCTCTGTTGAAAAGAACCTCCACTTCGTTACACATTAAATATCCCAGGAAAGAGAAAAATGGATAAAGAAGTTGTGGTTCTTATGTACAATGGAATATCACTCAGCCATGAAATCAACGTCATAAGGCTAGTAGCAGCATGATGAGTGGATTTAGGTACGATGATTCTAAGTGAAATAAGTCACACAGAAAAAGACACTTATCATAAGATATCACTTATAGAGGGAATGTAAAAACCGCTACCCTTGAACTGAATTACAAAACAGAACAGAGACACACGTTTAGAAAACACACTATGGCTGCTTAACGGTAAAGGTGAGGTGGGGTGATGCATAAAACAAGGGTTTCAAATTAGCTCAGATACCGTTCCATAAACACAATAGGTAATAGACAAGACCTACTCCTTGCTCAGTGAATTGGACTCAACACCCCCTATTCACCGCCCAAGAATATGTCTGACTAGTAAGAATCTTAAAACCTATGTATTGATATCTCTCTGTAAGTGAGTCAAGTGGGTGTAAAGCGGCATAAACACAGCAGAGAAAAGCACCTAAACCCCATTATAAAAGTCAATTACTTTTAAAAACCCGTGAAACAAAGACAGTGAAAGAGAGAGAAATTCTTACAAAATTCGTTCAGGGGCTGTGATGCCACCTGGATTGACCATATCTAGACCCACAGCTGATTGAGACATAAGGGTGGACACTCATGGGGCTGAGAGATTTGGTGAGGTTGGGTGAGGAAACGCAGACCCTTTAAAGTAATACTGCGTGGTACCCATCCCATGGGTCCCAAATCTCCAGGTTCAAGGGCATCTTCCTACATCGAAAACATGCATGAGAAACCCAGAAAATGGTACACCGTGTGATCGGGAAAGGTATCCAAAACGCACCTCATTTCTCATCTCCTTGTGCTCGGGTTCGCCATTCCATCCGCTTTACTGGCAATCTCCCTCCTTGGAGAATCAGCACCTTTAACCTCCTGTTCCGTACAGGTTGCAATTTGTCCTGAGGATGAACAGGAAGAGGGGCAACCAATGAGAGACTAGGTCTAAGTGTTGGGACAGGCACAGGTCACTCTATTTTCCCATCAGGAAGAAGAATTAACCACAGGCTCAGCCTGCCGCCCGGGACCAGAATAGGGCCTGAAGCAATCCTGCGCTTTTGCGGCCAGCTTCCAAGAAAGCGAGTTGAAAAATGGAGCTCAGGGGCACTGCAATTCACAAACCTGCAGACTTATAAATGATAACTCTCGTCCACACATATATTGAGGGAAGGCAACGAAGAGGAGTTGAAAGCAAGGCAGAATTGCAGGAAACAGATTTCAGGAGGGAGATTCGAATCGCCTTTAAAGCACAGGAAAAGCGGCAAAACCTCGACAATGATGCCCTTGGCCAAAAAGGGCGTATGCGTTTTTTCCTGAATATATTCAGGAAAAAACGCATACGCCCTTTTTGGCCAACCAAGCAACCTGGAAAGGCAAATCAGCGCTACAAAGAAGTCTCGCTTCCCATCGGTCAAAAGGGCCCTGCTGAATAAAGTGTCAAAATCAGAAATGCAGGACAGGCCATGGAGAAATGGGAGCCTTGCTACGCTGATGGGCGGGACGTAAATTGCCAACAGCCACTCTGGAGAAGTGTACGGTGTGTCCTGAAACATCTAAAAAACTCAGCTTAGAGAGCATAGGGCACTTCCACTCATGGGCGTATAAATTGGGAAAACTAAAAATCAGCAAGACACAGGCACCCCAAAGTTTAGGGCTGCTCTGTTGACAAGAACCTCCACTTCGTTACACCTTAAATATCCCAGGAAAGAGAAAAATGGATAAAGAAGTTGTGGTCCTTATGTACAATAGAATATCACTCAGCCATGAAATCAACGTCATAATGCTAGTAGCAGCAAGATGAGTGGATTTAGGTAGGACGATTCCAAATTAAATAAGTCACACAGAAAATGACACTTATCATAAGATATCACTTATAGAGGGAATGTAAAAACCGCTACCCTTGAACTGAATTACAAAACAGAGCAGAGTCACACGTTTAGAAAGCACACTATGGCTGCTTAAGGGGAAAGGTGAGGTGGTGTGATGCATAAAACAAGCTTTTCAAATTAGCTCAGATACTGTTCCATAAACCCAATAGGTAATAGACAAGACCTACTCCTTGCTCAGTGAATTGGACTCAACACCCCCTATTCACCGCCCAAGAATCTATCTGACTAGTAAGAATCTTAAAACCTATGTATTGATATCTCTCTGTAAGTGAGTCAAGTGGGTGTAATGCGGCATAAACACAACAGTGAAAAGCAGCTAAACCCCATTATAAAAGTCAATTACTTTTAAAAACCCGTGAAACAAAGACAGTGAAAGAGAGAGAAATTCTTACACAATTCGTTCAGGGGCTGTGATGCCACCTGGATTGACCATATCTAGACCCACAGCTGACTGAGACATAAGGGTGGACACTCTTGGGGCTGAGAGGTTTGGTGAGGTTGGGTGAGGAAACGCAGAACGTTTAAAGTAATACTGCGTGGTACCCATCCCATGGGTCCCAAATCTCCAGGTTCAAGGACATCTTCCTACATCGAAAACATGCATGAGAAACCCAGAAGATGGTACACCGTGTGATCGGGAAAGGTTTCCAAAACGCACCTCATTTCTCATCTCCTTGTTCTCGGGTTCGCCATTCCATCCGCTTTACTAGCAATCTCCCTCCTTGGAGAATCAGCACCTTTAACCTCCTGTTCCGTACAGGTTGCAATTTGTCCTGAGGATGAACAGGAAGAGGGGGAACCAATGAGAGACTAGGTCTGGGTGTTGGGACAGGCACAGGTCACTCTATTTTCCCATGAGGAAGAAGAATTAACTACAGGCTCAGCCTGCCGCCCGGGACCAGAATAGGGCGTGAAGCAATCCTGCGCTTTTGCGGCCAGCTCCCAAGAAAGCGAGTTGAAAAATGGAGCTCAGGGGCACTGCAATTCACAAACCTGCAGACTTATAAATGATAACTCTCGTCCACACATATATTGAGGGAAGGCAACGAAGAGGAGTTGAAAGCAAGGCAGAATTGCAGGAAACAGATTTCAGCAGGGAGATTCGAATCGCCTTTAAAGCACAGGAAAAGCGGCAAAACCTCGACAATGATGCCCTTGGCCAAAAAGGGCGTATGCGTTTTTTCCTGAATATATTCAGGAAAAAACGCATACGCCCTTTTTGGCCAACCAAGCAACCTGGAAAGGCAAATCAGCGCTACAAAGAAGTCTCGCTTCCCATCGGTCAAAAGGGCCCTGCTGAATAAAGTGTCAAAACCAGAAATGCAGGACAGGCCATGGAGAAATGGGAGCCTTGCTACGCTGATGGGCGGGACGTAAATTGCCAACAGCCACTCTGGAGAAGTGTACGGTATGTCCTGAAACATCTAAAAAACTCAGCTTAGAGAGCATAGGGCACTTCCACTCATGGGCGTATAAATTGGGAAAACTAAAAATCAGCAAGACACAGGCACCCCAAAGTTTAGGGCTGCTCTGTTGACAAGAACCTCCACTTCGTTACACCTTAAATATCCCAGGAAAGAGAAAAATGGATAAAGAAGTTGTGGTCCTTATGTACAATGGAATATCACTCAGCCATGAAATCAACGTCATAAGGCTAGTAGCAGCATGATGAGTGGATTTAGGTACGACGATTCTAAGTGAAATAAGTCACACAGAAAAAGACACTTATCATAAGATATCACTTATAGAGGGAATGTAAAAACCGCTACCCTTGAACTGAATTACAAAACAGAACAGAGACACACGTTTAGAAAAAACACTATGGCTGCTTAACGGTAAAGGTGAGGTGGGGTGATGCATAAAACAAGGGTTTCAAATTAGCTCAGATACCGTTCCATAAACTCAATAGGTAATAGACAAGACCTACTCCTTGCTCAGTGAATTGGACTCAACACCCCCTATTCACCGCCCAAGAATATATCTGACTAGTAAGAATCTTAAAACCTATGTATTGATATCTCTCTGTAAGTGAGTCAAGTGGGTGTAAAGCGGCAGAAACACAGCAGTGAAGAGCAGCTAAACCCCATTATAAAAATCAATTACTTTTAAAAACCCGTGAAACAAAGACAGTGAAAGAGAGAGAAATTCTTACAAAATTCGTTCAGGGGCTGTGATGCCACCTGGATTGACCATATCTAGACCCACAGCTGATTGAGACATAAGGGTGGACACTCATGGGGCTGAGAGGTTTGGTGAGGTTGGGTGAGGAAACACAGACCCTTTAAAGTAATACTGCGTGGTACCCATCCCATGGGTCCCAAATGTCCAGGTTCAAGGGCATCTTCCTACATCGAAAACATGCATGAGAAACCCAGAAGACGGTACACCGTGTGATCGGGAAAGATTTCTAAAACGCACCTCATTTCTCATCTCCTTGTGCTCGGGTTCGCCATTCCAGCCGCTTCACTAGCAATCTGCTTCCTTGGAGAATCAGCACCTTTAACCTCCTGTTCCGTACAGGTTGCAATTTGTCCTGAGGATGAACGGGAAGAGGGGGAACCAATGAGAGACTAGCTCTAGGTGTAGGGACAGGCACAGGTCACTCTATTTTCTCATCAGGAAGAAGAATTAACCACAGGCTCAGCATGCCGGCCGGAACCAAAATAGGGCCTGAAGCAATCCTGCGCTTTTGAGGCCAGCTCCCAAGAAAGCGAGTTGAAAAATGGAGCTCAGGGGCACTGCAATTCACAAACCTGCAGACTTATAAATGATAACTCTCGTCCACAAATATATTGAGGGAAGGCAACGAAGAGGATATGAAAGCAAGGCAGAATTGCAGGAAACACATTTCAGGAGGGAGATTCGAATCGCCTTTAAAGCACAGGAAAAGCGGCAAAACCTCGACAATGACGCCCTTGGCCAAAAAGGGCGTATGCGTTTTTTCCTGAATATATTCAGGAAAAAACGCATACGCCCTTTTTGGCCAACCAAGCAACCTGGAAAGGCAAATCAGCGCTACAAAGAAGTCTCGCTTCCCATCGGTCAAAAGGGCCATGCTGAATAAAGTGTCAAAACCAGAAATGCAGGACAGGCCATGGAGAAACGGGAGCCTGGCTACGCTGATGGGCGGGATGTAAATTGCCAACAGCCACTCTGGAGAAGTGTACGGTGTGTCCTGAAACATCTAAAAAACTCAGCTTAGAGAGCATAGGGCACTTCCACTCATGGGCGTATAAATTGGCAAAACTAAAAATCAGCAAGACACAGGCTCCCCAAAGTTTAGGGCTGCTCTGTTGACAAGAACCTCCACTTCGTTACACCTTAAATATCCCAGGAAAGACAAAAATGGATAAAGAAGTTGTGGTCCTTATGTACAATAGAATATCACTCAGCCATGAAATCAACGTCATAATGCTAGTAGCAGCAAGATGAGTGGATTTAGGTAGGACGATTCCAAATGAAATAAGTCACACAGAAAATGACACTTATCATAAGATATCACTTATAGAGGGAAAGTAAAAACCGCTACCCTTGAACTGAATTACAAAACAGAGCAGAGTCACACGTTTAGAAAGCACACTATGGCTGCTTAAGGGGAAAGGTGAGGTGGTGTGATGCATAAAACAAGCTTTTCAAATTAGCTCAGATACTGTTCCATAAACCCAATAGGTAATAGACAAGACCTACTCCTTGCTCAGTGAATTGGACTCAACACCCCCTATTCACCGCCCAAGAATCTATCTGACTAGTAAGAATCTTAAAACCTATGTATTGATATCTCTCTGTAAGTGAGTCAAGTGGGTGTAATGCGGCATAAACACAACAGTGAAAAGCAGCTAAACCCCATTATAAAAGTCAATTACTTTTAAAAACCCGTGAAACAAAGACAGTGAAAGAGAGAGAAATTCTTACACAATTCGTTCAGGGGCTGTGATGCCACCTGGATTGACCATATCTAGACCCACAGCTGACTGAGACATAAGGGTGGACACTCTTGTGGCTGAGAGGTTTGGTGAGGTTGGTTGAGGAAACGCAGACCCTTTAAAGTAATACTGCGTGGTACCCATCCCATGGGTCCCAAATCTCCAGGTTCAAGGGCATCTTCCTACATCGAAAACATGCATGAGAAACCCCGAAGATGGTACACCGTGTGATCGGGAATGGTTTCCAAAACGCACCTCATTTCTCATCTCCTTGTTCTCGGGTTCGCCATTCCATCCGCTTTACTAGCAATCTCCCTCCTTGGAGAATCAGCACCTTTAACCTCCTGTTCCGTACAGGTTGCAATTTGTCCTGAGGATGAACAGGAAGATGGGGAACCAATGAGAGACTAGGTCTAGGTGTTGGGACAGGCACAGGTCACTCTATTTTCCCATCAGGAAGAAGAATTAACTACAGGCTCAGCCTGCTGCCCGGGACCAGAATAGGGCGTGAAGCAATCCTGCGCTTTTGCGGCCAGCTCCCAAGAAAGCGAGTTGAAAAATGGAGCTCAGGGGCACTGCAATTCACAAACCTGAAGACTTATAAATGATAACTCTCGTCCACACATATATTGAGGGAAGGCAACGAAGAGGAGTTGAAAGCAAGGCAGAATTGCAGGAAACAGATTTCAGGAGGGAGATTCGAATCGCCTTTAAAGCACAGGAAAAGCGGCAAAACCTCGACAATGATGCCCTTGGCCAAAAAGGGCGTATGCGTTTTTTCCTGAATATATTCAGGAAAAAACGCATACGCCCTTTTTGGCCAACCAAGCAACCTGGAAAGGCACATCAGCGCTACAAAGAAGTCTCGCTTCCCATCGGTCAAAAGGGCCCTGCTGAATAAAGTGTCAAAACCAGAAATGCAGGACAGGCCATGGAGAAATGGGAGCCTTGCTACGCTGATGGGCGGGACGTAAATTGCCAACAGCCACTCTGGAGAAGTGTACGGTATGTCCTGAAACATCTAAGAAACTCAACTTAGAGAGCATAGGGCACTTCCACTCATGGGCGTATAAATTGGGAAAACTAAAAATCAGCAAGACACAGGCACCCCAAAGTTTAGGGCTGCTCTGTTGACAAGAACCTCCACTTCGTTACACCTTAAATATCCCAGGAAAGAGAAAAATGGATAAAGAAGTTGTGGTCCTTATGTACAATGGAATATCACTCAGCCATGAAATCAACGTCATAAGGCTAGTAGCAGCATGATGAGTGGATTTAGGTATGACTATTCTAAGTGAAATAAGTAACACAGAAAAAGACACTTATCATAAGATATCACTTATAGAGGGAATGTAAAAACCGCTACCCTTGAATTGAATTACAAAACAGAACAGAGACACACGTTTAGAAAACACACTATGGCTGCTTAACGGTAAAGGTGAGGTGGGGTGATGCATAAAACAAGGGTTTCAAATTAGCTCAGATACCGTTCCATAAACCCAATAGGTAATAGACAAGACCTACTCCTTGCTCAGTGAATTGGACTCAACACCCCCTATTCACCGCCCAAGAATATATCTGACTAGTAAGAATCTTAAAACCTATGTATTGATATCTCTCTGTAAGTGAGTCAAGTGGGTGTAATGCGGCATAAACACAACAGTGAAAAGCAGCTAAACCCCATTATAAAAGTCAATTACTTTTAAAAACCCGTGAAACAAAGACAGTGAAAGAGAGAGAAATTCTTACACAATTCGTTCAGGGGCTGTGATGCCACCTGGATTGACCATATCTAGACCCACAGCTGACTGAGACATAAGGGTGGACACTCTTGGGGCTGAGAGGTTTGGTGAGGTTGGGTGAGGAAACGCAGAACCTTTAAAGTAATACTGCGTGGTACCCATCCCATGGGTCCCAAATCTCCAGGTTCAAGGGCATCTTCCTACATCGAAAACATGCATGAGAAACCCAGAAAATGGTACACCGTGTGATCGGGAAAGGTTTCCAAAACGCACCTCATTTCTCATCTCCTTGTTCTCGGGTTCGCCATTCCATCCGCTTTACTAGCAATCTCCCTCCTTGGAGAATCAGCACCTTTAACCTCCTGTTCAGTACAGATTGCAATTTGTCCTGAGGATGAACAGGAAGAGGGGGAACCAATGAGAGACTAGGTCTAGGTGTTGGGACAGGCACAGGTCACTCTATTTTCCCAACAGGAAGAAGAATTAACTACAGGCTCAGCCTGCCGCCCGGGACCAGAATAGGGCGTGAAGCAATCCTGCGCTTTTGCGGCCAGCTCCCAAGAAAGCGAGTTGAAAAATGGAGCTCAGGGGCACTGCAATTCACAAACCTGCAGACTTATAAATGATAACTCTCGTCCACACATATATTGAGGGAAGGCAACGAAGAGGAGTTGAAAGCAAGGCAGAATTGCAGGAAACAGATTTCAGCAGGGAGATTCGAATCGCCTTTAAAGCACAGGAAAAGCGGAAAAACCTCGACAATGATGCCCTTGGCCAAAAAGGGCGTATGCGTTTTTTCCTGAATATATTCAGGAAAAAACGCATACGCCCTTTTTGGCCAACCAAGCAACCTGGAAAGGCAAATCAGCGCTACAAAGAAGTCTCGCTTCCCATCGGTCAAAAGGGCCCTGCTGAATAAAGTGTCAAAACCAGAAATGCAGGACAGGCCATGGAGAAATGGGAGCCTTGCTACGCTGATGGGCGGGACGTAAATTGCCAACAGCCACTCTGGAGAAGTGTACGGTATGTCCTGAAACATCTAAAAAACTCAGCTTAGAGAGCATAGGGCACTTCCACTCATGGGCGTATAAATTGGGAAAACTAAAAATCAGCAAGACACAGGCACCCCAAAGTTTAGGGCTGCTCTGTTGACAAGAACCTCCACTTCGTTACACCTTAAATATCCCAGGAAAGAGAAAAATGGATAAAGAAGTTGTGGTCCTTATGTACAATGGAATATCACTCAGCCATGAAATCAACGTCATAAGGCTAGTAGCAGCATGATGAGTGGATTTAGGTATGACTATTCTAAGTGAAATAAGTAACACAGAAAAAGACACTTATCATAAGATATCACTTATAGAGGGAATGTAAAAACCGCTACCCTTGAACTGAATTACAAAACAGAACAGAGACACACGTTTAGAAAACACACTATGGCTGCTTAACGGTAAAGGTGAGGTGGGGTGATGCATAAAACAAGGGTTTCAAATTAGCTCAGATACCGTTCCATAAACCCAATAGGTAATAGACAAGACCTACTCCTTGCTCAGTGAATTGGACTCAACACCCCCTATTCACCGCCCAAGAATATATCTGACTAGTAAGAATCTTAAAACCTATGTATTGATATCTCTCTGTAAGTGAGTCAAGTGGGTGTAAAGCGGCAGAAACACAGCAGTGAAAAGCAGCTAAACCCCATTATAAAAGTCAATTACTTTTAAAAACCCGTGAAACAAAGACAGTGAAAGAGAGAGAAATTCTTACAAAATTCGTTCAGGGGCTGTGATGCCACCTGGATTGACCATATCTAGACCCACAGCTGATTGAGACATAAGGGTGGACACTCATGGGGCTGAGAGATTTTGTGAGGTTGGGTGAGGAAACGCAGACCCTTTAAAGTAATACTGCGTGGTACCCATCCGATGGGTCCCAAATCTCCAGGTTCAAGGGCATCTTCCTACATCGAAAACATGCATGAGAAACCCAGAAAATGGTACACCGTGTGATCGGGAAAGGTATCCAAAACGCACCTCATTTCTCATCTCCTTGTGCTCGGGTTCGCCATTCCATCCGCTTTACTGGCAATCTCCCTCCTTGGAGAATCAGCACCTTTAACCTCCTGTTCCGTACAGGTTGCAATTTGTCCTGAGGATGAAAAGGAAGAGGGGCAACCAATGAGAGACTAGGTCTAGGTGTTGGGACAGGCACAGGTCACTCTATTTTCCCATCAGGAAGAAGAATTAACCACAGGCTCAGCCTGCCGCCCGGGACCAGAATAGGGCCTGAAGCAATCCTGCGATTTTGCGGCCAGCTTCCAAGAAAGCGAGTTGAAAAATGGAGCTCAGGGGCACTGCAATTCACAAACCTGCAGACTTATAAATGATAACTCTCGTCCACACATATATTGAGGGAAGGCAACGAAGAGGAGTTGAAAGCAAGGCAGAATTGCAGGAAACAGATTTCAGGAGGGAGATTCGAATCGCCTTTAAAGCACAGGAAAAGCGGCAAAACCTCGACAATGATGCCCTTGGCCGAAAAGGGCGTATGCATTTTTTCCTGAATATATTCAGGAAAAAACGCATACGCCCTTTTTGGCCAACCAAGCAACCTGGAAAGGCAAATCAGCGCTACAAAGAAGTCTCGCTTCCCATCGGTCAAAAGGGCCCTGCTGAATAAAGTGTCAAAACCAGAAATGCAGGACAGGCCATGGAGAAATGGGAGCCTTGCTACGCTGATGGGCGGGACGTAAATTGCCAACAGCCACTCTGGAGAAGTGTACGGTGTGTCCTGAAACATCTAAAAAACTCAGCTTAGAGAGCATAGGGCACTTCCACTCATGGGCGTATAAATTGGGAAAACTAAAAATCAGCAAGACACAGGCACCCCAAAGTTTAGGGCTGCTCTGTTGACAAGTACCTCCACTTCGTTACACCTTAAATATCCCAGGAAAGAGAAAAATGGATAAAGAAGTTGTGGTCCTTATGTACAATGGAATATCACTCAGCCATGAAATCAACGTCATAAGGCTAGTAGCAGCATGATGAGTGGATTTAGGTATGACTATCCTAAGTGAAATAAGTAACACAGAAAAAGACACTTATCATAAGATATCACTTATAGAGGGAATGTAAAAACCGCTACCCTTGAACTGAATTACAAAACAGAACAGAGACACACGTTTAGAAAACACACTATGGCTGCTTAACGGTAAAGGTGAGGTGGGGTGATGCATAAAACAAGGGTTTCAAATTAGCTCAGATACCGTTCCATAAACCCAATAGGTAATAGACAAGACCTACTCCTTGCTCAGTGAATTGGACTCAACACCCCCTATTCACCGCCCAAGAATATATCTGACTAGTAAGAATCTTAAAACCTATGTATTGATATCTCTCTGTAAGTGAGTCAAGTGGGTGTAAAGCGGCATAAACACAACAGTGAAAAGCAGCTAAACCCCATTATAAAAGTCAATTACTTTTAAAAACCCGTGAAACAAAGACAGTGAAAGAGAGAGAAATTCTTACACAATTCGTTCAGGGGCAGTGATGCCACCTGGATTGACCATATCTAGACCCACAGCTGACTGAGACATAAGGGTGGACACTCTTGGGGCTGAGAGGTTTGGTGAGGTTGGGTGAGGAAACACAGAACCTTTAAAGTAATACTGCGTGGTACCCATCCCATGGGTCCCAAATCTCCAGGTTCATGGGCATCTTCCTACATCGAAAACATGCATGAGAAACCCAGATGATGGTACACCGTGTGATCGGGAAAGGTTTCCAAAACGCACCTCATTTCTCATCTCCTTGTTCTCGGGTTCGCCATTCCATCCGCTTTACTAGCAATCTCCCTCCTTGGAGAATCAGCACCTTTAACCTCCTGTTCAGTACTGGTTGCAATTTGTCCTGAGGATGAACAGGAAGAGGGGGAACCAATGAGAGACTAGGTCTAGGTGTTGGGACAGGCACAGGTCACTCTATTTTCCCATCAGGAAGAAGAATTAACTACAGGCTCAGCCTGCCGCCCGGGACCAGAATAGGGCATGAAGCAATCCTGCGCTTTTGCGGCCAGCTCCCAAGAAAGCGAGTTGAAAAATGGAGCTCAGGGGCACTGCAATTCACAAACCTGCAGACTTATAAATGATAACTCTCGTCCACACATATATTGAGGGAAGGCAACGAAGAGGAGTTGAAAGCAAGGCAGAATTGCAGGAAACAGATTTCAGCAGGGAGATTCGAATCGCCTTTAAAGCACAGGAAGAGCGGCAAAACCTCGACAATGATGCCCTTGGCCAAAAAGGGCGTATGCGTTTTTTCCTGAATATATTCAGGAAAAAACGCATACGCCCTTTTTGGCCAACCAAGGAACCTGGAAAGGCAAATCAGCGCTACAAAGAAGTCTCGCTTCCCATCGGTCAAAAGGGCCCTGCTGAATAAAGTGTCAAAACCAGAAATGCAGGACAGGCCATGGAGAAATGGGAGCCTTGCTACGCTGATGGGCGGGACGTAAATTGCCAACAGCCACTCTGGAGAAGTGTACGGTATGTCCTGAAACATCTAAAAAACTCAGCTTAGAGAGCATAGGGCACTTCCACTCATGGGCGTATAAATTGGGAAAACTAAAAATCAGCAAGACACAGGCACCCCAAAGTTTAGGGCTGCTCTGTTGACAAGAACCTCCACTTCGTTACACCTTAAATATCCCAGGAAAGATAAAAATGGATAAAGAAGTTGTGGTCCTTATGTACAATGGAATATCACTCAGCCATGAAATCTACGTCATAAGGCTAGTAGCAGCATGATGAGTGGATTTAGGTACGACGATTCTAAGTGAAATAAGTCACACAGAAAAAGACACTTATCATAAGATATCACTTATAGAGGGAATGTAAAAACCGCTACCCTTGAACTGAATTACAAAACAGAACAGAGACACACGTTTAGAAAAAACACTATGGCTGCTTAACGGTAAAGGTGAGGTGGGGTGATGCATAAAACAAGGGTTTCAAATTAGCTCAGATACCGTTCCATAAACTCAATAGGTAATAGACAAGACCTACTCCTTGCTCAGTGAATTGGACTCAACACCCCCTATTCACCGCCCAAGAGTATATCTGACTAGTAAGAATCTTAAAACCTATGTATTGATATCTCTCTGTAAGTGAGTCAAGTGGGTGTAAAGCGGCAGAAACACAGCAGTGAAAAGCAGCTAAACCCCATTATAAAAATCAATTACTTTTAAAAACCCGTGAAACAAAGACAGTGAAAGAGAGAGAAATTCTTACAAAATTCGTTCAGGGGCTGTGATGCCACCTGGATTGACCATATCTAGACCCACAGCTGATTGAGACATAAGGGTGGAAACTCATGGGGCTGAGAGGTTTGGTGAGGTTGGGTGAGGAAACGCAGACCCTTTAAAGTAATACTGCGTGGTACCCATCCCATGGGTCCCAAATCTCCAGGTTCAAGGGCATCTTCCTACATCGAAAACATGCATGAGAAACCCAGAAGACGGTACACCGTGTGATCGGGAAAGGTTTCTAAAACGCACCTCATTTCTCATCTCCTTGTGCTCGGGTTCGCCATTCCAGCCGCTTCACTAGCAACCTGACTCCTTGGAGAATCAGCACTTTAACCTCCTGTTCCGTACAGGTTGCAATTTGTCCTGAGGATGAACAGGAAGAGGGGGAACCAATGAGAGACTAGCTCTAGGTGTAGGGACAGGCACAGGTCACTCTATTTTCTCATCAGGAAGAAGAATTAACCACAGGCTCAGCATGCCGGCCGGAACCAAAATAGGGCCTGAAGCAATCCTGCGCTTTTGAGGCCAGCTCCCAAGAAAGCGAGTTGAAAAATGGAGCTCAGGGGCACTGCAATTCACAAACCTGCAGACTTATAAATGATAACTCTCGTCCACAAATATATTGAGGGAAGGCAACGAAGAGGAGTTGAAAGCAAGGCAGAATTGCAGGAAACACATTTCAGGAGGGAGATTCGAATCGCCTTTAAAGCACAGGAAAAGGGGCAAAACCTCGACAATGACGCCCTTGGCCAAAAAGGGCGTATGCGTTTTTTCCTGAATATATTCAGGAAAAAACGCATACGCCCTTTTTGGCCAACCAAGCAACCTGGAAAGGCAAATCAGCGCTACAAAGAAGACTCGCTTCCCATCGGTCAAAAAGGCCATGCTGAATAAAGTGTCAAAACCAGAAATGCAGGACAGGCCATGGAGAAACGGGAGCCTGGCTACGCTGATGGGCGGGATGTAAATTGCCAACAGCCACTCTAGAGAAGTGTACGGTGTGTCCTGAAACATCTAAAAAACTCAGCTTAGAGAGCATAGGGCACTTCCACTCATGGGCGTATAAATTGGGAAAACTAAAAATCAGAAAGACACAGGCTCCCCAAAGTTTAGGGCTGCTCTGTTGACAAGAACCTCCACTTTGTTACACCTTAAATATCCCAGGAAAGACAAAAATGGATAAAGAAGTTGTGGTCCTTATGTACAATAGAATATCACTCAGCCATGAAAGCAACGTAATAATGCTAGTAGCAGCAAGATGAGTGGATTTAGGTAGGACGATTCCAAATGAAATAAGTCACACAGAAAATGACACTTATCATAAGATATCACTTATTGAGGGAATGTAAAAACCGCTACCCTTGAACTGAATTACAAAACAGAACAGAGACACACGTTTAGAAAAAACACTATGGCTGCTTAACGGTAAAGGTGTGGTGGGGTGATGCATAAAACAAGGGTTTCAAATTAGCTCAGATACCGTTCCATAAACTCAACAGGTAATAGACAAGACCTACTCCTTGCTCAGTGAATTGGACTCAACACCCCCTATTCACCGCCCAAGAATCTATCTGACTAGTAAGAATCTTAAAACCTATGTATTGATATCTCTCTGTAAGTGAGTCAAGTGGGTGTAAAGCGGCAGAAACACAGCAGTGAAAAGCAGCTAAACCCCATTATAAAAGTCAAATACTTTTAAAAACCCGTGAAACAAAGACAGTGAAAGAGAGAGAAATTCTTACACAATTCGTTCAGGGGCTGTGATGCCACCTGGATTGACCATATCTAGACCCACAGCTGACTGAGACATAAGGGTGGACACTCTTGGGGCTGAGAGGTTTGGTGAGGTTGGTTGAGGAAACGCAGACCCTTTAAAGTAATACTGCGTGGTACCCATCCCATGGGTCCCAAATCTCCAGGTTCAAGGGCATCTTCCTACATCGAAAACATGCATGAGAAACCCCGAAAATGGTACACCGTGTGATCGGGAAAGGTTTCCAAAACGCACCTCATTTCTCATCTCCTTGTTCTCGGGTTCGCCATTCCATCCGCTTTACTAGCAATCTCCCTCCTTGGAGAATCAGCACCTTTAACCTCCTGTTCCGTACAGGTTGCAATTTGTCCTGAGGATGAACAGGAAGATGGGGAACCAATGAGAGACTAGGTCTAGGTGTTGGGACAGGCACAGGTCACTCTATTTTCCCATCAGGAAGAAGAATTAACTACAGGCTCAGCCTGCCGCCCGGGACCAGAATAGGGCGTGAAGCAATCCTGCGCTTTTGCGGCCAGCTCCCAAGAAAGCGAGTTGAAAAATGGAGCTCAGGGGCACTGCAATTCACAAACCTGCAGACTTATAAATGATAACGCTCGTCCACAAATATATTGAGGGAAGGCAACGAAGAGGAGTTGAAAGCAAGGCAGAATTGCAGGAAACAGATTTCAGGAGGGAGATTCGAATCGCCTTTAAAGCACAGGAAAAGCGGCAAAACCTCGACAATGATGCCCTTGGCCAAAAAGGGCGTATGCGTTTTTTCCTGAATATATTCAGGAAAAAACGCATACGCCCTTTTTGGCCAACCAAGCAACCTGGAAAGGCAAATCAGCGCTACAAAGAAGTCTCGCTTCATATCGGTCAAAAGGGCCCTGCTGAATAAAGTGTCAAAACCAGAAATGCAGGACAGGCCATGGAGAAATGGGAGCCTTGCTACGCTGATGGGCGGGACGTAAATTGCCAACAGCCACTCTGGAGAAGTGTACGGTATGTCCTGAAACATCTAAAAAACTCAGCTTAGAGAGCATAGGGCACTTCCACTCATGGGCGTATAAATTGGGAAAACTAAAATTCAGCAAGACACAGGCACCCCAAAGTTTAGGGCTGCTCTGTTGAAAAGAACCTCCACTTCGTTACACCTTAAATATCCCAGGAAAGAGAAAAATGGATAAAGAAGTTGTGGTCCTTATGTACAATGGAATATCACTCAGCCATGAAATCAACGTCATAAGGCTAGTAGCAGCATGATGAGTGGATTTAGGTACGACGATTCTAAGTGAAATAAGTCACACAGAAAAAGACACTTATCATAAGATATCACTTATAGAGGGAATGTAAAAACCGCTACCCTTGAACTGAATTGCAAAACAGAACAGAGACACACGTTTAGAAAAAACACTATGGCTGCTTAACGGTAAAGGTGAGGTGGGTTGATGCATAAAACAAGGGTTTCAAATTAGCTCAGATACCGTTCCATAAACTCAATAGGTAATAGACAAGACCTACTCCTTGCTCAGTGAATTGGACTCAACACCCCCTATTCACCGCCCAAGAATATATCTGACTAGTAAGAATCTTAAAACCTATGTATTGATATCTCTCTGTAAGTGAGTCAAGTGGGTGTAAAACGGCAGAAACACAGCAGTGAAAAGCAGCTAAACGCCATTATAAAAATCAATTACTTTTAAAAACCCGTGAAACAAAGACAGTGAAAGAGAGAGAAATTCTTACAAAATTCGTTCAGGGGCTGTGATGCCACCTGGATTGACCATATCTAGACCCACAGCTGATTGAGACATAAGGGTGGACACTCATGGTGCTGAGAGGTTTGGTGAGGTTGGGTGAGGAAACGCAGACCCTTTAAAGTAATACTGCGTGGTACCCATCCCATGGGTCCCAAATCTCCAGGTTCAAGGGCATCTTCCTACATCGAAAACATGCATGAGAAACCCAGAAGACGGTACACCGTGTGATCGGGAAAGTTTCTAAAACGCACCTCATTTCTCATCTCCTTGTGCTCGGGTTCGCCATTCCAGCCGCTTCACTAGCAACCTGCCTCCTTGGAGAATCAGCACTTTAACCTCCTGTTCCGTACAGGTTGCAATTTGTCCTGAGGATGAACAGGAAGAGGGGGAACCAATGAGAGACTAGCTCTAGGTGTAGGGACAGGCACAGGTCACTCTATTTTCTCATCAGGAAGAAGAATTAAACACAGGCTCAGCCTGCCGGCTGGAACCAAAATAGGGCCTGAAGCAATCCTGCGCTTTTGAGGCCAGCTCCCAAGAAAGCGAGTTGAAAAATGGAGCTCAGGGGCACTGCAATTCACAAACCTGCAGACTTATAAATGATAACTCTCGTCCACAAATATATTGAGGGAAGGCAACGAAGAGGAGTTGAAAGCAAGGCAGAATTGCAGGAAACACATTTCAGGAGGGAGATTCGAATCGCCTTTAAAGCACAGGAAAAGGGGCAAAACCTCGACAATGACGCACTTTGCCAAAAAGGGCGTATGCGTTTTTTCCTGAATATATTCAGGAAAAAACGCATACGCCCTTTTTGGCCAACCAAGCAACCTGGAAAGGCAAATCAGCGCTACAAAGAAGACTCGCTTCCCATCGGTCAAAAAGGCCATGCTGAATAAAGTGTCAAAACCAGAAATGCAGGACAGGCCATGGAGAAACGGGAGCCTGGCTACGCTGATGGGCGGGAAGTAAATTGCCAACAGCCACTCTGGAGAAGTGTACGGTGTGTCCTGAAACATCTAAAAAACTCAGCTTAGAGAGCATAGGGCACTTCCACTCATGGGCGTATAAATTGGGAAAACTAAAAATCAGAAAGACACAGGCTCCCCAAAGTTTAGGGCTGCTCTGTTGACAAGAACCTCCACTTCGTTACACCTTAAATATCCCAGGAAAGACAAAAATGGATAAAGAAGTTGTGGTCCTTATGTACAATAGAATATCACTCAGCCATGAAATCAACGTCATAATGCTAGTAGCAGCAAGATGAGTGGATTTAGGTAGGACGATTCCAAATGAAATAAGTCACACAGAAAATGACACTTATCATAAGATATCACTTATAGAGGGAATGTAAAAACCGCTACCCTTGAACTTAATTACAAAACAGAACAGAGACACACGTTTAGAAAAAACACTATGGCTGCTTAAAGGGAAAGGTGAGGTGGGGTGATGCATAAAACAAGGGTTTCAAATTAGCTCAGATACCGTTCCATAAACTCAATAGGTAATAGACAAGACCTACTCCTTGCTCAGTGAATTGGACTCAACACCACCTATTCACCGCCCAAGAATCCATCTGACTAGTAAGAATCTTAAAACCTATGTATTGATATCTCTCTGTAAGTGAGTCAAGTGGGTGTAAAGCGGCAGAAACACAGCAGTGAAAAGCAGCTAAACCCCATTATAAAAGTCAATTACTTTTAAAAACCCGTGAAACAAAGACAGTGAAAGAGAGAGAAATTCTTACACAATTCGTTCAGGGGCTGTGATGCCACCTGGATTGACCATATCTAGACCCACAGCTGACTGAGACATAAGGGTGGACACTCTTGGGGCTGAGAGGTTTGGTGAGGTTGGGTGAGGAAATGCAGACCCTTTAAAGTAATACTGCGTGGTACCCATCCCATGGGTCCCAAATCTCCAGGTTCAAGGGCATCTTCCTACATCGAAAACATGCATGAGAAACCCCGAAGATGGTACACCGTGTGATCGGGAAAGGTTTCCAAAACGCACCTCATTTCTCATCTCCTTGTTCTCGGGTTCGCCATTCCATCCGCTTTACTAGCAATCTCCCTCCTTGGAGAATCAGCACCTTTAACCTCCTGTTCCGTACAGGTTGCAATTTGTCCTGAGGATGAACAGGAAGATGGGGAACCAATGAGAGACTAGGTCTAGGTGTTGGGACAGGCACAGGTCACTCTATTTTCCCATCAGGAAGAAGAATTAACCACAGGCTCAGCCTGCCGCCCGGGACCAGAATAGGGCCTGAAGCAATCCTGCGCTTTTGCGGCCAGCTCCCAAGAAAGCGAGTTGAAAAATGGAGCTCAGGGGCACTGCAATTCACAACCCTGCAGACTTATAAATGATAACTCTCGTCCACAAATATATTGAGGGAAGGCAACGAAGAGGAGTTGAAAGCAAGGCAGAATTGCAGGAAACAGATTTCAGGAGGGAGATTCGAATCGCCTTTAAAGCACAGGAAAAGCGGCAAAAGCTCGACAATGATGCCCTTGGCCAAAAAGGGCGTATGCGTTTTTTCCTGAATATATTCAGGAAAAAACGCATACGCCCTTTTTGGCCAACCAAGCAACCTGGAAAGGCAAATCAGCGCTACAAAGAAGTCTCGCTTCCCATCGGTCAAAAGGGCCATGCTGAATAAAGTGTCAAAACCAGAAATGCAGGACAGGCCATGGAGAAACGGGAGCCTGGCTACGCTGATGGGCGGGATGTAAATTGCCAACAGCCACTCTGGAGAAGTGTACGGTGTGTCCTGAAACATCTAAAAAACTCAGCTTAGAGAGCATAGGGCACTTCCACTCATGGGCGTATAAATTGGGAAAACTAAAAATCAGCAAGACACAGGCTCCCCAAAGTTTAGGGCTGCTCTGTTGACAAGAACCTCCACTTCGTTACACCTTAAATATCCCAGGAAAGACAAAAATGGATAAAGAAGTTGTGGTCCTTATGTACAATAGAATATCACTCAGCCATGAAATCAACGTCATAATGCTAGTAGCAGCAAGATGCGTGGATTTAGGTAGGACGATTCCAAATGAAATAAGTCACACAGAAAATGACACTTATCATAAGATATCACTTATAGAGGGAATGTAAAAACCGCTACCCTTGAACTGAATTACAAAACAGAACATAGACACACGTTTAGAAAAAACACTATGGCTGCTTAACGGGAAAGGTGAGGTGGGGTGATGCATAAAACAAGGGTTTCAAATTAGCTCAGATACCGTTCCATAAACTCAATAGGTAATAGACAAGACCTACTCCTTGCTCAGTGAATTGGACTCAACACCCCCTATTCACCGCCCAAGAATATATCTGACTAGTAAGAATCTTAAAACCTATGTATTGATATCTCTCTGTAAGTGAGTCAAGTGGGTGTAAAGCGGCAGAAACACAGCAGTGAAAAGCAGCTAAACCCCATTATAAAAATCAATTACTTTTAAAAACCCGTGAAACAAAGACAGTGAAAGAGAGAGAAATTCTTACAAAATTCGTTCAGGGGCTGTGATGCCACCTGGATTGACCATATCTAGACCCACAGCTGACTGAGACATAAGGGTGGACACTCTTGGGGCTGAGAGGTTTGGTGAGGTTGGGTGAGGAAACGCAGACCCTTTAAAGTAATACTGCGTGGTACCCATCCCATGGGTCCCAAATCTCCAGGTTCAAGGGCATCTTCCTACATCGAAAACATGCATGAGAAACCCAGAAGATGGTACACCGTGTGATCGGGAAAGGTTTCCAAAACGCACCTCATTTCTCATCTCCTTATTCTCGGGTTCGCCATTCCTTCCGCTTTACTAGCAATCTCCCTCCTTGGAGAATCAGCACCTTTAACCTCCTGTTCCGTACAGGTTGCAATTTGTCCTGAGGATGAACAGGAAGAGGGGGAACCAATGAGAGACTAGGTCTAGGTGTTGGGACAGGCACAGGTCACTCTATTTTCCCATCAGGAAGAAGAATTAACCACAGGCTCAGCCTGCCGCCCGGGACCAGAATAGCGTCTGAAGCAATCCTGCGCTTTTGCGGACAGCTCCCAAGAAAGCGAGTTGAAAAATGGAGCTCAGGGGCACTGCAATTCACAAACCTGCAGACTTATAAATGATAACTCTCGTCCACACATATATTGAGGGAAGGCAACGAAGAGGATTTGAAAGCAAGGCAGAATTGCAGGAAACACATTTCAGGAGGGAGATTCGAATCGCCTTTAAAGCACAGGAAAAGCGGCAAAAGCTCGACAATGACGCCCTTGGCCAAAAAGGGCGTATGCGTTTTTTCCTGAATATATTCAGGAAAAAACGCATACGCCCTTTTTGGCCAACCAAGCAACTTGGAAAGGCAAATCAGCGCTACAAAGAAGACTCGCTTCCCATCGGTCAAAAGGGCTATGCTGAATAAAGTGTCAAAACCAGAAATGCAGGACAGGCCATGGAGAAACGGGAGCCTGGCTACGCTGATGGGCGGGATGTAAATTGCCAACAGCCACTCTGGAGAAGTGTACGGTGTGTCCTGAAACATTCAAAAAACTCAGCTTAGAGAGCATAGGGCACTTCCACTCATGGGCGTATAAATTGGGAAAACTAGAAATCAGCAAGACACAGGCTCCCCAATGTTTAGGGCTGCTCTGTTGACAAGAACCTCCACTTCGTTACACCTTAAATATCCCAGGAAAGACAAAAATGGATAAAGAAGTTGTGGTCCTTATGTACAATGGAATATCACTCAGCCATGAAATCAACGTCATAAGGCTAGTAGCAGCATGATGAGTGGATTTAGGTATGACGAGTCTAAGTGAAATAAGTCACACAGAAAAAACACTTATCATAAGATATCACTTATAGAGGGAATGTAAAAACCGCTACCCTTGAACTGAATTACAAAACAGAACAGAGACACACATTTAGAAAACACACTATGGCTGCTTAAAGGTAAAGGTGAGGTGGGGTGATGCATAAAACAAGGGTTTCAAATTAGCTCAGATACCGTTCCATAAACCCAATAGGTAATAGACAAGACCTACTCCTTGCTCAGTGAATTGGACTCAACACCCCCTATTCACCGCCCAAAAATATATCTTACTAGTAAGAATCTTAAAACCTATGTATTGATATCTCTCTGTAAGTGAGTCAAGTGGGTGTAAAGCGGCAGAAACACAGCAGTGAAAAGCAGCTAAACCCCATTATAAAAATCAATTACTTTTAAAAACCCGTGAAACAAAGACAGTGAAAGAGAGAGAAATTTTTACACAATTCATTCAGGGGCTGTGATGCCACCTGGATTGACCATATCTAGACCCACAGCTGACTGAGACATAAGGGTGGACACTCTTGGGGCTGAGAGGTTTGATGAGGTTGGGTGAGGAAACGCAGACCCTTTAAAGTAATACTGCGTGGTACCCATCCCATGGGTCCCAAATCTCCAGGTTCAAGGGCATCTTCCTACATCGAAAACATGAATGAGAAACCCAGAAGATGGTACACCGTGTGATCGGGAAAGGTTTCCAAAACGCACCTCATTTCTCATCTCCTTATTCTCGGGTTCGCCATTCCTTCCGCTTTACTAGCAATCTCCCTCCTTGGAGAATCAGCACCTTTAACCTCCTGTTCCGTACAGGTTGCAATTTGTCCTGAGGATGAACAGGAAGAGGGGGAACCAATGAGAGACTAGGTCTAGGTGTTGGGACAGGCACAGGTCACTCTATTTTCCCATCAGGAAGAAGAATTAACCACAGGCTCAGCCTGCCGCCCGGGACCAGAATAGCGTCTGAAGCAATCCTGCGATTTTGCGGCCAGCTCCCAAGAAAGCGAGTTGAAAAATGGAGCTCAGGGGCACTGCAATTCACAAACCTGCAGACTTATAAATGATAACTCTCGTCCACACATATATTGAGGGAAGGCAACGAAGAGGATTTGAAAGCAAGGCAGAATTGCAGGAAACACATTTCAGGAGGCAGATTCGAATCGCCTTTAAAGCACAGGAAAAGGGGAAAACCTCGACAATGACGCCCTTGGACAAAAAGGGCGTATGCGTTTTTTCCTGAATATATTCAGGAAAAAACGCATACGCCCTTTTTGGCCAACCAAGCAACTTGGAAAGGCAAATCAGCGCTACAAAGAAGACTCGCTTCCCATCGGTCAAAAGGGCTATGCTGAATAAAGTGTCAAAACCAGAAATGCAGGACAGGCCATGGAGAAACGGGAGCCTGGCTACGCTGATGGGCGGGATGTAAATTGCCAACAGCCACTCTGGAGAAGTGTACGGTGTGTCCTGAAACATTCAAAAAACTCAGCTTAGAGAGCATAGGGCACTTCCACTCATGGGCGTATAAATTGGGAAAACTAGAAATCAGCAAGACACAGGCTCCCCAATGTTTAGGGCTGCTCTGTTGACAAGAACCTCCACTTCGTTACACCTTAAATATCCCAGGAAAGACAAAAATGGATAAAGAAGTTGTGGTCCTTATGTACAATGGAATATCACTCAGCCATGAAATCAACGTCATAACGCTAGTAGCAGCATGATGAGTGGATTTAGGTACGATGATTCTAAGTGAAATAAGTCACACAGAAAAAGACACTTATCATAAGATATCACTTATAGAGGGAATGTAAAAACCGCTACCCTTGAACTGAATTACAAAACAGAACAGAGACACACGTTTAGAAAACACACTATGGCTGCTTAACGGTAAAGGTGAGGTGGGGTGATGCATAAAACAAGGGTTTCAAATTAGCTCAGATACCGTTCCATAAACCCAATAGGTAATAGACAAGACCTACTCCTTGCTCAGTGAATTGGACTCAACACCCCCTATTCACCGCCCAAGAATATATCTGACTAGTAAGAATCTTAAAACCTATGTATTGATATCTCTCTGTAAGTGAGTCAAGTGGGTTAAAGCGGCATAAACACAGCAGTGAAAAGCAGCTACACCCCATTATAAAAATCAATTACTTTTAAAAACCCGTGAAACAAAGACAGTGAAAGAGAGAGAAATTCTTACAAAATTCATTCAGGGGCTGTGATGCCACCTGGATTGACCATATCTAGACCCACAGCTGATTGAGACATAAGGGTGGACACTCATGGGGCTGAGAGGTTTGGTGAGGTTGGGTGAGGAAACGCAGACCCTTTAAAGTAATACTGCGTGGTACCCGACCCATGGGTCCCAAATCTCCAGGTTCAACGGCACCTTCCTACATCGAAAACATGCATGAGAAACCCAGAAGACGGTACACCGTGTGATTGGGAAAGGTTTCTAAAACGCACATCATTTCTCATCTCCTTGTGCTCGGGTTCGCCATTCCAGCCGCTTCACTAGCAATCTGCCTCCTTGGAGAATCAGCACCTTTAACCTCCTGTTCCGTACAGGTTGCAATTTGTCCTGAGGATGAACGGGAAGAGGGGGAACCAATGAGAGACTAGCTGTAGGTGATGGGACAGGCACAGGTCACTCTATTTTCCCATCAGGAAGAAGAATTAACCACAGGCTCAGCCTGCCGCCCGGGACCAGAATAGGGCCTGAAGCAATCCTGCGCTTTTGCGGCCAGCTCCCAAGAAAGCAAGTTGAAAAATGGAGCTCAGGGGCACTGCAATTCACAAACCTGCAGACTTATAAATGATAACTCTCGTCCACAAATATATTGAGGGAAGGCAACGAAGAGGATTTGAAAGCAAGGCAGAATTGCAGGAAACACATTTCAGGAGGGAGATTCGAATCGCCTTTAAAGCACAGGAAAAGGGGCAAAACCTCGACAATGACGCCCTTGGCCAAAAAGGGCGTATGCGTTTTTTCCTGAATATATTCAGGAAAAAACGCATACGCCCTTTTTGGCCAACCAAGCAACCTGGAAAGGCAAATCAGCGCTACAAAGAAGACTCGCTTCCCATCGGTCAAAAGGGCCATGCTGAATAAAGTGTCAAAACCAGAAATGCAGGACAGGCCATGGAGAAACGGGAGCCTGGCTACGCTGATGGGCGGGATGTAAATTGCCAACAGCCACTCTGGAGAAGTGTACGGTGTGTCCTGAAACATCTAAAAAACTCAGCTTAGAGAGCATAGGGCACTTCCACTCATGGGCGTATAAATTGGGAAAACTAAAAATCAGCAAGACACAGGCTCCCCAAAGTTTAGGGCTGCTCTGTTGACAAGAACCTCCACTTCGTTACACCTTAAATATCCCAGGAAAGACAAAAATGGATAAAGAAGTTGTGGTCCTTATGTACAATAGAATATCACTCAGCCATGAAATCAACGTCATAAGGCTAGTCGCAGCAAGATGAGTGGATTTAGGTAGGACGATTCTAAATGAAATAAGTCACACAGAAAATGACACTTATCATAAGATATCACTTATAGAGGGAATGTAAAAACCGCTACCCTTGAACTGAATTACAAAACAGAGCAGAGTCACACGTTTAGAAAGCACACTATGGCTGCTTAAGGGGAAAGGTGAGGTGGTGTGATGCATAAAACAAGCTTTTCAAATTAGCTCAGATACTGTTCCATAAACCCAATAGGTAATAGACAAGACCTACTCCTTGCTCAGTGAATTGGACTCAACACCACCTATACACCGCCCAAGAATCTATCTGACTAGTAAGAATCTTAAAACCTATGTATTGATATCTCTCTGTAAGTGAGTCAAGTGGGTGTAAAGCGGCATAAACACAGCAGTGAAAAGCAGCTAAACCCCATTATAAAAGTCAATTACTTTTAAAAACCCGTGAAACAAAGACAGTGAAAGAGAGAGAAATTCTTACACAATTCATTCAGGGGCTGTGATGCCACCTGGATTGACCATATCTAGACCCACAGCTGACTGAGACATAAGGGTGGACACTCTTGGGGCTGAGAGGTTTGATGAGGTTGGGTGAGGAAACGCAGACCCTTTAAAGTAATACTGCGTGGTACCCATCCCATGGGTCCCAAATCTCCAGGTTCAAGGGCATCTTCCTACATCGAAAACATGAATGAGAAACCCAGAAGATGGTACACCGTGTGATCGGGAAAGGTTTCCAAAACGCACCTCATTTCTCATCTCCTTGTGCTCGGGTTCGCCATTCCAGCCGCTTCACTAGCAACCTGCCTCCTTGGAGAATCAGCACCTTTAACCTCCTGTTCCGTACAGGTTGCAATTTGTCCTGAGGATGAACAGGAAGAGGGGGAACCAACGAGAGACTAGCTCTAGGTGTAGGGACAGGCACAGGTCACTCTATTTTCTCATCAGGAAGAAGAATTAAACACAGGCTCAGCCTGCCGGCCGGAACCAAAATAGGGCCTGAAGCAATCCTGCGCTTTTGAGGCCAGCTCCCAAGAAAGCGAGATGAAAAATGGAGCTCAGGGGCACTGCAATTCACAAACCTGCAGACTTATAAATGATAACTCTCGTCCACAAATATATTGAGGGAAGGCAACGAAGAGGATTTGAAAGCAAGGCAGAATTGCAGGAAACACATTTCAGGAGGGAGATTCGAATCGCCTTTAAAGCACAGGAAAAGGGGCAAAACCTCGACAATGACGCCCTTTTTGGCCAACCAAGCAACCTGGAAAGGCAAATCAGCGCTACAAAGAAGACTCGCTTCCCATCGGTCAAAAGGGCCATGCTGAATAAAGTGTCAAAACCAGAAATGCAGGACAGGCCATGGAGAAACGGGAGCCTGGCTACGCTGATGGGCGGGATGTAAATTGCCAACAGCCACTCTGGAGAAGTGTACGGTGTGTCCTGAAACATCTAAAAAACTCAGCTTAGAGAGCATAGGGCACTTCCACTCATGGGCGTATAAATTGGGAAAACTAAAAATCAGCAAGACACAGGCTCCCCAAAGTTTAGGGCTGCTCTGTTGACAAGAACCTCCACTTCGTTACACCTTAAATATCCCAGGAAAGACAAAAATGGATAAAGAAGTTGTGGTCCTTATGTACAATAGAATATCACTCAGCCATGAAATCAACGTCATAATGCTAGTAGCAGCAAGATGAGTGGATTTAGGTAGGACGATTCCAAATGAAATAAGTCACACAGAAAATGACACTTATCATAAGATATCACTTATAGAGGGAATGTAAAAACCGCTACCCTTGAACTGAATTACAAAACAGAGCAGAGTCACACGTTTAGAAAGCACACTATGGCTGCTTAAGGGGAAAGGTGAGGTGGTGTGATGCATAAAACAAGCTTTTCAAATTAGCTCAGATACTGTTCCATAAACCCAATAGGTAATAGACAAGACCTACTCCTTGCTCAGTGAATTGGACTCAACACCCCCTATTCACCGCCCAAGAATCTATCTGACTAGTAAGAATCTTAAAACCTATGTATTGATATCTCTCTGTAAGTGACTCAAGTGGGTGTAAAGCGGCAGAAACACAGCAGTGAAAAGCAGCTAAACCCCATTATAAAAATCAATTACTTTTAAAAACCCGTGAAACAAAGACAGTGAAAGAGAGAGAAATTCTTACAAAATTCGTTCAGGGGCTGTGATGCCACCTGGATTGACCATATCTAGACCCACAGCTGATTGAGACATAAGGGTGGACACTCATGGGGCTGAGAGGTTTGGTGAGGTTGGGTGAGGAAACGCAGACCCTTTAAAGTAATACTGCGTGGTACCCATCCCATGGGTCCCAAATCTCCAGGTTCAAGGGCATCTTCCTACATCGAAAACATGCATGAGAAACCCAGAAGACGGTACACCGTGTGATCGGGAAAGGTTTCTAAAACGAACCTCATTTCTCATCTCCTTGTGCTCGGGTTCGCCATTCCAGCCGCTTCACTAGCAACCTGCCTCCTTGGAGAATCAGCACCTTTAACCTCCTGTTCGGTACAGGTTGCAATTTGTCCTGAGGATGAACAGGAAGAGGGGGAACCAACGAGAGACTAGCTCTAGGTGTAGGGACAGGCACAGGTCACTCTATTTTCTCATGAGGAAGAAGAATTAACCACAGGCTCAGCATGCCGGCCGGAACCAAAATAGGGCCTGAAGCAATCCTGCGCTTTTGAGGCCAGCTCCCAAGAAAGCGAGTTGAAAAATGGAGCTCAGGGGCACTGCAATTCACAAACCTGCAGACTTATAAATGATAACTCTCGTCCACAAATATATTGAGGGAAGGCAACGAAGAGGATTTGAAAGCAAGGCAGAATTGCAGGAAACACATTTCAGGAGGGAGATTCGAATCGCCTTTAAAGCACAGGAAAAGGGGCAAAACCTCGACAATGACGTCCTTGGCCAAAAAGGGCGTATGCGTTTTTTCCTGAATATATTCAGGAAAAAACGCATACGCCCTTTTTGGCCAACCAAGCAACCTGGAAAGGCAAATCAGCGCTACAAAGAAGTCTCGCTTCCCATCGGTCAAAAGGGACATGCTGAATAAAGTGTCAAAACCAGAAATGCAGGACAGGCCATGGAGAAACGGGAGCCTGGCTACGCTGATGGGCGGGATGTAAATTGCCAACAGCCACTCTGGAGAAGTGTACGGTGCGTCCTGAAACATCTAAAAAACTCAGCTTAGAGAGCATAGGGCACTTCCACTCATGGGCGTATAAATTGGCAAAACTAAAAATCAGCAAGACACAGGCTCCCCAAAGTTTAGGGCTGCTCTGTTGACAAGAACCTCCACTTCGTTACACCTTAAATATCCCAGGAAAGACAAAAATGGATAAAGAAGTTGTGGTCCTTATGTACAATAGAATATCACTCAGCCATGAAATCAACGTCATAATGCTAGTAGCAGCAAGATGAGTGGATTTAGGTAGGACGATTCCAAATGAAATAAGTCACACAGAAAATGACACTTATCATAAGATATCACTTATAGAGGGAATGTAAAAACCGCTACCCTTGAACTGAATTACAAAACAGAGCAGAGTCACACGTTTAGAAAGCACACTATGGCTGCTTAAGGGGAAAGGTGAGGTGGTGTGATGCATAAAACAAGCTTTTCAAATTAGCTCAGATACTGTTCCATAAACCCAATAGGTAATAGACAAGACCTACTCCTTGCTCAGTGAATTGGACTCAACACCCCCTATTCACCGCCCAAGAATCTATCTGACTAGTAAGAATCTTAAAACCTATGTATTGATATCTCTCTGTAAGTGAGTCAAGTGGGTGTAAAGCGGCAGAAACACAGCAGTGAAAAGCAGCTAAACCCCATTATAAAAATCAATTACTTTTAAAAACCCGTGAAACAAAGACAGTGAAAGAGAGAGAAATTCTTACAAAATTCGTTCAGGGGCTGTGATGCCACCTGGATTGACCATATCTAGACCCACAGCTGATTGAGACATAAGGGTGGACACTCATGGGGCTGAGAGGTTTGGTGAGGTTGGGTGAGGAAACGCAGACCCTTTAAAGTAATACTGCGTGGTACCCATCCCATGGGTCCCAAATCTCCAGGTTCAAGGGCATCTTCCTACATCGAAAACATGCATGAGAAACCCAGAAGACGGTACACCGTGTGATCGGGAAAGGTTTCTAAAACGAACCTCATTTCTCATCTCCTTGTGCTCGGGTTCGCCATTCCAGCCGCTTCACTAGCAACCTGCCTCCTTGGAGAATCAGCACCTTTAACCTCCTGTTCGGTACAGGTTGCAATTTGTCCTGAGGATGAACAGGAAGAGGGGGAACCAATGAGAGACTAGCTCTAGGTGTAGGGACAGGCACAGGTCACTCTATTTTCTCATGAGGAAGAAGAATTAACCACAGGCTCAGCATGCCGGCCGGAACCAAAATAGGGCCTGAAGCAATCCTGCGCTTTTGAGGCCAGCTCCCAAGAAAGCGAGTTGAAAAATGGAGCTCAGGGGCACTGCAATTCACAAACCTGCAGACTTATAAATGATAACTCTCGTCCACAAATATATTGAGGGAAGGCAACGAAGAGGATTTGAAAGCAAGGCAGAATTGCAGGAAACACATTTCAGGAGGGAGATTCGAATCGCCTTTAAAGCACAGGAAAAGGGGCAAAACCTCGACAATGACGTCCTTGGCCAAAAAGGGCGTATGCGTTTTTTCCTGAATATATTCAGGAAAAAACGCATACGCCCTTTTTGGCCAACCAAGCAACCTGGAAAGGCAAATCAGCGCTACAAAGAAGTCTCGCTTCCCATCGGTCAAAAGGGACATGCTGAATAAAGTGTCAAAACCAGAAATGCAGGACAGGCCATGGAGAAACGGGAGCCTGGCTACGCTGATGGGCGGGATGTAAATTGCCAACAGCCACTCTGGAGAAGTGTACGGTGCATCCTGAAACATCTAAAAAACTCAGCTTAGAGAGCATAGGGCACTTCCACTCATGGGCGTATAAATTGGCAAAATTAAAAATCAGCAAGACACAGGCTCCCCAAAGTTTAGGGCTGCTCTGTTGACAAGAACCTCCACTTCGTTACACCTTAAATATCCCAGGAAAGACAAAAATGGATAAAGAAGTTGTGGTCCTTATGTACAATAGAATATCACTCAGCCATGAAATCAACGTCATAATGCTAGTAGCAGCAAGATGAGTGGATTTAGGTAGGACGATTCTAAATGAAATAAGTCACACAGAAAATGACACTTATCATAATATATCACTTATAGAGGGAATGTAAAAACCGCTACCCTTGAACTGAATTACAAAACAGAGCAGAGTCACACGTTTAGAAAGCACACTATGGCTGCTTAAGGGGAAAGGTGAGGTGGTGTGATGCATATAACAAGCTTTTCAAATTAGCTCAGATACTGTTCCATAAACCCAATAGGTAATAGACAACACCTACTCCTTGCTCAGTGAATTGGACTCAACACCACCTATTCACCTCCCAAGAATCTATCTGACTAGTAAGAATCTTAAAACTTATGTATTGATATCTCTCTGTAAGTGAGTCAAGTGGGTGTAAAGTGGCATAAACACAGCAGTGAAAAGCAGCTAAACCCCATTATAAAAGTCAATTACTTTTAAAAACCCGTGAAACAAAGACAGTGAAAGAGAGAGAAATTCTTACAAAATTCGTTCAGGGGCTGTGATGCCACCTGGATTGACCATATCTAGACCCACAGCTGACGGAGACATAAGGGTGGACACTCTTGGGGCTGAGAGGTTTGGTGAGGTTGGGTGAGGAAACGCAGACCCTTTAAAGTAATACTGCGTGGTACCCATTCCATGGGTCCCAAATCTCCAGGTTCAAGGGCATCTTCCTACATCGAAAACATGCATGAGAAACCCAGAAGACGGTACACCGTGTGATCGGGAAAGGTTTCTAAAACGCACCTCATTTCTCATCTCCTTGTGCTCGGGTTCGCCATTCCAGCCGCTTCACTAGCAACCTGCCTCCTTGGAGAATCAGCACCTTTAACCTCCTGTTCCGTACAGGTTGCAATTTGTCCTGAGGATGAACAGGAAGAGGGGGAACCAATGAGAGACTAGCTCTAGGTGTAGGGACAGGCACAGGTCACTCTATTTTCTCATCAGGAAGAAGAATTAACCACAGGCTCAGCCTGCCGGCTGGAACCAAAATAGGGCCTGAAGCAATCCTGCGCTTTTGAGGCCAGCTCCCAAGAAAGCGAGTTGAAAAATGGAGCTCAGGGGCACTGCAATTTACAAACCTGCAGACTTATAAATGATAACTCTCGTCCACAAATATATTGAGGGAAGGCAACGAAGAGGATTTGAAAGCAAGGCAGAATTGCAGGAAACACATTTCAGGAGGGAGATTCGAATCGCCTTTAAAGCACAGGAAAAGGGGCAAAACCTCGACAATGACGCCCTTGGCCAAAAAGGGCGTATGCGTTTTTTCCTGAATACATTCAGGAAAAAACGCATACGCCCTTTTTGGCCAACCAAGCAACCTGGAAAGGCAAATCAGCGCTACAAAGAAGACTCGCTTCCCATCGGTCAAAAGGGCCATGCTGAATAAAGTGTCAAAACCAGAAATGCAGGACAGGCCATGGAGAAACGGGAGCCTGGCCACGCTGATGGGCGGGATGTAAATTGCCAACAGCCACTCTGGAGAAGTGTGCGGTGTGTCCTGAAACATCTAAAAAACTCAGCTTAGAGAGCATAGGGCACTTCCACTCATGGGCTTATAAATTGGGAAAACTAAAAATCAGCAAGACACAGGCTCCCCAAAGTTTAGGGCTGCTCTGTTGACAAGAACCTCCACTTCGTTACACCTTAAATATCCCAGGAAAGACAAAAATGGATAAAGAAGTTTTGGTCCTTATGTACAATAGAATATCACTCAGCCATGAAATCAACGTCCTAATGCTAGTAGCAGCAAGATGAGTGGATTTAGGTAGGACGATTCCAAATGAAATAAGTCACACAGAAAATGACACTTATCATAAGATATCACTTATAGAGGGAATGTAAAAACCGCTACCCTTGAACTGAATTACAAAACAGAACAGAGACACACGTTTAGAAAAAACACTATGGCTGCTTAAAGGTAAAGGTGAGGTGGGGTGATGCATAAAACAAGGGTTTCAAATTATCTCAGATACCGTTCCATAAACTCAATAGGTACTAGACAAGACCTACTCCTTGCTCAGTGAATTGGACTCAACACACCCTATTCACCGCCCAAGAATATATCTGACTAGTAAGAATCTTGAAACCTATTTATTGATATCTCTCTGTAAGTGAGTCAAGTGGGTGTAAAGCGGCAGAAACACAGCAGTGAAAAGCAGCTAAACCCCATTATAAAAATCAATTACTTTTAAAAACCCATGAAACAAAGACAGTGAAAGAGAGAGAAATTCTTACAAAATTCGTTCAGGGGCTGTGATGCCACCTGGATTGACCATATCTAGACCCACAGCTGATTGAGACATAAGGGTGGACACTCATGGGGCTGAGAGGTTTGGTGAGGTTGGGTGAGGAAACGCAGACCCTTTAAAGTAATACTGCGTGGTACCCATCCCATGGGTCCCAAATCTCCAGGTTCAAGGGCATCTTCCTACATCGAAAACATGCATGAGAAACCCAGAAGACGGTACACCGTGTGATCGGGAAAGGTTTCTAAAACGCACCTCATTTCTCATCTCCTTGTGCTCGGGTTCACCATTCCAGCCGCTTCACTAGCAACCTGCCTCCTTGGAGAATCAGCACCTTTAACCTCCTGTTCCGTACAGGTTGCAATTTGTCCTGAGGATGAACAGGAAGAAGGGGAACCAATGAGAGACTAGCTCTAGGTGTAGGGACAGGCACAGGTCACTCTATTTTCTCATCAGGAAGAAGAATTAACCACAGGCTCAGCCTGCCGGCCGGAACCAAAATAGGGCCTGAAGCAATCCTGCTCATTTGAGGCCAGCTCCCAAGAAAGCGAGTTGAAAAATGGAGCTCAGGGGCACTGCAATTCACAAACCTGCAGACTTATAAATGATAACTCTCGTCCACAAATATATTGAGGGAAGGCAACGAAGAGGATTTGAAAGCAAGGCAGAATTGCAGGAAACACATTTCAGGAGGGAGATTCGAATCGCCTTTAAAGCACAGGAAAAGGGGCAAAACCTCGACAATGACGCCCTTGGCCAAAAAGGGCGTATGCGTTTTTTCCTGAATATATTCAGGAAAAAACGCATACGCCCTTTTTGGCCAACCAAGCAACCTGGAAAGGCAAATCAGCGCTACAAAGAAGACTCGCTTCCCATCGGTCAAAAGGGCCATGCTGAATAAAGTGTCAAAACCAGAAATGCAGGACAGGCCATGGAGAAACGGGAGCCTGGCTACGCTGATGGGCGGGATGTAAATTGCCAACAGCCACTCTGGAGAAGTGTACGGTGTGTCCTGAAACATCTAAAAAACTCAGCTTAGAGAGCATAGGGCACTTCCACTCATGGGCGTATAAATTGGGAAAACTAAAAATCAGCAAGACACAGGCTCCCCAAAGTTTAGGGCTGCTCTGTTGACAAGAACCTCCACTTCATTACACCTTAAATATCCCAGGAAAGACAAAAATGGATAAAGAAGTTGTGGTCCTTATGTACAATAGAATATCACTCAGCCATGAAATCAACGTCATAATGCTATTAGCAGCAAGATGAGTGGATTTAGGTAGGACGATTCCAAATGAAATAAGTCACACAGAAAATGACACTTATCATAAGATATCACTTATAGAGGGAATGTAAAAACCGCTACCCTTGAACTGAATTACAAAACAGAACAGAGACACACGTTTAGAAAAAACACTATGGCTGCTTAACGGTAAAGGTGTGGTGGGGTGATGCATAAAACAAGGGTTTCAAATTAGCTCAGATACCGTTCCATAAACTCAATAGGTAATAGATAAGACCTACTCCTTGCTCAGTGAATTGGACTCAACACCCCCTATTCACCGCCCAAGAATCTATCTGACTAGTAAGAATCTTAAAACCTATGTATTGATATCTCTCTGTAAGTGAGTCAAGTGGGTGTAAAGCGGCATAAACACAGCAGTGAAAAGCAGCTAAACCCCATTATAAAAGTCAATTACTTTTAAAAACCCGTGAAACAAAGACTGTGAAAGAGAGAGAAATTCTTACACAATTCGTTCAGGGGCTGTGATGCCACCTGGATTGACCATATCTAGACCCACAGCTGACGGAGACATAAGGGTGGACACTCTTGGGGCTGAGAGGTTTGGTGAGGTTGGGTGAGGAAACGCAGACCCTTTAAAGTAATACTGCGTGGTACCCATCCCATGGGTCCCAAATCTCCAGGTTCAAGGGCATCTTCCTACATCGAAAACATGCATGAGAAACCCAGAAGACGGTACACCGTGTGATCGGGAAAGGTTTCTAAAACGCACCTCATTTCTCATCTCCTTGTGCTCGGGTTCGCCATTCAATCCGCTTTACTAGCAATCTCCCTCCTTGGAGAATCAGCACCTTTAACCTCCTGTTCCGTACAGGTGGCAATTTTTCCTGAGGATGAACAGGAAGAGGGGGAACCAATGAGAGACTAGGTCTAGGTGTTGGGACAGGCACAGGTCACTCTATTTTCCCATCAGGAAGAAGAAATAACCACAGGCTCAGCCTGCCGCCCGGGACCAGAATTGCGCCTGAAGCAATCCTGCGCTTTTGCGGCCAGCTCCCAAGAAAGCGAGTTGAAAAATGGAGCTCAGGGGCACTGCAATTCACAAACCTGCAGACTTATAAATGATAACTCTCGTCCACAAATATATTGAGGGAAGGCAACGAAGAGGATTTGAAAGCAAGGCAGAATTGCAGGAAACACATTTCAGGAGGGAGATTCGAATCGCCTTTAAAGCACAGGAAAAGGGGCAAAACCTCGACAATGACGCCCTTGGCCAAAAAGGGCGTATGCGTTTTTTCCTGAATATATTCAGGAAAAAACGCATACGCCCTTTTTGGCCAACCAAGCAACCTGGAAAGGCAAATCAGCGCTACAAAGAAGACTCGCTTCCCGTCGGTCAAAAGGGCCATGCTGAATAAAGTGTCAAAACCAGAAATGCAGGACAGGCCATGGAGAAACGGGAGCCTGGCTACGCTGATGGGCGGGATGTAAATTGCCAACAGCCACTCTGGAGAAGTGTACGGTGTGTCCTGAAACATCTAAAAAAATCAGCTTAGAGAGCATAGGGCACTTCCACTCATGGGCGTATAAATAGGGAAAACTAAAAATCAGCAAGACACAGGCTCCCCAAAGTTTAGGGCTGCTCTGTTGACAAGAACCTCCACTTCGTTACACCTTAAATATCTCAGGAAAGACAAAAATGGATAAAGAAGTTGTGGTCATTATGTACAATAGAATATCACTCAGCCATGAAATCAACGTCATAATGCTAGTAGCAGCAAGATGAGTGGATTTAGGTAGGACGATTCCAAATGAAATAAGTCACACAGAAAATGACACTTATCATAAGATATCACTTATAGAGGGAATGTAAAAACCGCTACCCTTGAACTGAATTACAAAACAGAACAGAGACACACGTTTAGAAAAAACACTATGGCTGCTTAACGGTAAAGGTGAGGTGGGGTGATGCATAAAACAAGGGTTTCAAATTAGCTCCGATACCGTTCCATAAACTCAATAGGTAATAGACAAGACCTACTCCTTGCTCAGTGAATTGGACTCAACACCCCCTATTCACTGCCCAAGAATATATCTGACTAGTAAGAATCTTAAAACCTATGTATTGATATCTCTCTGTAAGTGAGTCAAGTGGGTGTAAAGCGGCAGAAACACAGCAGTGAAAAGCAGCTAAACCCCATTATAAAAATCAATTACTTTTAAAAACCCGTGAAACAAAGACAGTGAAAGAGAGAGAAATTCTTACAAAATTCGTTCAGGGGCTGTGATGCCACCTGGATTGACCATATCTAGACCCACAGCTGATTGAGACATAAGGGTGGACACTCATGGGGCTGAGAGGTTTGGTGAGGTTGGGTGAGGAAACGCAGACCCTTTAAAGTAATACTGCGTGGTACCCATCCCATGGGTCCCAAATCTCCAGGTTCAAGGGCATCTTCCTACATCGAAAACATGCATGAGAAACCCAGAAGACGGTACACCGTGTGATCGGGAAAGGTTTCTAAAACGCACCTCATTTCTCATCTCCTTGGGCTCGGGTTCGCCATTCCAGCCGCTTCACTAGCAACCTGCCTCCTTGGAGAATCAGCACCTTTAACCTCCTGTTCCGTACAGGTTGCAATTTGTCCTGAGGATGAACAGGAAGAGGGGGAACCAATGAGAGACTAGCTCTAGGTGTAGGGACAGGCACAGGTCACTCTATTTTCTCATCAGGAAGAAGAATTAACCACAGGCTCAGCCTGCCGGCCGGAACCAAAATAGGGCCTGAAGCAATCCTGCGCTTTTGAGGCCAGCTCCCAAGAAAGCGAGTTGAAAAATGGAGCTCAGGGGCACTGCAATTCACAAACCTGCAGACTTATAAATGATAACTCTCGTCCACAAATATATTGAGGGAAGGCAACGAAGAGGATTTGAAAGCAAGGCAGAATTGCAGGAAACACATTTCAGGAGGGAGATTCGAATCGCCTTTAAAGCACAGGAAAAGGGGCAAAACCTCGACAATGACGCCCTTGTCCAAAAAGGGCGTATGCGTTTTTTCCTGAATATATTCTAGGAAAAAACGCATACGCCCTTTTTGGCCAACCAAGCAACCTGGAAAGGCAAATCAGCGCTACAAAGAAGACTCGCTTCCCATCGGTCAAAAGGGCCATGCTGAATAAAGTGTCAAAACCAGAAATGCAGGACAGGCCATGGAGAAATGGGAGCCTGGCCACGCTGATGGGCGGGATGTAAATTGCCAACAGCCACTCTGGAGAAGTGTACGGTGTGTCCTGAAACATCTAAAAAACTCAGCTTAGAGAGCATAGGGCACTTCCACTCATGGGCTTATAAATTGGGAAAACTAAAAATCAGCAAGACACAGGCTCCCCAAAGTTTAGGGCTGCTCTGTTGACAAGAACCTCCACTTCGTTACACCTTAAATATCCCAGGAAAGACAAAAATGGATAAAGAAGTTTTGGTCCTTATGTACAATAGAATATCACTCAGCCATGAAATCAACGTCCTAATGCTAGTAGCAGCAAGATGAGTGGATTTAGGTAGGACGATTCCAAATGAAATAAGTCACACAGAAAATGACACTTATCATAAGATATCACTTATAGAGGGAATGTAAAAACCGCTACCCTTGAACTGAATTACAAAACAGAACAGAGACACACGTTTAGAAAAAACACTATGGCTGCTTAAAGGTAAAGGTGAGGTGGGGTGATGCATAAAACAAGGGTTTCAAATTATCTCAGATACCGTTCCATAAACTCAATAGGTACTAGACAAGACCTACTCCTTGCTCAGTGAATTGGACTCAACACACCCTATTCACCGCCCAAGAATATATCTGACTAGTAAGAATCTTGAAACCTATTTATTGATATCTCTCTGTAAGTGAGTCAAGTGGGTGTAAAGCGGCAGAAACACAGCAGTGAAAAGCAGCTAAACCCCATTATAAAAATCAATTACTTTTAAAAACCCGTGAAACAAAGACAGTGAAAGAGAGAGAAATTCTTACAAAATTCGTTCAGGGGCTGTGATGCCACCTGGATTGACCATATCTAGACCCACAGCTGATTGAGACATAAGGGTGGACACTCATGGGGCTGAGAGGTTTGGTGAGGTTGGGTGAGGAAACGCAGACCCTTTAAAGTAATACTGCGTGGTACCCATCCCATGGGTCCCAAATCTCCAGGTTCAAGGGCATCTTCCTACATCGAAAACATGCATGAGAAACCCAGAAGACGGTACACCGTGTGATCGGGAAAGGTTTCTAAAACGCACCTCATTTCTCATCTCCTTGTGCTCGGGTTCACCATTCCAGCCGCTTCACTAGCAACCTGCCTCCTTGGAGAATCAGCACCTTTAACCTCCTGTTCCGTACAGGTTGCAATTTGTCCTGAGGATGAACAGGAAGAAGGGGAACCAATGAGAGACTAGCTCTAGGTGTAGGGACAGGCACAGGTCACTCTATTTTCTCATCAGGAAGAAGAATTAACCACAGGCTCAGCCTGCCGGCCGGAACCAAAATAGGGCCTGAAGCAATCCTGCTCATTTGAGGCCAGCTCCCAAGAAAGCGAGTTGAAAAATGGAGCTCAGGGGCACTGCAATTCACAAACCTGCAGACTTATAAATGATAACTCTCGTCCACAAATATATTGAGGGAAGGCAACGAAGAGGATTTGAAAGCAAGGCAGAATTGCAGGAAACACATTTCAGGAGGGAGATTCGAATCGCCTTTAAAGCACAGGAAAAGGGGCAAAACCTCGACAATGACGCCCTTGGCCAAAAAGGGCGTATGCGTTTTTTCCTGAATATATTCAGGAAAAAACGCATACGCCCTTTTTGGCCAACCAAGCAACCTGGAAAGGCAAATCAGCGCTACAAAGAAGACTCGCTTCCCATCGGTCAAAAGGGCCATGCTGAATAAAGTGTCAAAACCAGAAATGCAGGACAGGCCATGGAGAAACGGGAGCCTGGCTACGCTGATGGGCGGGATGTAAATTGCCAACAGCCACTCTGGAGAAGTGTACGGTGTGTCCTGAAACATCTAAAAAACTCAGCTTAGAGAGCATAGGGCACTTCCACTCATGGGCGTATAAATTGGGAAAACTAAAAATCAGCAAGACACAGGCTCCCCAAAGTTTAGGGCTGCTCTGTTGACAAGAACCTCCACTTCATTACACCTTAAATATCCCAGGAAAGACAAAAATGGATAAAGAAGTTGTGGTCCTTATGTACAATAGAATATCACTCAGCCATGAAATCAACGTCATAATGCTATTAGCAGCAAGATGAGTGGATTTAGGTAGGACGATTCCAAATGAAATAAGTCACACAGAAAATGACACTTATCATAAGATATCACTTATAGAGGGAATGTAAAAACCGCTACCCTTGAACTGAATTACAAAACAGAACAGAGACACACGTTTAGAAAAAACACTATGGCTGCTTAACGGTAAAGGTGTGGTGGGGTGATGCATAAAACAAGGGTTTCAAATTAGCTCAGATACCGTTCCATAAACTCAATAGGTAATAGATAAGACCTACTCCTTGCTCAGTGAATTGGACTCAACACCCCCTATTCACCGCCCAAGAATCTATCTGACTAGTAAGAATCTTAAAACCTATGTATTGATATCTCTCTGTAAGTGAGTCAAGTGGGTGTAAAGCGGCATAAACACAGCAGTGAAAAGCAGCTAAACCCCATTATAAAAGTCAATTACTTTTAAAAACCCGTGAAACAAAGACTGTGAAAGAGAGAGAAATTCTTACACAATTCGTTCAGGGGCTGTGATGCCACCTGGATTGACCATATCTAGACCCACAGCTGACGGAGACATAAGGGTGGACACTCTTGGGGCTGAGAGGTTTGGTGAGGTTGGGTGAGGAAACGCAGACCCTTTAAAGTAATACTGCGTGGTACCCATCCCATGGGTCCCAAATCTCCAGGTTCAAGGGCATCTTCCTACATCGAAAACATGCATGAGAAACCCAGAAGACGGTACACCGTGTGATTGGGAAAGGTTTCTAAAACGCACCTCATTTCTCATCTCCTTGTGCTCGGGTTCGCCATTCAATCCGCTTTACTAGCAATCTCCCTCCTTGGAGAATCAGCACCTTTAACCTCCTGTTCCGTACAGGTGGCAATTTTTCCTGAGGATGAACAGGAAGAGGGGGAACCAATGAGAGACTAGGTCTAGGTGTTGGGACAGGCACAGGTCACTCTATTTTCCCATCAGGAAGAAGAAATAACCACAGGCTCAGCCTGCCGCCCGGGACCAGAATTGCGCCTGAAGCAATCCTGCGCTTTTGCGGCCAGCTCCCAAGAAAGCGAGTTGAAAAATGGAGCTCAGGGGCACTGCAATTCACAAACCTGCAGACTTATAAATGATAACTCTCGTCCACAAATATATTGAGGGAACGCAATGAAGAGGATTTGAAAGCAAGGCAGAATTGCAGGAAACACATTTCAGGAGGGAGATTCGAATCGCCTTTAAAGCACAGGAAAAGGGGCAAAACCTCGACAATGACGCCCTTGGCCAAAAAGGGCGTATGCGTTTTTTCCTGAATATATTCAGGAAAAAACGCATACGCCCTTTTTGGCCAACCAAGCAACCTGGAAAGGCAAATCAGCGCTACAAAGAAGACTCGCTTCCCGTCGGTCAAAAGGGCCATGCTGAATAAAGTGTCAAAACCAGAAATGCAGGACAGGCCATGGAGAAACGGGAGCCTGGCTACGCTGATGGGCGGGATGTAAATTGCCAACAGCCACTCTGGAGAAGTGTACGGTGTGTCCTGAAACATCTAAAAAAATCAGCTTAGAGAGCATAGGGCACTTCCACTCATGGGCGTATAAATAGGGAAAACTAAAAATCAGCAAGACACAGGCTCCCCAAAGTTTAGGGCTGCTCTGTTGACAAGAACCTCCACTTCGTTACACCTTAAATATCTCAGGAAAGACAAAAATGGATAAAGAAGTTGTGGTCATTATGTACAATAGAATATCACTCAGCCATGAAATCAACGTCATAATGCTAGTAGCAGCAAGATGAGTGGATTTAGGTAGGACGATTCCAAATGAAATAAGTCACACAGAAAATGACACTTATCATAAGATATCACTTATAGAGGGAATGTAAAAACCGCTACCCTTGAACTGAATTACAAAACAGAACAGAGACACACGTTTAGAAAAAACACTATGGCTGCTTAACGGTAAAGGTGAGGTGGGGTGATGCATAAAACAAGGGTTTCAAATTAGCTCCGATACCGTTCCATAAACTCAATAGGTAATAGACAAGACCTACTCCTTGCTCAGTGAATTGGACTCAACACCCCCTATTCACCGCCCAAGAATCTATCTGACTAGTAAGAATCTTAAAACCTATGTATTGATATCTCTCTGTAAGTGAGTCAAGTGGGTGTAAAGCGGCATAAACACAGCAGTGAAAAGCAGCTAAACCCCATTATAAAAGTCAATTACTTTTAAAAACCCGTGAAACAAAGACTGTGAAAGAGAGAGAAATTCTTACACAATTCGTTCAGGGGCTGTGATGCCACCTGGATTGACCATATCTAGACCCACAGCTGACGGAGACATAAGGGTGGACACTCTTGGGGCTGAGAGGTTTGGTGAGGTTGGGTGAGGAAACGCAGACCCTTTAAAGTAATACTGCGTGGTACCCATCCCATGGGTCCCAAATCTCCAGGTTCAAGGGCATCTTCCTACATCGAAAACATGCATGAGAAACCCAGAAGACGGTACACCGTGTGATCGGGAAAGGTTTCTAAAACGCACCTCATTTCTCATCTCCTTGTGCTCGGGTTCGCCATTCAATCCGCTTTACTAGCAATCTCCCTCCTTGGAGAATCAGCACCTTTAACCTCCTGTTCCGTACAGGTGGCAATTTTTCCTGAGGATGAACAGGAAGAGGGGGAACCAATGAGAGACTAGGTCTAGGTGTTGGGACAGGCACAGGTCACTCTATTTTCCCATCAGGAAGAAGAAATAACCACAGGCTCAGCCTGCCGCCCGGGACCAGAATTGCGCCTGAAGCAATCCTGCGCTTTTGCGGCCAGCTCCCAAGAAAGCGAGTTGAAAAATGGAGCTCAGGGGCACTGCAATTCACAAACCTGCAGACTTATAAATGATAACTCTCGTCCACAAATATATTGAGGGAACGCAACGAAGAGGATTTGAAAGCAAGGCAGAATTGCAGGAAACACATTTCAGGAGGGAGATTCGAATCGCCTTTAAAGCACAGGAAAAGGGGCAAAACCTCGACAATGACGCCCTTGGCCAAAAAGGGCGTATGCGTTTTTTCCTGAATATATTCAGGAAAAAACGCATACGCCCTTTTTGGCCAACCAAGCAACCTGGAAAGGCAAATCAGCGCTACAAAGAAGACTCGCTTCCCGTCGGTCAAAAGGGCCATGCTGAATAAAGTGTCAAAACCAGAAATGCAGGACAGGCCATGGAGAAACGGGAGCCTGGCTACGCTGATGGGCGGGATGTAAATTGCCAACAGCCACTCTGGAGAAGTGTACGGTGTGTCCTGAAACATCTAAAAAAATCAGCTTAGAGAGCATAGGGCACTTCCACTCATGGGCGTATAAATAGGGAAAACTAAAAATCAGCAAGACACAGGCTCCCCAAAGTTTAGGGCTGCTCTGTTGACAAGAACCTCCACTTCGTTACACCTTAAATATCTCAGGAAAGACAAAAATGGATAAAGAAGTTGTGGTCATTATGTACAATAGAATATCACTCAGCCATGAAATCAACGTCATAATGCTAGTAGCAGCAAGATGAGTGGATTTAGGTAGGACGATTCCAAATGAAATAAGTCACACAGAAAATGACACTTATCATAAGATATCACTTATAGAGGGAATGTAAAAACCGCTACCCTTGAACTGAATTACAAAACAGAACAGAGACACACGTTTAGAAAAAACACTATGGCTGCTTAACGGTAAAGGTGAGGTGGGGTGATGCATAAAACAAGGGTTTCAAATTAGCTCCGATACCGTTCCATAAACTCAATAGGTAATAGACAAGACCTACTCCTTGCTCAGTGAATTGGACTCAACACCCCCTATTCACTGCCCAAGAATATATCTGACTAGTAAGAATCTTAAAACCTATGTATTGATATCTCTCTGTAAGTGAGTCAAGTGGGTGTAAAGCGGCAGAAACACAGCAGTGAAAAGCAGCTAAACCCCATTATAAAAATCAATTACTTTTAAAAACCCGTGAAACAAAGACAGTGAAAGAGAGAGAAATTCTTACAAAATTCGTTCAGGGGCTGTGATGCCACCTGGATTGACCATATCTAGACCCACAGCTGATTGAGACATAAGGGTGGACACTCATGGGGCTGAGAGGTTTGGTGAGGTTGGGTGAGGAAACGCAGACCCTTTAAAGTAATACTGCGTGGTACCCATCCCATGGGTCCCAAATCTCCAGGTTCAAGGGCATCTTCCTACATCGAAAACATGCATGAGAAACCCAGAAGACGGTACACCGTGTGATCGGGAAAGGTTTCTAAAACGCACCTCATTTCTCATCTCCTTGGGCTCGGGTTCGCCATTCCAGCCGCTTCACTAGCAACCTGCCTCCTTGGAGAATCAGCACCTTTAACCTCCTGTTCCGTACAGGTTGCAATTTGTCCTGAGGATGAACAGGAAGAGGGGGAACCAATGAGAGACTAGCTCTAGGTGTAGGGACAGGCACAGGTCACTCTATTTTCTCATCAGGAAGAAGAATTAACCACAGGCTCAGCCTGTCGGCCGGAACCAAAATAGGGCCTGAAGCAATCCTGCGCTTTTGAGGCCAGCTCCCAAGAAAGCGAGTTGAAAAATGGAGCTCAGGGGCACTGCAATTCACAAACCTGCAGACTTATAAATGATAACTCTCGTCCACAAATATATTGAGGGAAGGCAACGAAGAGGATTTGAAAGCAAGGCAGAATTGCAGGAAACACATTTCAGGAGGGAGATTCGAATCGCCTTTAAAGCACAGGAAAAGGGGCAAAACCTCGACAATGACGCCCTTGTCCAAAAAGGGCGTATGCGTTTTTTCCTGAATATATTCTAGGAAAAAACGCATACGCCCTTTTTGGCCAACCAAGCAACCTGGAAAGGCAAATCAGCGCTACAAAGAAGACTCGCTTCCCATCGGTCAAAAGGGCCATGCTGAATAAAGTGTCAAAACCAGAAATACAGGACAGGCCATGGAGAAATGGGAGCCTGGCCACGCTGATGGGCGGGATGTAAATTGCCAACAGCCACTCTGGAGAAGTGTACGGTGTGTCCTGAAACATCTAAAAAACTCAGCTTAGAGAGCATAGGGCACTTCCACTCATGGGCTTATAAATTGGGAAAACTAAAAATCAGCAAGACACAGGCTCCCCAAAGTTTAGGGCTGCTCTGTTGACAAGAACCTCCACTTCGTTACACCTTAAATATCCCAGGAAAGACAAAAATGGATAAAGAAGTTGTGGTCCTTATGTACAATAGAATATCACTCAGCCATGAAATCAACGTCCTAATGCTAGTAGCAGCAAGATGAGTGGATTTAGGTAGGACGATTCCAAATGAAATAAGTCACACATAAAATGACACTTATCATAAGATATCACTTATAGAGGGAATGTAAAAACCGCTACCCTTGAACTGAATTACAAAACAGAACAGAGACACACGTTTAGAAAAAACACTATGGCTGCTTAACGGTAAAGGTGAGGTGGGGTGATGCATAAAACAAGGCTTTCAAATTAGCTCAGATACCGTTCCATAAACTCAATAGGTAATAGCAAGACCTACTCCTTGCTCAGTGAATTGGACTCAACACCCCCTATTCACCGCCCAAGAATATATCTGACTAGTAAGAATCTTAAAACCTATGTATTGATATCTCTCTGTAAGTGAGTCAAGTGGGTGTAAAGCGGCAGAAACACAGCAGTGAAAAGCAGCTAAACCCCATTATAAAAATCAATTACTTTTAAAAACCCGTGAAACAAAGACAGTGAAAGAGAGAGAAATTCTTACAAAATTCGTTCAGGGGCTGTGATGCCACCTGGATTGACCATATCTAGACCCACAGCTGATTGAGACATAAGGGTGGACACTCATGGGGCTGAGAGGTTTGGTGAGGTTGGGTGAGGAAACGCAGACCCTTTAAAGTAATACTGCGTGGTACCCATCCCATGGGTCCCAAATCTCCAGGTTCAAGGGCATCTTCCTACATCGAAAACATGCATGAGAAACCCAGAAGACGGTACACCGTGTGATCGGGAAAGGTTTATAAAACGCACCTCATTTCTCATCTCCTTGTGATCGGGTTCGCCATTCGAGCCGCTTCACTAGCAACCTGCCTCCTTGGAGAATCAGCACCTTTAACCTCCTGTTCCGTACAGGTTGCAATTTGTCCTGAGGATGAACAGGAAGAAGGGGAACCAATGAGAGACTAGCTCTAGGTGTAGGGACAGGCACAGGTCACTCTATTTTCTCATCAGGAAGAAGAATTAACCACAGGCTCAGCCTGCCGGCCGGAACCAAAATAGGGCCTGAAGCAATCCTGCTCTTTTGAGGCCAGCTCCCAAGAAAGCGAGTTGAAAAATGGAGCTCAGGGGCACTGCAATTCACAAACCTGCAGACTTATAAATGATAACTCTCGTCCACAAATATATTGAGGGAAGGCAACGAAGAGGATTTGAAAGCAAGGCAGAATTGCAGGAAACACATTTCAGGAGGGAGATTCGAATCGCCTTTAAAGAACAGGAAAAGGGGCAAAACCTCGACAATGACGCCCTTGGCCAAAAAGGGCGTATGCGTTTTTTCCTGAATATATTCAGGAAAAAACGCATACGCCCTTTTTGGCCAACCAAGCAACCTGGAAAGGCAAATCAGCGCTACAAAGAAGACTCGCTTCCCATCGGTCAAAAGGGCCATGCTGAATAAAGTGTCAAAACCAGAAATGCAGGACAGGCCATGGAGAAACGGGAGCCTGGCTACGCTGATGGGCGGGATGTAAATTGCCAACAGCCACTCTGGAGAAGTGTACGGTGTGTCCTGAAACATCTAAAAAACTCAGCTTAGAGAGCATAGGGCACTTCCACTCATGGGCGTATAAATTGGGAAAACTAAAAATCAGCAAGACACAGGCTCCCCAAAGTTTAGGGCTGCTCTGTTGACAAGAACCTCCACTTCATTACACCTTAAATATCCCAGGAAAGACAAAAATGGATAAAGAAGTTGTGGTCCTTATGTACAATAGAATATCACTCAGCCATGAAATCAACGTCATAATGCTAGTAGCAGCAAGATGAGTGGATTTAGGTAGGACGATTCCAAATGAAATAAGTCACACAGAAAATGACACTTATCATAAGATATCACTTATAGAGGGAATGTAAAAACCGCTACCCTTGAACTGAATTACAAAACAGAACAGAGACACACGTTTAGAAAAAACACTATGGCTGCTTAACGGTAAAGGTGTGGTGGGGTGATGCATAAAACAAGGGTTTCAAATTAGCTCAGATACCGTTCCATAAACTCAATAGGTAATAGACAAGACCTACTCCTTGCTCAGTGAATTGGACTCAACACCCCCTATTCACCGCCCAAGAATATATCTGACTAGTAAGAATCTTAAAACCTATGTATTGATATCTCTCTGTAAGTGAGTCAAGTGGGTGTAAAGCGGCAGAAACACAGCAGTGAAAAGCAGCTAAACCCCATTATAAAAGTCAATTACTTTTAAAAACCCGTGAAACAAAGACAGTGAAAGAGAGAGAAATTCTTACAAAATTCGTTCAGGGGCTGTGATGCCACCTGGATTGACCATATCTAGACCCACAGCTGATTGAGACATAAGGGTGGACACTCATGGGGCTGAGAGGTTTGGTGAGGTTGGTTGAGGAAACGCAGACCCTTTAAAGTAATACTGCGTGGTACCCATCCCATGGGTCCCAAATCTCCAGGTTCAAGGGCATCTTCCTACATCGAAAACATGCATGAGAAACCCAGAAGACGGTACACCGTGTGATCGGGAAAGGTTTCTAAAACGCACCTCATTTCTCATCTCCTTGTGCTCGGGTTCGCCATTCCAGCCGCTTCACTAGCAACCTGCCTCCTTGGAGAATCAGCACCTTTAACCTCCTGTTCCGTACAGGTTGCAATTTGTCCTGAGGATGAACAGGAAGAGGGGGAACCAATGAGAGACTAGCTCTAGGTGTAGGGACAGGCACAGGTCACTCTATTTTCTCATCAGGAAGAAGAATTAACCACAGGCTCAGCCTGCCGGCCGGAATCAAAATAGGTCCAGAAGCAATCCTGCGCTTTTGAGGCCAGCTCCCAAGAAAGCGAGTTGAAAAATGGAGCTCAGGGGCACTGCAATTCACAACCCTGCAGACTTATAAATGATAACTCTCGTCCACAAATATATTGAGGGAAGGCAACGAAGAGGATTTGAAAGCAAGGCAGAAATGCAGGAAACACATTTCAGGAGGGAGATTCGAATCGCCTTTAAAGAACAGGAAAAGGGGCAAAACCTCGACAATGACGCCCTTGGCCAAAAAGGGCGTATGCGTTTTTTCCTGAATATATTCAGGAAAAAACGCATACGCCCTTTTTGGCCAACCAAGCAACCTGGAAAGGCAAATCAGCGCTACAAAGAAGACTCGCTTCCCATCGGTCAAAAGGGCCATGCTGAATAAAGTGTCAAAACCAGAAATGCAGGACAGGCCATGGAGAAATGGGAGCCTGGCCACGCTGATGGGCGGGATGTAAATTGCCAACAGCCACTCTGGAGAAGTGTACGGTGTGTCCTGAAACATCTAAAAAACTCAGCTTAGAGAGCATAGGGCACTTCCACTCATGGGCTTATAAATTGGGAAAACTAAAAATCAGCAAGACACAGGCTCCCCAAAGTTTAGGGCTGCTCTGTTGACAAGAACCTCCACTTCGTTACACCTTAAATATCCCAGGAAAGACAAAAATGGATAAAGAAGTTGTGGTCCTTATGTACAATAGAATATCACTCAGCCATGAAATCAACGTCCTAATGCTAGTAGCAGCAAGATGAGTGGATTTAGGTAGGACGATTCCAAATGAAATAAGTCACACATAAAATGACACTTATCATAAGATATCACTTATAGAGGGAATGTAAAAACCGCTACCCTTGAACTGAATTACAAAACAGAACTGAGACACACGTTTAGAAAACACACTATGGCTGTTTAACGGTAAAGGTGAGGTGGGGTGATGCATAAAACAAGGGTTTCAAATTAGCTCAGATACCGTTCCATAAACCCAATAGGTAATAGACAAGACCTACTCCTTGCTCAGTGAATTGGACTCAACACCCCCTATTCACCGCCCAAGAATCTATCTGACTAGTAAGAATCTTAAAACCTATGTATTGATATCTCTCTGTAAGTGAGTCAAGTGGGTGTAAAGCGGCAGAAACACAGCAGTGAAAAGCAGCTAAACCCCATTATAAAAGTCAATTACTTTTAAAAACCAGTGAAACAAAGACAGTGAAAGAGAGAGAAATTCTTACAAAATTCGTTCAGGGGCTGTGATGCCACCTGGATTGACCATATCTAGACCCACAGCTGATTGAGACATAAGGGTGGACACTCATGGGGCTGAGAGATTTGGTGAGGTTGGGTGAGGAAACGCAGACCCTTTAAAGTAATACTGCGTGGTACCCATCCCATGGGTCCCAAATCTCCAGGTTCAAGGGCATCTTCCTACATCGAAAACATGCATGAGAAACCCAGAAGACGGTACACCGTGTGATCGGGAAAGATTTCTAAAACGCACCTCATTTCTCATCTCCTTGTGCTCGGGTTCGCCATTCCAGCCGCTTCACTAGCAATCTGCTTCCTTGGAGAATCAGCACCTTTAACCTCCTGTTCCGTACAGGTTGCAATTTGTCCTGAGGATGAACGGGAAGAGGGGGAACCAATGAGAGACTAGCTCTAGGTGTAGGGACAGGCACAGGTCACTCTATTTTCTCATCAGTAAGAAGAATTAACCACAGGCTCAGCATGCCGGCCGGAACCAAAATAGGGCCTGAAGCAATCCTGCGCTTTTGAGGCCAGCTCCCAAGAAAGCGAGTTGAAAAATGGAGCTCAGGGGCACTGCAATTCACAATCCTGCAGACTTATAAATGAGAACTCTCGTCCACAAATATATTGAGGGAAGGCAACGAAGAGGATTTGAAAGCAAGGCAGAATTGCAGGAAACAGATTTCAGGAGGGAGATTCGAATCGCCTTTAAAGCACAGGAAAAGCGGCAAAACCTCGACAATGACGCCCTTTTTGGCCAACCAAGCAACCTGGAAAGGAAAATCAGCGCTACAAAGAAGTCTCGCTTCCCATCGGTCAAAAGGGCCATGCTGAATAAAGTGTCAAAACCAGAAATGCAGGACAGGCCATGGAGAAACGGGAGCCTGGCTACGCTGATGGGCGGGATGTAAATTGCCAACAGCCACTCTTGAGAAGTGTACGGTGTGTCCTTAAACATCTAAAAAACTCAGCTTAGAGAGCATAGGGCACTTCCACTCATGGGCGTATAAATTGGCAAAACTAAAAATCAGCAAGACACAGGCACCCCAAAGTTTAGGGCTGCTCTGTTGACAAGAACCTCCACTTCGTTACACCTTAAATATCCCAGGAAAGACAAAAATGGATAAAGAATTTGTGGTCCTTATGTACAATAGAATATCACTCAGCCATGAAATCAACGTCATAATGCTAGTAGCAGCAAGATGAGTGGATTTAGGTAGGATGATTCCAAATGAAATAAGTCACACAGAAAATGACACTTATCATAAGATATCACTTATAGAGGGAATGTAAAAACCGCTACCCTTGAACTGAATTACAAAACCGAGCAGAGTCACACGTTTAGAAAGCACACTATGGCTGCTTAAGGGGAAAGGTGAGGTGGTGTGATGCATAAAACAAGCTTTTCAAATTAGCTCAGATACTGTTCCATAAACCCAATAGGTAATAGACAAGACCTACTCCTTGCTCAGTGAATTGGACTCAACACCCCCTATTCACCGCCCAAGAATCTATCTGACTAGTAAGAATCTTAAAACCTATGTATTGATATCTCTCTGTAAGTGAGTCAAGTGGGTGTAATGCGGCATAAACACAACAGTGAAAAGCAGCTAAACCCCATTGTAAAAGTCAATTACTTTTAAAAACCCGTGAAACAAAGACAGTGAAAGAGAGAGAAATTCTTACACAATTCGTTCAGGGGCTGTGATGCCACCTGGATTGACCATATCTAGACCCACAGCTGACTGAGACATAAGGGTGGACACTCTTGGGGCTGAGAGGTTTGGTGAGGTTGGGTGAGGAAACGCAGAACCTTTAAAGTAATACTGCGTGGTACCCATCCCATGGTTCCCAAAACTCCAGGTTCAAGGGCATCTTCCTACATCGAAAACATGCATGAGAAACCCAGAAGATGGTACACCGTGTGATCGGGAAAGGTTTCCAAAACGCACCTCATTTCTCATCTCCTTGTTCTCGGGTTCGCCATTCCATCCGCTTTACTAGCAATCTCCCTCCTTGGAGAATCAGCACCTTTAACCTCCTGTTCCGTACAGGTTGCAATTTGTCCTGAGGATGAACAGGAAGAGGGGGAACCAATGAGAGACTAGGTCTAGGTGTTGGGACAGGCACAGGTCACTCTATTTTCCCATCAGGAAGAAGAATTAACTACAGGCTCAGCGTGCCGCCCGGGACCAGAATAGGGCGTGAAGTAATCCTGCGCTTTTGCGGCCAGCTCCCAAGAAAGCGAGTTGAAAAATGGAGCTCAGGGGCACTGCAATTCACAAACCTGCAGACTTATAAATGATAACTCTCGTCCACAAATATATTGAGGGAAGGCAACGAAGAGGAGTTGAAAGCAAGGCAGAATTGCAGGAAACACATTTCAGGAGGGAGATTCGAATCGCCTTTAAAGCACAGGAAAAGGGGCAAAACCTCGACAATGACGCCCTTGGCCAAAAAGGGCGTATGCGTTTTTTCCTGAATATATTCAGGAAAAAACGCATACGCCCTTTTTGGCCAACCAAGCAACCTGGAAAGGCAAATCAGCGCTACAAAGAAGACTCGCTTCCCATCGGTCAAAAAGGCCATGCTGAATAAAGTGTCAAAACCAGAAATGCAGGACAGGCCATGGAGAAACGGGAGCCTGGCTACGCTGATGGGCGGGATGTAAATTGCCAACAGCCACTCTGGAGAAGTGTACGGTGTGTCCTGAAACATCTAAAAAACTCAGCTTAGAGAGCATAGGGCACTTCCACTCATGGGCGTATAAATTGGGAAAACTAAAAATCAGAAAGACACAGGCTCCCCAAAGTTTAGGGCTGCTCTGTTGACAAGAACCTCCACGTCGTTACACCTTAAATATCCCAGGAAAGACAAAAATGGATAAAGAAGTTGTGGTCCTTATGTACAATAGAATATCACTCAGCCATGAAATCAACGTCATAATGCTAGTAGCAGCAAGATGAGTGGATTTAGGTAGGACGATTCCAAATGAAATAAGTCACACAGAAAATGACACTTATCATAAGATATCACTTATAGAGGGAATGTAAAAACCGCTACCCTTGAACTGAATTACAAAACAGAACAGAGACACACGTTTAGAAAAAACACTATGGCTGCTTAACGGTAAAGGTGAGGTGGGGTGATGCATAAAACAAGGGTTTCAAATTAGCTCAGATACCGTTCCATAAACTCAATAGGTAATAGACAAGACCTACTCCTTGCTCAGTGAATTGGACTCAACACCCCCTATTCACCGCCCAAGAATCTATCTGACTAGTAAGAATCTTACAACCTATGTATTGATATCTCTCTGTAAGTGAGTCAAGTGGGTGTAAAGCGGCAGAAACACAGCAGTGAAAAGCAGCTAAACCCCATTATAAAAGTCAATTACTTTTAAAAACCCGTGAAACAAAGACAGTGAAAGAGAGAGAAATTCTTACACAATTCGTTCAGGGGCTGTGATGCCACCTGGATTGACCATATCTAGACCCACAGCTGACTGAGACATAAGGGTGGACACTCTTGGGGCTGAGAGGTTTGGTGAGGTTGGGTGAGGAAACGCAGACCCTTTAAAGTAATACTGCGTGGTACCCATCCCCTGGGTCCAAAATCTCCAGGTTCAAGGGCATCTTCCTACATCGAAAACATGCATGAGAAACCCCGAAGATGGTACACCGTGTGATCGGGAAAGGTTTCCAAAATGCACCTCATTTCTCATCTCCTTGTTCTCGGGTTCGCCATTCCATCCGCTTTACTAGCAATCTCCCTCCTTGGAGAATCAGCACCTTTAACCTCCTGTTCCGTACAGGTTGCAATTTGTCCTGAGGATGAACAGGAAGAGGGGGAACCAATGAGAGACTAGGTCTAGGTGTTGGGACAGGCACAGGTCACTCTATTTTCCCATCAGGAAGAAGAATTAACCACAGGCTCAGCCTGCCGCCCGGGACCAGAATAGCGCCTGAAGCAATCCTGCGCTTTTGCGGCCAGCTCCCAAGAAAGCGAGTTGAAAAATGGAGCTCAGGGGCACTGCAATTCACAAACCTGCAGACTTATAAATGATAACTCTCGTCCACAAATAAATTGAGGGAAGGCAACGAAGAGGATTTGAAAGCAAGGCAGAATTGCAGGAAACACATTTCAGGAGGGAGATTCGAATCGCCTTTAAAGCACAGGAAAAGGGGCAAAACCTCGACAATGACGCCCTTGTCCAAAAAGGGCGTATGCGTTTTTTCCTGAATATATTCAGGAAAAAACGCATACGCCCTTTTTGGCCAACCAAGCAACCTGGAAAGGCAAATCAGCGCTACAAAGAAGTCTCGCTTCCCATCGGTCAAAAGGGCCATGCTGAATAAAGTGTCAAAACCAGAAATGCAGGACAGGCCATGGAGAAACGGGAGCCTGGCTACGCTGATGGGCGGGATGTAAATTGCCAACAGCCACTCTGGAGAAGTGTACGGTGCGTCCTGAAACATCTAAAAAACTCAGCTTAGAGAGCATAGGGCACTTCCACTCATGGGCGTATAAATTGGCAAAACTAAAAATCAGCAAGACACAGGCTCCCCAAAGTTTAGGGCTGCTCTGTTGACAAGAACCTCCACTTCGTTACACCTTAAATATCCCAGGAAAGACAAAAATGGATAAAGAAGTTGTGGTCCTTATGTACAATAGAATATCACTCAGCCATGAAATCAACGTCATAATGCTAGTAGCAGCAAGATGAGTGGATTTAGGTAGGACGATTCTAAATGAAATAAGTCACACAGAAAATGACACTTATCATAAGATATCACTTATAGAGGGAATGTAAAAACCGCTACCCTTGAACTGAATTACAAAACAGAGCAGAGTCACACGTTTAGAAAGCACACTATGGCTGCTTAAGGGGAAAGGTGAGGTGGTGTGATGCATAAAACAAGCTTTTCAAATTAGCTCAGATACTGTTCCATAAACCCAATAGGTAATAGACAAGACCTACTCCTTGCTCAGTGAATTGGACTCAACACCCCCTATTCACCGCCCAAGAATCTATCTGACTAGTAAGAATCTTAAAACCTATGTACTGATATCTCTCTGTAAGTGAGTCAAGTGGGTGTAAAGCGGCATAAACACAGCAGTGAAAAGCAGCTAAACCCCATTATAAAAGTCAATTACTTTTAAAAACCCGTGAAACAAAGACAGTGAAAGAGAGAGAAATTCTTACCAAATTCGTTCAGGGGCTGTGATGCCACCTGGATTGACCATATCTAGACCCACAGCTGATTGAGAAATAAGGGTGGACACTCATGGGGCTGAGAGGTTTGGTGAGGTTGGGTGAGGAAACGCAGACCCTTTAAAGTAATACTGCGTGGTACCCATCCCATGGGTCCCAAATCTCCAGGTTCAAGGGCATCTTCCTACATCGAAAACATGCATGAGAAACCCAGAAGACGGTACACCGTGTGATCGGGAAAGGTTTCTAAAACGCACCTCATTTCTCCTCTCCTTGTGCTCGGGTTCGCCATTCCAGCCGCTTCACTAGCAACCTGCCTCCTTGGAGAATCAGCACCTTTAACCTCCTGTTCCGTACAGGTTGCAATTTGTCCTGAGGATGAACAGGAAGAGGGGGAACCAATGAGAGACTAGCTCTAGGTGTAGGGACAGGCACAGGTCACTCTATTTTCTCATCAGGAAGAAGAATTAACCACAGGCTCAGCCTGCCGGCCGGAACCAAAATAGAGCCTGAAGCAATCCTGCGCTTTTGAGGCCAGCTCCCAAAAAGCGAGTTGAAAAATGGAGCTCAGGGGCACTGCAATTCACAAACCTGCAGACTTATAAATGATAACTCTCGTCCACAAATATATTGAGGGAAGGCAACGAAGAGGATTTGAAAGCAAGGCAGAATTGCAGGAAACACATTTCAGGAGGGAGATTCGAATCGCCTTTAAAGCACAGGAAAAGGGGCAAAACCTCGACAATGACGCCCTTGGCCAAAAAGGGCGTATGCGTTTTTTCCTGAATATATTCAGGAAAAAACGCATACGCCCTTTTTGGCCAACCAAGCAACCTGGAAAGGCAAATCAGCGCTACAAAGAAGACTCGCTTCCCATCGGTCAAAAGGGCCATGCTGAATAAAGTGTCAAAACCAGAAATGCAGGACAGGCCATGGAGAAATGGGAGCCTGGCTACGCTGATGGGCGGGATGTAAATTGCCAACAGCCACTCTGGAGAAGTGTACGGTGTGTCCTGAAACATCTAAAAAACTCAGCTTAGAGAGCATAGGGCACTTCCACTCATGGGCATATAAATTGGGAAAACTAAAAATCAGCAAGACACAGGCTCCCCAAAGTTTAGGGCTGCTCTGTTGACAAGAACCTCCACTTCTTTACACCTTAAATATCCCAGGAAAGACAAAAATGGATAAAGAAGTTGTGGTCATTATGTACAATAGAATATCACTCAGCCATGAAATCAACGTCATAATGCTAGTAGCAGCAAGATGAGTGGATTTAGGTAGGACGATTCCAAATGAAATAAGTCACACAGAAAATGACACTTATCATAATATATCACTTATAGAGGGAATGTAAAAACCGCTACCCTTGAAGTGAATTATAAAACAGAGCAGAGTCACACGTTTAGAAAGCACACTATGGCTGCTTAAGGGGAAAGGTGAAGTGGTGTGATGCATATAACAAGCTTTTCAAATTAGCTCAGATACCGTTCCATAAACCCAATAGGTAATAGACAAGACCTACTCCTTGCTCAGTGAATTGGACTCAACACCACCTATTCACCGCCCAAGAATCTATCTGACTAGTAAGAATCTTAAAACCTATGTATTGACATCTCTCTGTAAGTGAGTCAAGTGGGTGTAAAGCGGCAGAAACACAGCAGTGAAAAGCAGCTAAACCCCATTATAAAAGTCAATTACTTTTAAAAACCCGTGAAACAAAGACAGTGAAAGAGAGAGAAATTCTTACACAATTCGTTCAGGGGCTGTGATGCCACCTGGATTGACCATATCTAGACCCACAGCTGACGGAGACATAAGGGTGGACACTCTTGGGGCTGAGAGGTTTGGTGAGGTTGGGTGAGGAAACGCAGACCCTTTAAAGTAATACTGCGTGGTACCCATCCCATGGGTCCCAAATCTCCAGGTTCAAGGGCATCTTCCTACATCGAAAACATGCATGAGAAACCCAGAAGACGGTACACCGTGTGATCGGGAAAGGTTTCTAAAACGCACCTCATTTCTCATCTCCTTGTGCTCGGGTTCGCCATTCCAGCCGCTTCACTAGCAACCTGCCTCCTTGGAGAATCAGCACCTTTAACCTCCTGTTCCGTACAGGTTGCAATTTGTCCTGAGGATGAACAGGAAGAGGGGGAACCAATGAGAGACTAGCTCTAGGTGTAGGGACAGGCACAGGTCACTCTATTTTCTCATCAGGAAGAAGAATTAACCACAGGCTCAGCCTGCCGGCCGGAACCAAAATAGGGCCTGAAGCAATCCTGCGCTTTTGAGGCCAGCTCCCAAGAAAGCGAGTTGAAAAATGGAGCTCAGGGGCACTGCAATTCACAAACCTGCAGACTTATAAATGATAACTCTCGTCCACAAATAAATTGAGGGAAGGCAACGAAGAGGATTTGAAAGCAAGGCAGAATTGCAGGAAACACATTTCAGGAGGGAGATTCGAATCGCCTTTAAAGCACAGGAAAAGGGGCAAAACCTCGACAATGACGCCCTTGGCCAAAAAGTGCGTATGCGTTTTTTCCTGAATATATTCAGGAAAAAGCGCATACGCCCTTTTTGGCCAACCAAGCAACCTGGAAAGGCAAATCAGCGCTACAAAGAAGACTCGCTTCCCATCGGTCAAAAGGGCAATGCTGAATAAAGTGTCAAAACCAGAAATGCAGGACAGGCCATGGAGAAATGGGAGCCTGGCCACGCTGATGGGCGGGATGAAAATTGCCAACAGCCACTCTGGAGAAGTGTACGGTGTGTCCTGAAACATCTAAAAAACTCAGCTTAGAGAGCATAGGGCACTTCCACTCATGGGCTTATAAACTGGGAAAACTAAAAATCAGCAAGACACAGGCTCCCCAAAGGTTAGGGCTGCTCTGTTGACAAGAACCTCCACTTCGTTACACCTTAAATATCCCAGGAAAGACAAAAATGGATAAAGAAGTTGTGGTCCTTATGTACAATAGAATATCACTCAGCCATGAAATAAACGTCATAATGCTAGTAGCAGCAAGATGAGTGGATTTAGGTAGGACGATTCCAAATGAAATAAGTCACACAGAAAATGACACTTATCATAAGATATCACTTATAGAGGGAATGTAAAAACCGCTACCCTTGAACTGAATTACAAAACAGAACAGAGACACACGTTTAGAAAACACACTATGGCTGCTTAAAGGAAAAGGTGAGGTGGGGTGATGCATAAAACAAGGGTTTCAAATTAGCTCAGATACCGTTCCATAAACCCAATAGGTAATAGACAAGACCTACTCCTTGCTCAGTGAATTGGACTCAACACCCCCTATTCACCGCCCAAGAATATATCTGACTAGTAAGAATCTTAAAACCTATGTATTGATATCTCTCTGTAAGTGAGTCAAGTGGGTGTAAAGCGACATAAACACAGCAGTGAAAAGCAGCTAAACCCCATTATAAAAGTCAATTACTTTTAAAAACCCGTGAAACAAAGACAGTGAAAGAGAGAGAAATTCTTACACAATTCGTTCAGGGGCTGTGATGCCTCCTGGATTGACCATATCTAGACGCACAGCTGACGGAGACATAAGGGTGGACACTCTTGGGGCTGAGAGGTTTGGTGAGGTTGGGTGAGGAAATGCAGACCCTTTAAAGTAAAAATGCGTGGTACCCATCCCATGGGTCCCAAATCTCCAGGTTCAAGGGCATCTTCCTACATCGAAAACATGCATGAGAAACCCCGAAGACGGTACACCGTGTGATCGGGAAAGGTTTCCAAAACGCACCTCATTTCTCATCTCCTTGTTCTCGGGTTCGCCATTCCATCCGCTTTACTAGCAATCTCCCTCCTTGGAGAATCAGCACCTTTAACCTCCTGTTCCGTACAGGTTGCAATTTGTCCTGAGGATGAACAGGAAGAGGGGGAACCAATGAGAGACTAGGTCTAGGTGTTGGGACAGGCACAGGTCACTCTATTTTCCCATCAGGAAGAAGAATTAACCACAGGCTCAGCCTGCCGCCCGGGACCAGAATAGGGCCTGAAGCAATCCTGCGCTTTTGCGGCCAGCTCCCAAGAAAGCGAGTTGAAAAATGGAGCTCAGGGGGACTGCAATTCACAAACCTGCAGACTTATAAATGATAACTCTCGTCCACAAATATATTGAGGGAAGGCAACGAAGAGGAGTTGAATGCAAGGCAGAATTGCAGGAAACAGATTTCAGGAGGGAGATTCGAATCGCCTTTAAAGCACAGGAAAAGCGGCAAAACCTCGACAATGTTGCCCTTGGCCAAAAAGGGCGTATGCGTTTTTTCCTGAATATATACAGGAAAAAACGCATACGCCCTTTTTGGCCAACCAAGCAACCTGGAAAGGCAAATCAGCGCTACAAAGAAGTCTCGCTTCCCATCGGTCAAAAGTGCCCTGCTGAATAAAGTGTCAAAACCAGAAAGGCAGGACAGACCATGGAGAAATGGGAGCATTGCTACGCTGATGGGCGGGACGTAAATTGCCAACAGCCACTCTGGAGAAGTGTACGGTATGTCCTGAAACATCTAAAAAACTCAGCTTAGAGAACATAGGGCTCTTACACTCATGGGCGTATAAATTGGGAAAACTAAAAATCAGCAAGACACAGGCTCCCCAAAGTTTAGGGCTGCTCTGTTGAAAAGAACCTCCACTTCGTTACACCTTAAATATCCCAGGAAAGACAAAAATGGATAAAGAAGTTGTGGTCCTTATGTACAATGGAATATCACTCAGCCATGAAATCAACGTCATAAGGCTAGTAGCAGCATGATGAGTGGATTTAGGTACGACGATTCTAAGTGAAATAAGTCACACAGAAAATGACACTTATCATAAGATATCACTTATAGAGTGAATGTACATACGGCAACCCTTGAACTGAATTACAAAACAGAACTGAGACACACGTTTAGAAAACACACTATGGCTGTTTAACGGTAAAGGTGAGGTGGGGTGATGCATAAAACAAGGGTTTCAAATTAGCTCAGATACCGTTCCATAAACCCAATAGGTAATAGACAAGACCTACTCCTTGCTCAGTGAATTGGACTCAACACCCCCTATTCACCGCCCAAGAATATATCTGACTAGTAAGAATCTTAAAACCTATGTATTGATATCTCTCTGTAAGTGAGTCAAGTGGGTGTAAAGCGACATAAACACAGCAGTGAAAAGCAGCTAAACCCCATTATAAAAGTCAATTACTTTTAAAAACCCGTGAAACAAAGACAGTGAAAGAGAGAGAAATTCTTACACAATTCGTTCAGGGGCTGTGATGCCTCATGGATTGACCATATCTAGACGCACAGCTGACTGTGACATAAGGGTGGACACTCTTGGGGCTGAGAGGTTTGGTGAGGTTGGGTGAGGAAATGCAGACCCTTTAAAGTAAAAATGCGTGGTACCCATTCCATGGGTCCCAAATCTCCAGGTTCAAGGGCATCTTCCTACATCGAAAACATGCATGAGAAACCCCGAAGACGGTACACCGTGTGATCGGGAAAGGTTTCCAAAACGCACCTCATTTCTCATCTCCTTGTTCTCGGGTTCGCCATTCCATCCGCTTTACTAGCAATCTCCCTCCTTGGAGAATCAGCACCTTTAACCTCCTGTTCCGTACAGGTTGCAATTTGTCCTGAGGATGAACAGGAAGCGGGGGAACCAATGAGAGACTAGGTCTAGGTGATGGGACAGGCACACGTCACTCTATTTTCCCATCAGGAAGAAGAATTAACCACAGGCTCAGCCTGCCGCCCGGGACCAGAATAGGGCCTGAAGCAATCCTGCGCTTTTGCGGCCAGCTCCCAAGAAAGCGAGTTGAAAAATGGAGCTCAGGGGCACTGCAATTCACAAACCTGCAGACTTATAAATGATAACTCTCGTCCACATATATATTGATGGAAGACAACGAAGAGGAGTTGAAAGCAAGGCAGAATTGCAGGAAACAGATTTCAGGAGGGAGATTCGAATCGCCTTTAAAGCACAGGAAAAGCGGCAAAACCTCGACAATGATGCCCTTGGCCAAAAAGGGCGTATGCGTTTTTTCCTGAATATATTCAGGAAAAAACGCATACGCCCTTTTTGGCCAACCAAGCAACCTGGAAAGGCAAATCAGAGCTACAAAGAAGTCTCGCTTCCCATCGGTCAAAAGGGCCCTGCTGAATAAAGTGTCAAAACCAGAAAGGCAGGACAGGCCATGGAGAAATGGGAGCCTTGCTACGCTGATGGGCGGGACGTAAATTGCCAACAGCCACTCTGGAGAAGTGTACGGTATGTCCTGAAACATCTAAAAAACTCAGCTTAGAGAGCATAGGGCACTTCCACTCATGTGCGTATAAATTGGGAAAACTAAAAATCAGCAAGACACAGGCTCCCCAAAGTTTAGGGCTGCTCTGTTGAAAAGAACCTCCACTTCATTACACCTTAAATATCCCAGGAAAGACAAAAATGGATAAAGAAGTTGTGGTCCTTATGTACAATGGAATATCACTCAGCCATGAAATCAACGTCATAAGGCTAGTAGCAGCATGATGAGTGGATTTAGGTACGACGAATCTAAGTGAAATAAGTCACACAGAAAAAGACACTTATCATAAGATATCACTTATAGAGGGAATGTAAAAACCGCTACCCTTGAAATGAATTACAAAACAGAACAGAGACACACGTTTAGAAAAAACACTATGGCTGCTTAACGGTAAAGGTGAGGTGGGGTGATGCATAAAACAAGGGTTTCAAATTAGCTCAGATACCGTTCCATAAACTCAATAGGTAATAGACAAGACCTACTCCTTGCTCAGTGAATTGGACTCAACACCCCCTATTCACCGCCCAAGAATATATCTGACTAGTAAGAATCTTAAAACCTATGTATTGATATCTCTCTGTAAGTGAGTCAAGTGGGTGTAAAGCGGCAGAAACACAGCAGTGAAAAGCAGCTAAACCCCATTATAAAAATCAATTACTTTTAAAAACCCGTGAAACAAAGACAGTGAAAGAGAGAGAAATTCTTACAAAATTCGTTCAGGGGCTGTGATGCCACCTGGATTGACCATATCTAGACCCACAGCTGATTGAGACATAAGGGTGGACACTCATGGGGCTGAGAGGTTTGGTGAGGTTGGGTGAGGAAACGCAGACCCTTTAAAGTAATACTGCGTGGTACCCATCCCATGGGTCCCAAATCTCCAGGTTCAAGGGCATCTTCCTACATCGAAAACATGCATGAGAAACCCAGAAGACGGTACACCGTGTGATCGGGAAAGGTTTCTAAAACGCACTTCATTTCTCATCTCCTTGTGCTCGGGTTCGCCATTCCAGCCGCTTCACTAGCAACCTGCCTCCTTGGAGAATCAGCACCTTTAACCTCCTGTTCCGTACAGGTTGCAATTTGTCCTGAGGATGAACAGGAAGAGGGGGAACCAATGAGAGACTAGCTCTAGGTGTAGGGACAGGCACAGGTCACTCTATTTTCTCATCAGGAAGAAGAATTAACCACAGGCTCAGCCTGCCGGCCGGAACCAAAATAGGGCCTGAAGCAATCCTGCGCTTTTGAGGCCAGCTCCCAAGAAAGCGAGTTGAAAAATGGAGCTCAGGGGCACTGCAATTCACAAACCTGCAGACTCATAAATGATAACTCTCGTCAACAAATATATTGAGGGAAGGCAACGAAGAGGATTTGAAAACAAGGCAGAATTGCAGGAAACATATTTCAGGAGGGAGATTCGAATCGCCTTTAAAGCACAGGAAAAGGGGCAAAACCTCGACAATGACGCCCTTGGCCAAAAAGGGCGTATGCGTTTTTTCCTGAATATATTCAGGAAAAAACGCATACGCCCTTTTTGGCCAACCAAGCAACCTGGAAAGGCAAATCAGCGCTACAAAGAAGACTCGCTTCCCATCGGTCAAAAGGGCCATGCTGAATAAAGTCTCAAAACCAGAAATGCAGGACAGGCCATGGAGAAACGGGAGCCTGGCTACGCTGATGGGCGGGATGTAAATTGCCAACAGCCACTCTGGAGAAGTGTACGGTGTGTCCTGAAACATCTAAAAAACTCAGCTTAGAGAGCATCGGGCACTTCCACTCATGGGCGTATAAATTGGGAAAACTAAAAATCAGCAAGACACAGGCTCCCCAAAGTTTAGGGCTGCTCTGTTGACAAGAACCTCCACTTCGTTACACCTTAAATATCCCAGGAAAGAGAAAAATGGATAAAGAAGTTGTGGTCCTTATGTACAATGGAATATCACTCAGCCATGAAATCAACGTCATAAGGCTAGTAGCAGCATAATGAGTGGATTTAGGTATGACGATTCTAAGTGAAATAAGTCACACAGAAAAAGACACTTATCATAAGATATCACTTATAGAGGGAATGTAAAAACCGCTACCCTTGAACTGAATTACAAAACAGAGCAGAGTCACACGTTTAGAAAGCACACTATGGCTGCTTAAGGGGAAAGGTGAGGTGGTGTGATGCATAAAACAAGCTTTTCAAATTAGCTCAGATACTGTTCCATAAACCCAATAGGTAATAGACAAGACCTACTCCTTGCTCAGTGAATTGGACTCAACACCCCCTATTCACCGCCCAAGAATCTATCTGACTAGTAAGAATCTTAAAACCTATGTATTGATATCTCTCTGTAAGTGAGTCAAGTGGGTGTAAAGCGGCATAAACACAGCAGTGAAAAGCAGCTAAACCCCATTATAAAAGTCAATTACTTTTAAAAACCCGTGAAACAAAGACAGTGAAAGAGAGAGAAATTCTTACACAATTCGTTCAGGGGCTGTGATGCCACCTGGATTGACCATATCTAGACCCACAGCTGACTGAGACATAACGGTGGACACTCTTGGGGCTGAGAGGTTTGGTGAGGTTGGGTGAGGAAACGCAGACCCTTTAAAGTAATACTGCATGGTACCCATCCCATGGGTCCCAAATCTCCAGGTTCAAGGGCATCTTCCTACATCGAAAACATGAATGAGAAACCCAGAAGATGGTACACCGTGTGATCGGGAAAGGTTTCCAAAACGCACCACATTTCTCATCTCCTTGTTCTCGGGTTCGCCATTCCTTCCGCTTTACTAGCAATCTCCCACCTTGGAGAATCAGCACCTTTAACCTCCTGTTCCGTACAGGTTGCAATTTGTCCTGAGGATGAACAGGAAGAGGGGGAACCAATGAGAGACTAGGTCTAGGTGTTGGGACAGGCACAGGTCACTCTATTTTCCCATCAGGAAGAAGAATTAACTACAGGCTCAGCCTGCCGCCCGGGACCAGAATAGAGCGTGAAGCAATCCTGCGCTTTTGCGGCCAGCTCCCAAGAAAGCGAGTTGAAAAATGGAGCTCAGGGGCACTGCAATTCACAAACCTGCAGACTTATAAATGATAACTCTCGTCCACACATATATTGAGGGAAGGCAACGAAGAGGAGTTGAAAGCAAGGCAGAATTGCAGGAAACAGATTTCAGGAGGGAGATTCGAATCGCCTTTAAAGCACAGGAAAAGCGGCAAAACCTCGTCAATGATGCCCTTGGCCAAAAAGGGCGTATGCGTTTTTTCCTGAATATATTCAGGAAAAAACGCATACGCCCTTTTTGGCCAACCAAGCAACCTGGAAAGGCAAATCAGCGCTACAAAGAAGGCTCGCTTCCCATCGGTCAAAAGGGCCATGCTGAATAAAGTGTCAAAACCAGAAATGCAGGACAGGCCATGGAGAAACGGGAGCCTGGCTACGCTGATGGGCGGGACGTAAATTGCCAACAGCCACTCTGGAGAAGTGTACGGTATGTCCTAAAACATCTAAAAAACTCAGCTTAGAGAGCATAGGGCACTTCCACTCATGGGCGTATAAATTGGGAAAACTAAAAATCAGCAAGACACAGGCACCCCAAAGTTTAGGGCTGCTCTATTGAAAAGAACCTCCACTTCGTTACACCTTAAATATCCCAGGAAAGAGAAAAATGGATAAAGAAGTTGTGGTCCTTATGTACAATGGAATATCACTCAGCCATGAAATCAACGTCATAAGGCTAGTAGCAGCATGATGAGTGGATTTAGGTACGACGATTCTAAGTGAAATAAGTCACACAGAAAAAGACACTTATCATAAGATATCACTTATAGAGGGAATGTAAAAACCTCTACCCTTGAACTGAATTACAAAACAGAACAGAGACACACGTTTAGAAAAAACACTATGGCTGCTTAACGGTAAAGGTGAGGTGGGGTGATGCATAAAACAAGGGTTTCAAATTAGCTCAGATACCGTTCCATAAACTCAATAGGTAATAGACAAGACCTACTCCTTGCTCAGTGAATTGGACTCAACACCCCCTATTCACCGCCCAAGAATATATCTGACTAGTAAGAATCTTAAAACCTATGTATTGATATCTCTCTGTAAGTGAGTCAAGTGGGTGTAAAGCGGCAGAAACACAGCAGTGAAAAGCAGCTAAACCCCATTATAAAAATCAATTACTTTTAAAAACCCGTGAAACAAAGACAGTGAAAGAGAGAGAAATTCTTACAAAATTCGTTCAGGGGCTGTGATGCCACCTGGATTGACCATATCTAGACCCACAGCTGATTGAGACATAAGGGTGGACACTCATGGGGCTGAGAGGTTTGGTGAGGTTGGGTGAGGAAACGCAGACCCTTTAAAGTAATATTGCATGGTACCCATCCCATGGGTCCCAAATCTCCAGGTTCAAGGGCATCTTCCTACATCGAAAACATGCATGAGAAACCCAGAAGACGGTACACCGTGTGATCGGGAAAGGTTTCTAAAACGCACCTCATTTCTCATCTCCTTGTGCTCGGGTTCGCCATTCCAGCCGCTTCACTAGCAACCTGCCTCCTTGGAGAATCAGCACTTTAACCTCCTGTTCCGTACAGGTTGCAATTTGTCCTGAGGATGAACAGGAAGAGGGGGAACCAATGAGAGACTAGCTCTAGGTGTAGGGACAGGCACAGGTCACTCTATTTTCTCATCAGGAAGAAGAATTAACCTCAGGCTCAGCCTGCCGGCCGGAACCAATATAGGGCCTGAAGCAATCCTGCGCTTTTGAGGCCAGCTCCGAAGAAAGCGAGTTGAAAAATGGAGCTCAGGGGCACTGCAATTCACAAACCTGCAGACATATAAATGATAACTCTCGTCCACAAATATATTGAGGGAAGGCAACGAAGAGGAGTTGAAAGCAAGGCAGAATTGCAGGAAACACATTTCAGGAGTGAGATTCGAATCGCCTTTAAAGCACAGGAAAAGGGGCAAAACCTCGACAATGACGCCCTTGGCCAAAAAGGGCGTATGCGTTTTTTCCTGACTATATTCAGGAAAAAACGCATACGCCCTTTTTGGCCAACCAAGCAACCTGGAAAGGCAAATCAGCGCTACAAAGAAGTCTCGCTTCCCATCGGTCAAAAGGGCCATGCTGAATAAAGTGTCAAAACCAGAAATGCAGGACAGGCCATGGAGAAACGGGAGCCTGGCTACGCTGATGGGCGGGATGTAAATTGCCAACAGCCACTCTGGAGAAGTGTACGGTGTGTCCTGAAACATCTAAAAAACTCAGCTTAGAGAGCATAGGGCACTTCCACTCATGGGCGTATAAATTGGCAAAACTAAAAATCAGCAAGACACAGGCTCCCCAAAGTTTAGGGCTGCTCTGTTGACAAGAACCTCCACTTCGTTACACCTTAAATATCCCAGGAAAGACAAAAATGGATAAAGAAGTTGTGGTCCTTATGTACAATAGAATATCACTCAGCCATGAAATCAACGTCATAATGCTAGTAGCAGCAAGATGAGTGGATTTAGGTAGGACGATTCCAAATGAAATAAGTCACACAGAAAATGACACTTATCATAAGATATCACTTATAGAGGGAATGTAAAAACCGCTACCCTTGAACTGAATTACAAAACAGAACAGAGACACACGTTTAGAAAAAACACTATGGCTGCTTAACGATAAAGGTGAGGTGGGGTGATGCATAAAACAAGGGTTTCAAATTAGCTCAGATACCGTTCCATAAACTCAATAGGTAATAGACAAGACCTACTCCTTGCTCAGTGAATTGGACTCAACACCCCCTATTCACCGCCCAAGAATATATCTGACTAGTAAGAATCTTAAAACCTATGTATTGATATCTCTCTGTAAGTGAGTCAAGTGGGTGTAAAGCGGCAGAAACACAGCAGTGAAAAGCAGCTAAACCCCATTATAAAAATCAATTACTTTTAAAAACCCGTGAAACAAAGACAGTGAAAGAGAGAGAAATGCTTACAAAATTCGTTCAGGGGCTGTGATGCCACCTGGATTGACCATATCTAGACCCACAGCTGATTGAGACATAAGGGTGGACACTCATGGGGCTGAGAGGTTTGGTGAGGTTGGGTGAGGAAACGCAGACCCTTTAAAGTAATACTGCGTGGTACCCATCCCATGGGTCCCAAATCTCCAGGCTCAAGGGCATCTTCCTACATCGAAAACATGCATGAGAAACCCAGAAGACGGTACACCGTGTGATCGGGAAAGGTTTCTAAAACGCACCTCATTTCTCATCTCCTTGTGCTCGGGTTCGCCATTCCAGCCGCTTCACTAGCAACCTGCCTCCTTGGAGAATCAGCACTTTAACCTCCTGTTCCGTACAGGTTGCAATTTGTCCTGAGGATGAACAGGAAGAGGGGGAACCAATGAGAGACTAGCTCTAGGTGTAGGGACAGGCACAGGTCACTCTATTTTCTCATCAGGAAGAAGAATTAACCTCAGGCTCAGCCTGCCGCCCGGAACCAAAATAGGGCCTGAAGCAATCCTGCGCTTTTGAGGCCAGCTCCGAAGAAAGCGAGTTGAAAAATGGAGCTCAGGGGCACTGCAATTCACAAACCTGCAGACTTATAAATGATAACTCTCGTCCACAAATATACTGAGGGAAGGCAACGAAGAGGAGTTGAAAGCAAGGCAGAATTGCAGGAAACACATTTCAGGAGTGAGATTCGAATCGCCTTTAAAGCACAGGAAAAGGGGCAAAACCTCGACAATGACGCCCTTGGCCAAAAAGGGCGTATGCGTTTTTTCCTGAATATATTCAGGAAAAAACGCATACGCCCTTTTTGGCCAACCAAGCAACCTGGAAAGGCAAATCAGCGCTACAAAGAAGTCTCGCTTCCCATCGGTCAAAAGGGCCATGCTGAATAAAGTGTCAAAACCAGAAATGCAGGACAGGCCATGGAGAAACGGGAGCCTGGCTACGCTGATGGGCGGGATGTAAATTGCAAACAGCCACTCTGGAGAAGTGTACGGTGTGTCCTGAAACATCTAAAAAACTCAGCTTAGAGAGCATAGGGCACTTCCACTCATGGGCGTATAAATTGGCAAAACTAAAAATCAGCAAGACACAGGCTCCCCAAAGTTTAGGGCTGCTCTGTTGACAAGAACCTCCACTTCGTTACACCTTAAATATCCCAGGAAAGACAAAAATGGATAAAGAAGTTGTGGTCCTTATGTACAATAGAATATCACTCAGCCATGAAATCAACGTCATAATGCTAGTAGCAGCAAGATGAGTGGATTTAGGTAGGACGATTCCAAATGAAATAAGTCACACAGAAAATGACACTTATCATAAGATATCACTTATAGAGGGAATGTAAAAACCGCTACCCTTGAACTGAATTACAAAACAGAGCAGAGTCACACGTTTAGAAAGCACACTATGGCTGCTTAAGGGGAAAGGTGAGGTGGTGTGATGCATAAAACAAGCTTTTCAAATTAGCTCAGATACTGTTCCATAAACCCAATAGGTAATAGACAAGACCTACTCCTTGCTCAGTGAATTGGACTCAACACCCCCTATTCACCGCCCAAGAATCTATCTGACTAGTAAGAATCTTAAAACCTATGTATTGATATCTCTCTGTAAGTGAGTCAAGTGGGTGTAATGCGGCATAAACACAACAGTGAAAAGCAGCTAAACCCCATTATAAAAGTCAATTACTTTTAAAAACCCGTGAAACAAAGACAGTGAAAGAGAGAGAAATTCTTACACAATTCGTTCAGGGGCTGTGATGCCACCTGGATTGACCATATCTAGACCCACAGCTGATTGAGACATAAGGGTGGACACTCATGGGGCTGAGAGGTTTGGTGAGGTTGGGTGAGGAAACGCAGACCCTTTAAAGTAATACTGCGTGGTACCCATCCCATGGGTCCCAAATCTCCAGGTTCAAGGGCATCTTCCTACATCGAAAACATGCATGAGAAACCCAGAAGACGGTACACCGTGTGATCGGGAAAGGTTTCTAAAACGCACCTCATTTCTCATCTCCTTGTGCTCGGGTTCGCCATTCCAGCCGCTTCACTAGCAACCTGCCTCCTTGGAGAATCAGCACTTTAACCTCCTGTTCCGTACAGGTTGCAATTTGTCCTGAGGATGAACAGGAAGAGGGGGAACCAATGAGAGACTAGCTCTAGGTGTAGGGACAGGCACAGGTCACTCTATTTTCTCATCAGGAAGAAGAATTAACCTCAGGCTCAGCCTGCCGCCCGGAACCAAAATAGGGCCTGAAGCAATCCTGCGCTTTTGAGGCCAGCTCCGAAGAAAGCGAGTTGAAAAATGGAGCTCAGGGGCACTGCAATTCACAAACCTGCAGACTTATAAATGATAACTCTCGTCCACAAATATACTGAGGGAAGGCAACGAAGAGGAGTTGAAAGCAAGGCAGAATTGCAGGAAACACATTTCAGGAGTGAGATTCGAATCGCCTTTAAAGCACAGGAAAAGGGGCAAAACCTCGACAATGACGCCCTTGGCCAAAAAGGGCGTATGCGTTTTTTCCTGAATATATTCAGGAAAAAACGCATACGCCCTTTTTGGCCAACCAAGCAACCTGGAAAGGCAAATCAGCGCTACAAAGAAGTCTCGCTTCCCATCGGTCAAAAGGGCCATGCTGAATAAAGTGTCAAAACCAGAAATGCAGGACAGGCCATGGAGAAACGGGAGCCTGGCTACGCTGATGGGCGGGATGTAAATTGCAAACAGCCACTCTGGAGAAGTGTACGGTGTGTCCTGAAACATCTAAAAAACTCAGCTTAGAGAGCATAGGGCACTTCCACTCATGGGCGTATAAATTGGGAAAACTAAAAATCAGCAAGACACAGGCTCCCCAAAGTTTAGGGCTGCTCTGTTGACAAGAACCTCCACTTCGTTACACCTTAAATATCCCAGGAAAGACAAAAATGGATAAAGAAGTTGTGGTCCTTATGTACAATAGAATATCACTCAGCCATGAAATCAACGTCATAATGCTAGTAGCAGCAAGATGAGTGGATTTAGGTAGGACGATTCCAAATGAAATAAGTCACACAGAAAATGACACTTATCATAAGATATCACTTATAGAGGGAATGTAAAAACCGCTACCCTTGAACTGAATTACAAAACAGAGCAGAGTCACACGTTTAGAAAGCACACTATGGCTGCTTAAGGGGAAAGGTGAGGTGGTGTGATGCATAAAACAAGCTTTTCAAATTAGCTCAGATACTGTTCCATAAACCCAATAGGTAATAGACAAGACCTACTCCTTGCTCAGTGAATTGGACTCAACACCCCCTATTCACCGCCCAAGAATCTATCTGACTAGTAAGAATCTTAAAACCTATGTATTGATATCTCTCTGTAAGTGAGTCAAGTGGGTGTAATGCGGCATAAACACAACAGTGAAAAGCAGCTAAACCCCATTATAAAAGTCAATTACTTTTAAAAACCCGTGAAACAAAGACAGTGAAAGAGAGAGAAATTCTTACACAATTCGTTCAGGGGCTGTGATGCCACCTGGATTGACCATATCTAGACCCACAGCTGATTGAGACATAAGGGTGGACACTCTTGGGGCTGAGAGGTTTGGTGAGGTTGGGTGAGGAAACGCAGAACCTTTAAAGTAATACTGCGTGGTACCCATCCCATGGGTCCCAAATCTCCAGGTTCAAGGGCATCTTCCTACATCGAAAACATGCATGAGAAACCCAGAAGATGGTACACCGTGTGATCGGGAAAGGTTTCCAAAACGCACCTCATTTCTCATCTCCTTGTTCTCGGGTTCGCCATTCCATCCGCTTTACTAGCAATCTCCCTCCTTGGAGAATCAGCACCTTTAACCTCCTGTACAGTACAGGTTGCAATTTGTCCTGAGGATGAACAGGAAGAGGGGGAACCAATGAGAGACTAGGTCTAGGTGTTGGGACAGGCACAGGTCACTCTATTTTCCCATCAGGAAGAAGAATTAACTACAGGCTCAGCCTGCCGCCCGGGACCAGAATAGGGCGTGAAGCAATCCTGCGCTTTTGCGGCCAGCTCCCAAGAAAGCGAGTTGAAAAATGGAGCTCAGGGGCACTGCAATTCACAAACCTGCAGACTTATAAATGATAACTCTCGTCCACACATATATTGAGGGAAGGCAACGAAGAGGAGTCGAAAGCAAGGCAGAATTGCAGGAAACAGATTTCAGGAGGGAGATTCGAATCGCCTTTAAAGCACAGGAAAAGCGGCAAAACCTCGACAATGATGCCCTTGGCCAAAAAGGGCGTATGCGTTTTTTCCTGAATATATTCAGGAAAAAACGCATACGCCCTTTTTGGCCAACCAAGCAACCTGGAAAGGCAAATCAGCGCTACAAAGAAGTCTCGCTTCCCATCGGTCAAAAGGGCCCTGCTGAATAAAGTGTCAAAACCAGAAATGCAGGACAGGCCATGGAGAAATGGGAGCCTTGCTACGCTGATGGGCGGGACGTAAATTGCCATCAGCCACTCTGGAGAAGTGTACGGTATGTCCTGAAACATCTAAAAAACGCAGCTTAGAGAGCATAGGGCACTTCCACTCATGGGCGTATAAATTGGGAAAACTAAAAATCATCAAGACACAGGCACCCCAAAGTTTAGGGCTGCTCTGTTGAAAAGAACCTCCACTTCGTTACACCTTAAATATCCCAGGAAAGGGAAAAATGGATAAGGAAGTTGTGGTCCTTATGTACAATGGAATATCACTCAGCCATGAAATCAATGTCATAAGGCTAGTAGCAGCATGATGAGTGGATTTAGGTACGACGATTCTAAGTGAAATAAGTCACACAGAAAAAGACACTTATCATAAGATATCACTTATAGAGGGAATGTAAAAACCGCTACCCTTGAACTGAATTACAAAACAGAACAGAGACACACGTTTAGAAAAAACACTATGGCTGCTTAACGGTAAAGGTGAGGTGGGGTGATGCATAAAACAAGGGTTTCAAATTAGCTCAGATACCGTTCCATAAACTCAATAGGTAATAGACAAGACCTACTCCTTGCTCAGTGAATTGGACTCAACACCCCCTATTCACCGCCCAAGAATCTATCTGACTAGTAAGAATCTTAAAACCTATGTATTGATATCTCTCTGTAAGTGAGTCAAGTGGGTGTAAAGCGGCAGAAACACAGCAGTGAAAAGCAGCTAAACCCCATTATAAAAGTCAATTACTTTTAAAAACCCGTGAAACAAAGACAGTGAAAGAGAGAGAAATTCTTACACAATTCGTTCAGGGGCTGTGATGCCACCTGGATTGACCATATCTAGACCCACAGCTGACTGAGACATAAGGGTGGACACTCTTGGGGCTGAGAGGTTTGGTGAGGTTGGGTGAGGAAACGCAGACCCTTTAAAGTAATACTGCGTGGTACCCATCCCATGTGTCCAAAATCTCCAGGTTCAAGGGCATCTTCCTACATCGAAAACATGCATGAGAAACCCCGAAGATGGTACACCGTGTGATCGGGAAAGGTTTCCAAAACGCACCTCATTTCTCATCTCCTTGTTCTCGGGTTCGCCATTCCATCCGCTTTACTAGCAATCTCCCTCCTTGGAGAATCAGCACCTTTAACCTCCTGTTCCGTACAGGTTGCAATTTGTCCTGAGGATGAACAGGAAGATGGGGAACCAATGAGAGACTAGGTCTAGGTGTTGGGACAGGCACAGGTCACTCTATTTTCCCATCAGGAAGAAGAATTAACCACAGGCTCAGCCTGACGCCCGGGACCAGAATAGGGCCTGAAGCAATCCTGCGCTTTTGCGGCCAGCTCCCAAGAAAGCGAGTTGAAAAATGGAGCTCAGGGGCACTGCAATTCACAACCCTGCAGACTTATAAATGATAACTCTCGTCCACAAATATATTGAGGGAAGGCAACGAAGAGGATTTGAAAGCAAGGCAGAATTGCAGGAAACACATTTCAGGAGGGAGATTCGAATCGCCTTTAAAGCACAGGAAAAGGGGCAAAACCTCGACAATGACGCCCTTGGCCAAAAAGGGCGTATGCGTTTTTTCCTGAATATATTCAGGAAAAAACGCATACGCCCTTTTTGGCCAACCAAGCAACCTGGAAAGGCAAATCAGCGCTACAAAGAAGACTCGCTTCCCATCGGTCAAAAGGGCCATGCTGAATAAAGTGTCAAAACCAGAAATGCAAGACAGGCCATGGAGAAACGGGAGCCTGGCTACGCTGATGGGCGGGATGTAAATTGCCAACAGCCACTCTGGAGAAGTGTACGGTGTGTCCTGAAACATCTAAAAAACTCAGCTTAGAGAGCATAGGGCACTTCCACTCATGGGCTTATAAATTGGGAAAACTAAAAATCAGCAAGACACAGGCTCCCCAAAGTTTAGGGCTGCTCTGTTGACAAGAACCTCCACTTCGTTACACCTTAAATATCCCAGGAAAGACAAAAATGGATAAAGAAGTTGTGGTCCTTATGTACAATAGAATATCACTCAGCCATGAAATCAACGTCATAATGCTAGTAGCAGCAAGATGAGTGGATTTAGGTAGGACGATTCCAAATGAAATAAGTCACACAGAAAATGACACTTATCATAAGATATCACTTATAGAGGGAATGTAAAAACCGCTACCCTTGAACTGAATTACAAAACAGAGCAGAGTCACACGTTTAGAAAGCACACTATGGCTGCTTAAGGGGAAAGGTGAGGTGGTGTGATGCATAAAACAAGCTTTTCAAATTAGCTCAGATACTGTTCCATAAACCCAATAGGTAATAGACAAGACCTACTCCTTGCTCAGTGAATTGGACTCAACACCACCTATTCACCGCCCAAGAATCTATCTGACTAGTAAGAATCTTAAAACCTATGTATTGATATCTCTCTGTAAGTGAGTCAAGTGGGTGTAAAGCGGCAGAAACACAGCAGTGAAAAGCAGCTAAACCCCATTATAAAAGTCAATTACTTTTAAAAACCCGTGAAACAAAGACAGTGAAAGAGAGAGAAATTCTTACACAATTCATTCAGGGGCTGTGATGCCACCTGGATTGACCATATCTAGACCCACAGCTGACTGAGACATAAGGGTGGACACTCTTGGGGCTGAGAGGTTTGGTGAGGTTGGGTGAGGAAACGCAGACCCTTTAAAGTAATACTGCGTGGTACCCATCCCATGGGTCCCAAATCTCCAGGTTCAAGGGCATCTTCCTACATCGAAAACATGCATGAGAAACCCAGAAGACGGTACACCGTGTGATCGGGAAAGATTTCTAAAACGCACCTCATTTCTCATCTCCTTGTGCTCGGGTTCGCCATTCCAGCCGCTTCACTAGCAATCTGCTTCCTTGGAGAATCAGCACCTTTAACCTCCTGTTCCGTACAGGTTGCAATTTGTCCTGAGGATGAACGGGAAGAGGGGGAACCAATGAGAGACTAGCTCTAGGTGTAGGGACAGGCACAGGTCACTCTATTTTCTCATCAGGAAGAAGAATTAACCACAGGCTCAGCCTGCCGGCCGGAACCAAAATAGGGCCTGAAGCAATCCTGCGCTTTTGAGGCCAGCTCCCAAGAAAGCGAGTTGAAAAATGGAGCTCAGGGGCACTGCAATTCACAAACCTGCAGACTTATAAATGATAACTCTCGTCCACACATATATTGAGGGAAGGCAACGAAGAGGATTTGAAAGCAAGGCAGAATTGCAGGAAACACATTTCAGGAGGGAGATTCGAATCGCCTTTAAAGCACAGGAAAAGGGGAAAACCTCGACAATGACGCCCTTGGCCAAAAAGGGCGTATGCGTTTTTTCCTGAATATATTCAGGAAAAAACGCATACGCCCTTTTTGCCCAACCAAGCAACCTGGAAAGGCAAATCAGCGCTACAAAGAAGACTCGCTTCCCATCGGTCAAAAGGGCTATGCTGAATAAAGTGTCAAAACCAGAAATGCAGGACAGGCCATGGAGAAACGGGAGCCTGGCTACGCTGATGGGCGGGATGTAAATTGCCAACAGCCACTCTGGAGAAGTGTACGGTGTGTCCTGAAACATCCAAAAAACTCAGCTTAGAGAGCATAGGGCACTTCCACTCATGGGCGTATAAATTGGGAAAACTAGAAATCAGCAAGACACAGACTCCCCAATGTTTAGGGCTGCTCTGTTGACAAGAACCTCCACTTCGTTACACCTTAAATATCCCAGGAAAGACAAAAATGGATAAAGAAGTTGTGGTCCTTATGTACAATGGAATATCACTCAGCCATGAAATCAACGTCATAAGGCTAGTAGCAGCATGATGAGTGGATTTAGGTATGACGAGTCTAAGTGAAATAAGTCACACAGAAAAAACACTTATCATAAGATATCACTTATAGAGGGAATGTAAAAACCGCTACCCTTGAACTGAATTACAAAACAGAACAGAGACACACGTTTAGAAAACACACTATGGCTATTTAAAGGTAAAGGTGAGGTGGGGTGATGCATAAAACAAGGGTTTCAAATTAGCTCAGATACCGTTCCATAAACCCAATAGGTAATAGACAAGACCTACTCCTTGCTCAGTGAATTGGACTCAACACCCCCTATTCACCGCCCAAGAATATATCTTACTACTAAGAATCTTAAAACCTATGTATTGATATCTCTCTGTAAGTGAGTCAAGTGGGTGTAAAGCGGCAGAAACACAGCAGTGAAAAGCAGCTAAACCCCATTATAAAAATCAATTACTTTTAAAAACCCGTGAAACAAAGACAGTGAAAGAGAGAGAAATTCTTACAAAATTCGTTCAGGGGCTGTGATGCCACCTGGATTGACCATATCTAGACCCACAGCTGATTGAGACATAAGGGTGGACACTCATGGGGCTGAGAGGTTTGGTGAGGTTGGGTGAGGAAACGCAGACCCTTTAAAGTAATACTGCGTGGTACCCGACCCATGGGTCCCAAATCTCCAGGTTCAAGGGCACCTTCCTACATCGAAAACATGCATGAGAAACCCCGAAAATGGTACACCGTGTGATTGGGAAAGGTTTCTAAAACGCACATCATTTCTCATCTCCTTGTGCTCGGGTTCGCCATTCCAGCCGCTTCACTAGCAACCTGCCTCCTTGGAGAATCAGCACCTTTAACCTCCTGTTCCGTACAGGTTGCAATTTGTCCTGAGGATGAACAGGAAGAGGGGGAACCAATGAGAGACTAGGTCTAGGTGTAGGGACAGGCACAGGTCACTCTATTTTCTCATCAGGAAGAAGAATTAACCACAGGCTCAGCCTGCCGGCCGGAACCAAAATAGGGCCTGAAGCAATCCTGCGCTTTTGAGGCCAGCTCCCAAGAAAGCGAGATGAAAAATGTAGCTCAGGGGCACTGCAATTCACAAACCTGCAGACTTATAAATGATAACTCTCGTCCACAAATATATTGAGGGAAGGCAACGAAGAGGATTTGAAAGCAAGGCAGAATTGCAGGAAACAGATTTCAGGAGGGAGATTCGAATCGCCTTTAAAGCACAGGAAAAGCGGCAAAACCTCGTCAATGATGCCCTTGGCCAAAAAGGGCGTATGCGTTTTTTCCTGAATATATTCAGGAAAAAACGCATACGCCCTTTTTGGCCAACCAAGCAACCTGGAAAGGCAAATCAGCGCTACAAAGAAGGCTCGCTTCCCATCGGTCAAAAGGGCCATGCTGAATAAAGTGTCAAAACCAGAAATGCAGGACAGGCCATGGAGAAACGGGAGCCTGGCTACGCTGATGGGCGGGAAGTAAATTGCCAACAGCCACTCTGGAGAAGTGTACGGTATGTCCTGAAACATTTAAAAAACTCAGCTTAGAGAGCATAGGGCACTTCCACTCATGGGCGTATAAATTGGGAAAACTAAAAATCAGCAAGACACAGGCACCCCAAAGTTTAGGGCTGCTCTGTTGAAAAGAACCTCCACTTCGTTACACCTTAAATATCCCAGGAAAGAGAAAAATGGATAAAGAAGTTGTGGTCCTTATGTACAATGGAATATCACTCAGCCATGAAATCAACGTCATAAGGCTAGTAGCAGCATGATGAGTGGATTTAGGTACGACCATTCTAAGTGAAATAAGTCACACAGAAAAAGACACTTATCATAAGATATCACTTATAGAGGGAATGTAAAAATCGCTACCCTTGAACTGAATTACAAAACAGAACAGAGACACACGTTTAGAAAAAACACTATGGCTGCTTAACGGTAAAGGTGAGGTGGGGTGATGCATAAAACAAGGGTTTCAAATTAGCTCAGATACCGTTCCATAAACTCAATAGGTAATAGACAAGACCTACTCCTTGCTCAGTGAATTGGACTCAACACCCCCTATTCACCGCCCAAGAATATATCTGACTAGTAAGAATCTTAAAACCTATGTATTGATATCTCTCTGTAAGTGAGTCAAGTGGGTGTAAAGCGGCAGAAACACAGCAGTGAAAAGCAGCTAAACCCCATTATAAAAATCAATTACTTTTAAAAACCCGTGAAACAAAGACAGTGAAAGAGAGAGAAATTCTTACAAAATTCGTTCAGGGGCTGTGATGCCACCTGGATTGACCATATCTAGACCCACAGCTGATTGAGACATAAGGGTGGACACTCATGGGGCTGAGAGGTTTGGTGAGGTTGGGTGAGGAAACGCAGACCCTTTAAAGTAATACTGCGTGGTACCCATCCCATGGGTCCCAAATCTCCAGGTTCAAGGGCATCTTTCTACATCGAAAACATGCATGAGAAACCCAGAAGACGGTACACCGTGTGATCGGGAAAGATTTCTAAAACGCACCTCATTTCTCATCTCCTTGTGCTCGGGTTCGCCATTCCAGCCGCTTCACTAGCAATCTGCTTCCTTGGAGAATCAGCACCTTTAACCTCCTGTTCCGTACAGGTTGCAATTTGTCCTGAGGATGAACGGGAAGAGGGGGAACCAATGAGAGACTAGCTCTAGGTGTAGGGACAGGCACAGGTCACTCTATTTTCTCATCAGGAAGAAGAATTAACCACAGGCTCAGCATGCCGGCCGGAACCAAAATAGGGCCTGAAGCAATCCTGCGCTTTTGAGGCCAGCTCCCAAGAAAGCGAGTTGAAAAATGGAGCTCAGGGGCACTGCAATTCACAAACCTGCAGACTTATAAATGATAACTCTCGTCCACAAATATATTGAGGGAAGGCAACGAAGAGGAGTTGAAAGCAAGGCAGAATTGCAGGAAACAGATTTCAGGAGGGAGATTCGAATCGCCTTTAAAGCACAGGAAAAGTGGCAAAAGCTCGACAATGATGCCCTTGGCCAAAAAGGGCGTATGCGTTTTTTCCTGAATATATTCAGGAAAAAACGCATACGCCCTTTTTGGCCAACCAAGCAACCTGGAAAGGCAAATCAGCGCTACAAAGAAGTCTCGCTTCCCATCGGTCAAAAGGGCCATACTGAATAAAGTGTCAAAACCAGAAATGCAGGAGAGGCCATGGAGAAACGGGAGCCTGGCTACGCTGATGGGCGGGATGTAAATTGCCAACAGCCACTCTGGAGAAGTGAACGGTGTGTCCTGAAACATCTAAAAAACTCAGCTTAGAGAGCATAGGGCACTTCCACTCATGGGCGTATAAATTGGGAAAACTAAAAATCAGCAAGACACAGGCTCCCCAAAGTTTAGGGCTGCTCTGTTGACAAGAACCTCCACTTCGTTACACCTTAAATATCCCAGGAAAGACAAAAATGGATAAAGAAGTTGTGGTCCTTATGTACAATAGACTATCACTCAGCCATGAAATCAACGTCATAATGCTAGTAGCAGCAAGATGAGTGGATTTAGGTAGGACGATTCCAAATGAAATAAGTCACACAGAAAATGACACTTATCATAAGATATCACTTATAGAGGGAATGTAAAAACCGCTACCCTTGAACTGAATTACAAAACAAAACAGAGACACACGTTTAGAAAAAACACTATGGCTGCTTAACGGTAAAGGTGAGGTTGGGTGATGCATAAAACAAGGGTTTCAAATTAGCTCAGATACCGTTCCATAAACTCAATAGGTAATAGACAAGACCTACTCCTTGCTCAGTGAATTGGACTCAACACCCCCTATTCACCGCCCAAGAATATGTCTGACTAGTAAGAATCTTAAAACCTATGTATTGATATCTCTCTGTAAGTGAGTCAAGTGGGTGTAAAGCGGCAGAAACACAGCAGTGAAAAGCAGCTAAACCCCATTATGAAAATTAATTACTTTTAAAAACCCGTGAAACAAAGACAGTGAAAGAGAGAGAAATTCTTACAAAATTCGTTCAGGGGCTGTGATGCCACCTGGATTGACCATATCTAGACCCACAGCTGATTGAGACATAAGGGTGGACACTCATGGGGCTGAGAGGTTTGGTGAGGTTGGGTGAGGAAACGCAGACCCTTTAAAGTAATACTGCGTGGTACCCATCCCATGGGTCCCAAATCTCCAGGTTCAAGGGCATCTTCCTACATCGAAAACATGCATGAGAAACCCAGAAGACGGTACACCGTGTGATCGGGAAAGGTTTCTAAAACGCACCTCATTTCTCATCTCCTTGTTCTCGGGTTCGCCATTCCAGCCGCTTCACTAGCAACCTGCCTCCTTGGAGAATCAGCACCTTTAACCTCCTGTTCCGTACAGGTTGCAATTTGTCCTGAGGATGAACAGGAAGAGGGGGAACCAATGAGAGACTAGCTCTAGGTGTAGGGACAGGCACAGGTCACTCTATTTTCTCATCAGGAAGAAGAATTAACCACAGGCTCAGCCTGCCGGCCGGAACCAAAATAGAGCCTGAAGCAATCCTGCGCTTTTGAGGCCAGCTCCCAAGAAAGCGAGTTGAAAAATGGAGCTCAGGGGCACTGCAATTCACAAACCTGCAGACTTATAAATGATAACTCTCGTCCACAAATATATTGAGGGAAGGCAACGAAGAGGATTTGAAAGCAAGGCAGAATTGCAGGAAACACATTTCAGGAGGGAGATTCGAATCGCCTTTAAAGCACAGGAAAAGGGGCAAAACCTCGACAATGACGCCCTTGGCCAAAAAGGGCGTATGCGTTTTTTCCTGAATATATTCAGGAAAAAACGCATACGCCCTTTTTGGCCAACCAAGCAACCTGGAAATGCAAATCAGCGCTACAAAGAAGACTCGCTTCCCATCGGTCAAAAGGGCCATGCTGAATAAAGTGTCAAAACCAGAAATGCAAGACAGGCCATGGAGAAACGGGAGCCTGGCTACGCTGATGGGCGGGATGTAAATTGCCAACAGCCACTCTGGAGAAGTGTACGGTGTGTCCTGAAACATCTAAAAAACTCAGCTTAGAGAGCATAGGGCACTTCCACTCATGGGCTTATAAATTGGGAAAACTAAAAATCAGCAAGACACAGGCTCCCCAAAGTTTAGGGCTGCTCTGTTGACAAGAACCTCCACTTCGTTACACCTTAAATATCCCAGGAAAGACAAAAATGGATAAAGAAGTTGTGGTCCTTATGTACAATAGAATATCACTCAGCCATGAAATCAACGTCATAATGCTAGTAGCAGCAAGATGAGTGGATTTAGGTAGGACGATTCTAAATGAAATAAGTCACACAGAAAATGACACTTATCATAAGATATCACTTATAGAGGGAATGTAAAAACCGCTACCCTTGAACTGAATTACAAAACAGAGCAGAGTCACACGTTTAGAAAGCACACTATGGCTGCTTAAGGGGAAAGGTGAGGTGGTGTGATGCATAAAACAAGCTTTTCAAATTAGCTCAGATACTGTTCCATAAACCCAATAGGTAATAGACAAGACCTACTCCTTGCTCAGTGAATTGGACTCAACACCACCTATTCACCGCCCAAGAATCTATCTGACTAGTTAGAATCTTAAAACCTATGTATTGATATCTCTCTGTAAGTGAGTCAAGTGGGTGTAAAGCGGCATAAACACAGCAGTGAAAAGCAGCTAAACCCCATTATAAAAATCAATTACTTTTAAAAACCCGTGAAACAAAGACAGTGAAAGAGAGAGAAATTCTTACACAATTCGTTCAGGGGCTGTGATGCCACCTGGATTGACCATATCTAGACCCACAGCTGACTGAGACATAAGGGTGGACACTCTTGGGGCTGAGAGGTTTGGTGAGGTTGGGTGAGGAAACGCAGACCCTTTAAAGTAATACTGCGTGGTACCCATCCCATGGGTCCCAAATCTCCAGGTTCAAGGGCATCTTCCTACATCGAAAACATGCATGAGAAACCCAGAAGATGGTACACTGTGTGATCGGGAAAGGTTTCCAAAACGCACCTCATTTCTCATCTCCTTGTTCTCGGGTTCGCCATTCCATCCGCTTTACTAGCAATCTCCTTCCTTGGAGAATCAGCACCTTTTACCTCCTGTTCCGTACAGGTTGCAATTTGTCCTGAGGATGAACGGGAAGAGGGGGAACCAATGAGAGACTAGGTCTAGGTGTTGGGACAGGCACAGGTCACTCTATTTTCCCATCAGGAAGAAGAATTAACCACAGGCTCAGCCTGCCGCCCGGGACCAGAATAGGGCCTCAAGCAATCCTGCGCTTTTGCGGCCAGCTCCCAAGAAAGCGAGTTGAAAAATGGAGCTCAGGGGCACTGCATTTCACAAACCTGCAGACTTATAAATGATAACTCTCGTCCACAAATATATTGAGGGAAGGCAACGAAGAGGAGTTGAAAGCAAGGCAGAATTGCAGGAAACAGATTTCAGGAGGGAGATTGGAATCGCCTTTAAAGCACAGGAAAAGCGGCAAAACCTCGACAATGATGCCCTTGGCCAAAAAGGGCGTATGCGTTTTTTCCTGAATATATTCAGGAAAAAACGCATACGCACTTTTTGGCCAACCAAGCAACCTGGAAAGGCAAATCAGCGCTACAAAGAAGTCTCACTTCCCATCGGTCAAAAGGGCCATGCTGAATAAAGTGTCAAAACCAGAAATGCAGGACAGGCCATGGAGAAACGGGAGCCTGGCTACGCTGATGGGCGGGATGTAAATTGCCAACAGCCACTCTGGAGAAGTGAACGGTGTGTCCTGAAACATCTAAAAAACTCAGCTTAGAGAGCATAGGGCACTTCCACTCATGGGCGTATAAATTGGCAAAACTACAAATCAGCAAGACACAGGCTCCCCAAAGTTTAGGGCTGCTCTGTTGACAAGAACCTCCACTTAGTTACACCTTAAATATCCCAGGAAAGAGAAAAATGGATAAAGAAGTTGTGGTCCTTATGTACAATGGAATATCACTCAGCCATGAAATCAACGTCATAAGGCTAGTAGCAGCATGATGAGTGGATTTAGGTACGACGATTCTAAGTGAAATAAGTCACACAGAAAAAGACACTTATCATAAGATATCACTTATAGAGGGAATGTAAAAACCGCTACCCTTGAACTGAATTACAAAACAGAACAGAGACACACGTTTAGAAAACACACTATGGCTGCTTAACGGTAAAGGTGAGGTGGGGTGATGCATAAAACAAGGGTTTCAAATTAGCTCAGATACCGTTCCATAAACCCAATAGGTAATAGACAAGACCTACTCCTTGCTCAGTGAATTGGACTCAACACCCCCTATTCACCGCCCAAGAATATATCTGACTAGTAAGAATCTTAAAACCTATGTATTGATATCTCTCTGTAAGTGAGTCAAGTGGGTGTAAAGCGGCAGAAACACAGCAGTGAAAAGCAGCTAAACCCCATTATAAAAATCAATTACTTTTAAAAACCCGTGAAACAAAGACAGTGAAAGAGAGAGAAATTCTTACAAAATTCGTTCAGGGGCTGTGATGCCACCTGGATTGACCATATCTAGACCCACAGCTGACTGAGACATAAGGGTGGACACTCTTGGGGCTGAGAGGTTTGGTGAGGTTGGGTGAGGAAACGCAGACCCTTTAAAGTAATACTGCGTGGTACCCATCCCATGGGTCCCAAATCTCCAGGTTCAAGGGCATCTTCCTACATCGAAAACATGCATGAGAAACCCAGAAGATGGTACACTGTGTGATCGGGAAAGGTTTCCAAAACGCACCTCATTTCTCATCTCCTTGTTCTCGGGTTCGCCATTCCATCCGCTTTACTAGCAATCTCCTTCCTTGGAGAATCAGCACCTTTTACCTCCTGTTCCGTACAGGTTGCAATTTGTCCTGAGGATGAACGGGAAGAGGGGGAACCAATGAGAGACTAGGTCTAGGTGTTGGGACAGGCACAGGTCACTCTATTTTCCCATCAGGAAGAAGAATTAACCACAGGCTCAGCCTGCCGCCCGGGACCAGAATAGGGCCTCAAGCAATCCTGCGCTTTTGCGGCCAGCTCCCAAGAAAGCGAGTTGAAAAATGGAGCTCAGGGGCACTGCATTTCACAAACCTGCAGACTTATAAATGATAACTCTCGTCCACAAATATATTGAGGGAAGGCAACGAAGAGGAGTTGAAAGCAAGGCAGAATTGCAGGAAACAGATTTCAGGAGGGAGATACGAATCGCCTTTAAAGCACAGGAAAAGCGGCAAAACCTCGACAATGATGCCCTTGGCCAAAAAGGGCGTATGCGTTTTTTCCTGAATATATTCAGGAAAAAACGCATACGCCCTTTTTGGCCAACCAAGCAACCTGGAAAGGCAAATCAGCACTACAAAGAAGTCTCGCTTCTCATCGGTCAAAAGGGCCATGCTGAATAAAGTGTCAAAACCAGAAATGCAGGACAGGCCATGGAGAAATGGGAGCCTTGCTACGCTGATGGGCGGGACGTAAATTGCCAACAGCCACTCTGGAGAAGTGTACGGTATGTCCTGAAACATCTAAAAAACTCAACTTAGAGAGCATAGGGCACTTCCACTCATGGGCGTATAAATTGGCAAAACTAAAAATCAGCAAGACACAGGCACCCCAAAGTTTAGGGCTGCTCTATTGAAAAGAACCTCCACTTCGTTACACCTTAAATATCCCAGGAAAGAGAAAAATGGATAAAGAAGTTGTGGTCCTTATGTACAATGGAATATCACTCAGCCATGAAATCAACGTCATAAGGCTAGTAGCAGCATGATGAGTGGATTTAGGTACGACGATTCTAAGTGAAATAAGTCACACAGAAAAAGACACTTATCATAAGATATCACTTATAGAGGGAATGTAAAAACCGCTACCCTTGAACTGAATTACAAAACAGAACAGAGACACACGTTTAGAAAACACACTATGGCTGCTTAACGGTAAAGGTGAGGTGGGGTGATGCATAAAACAAGGGTTTCAAATTAGCTCAGATACCGTTCCATAAACCCAATAGGTAATAGACAAGACCTACTCCTTGCTCAGTGAATTGGACTCAACACCCCCTATTCACCGCCCAAGAATATATCTGACTAGTAAGAATCTTAAAACCTATGTATTGATATCTCTCTGTAAGTGAGTCAAGTGGGTGTAAAGCGGCAGAAACACAGCAGTGAAAAGCAGCTAAACCCCATTATAAAAATCAATTACTTTTAAAAACCCGTGAAACAAAGACAGTGAAAGAGAGAGAAATTCTTACAAAATTCGTTCAGGGGCTGTGATGCCACCTGGATTGACCATATCTAGACCCACAGCTGATTGAGACATAAGGGTGGACACTCATGGGGCTGAGAGGTTTGGTGAGGTTGGGTGAGGAAACGCAGACCCTTTAAAGTAATACTGCGTGGTACCCATCCCATGGGTCCCAAATCTCCAGGTTCAAGGGCATCTTCCTACATCGAAAACATGCATGAGAAACCCAGAAGACGGTACACCGTGTGATCGGGAAAGGTTTCTAAAACGCACCTCATTTCTCATCTCCTTGTTCTCGGGTTCGCCATTCCAGCCGCTTCACTAGCAATCTGCCTCCTTGGAGAATCAGCACCTTTAACCTCCTGTTCCGTACAGGTTGCAATTTGTCCTGAGGATGAACGGGAAGAGGGGGAACCAATGAGAGACTAGCTCTAGGTGTAGGGACAGGCACAGGTCACTCTATTTTCTCATCAGGAAGAAGAATTAACCACAGGCTCAGCCTGCCGGCCGGAACCAAAATAGGGCCTGAAGCAATCCTGCGCTTTTGCGGCCAGCTCCCAAGAAAGCGAGTTGAAAAATGGAGCTCAGGGGCACTGCATTTCACAAACCTGCAGACTTATAAATGATAACTCTCGTCCACAAATATATTGAGGGAAGGCAACGAAGAGGATTGGAAAGCAAGGCAGAATTGCAGGAAACACATTTCAGGAGGGAGATTCGAATCGCCTTTAAAGCACAGGAAAAGCGGCAAAACCTCGACAATGACGCCCTTGGCCAAAAAGGGCGTATGCGTTTTTTCCTGAATATATTCAGGAAAAAACGCATACGCCCTTTTTGGCCAACCAAGCAACCTGGAAAGGCAAATCAGCGCTACAAAGAAGTCTCACTTCCCATCGGTCAAAAGGGCCATGCTGAATAAAGTGTCAAAACCAGAAAGGCAGGACAGGCCATGGAGAAACGGGAGCCTGGCTACGCTGATGGGCGGGATGTAAATTGCCAACAGCCACTCTGGAGAAGTGAACGGTGTGTCCTGAAACATCGAAAAAACTCAGCTTAGAGAGCATAGGGCACTTCCACTCATGGGCGTATAAATTGGCAAAACTAAAAATCAGCAAGACACAGGCTCCCCAAAGTTTAGGGCTGCTCTGTTGACAAGAACCTCCACTTCGTTACACCTTAAATATCCCAGGAAAGACAAAAATGGATAAAGAAGTTGTGGTCCTTATGTACAATGGAATATCACTCAGCCATGAAATCAACGTCATAAGGCTAGTAGCAGCATGATGAGTGGATTTAGGTACGACGATTCTAAGTGAAATAAGTCACACAGAAAAAGACACTTATCATAAGATATCACTTATAGAGGGAATGTAAAAACCGCTACCCTTGAACTGAATTACAAAACAGAACAGAGACACACGTTTAGAAAACACACTATGGCTGCTTAACGGTAAAGGTGAGGTGGGGTGATGCATAAAACAAGGGTTTCAAATTAGCTCAGATACCGTTCCATAAACCCAATAGGTAATAGACAAGACCTACTCCTTGCTCAGTGAATTGGACTCAACACCCCCTATTCACCGCCCAAGAATATATCTGACTAGTAAGAATCTTAAAACCTATGTATTGATATCTCTCTGTAAGTGAGTCAAGTGGGTGTAAAGCGGCAGAAACACAGCAGTGAAAAGCAGCTAAACCCCATTATAAAAATCAATTACTTTTAAAAACCCGTGAAACAAAGACAGTGAAAGAGAGAGAAATTCTTACAAAATTCGTTCAGGGGCTGTGATGCCACCTGGATTGACCATATCTAGACCCACAGCTGACTGAGACATAAGGGTGGACACTCTTTGGGCTGAGAGGTTTGGTGAGGTTGGGTGAGGAAACGCAGACCTTTTAAAGTAATACTGCGTGGTACCCATCCCATGGGTCCCAAATCTCCAGGTTCAAGGGCATCTTCCTCCATCGAAAACATGCATGAGAAACCCAGAAGACGGTACACCGTGTGATCGGGAAAGGTTTCTAAAACGCACCTCATTTCTCATCTCCTTGTTCTCGGGTTCGCCATTCCAGCCGCTTCAGTAGCAATCTGCCTCCTTGGAGAAGCAGCACCTTTAACCTCCTGTTCCGTACAGGTTGCAATTTGTCCTGAGGATGAACAGGAAGAGGGGGAACCAATGAGAGACTAGGTCTAGGTGTTGGGACAGGCACAGGTCACTCTATTTTCCCATCAGGAAGAAGAATTAACCACAGGCTCAGCCTGCCGCCCGGGACCAGAATAGGGCCTGAAGCAATCCTGCGCTTTTGCGGCCAGCTCCCAAGAAAGCGAGTTGAAAAATGGAGCTCAGGGGCACTGCATTTCACAAACCTGCAGACTTATAAATGATAACTCTCGTCCACAAATATATTGAGGGAAGGCAACGAAGAGGAGTTGAAAGCAAGGCAGAATTGCAGGAAACAGATTTCAGGAGGGAGATACGAATCGCCTTTAAAGCACAGGAAAAGCGGCAAAACCTCGACAATGATGCCCTTGGCCAAAAAGGGCGTATGCGTTTTTTCCTGAATATATTCAGGAAAAAACGCATACGCCCTTTTTGGCCAACCAAGCAACCTGGAAAGGCAAATCAGCACTACAAAGAAGTCTCGCTTCTCATCGGTCAAAAGGGCCATGCTGAATAAAGTGTCAAAACCAGAAATGCAGGACAGGCCATGGAGAAATGGGAGCCTTGCTACGCTGATGGGCGGGACGTAAATTGCCAACAGCCACTCTGGAGAAGTGTACGGTATGTCCTGAAACATCTAAAAAACTCAACTTAGAGAGCATAGGGCACTTCCACTCATGGGCGTATAAATTGGCAAAACTAAAAATCAGCAAGACACAGGCACCCCAAAGTTTAGGGCTGCTCTATTGAAAAGAACCTCCACTTCGTTACACCTTAAATATCCCAGGAAAGAGAAAAATGGATAAAGAAGTTGTGGTCCTTATGTACAATGGAATATCACTCAGCCATGAAATCAACGTCATAAGGCTAGTAGCAGCATGATGAGTGGATTTAGGTACGACGATTCTAAGTGAAATAAGTCACACAGAAAAAGACACTTATCATAAGATATCACTTATCGAGGGAATGTAAAAACCGCTACCCTTGAACTGAATTACAAAACAGAACAGAGTCACACGTTTAGAAAACACACTATGGCTGCTTAACGGGAAAGGTGAGGTGGGGTGATGCATAAAACAAGGGTTTCAAATTAGCTCAGATACCGTTCCATAAACCCAATAGGTAATAGACAAGACCTACTCATTGCTCAGTGAATTGGACTCAACACCCCCTATTCACCGCCCAAGAATATATCTGACTAGTAAGAATCTTAAAACCTATGTATTGATATCTCTCTGTAAGTGAGTCAAGTGAGTGTAAAGCGGCATAAACACAGCAGTGAAAAGCAGCTAAATCCCATTATAAAAATCAATTACTTTTAAAAACCCGTGAAACAAAGACAGTGAAAGAGAGAGAAATTCTTACAAAATTCGTTCAGGGGCTGTGATGCCACCTGGATTGACCATATCTAGACCCACAGCTGATTGAGACATAAGGGTGGACACTCTTGGGGCTGAGAGGTTGGGTGAGGTTGGGTGAGGAAACGCAGACCCTTTAAAGTAATACTGCGTGGTGCCCATCCCATGGGTCCCAAATCTCCAGGTTCAAGGGCATCTTCCTACATCGAAAACATGCATGAGAAACCCAGAAGATGGTACACCGTGTGATCGGGCAAGGTTTCCAAAACGCACCTCATTTCTCATCTCCTTGTGCTCGGTTTCGCCATTCCAGCCGCTTTACTAGCAATCTCCCTCCTTGGAGAATCAGCACCTTTAACCTCCTGTTCCGTACAGGTTGCAATTTGTCCTGAGGATGAACGGGAAGAAGGGGAACCAATGAGAGACTAGCTCTAAGTGTTGGGACAGGCACAGGTCACTCTATTTTCCCATCAGGAAGAAGAATTAACCACAGGCTCAGCCTGCCGCCCGGGACCAGAATAGGGCCTGAAGCAATCCTGCGCTTTTGCGGCCAGCTCCCAAGAAAGCGAGTTGAAAAATGGAGCTCAGGGGCACTGCAATTCACAAACCTGCAGACTTATAAATGATAACTCTCGTCCACAAATATATTGAGGGAAGGCAACGAAGAGGATTGGAAAGCAAGGCAGAATTGCAGGAAACAGATCTCAGGAGGGAGATTCGAATCGCCTTTAAAGAACAGGAAAAGCGGCAAAACCTCGACAATGATGCCCTTGGCCAAAAAGGGCGTACGCGTTTTTTCCTGAATATGTTCACGAAAAAACGCGTCCGCCCTTTTTGGCCAACCAAGCAACCTGGAAAGGCAAATCAGCGCTACAAAGAAGTCTCGTTTCCCATCGGTCAAAAGGGCCATGCTAAATAAAGTGTCAAAACCAGAAATGCATTACAGGCCATGGAGAAACGGGAGCCTGGCTACGCTGATGGGCGGGATGTAAATTGCCAACAGCCACTCTGGAGAAGTGTACGGTGTGTCCTGAAACATCTAAAAAACTCAGCTTAGAGAGCATAGGGCACTTCCACTCATGGGCGTATAAATTGGGAAAACTAAAAATCAGCAGGACACAGGCACCCCAAAGTTTAGGGCTGCTCTGTTGACAAGAACCTCCACTTCGTTACACCTTAAATATCCCAGGAAAGAGAAAAATGGATAAAGAAGTTGTGGTCCTTATGTACAATGGAATATCACTCAGCCATGAAATCAACGTCATAAGGCTAGTAGCAGCATGATGAGTGGATTTAGGTAGGACGATTCTAAGTGAAATAAGTCACACAGAAAAAGACACTTATCATAAGATATCACTTATCGAGGGAATGTAAAAACCGCTACCCTTGAACTGAATTACAAAACAGAACAGAGTCACACGTTTAGAAAACACACTATGGCTGCTTAACGGGAAAGGTGAGGTGGGGTGATGCATAAAACAAGGGTTTCAAATTAGCTCAGATACCGTTCCATAAACCCAATAGGTAATAGACAAGAGCTACTCCTTGCTCAGTGAATTGGACTCAACACCCCCTATTCACCGCCCAAGAATATATCTGACTAGTAAGAATCTTAAAACCTATGTATTGATATCTCTCTGTAAGTGAGTCAAGTGGGTGTAAAGCGGCAGAAACACAGCAGTGAAAAGCAGCTAAACCCCATTATAAAAGTCAATTACTTTTAAAAACCCGTGAAACAAAGACAGTGAAAGAGAGAGAAATTCTTACACAATTCATTCAGGGGCTGTGATGCCACCTGGATTGACCATATCTAGACCCACAGCTGACTGAGACATAAGGGTGGACACTCTTGGGGCTGAGAGGTTTGGTGAGGTTGGGTGAGGAAACGCAGACCCTTTAAAGTAATACTGCGTGGTACCCATCCCATGGGTCCCAAATCTCCAGGTTCAAGGGCATCTTCCTACATCGAAAACATGCATGAGAAACCCAGAAGACGGTACACCGTGTGATCGGGAAAGATTTCTAAAACGCACCTCATTTCTCATCTCCTTGTGCTCGGGTTCGCCATTCCAGCCGCTTCACTAGCAATCTGCTTCCTTGGAGAATCAGCACCTTTAACCTCCTGTTCCGTACAGGTTGCAATTTGTCCTGAGGATGAACGGGAAGAGGGGGAACCAATGAGAGACTAGCTCTAGGTGTAGGGACAGGCACAGGTCACTCTATTTTCTCATCAGGAAGAAGAATTAACCACAGGCTCAGCCTGCCGGCCGGAACCAAAATAGGTCCTGAAGCAATCCTGCGCTTTTGAGGCCAGCTCCCAAGAAAGCGAGATGAAAAATGTAGCTCAGGGGCACTGCAATTCACAAACCTGCAGACTTATAAATGATAACTCTCGTCCACAAATATATTGAGGGAAGGCAACGAAGAGGATTTGAAAGCAAGGCAGAATTGCAGGAAACAGATTTCAGGAGGGAGATTCGAATCGCCTTTAAAGCACAGGAAAAGCGGCAAAACCTCGTCAATGATGCCCTTGGCCAAAAAGGGCGTATGCGTTTTTTCCTGAATATATTCAGGAAAAAACGCATACGCCCTTTTTGGCCAACCAAGCAACCTGGAAAGGCAAATCAGCGCTACAAAGAAGGCTCGCTTCCCATCGGTCAAAAGGGCCATGCTGAATAAAGTGTCAAAACCAGAAATGCAGGACAGGCCATGGAGAAACGGGAGCCTGGCTACGCTGATGGGCGGGAAGTAAATTGCCAACAGCCACTCTGGAGAAGTGTACGGTATGTCCTGAAACATTTAAAAAACTCAGCTTAGAGAGCATAGGGCACTTCCACTCATGGGCGTATAAATTGGGAAAACTAAAAATCAGCAAGACACAGGCACCCCAAAGTTTAGGGCTGCTCTGTTGAAAAGAACCTCCACTTCGTTACACCTTAAATATCCCAGGAAAGAGAAAAATGGATAAAGAAGTTGTGGTCCTTATGTACAATGGAATATCACTCAGCCATGAAATCAACGTCATAAGGCTAGTAGCAGCATGATGAGTGGATTTAGGTACGACCATTCTAAGTGAAATAAGTCACACAGAAAAAGACACTTATCATAAGATATCACTTATAGAGGGAATGTAAAAATCGCTACCCTTGAACTGAATTACAAAACAGAACAGAGACACACGTTTAGAAAAAACACTATGGCTGCTTAACGGTAAAGGTGAGGTTGGGTGATGCATAAAACAAGGGTTTCAAATTAGCTCAGATACCGTTCCATAAACTCAATAGGTAATAGACAAGACCTACTCCTTGCTCAGTGAATTGGACTCAACACCCCCTATTCACCGCCCAAGAATATATCTGACTAGTAAGAATCTTAAAACCTATGTATTGATATCTCTCTGTAAGTGAGTCAAGTGGGTGTAAAGCGGCAGAAACACAGCAGTGAAAAGCAGCTAAACCCCATTATAAAAATCAATTACTTTTAAAAACCCGTGAAACAAAGACAGTGAAAGAGAGAGAAATTCTTACAAAATTCGTTCAGGGGCTGTGATGCCACCTGGATTGACCATATCTAGACCCACAGCTGATTGAGACATAAGGGTGGACACTCATGGGGCTGAGAGGTTTGGTGAGGTTGGGTGAGGAAACGCAGACCCTTTAAAGTAATACTGCGTGGTACCCATCCCATGGGTCCCAAATCTCCAGGTTCAAGGGCATCTTTCTACATCGAAAACATGCATGAGAAACCCAGAAGACGGTACACCGTGTGATCGGGAAAGATTTCTAAAACGCACCTCATTTCTCATCTCCTTGTGCTCGGGTTCGCCATTCCAGCCGCTTCACTAGCAATCTGCTTCCTTGGAGAATCAGCACCTTTAACCTCCTGTTCCGTACAGGTTGCAATTTGTCCTGAGGATGAACGGGAAGAGGGGGAACCAATGAGAGACTAGCTCTAGGTGTAGGGACAGGCACAGGTCACTCTATTTTCTCATCAGGAAGAAGAATTAACCACAGGCTCAGCATGCCGGCCGGAACCAAAATAGGGCCTGAAGCAATCCTGCGCTTTTGAGGCCAGCTCCCAAGAAAGCGAGTTGAAAAATGGAGCTCAGGGGCACTGCAATTCACAAACCTGCAGACTTATAAATGATAACTCTCGTCCACAAATATATTGAGGGAAGGCAACGAAGAGGAGTTGAAAGCAAGGCAGAATTGCAGGAAACAGATTTCAGGAGGGAGATTCGAATCGCCTTTAAAGCACAGGAAAAGTGGCAAAAGCTCGACAATGATGCCCTTGGCCAAAAAGGGCGTATGCGTTTTTTCCTGAATATATTCAGGAAAAAACGCATACGCCCTTTTTGGCCAACCAAGCAACCTGGAAAGGCAAATCAGCGCTACAAAGAAGTCTCGCTTCCCATCGGTCAAAAGGGCCATACTGAATAAAGTGTCAAAACCAGAAATGCAGGAGAGGCCATGGAGAAACGGGAGCCTGGCTACGCTGATGGGCGGGATGTAAATTGCCAACAGCCACTCTGGAGAAGTGAACGGTGTGTCCTGAAACATCTAAAAAACTCAGCTTAGAGAGCATAGGGCACTTCCACTCATGGGCGTATAAATTGGGAAAACTAAAAATCAGCAAGACACAGGCTCCCCAAAGTTTAGGGCTGCTCTGTTGACAAGAACCTCCACTTCGTTACACCTTAAATATCCCAGGAAAGACAAAAATGGATAAAGAAGTTGTGGTCCTTATGTACAATAGACTATCACTCAGCCATGAAATCAACGTCATAATGCTAGTAGCAGCAAGATGAGTGGATTTAGGTAGGACGATTCCAAATGAAATAAGTCACACAGAAAATGACACTTATCATAAGATATCACTTATAGAGGGAATGTAAAAACCGCTACCCTTGAACTGAATTACAAAACAAAACAGAGACACACGTTTAGAAAAAACACTATGGCTGCTTAACGGTAAAGGTGAGGTTGGGTGATGCATAAAACAAGGGTTTCAAATTAGCTCAGATACCGTTCCATAAACTCAATAGGTAATAGACAAGACCTACTCCTTGCTCAGTGAATTGGACTCAACACCCCCTATTCACCGCCCAAGAATATGTCTGACTAGTAAGAATCTTAAAACCTATGTATTGATATCTCTCTGTAAGTGAGTCAAGTGGGTGTAAAGCGGCAGAAACACAGCAGTGAAAAGCAGCTAAACCCCATTATGAAAATTAATTACTTTTAAAAACCCGTGAAACAAAGACAGTGAAAGAGAGAGAAATTCTTACAAAATTCGTTCAGGGGCTGTGATGCCACCTGGATTGACCATATCTAGACCCACAGCTGATTGAGACATAAGGGTGGACACTCATGGGGCTGAGAGGTTTGGTGAGGTTGGGTGAGGAAACGCAGACCCTTTAAAGTAATACTGCGTGGTACCCATCCCATGGGTCCCAAATCTCCAGGTTCAAGGGCATCTTCCTACATCGAAAACATGCATGAGAAACCCAGAAGACGGTACACCGTGTGATCGGGAAAGGTTTCTAAAACGCACCTCATTTCTCATCTCCTTGTTCTCGGGTTCGCCATTCCAGCCGCTTCACTAGCAACCTGCCTCCTTGGAGAATCAGCACCTTTAACCTCCTGTTCCGTACAGGTTGCAATTTGTCCTGAGGATGAACAGGAAGAGGGGGAACCAATGAGAGACTAGCTCTAGGTGTAGGGACAGGCACAGGTCACTCTATTTTCTCATCAGGAAGAAGAATTAACCACAGGCTCAGCCTGCCGGCCGGAACCAAAATAGAGCCTGAAGCAATCCTGCGCTTTTGAGGCCAGCTCCCAAGAAAGCGAGTTGAAAAATGGAGCTCAGGGGCACTGCAATTCACAAACCTGCAGACTTATAAATGATAACTCTCGTCCACAAATATATTGAGGGAAGGCAACGAAGAGGATTTGAAAGCAAGGCAGAATTGCAGGAAACACATTTCAGGAGGGAGATTCGAATCGCCTTTAAAGCACAGGAAAAGGGGCAAAACCTCGACAATGACGCCCTTGGCCAAAAAGGGCGTATGCGTTTTTTCCTGAATATATTCAGGAAAAAACGCATACGCCCTTTTTGGCCAACCAAGCAACCTGGAAATGCAAATCAGCGCTACAAAGAAGACTCGCTTCCCATCGGTCAAAAGGGCCATGCTGAATAAAGTGTCAAAACCAGAAATGCAAGACAGGCCATGGAGAAACGGGAGCCTGGCTACGCTGATGGGCGGGATGTAAATTGCCAACAGCCACTCTGGAGAAGTGTACGGTGTGTCCTGAAACATCTAAAAAACTCAGCTTAGAGAGCATAGGGCACTTCCACTCATGGGCTTATAAATTGGGAAAACTAAAAATCAGCAAGACACAGGCTCCCCAAAGTTTAGGGCTGCTCTGTTGACAAGAACCTCCACTTCGTTACACCTTAAATATCCCAGGAAAGACAAAAATGGATAAAGAAGTTGTGGTCCTTATGTACAATAGAATATCACTCAGCCATGAAATCAACGTCATAATGCTAGTAGCAGCAAGATGAGTGGATTTAGGTAGGACGATTCTAAATGAAATAAGTCACACAGAAAATGACACTTATCATAAGATATCACTTATAGAGGGAATGTAAAAACCGCTACCCTTGAACTGAATTACAAAACAGAGCAGAGTCACACGTTTAGAAAGCACACTATGGCTGCTTAAGGGGAAAGGTGAGGTGGTGTGATGCATAAAACAAGCTTTTCAAATTAGCTCAGATACTGTTCCATAAACCCAATAGGTAATAGACAAGACCTACTCCTTGCTCAGTGAATTGGACTCAACACCACCTATTCACCGCCCAAGAATCTATCTGACTAGTTAGAATCTTAAAACCTATGTATTGATATCTCTCTGTAAGTGAGTCAAGTGGGTGTAAAGCGGCATAAACACAGCAGTGAAAAGCAGCTAAACCCCATTATAAAAATCAATTACTTTTAAAAACCCGTGAAACAAAGACAGTGAAAGAGAGAGAAATTCTTACACAATTCGTTCAGGGGCTGTGATGCCACCTGGATTGACCATATCTAGACCCACAGCTGACTGAGACATAAGGGTGGACACTCTTGGGGCTGAGAGGTTTGGTGAGGTTGGGTGAGGAAACGCAGACCCTTTAAAGTAATACTGCGTGGTACCCATCCCATGGGTCCCAAATCTCCAGGTTCAAGGGCATCTTCCTACATCGAAAACATGCATGAGAAACCCAGAAGATGGTACACTGTGTGATCGGGAAAGGTTTCCAAAACGCACCTCATTTCTCATCTCCTTGTTCTCGGGTTCGCCATTCCATCCGCTTTACTAGCAATCTCCTTCCTTGGAGAATCAGCACCTTTTACCTCCTGTTCCATACAGGTTGCAATTTGTCCTGAGGATGAACGGGAAGAGGGGGAACCAATGAGAGACTAGGTCTAGGTGTTGGGACAGGCACAGGTCACTCTATTTTCCCATCAGGAAGAAGAATTAACCACAGGCTCAGCCTGCCGCCCGGGACCAGAATAGGGCCTCAAGCAATCCTGCGCTTTTGCGGCCAGCTCCCAAGAAAGCGAGTTGAAAAATGGAGCTCAGGGGCACTGCATTTCACAAACCTGCAGACTTATAAATGATAACTCTCGTCCACAAATATATTGAGGGAAGGCAACGAAGAGGAGTTGAAAGCAAGGCAGAATTGCAGGAAACAGATTTCAGGAGGGAGATTGGAATCGCCTTTAAAGCACAGGAAAAGCGGCAAAACCTCGACAATGATGCCCTTGGCCAAAAAGGGCGTATGCGTTTTTTCCTGAATATATTCAGGAAAAAACGCATACGCACTTTTTGGCCAACCAAGCAACCTGGAAAGGCAAATCAGCGCTACAAAGAAGTCTCACTTCCCATCGGTCAAAAGGGCCATGCTGAATAAAGTGTCAAAACCAGAAATGCAGGACAGGCCATGGAGAAACGGGAGCCTGGCTACGCTGATGGGCGGGATGTAAATTGCCAACAGCCACTCTGGAGAAGTGAACGGTGTGTCCTGAAACATCTAAAAAACTCAACTTAGAGAGCATAGGGCACTTCCACTCATGGGCGTATAAATTGGCAAAACTAAAAATCAGCAAGACACAGGCACCCCAAAGTTTAGGGCTGCTCTATTGAAAAGAACCTCCACTTCGTTACACCTTAAATATCCCAGGAAAGAGAAAAATGGATAAAGAAGTTGTGGTCCTTATGTACAATGGAATATCACTCAGCCATGAAATCAACGTCATAAGGCTAGTAGCAGCATGATGAGTGGATTTAGGTACGACGATTCTAAGTGAAATAAGTCACACAGAAAAAGACACTTATCATAAGATATCACTTATAGAGGGAATGTAAAAACCGCTACCCTTGAACTGAATTACAAAACAGAACAGAGACACACGTTTAGAAAACACACTATGGCTGCTTAACGGTAAAGGTGAGGTGGGGTGATGCATAAAACAAGGGTTTCAAATTAGCTCAGATACCGTTCCATAAACCCAATAGGTAATAGACAAGACCTACTCCTTGCTCAGTGAATTGGACTCAACACCCCCTATTCACCGCCCAAGAATATATCTGACTAGTAAGAATCTTAAAACCTATGTATTGATATCTCTCTGTAAGTGAGTCAAGTGGGTGTAAAGCGGCAGAAACACAGCAGTGAAAAGCAGCTAAACCCCATTATAAAAATCAATTACTTTTAAAAACCCGTGAAACAAAGACAGTGAAAGAGAGAGAAATTCTTACAAAATTCGTTCAGGGGCTGTGATGCCACCTGGATTGACCATATCTAGACCCACAGCTGATTGAGACATAAGGGTGGACACTCATGGGGCTGAGAGGTTTGGTGAGGTTGGGTGAGGAAACGCAGACCCTTTAAAGTAATACTGCGTGGTACCCATCCCATGGGTCCCAAATCTCCAGGTTCAAGGGCATCTTCCTACATCGAAAACATGCATGAGAAACCCAGAAGACGGTACACCGTGTGATCGGGAAAGGTTTCTAAAACGCACCTCATTTCTCATCTCCTTGTTCTCGGGTTCGCCATTCCAGCCGCTTCACTAGCAATCTGCCTCCTTGGAGAATCAGCACCTTTAACCTCCTGTTCCGTACAGGTTGCAATTTGTCCTGAGGATGAACGGGAAGAGGGGGAACCAATGAGAGACTAGCTCTAGGTGTAGGGACAGGCACAGGTCACTCTATTTTCTCATCAGGAAGAAGAATTAACCACAGGCTCAGCCTGCCGGCCGGAACCAAAATAGGGCCTGAAGCAATCCTGCGCTTTTGCGGCCAGCTCCCAAGAAAGCGAGTTGAAAAATGGAGCTCAGGGGCACTGCATTTCACAAACCTGCAGACTTATAAATGATAACTCTCGTCCACAAATATATTGAGGGAAGGCAACGAAGAGGATTGGAAAGCAAGGCAGAATTGCAGGAAACACATTTCAGGAGGGAGATTCGAATCGCCTTTAAAGCACAGGAAAAGCGGCAAAACCTCGACAATGACGCCCTTGGCCAAAAAGGGCGTATGCGTTTTTTCCTGAATATATTCAGGAAAAAACGCATACGCCCTTTTTGGCCAACCAAGCAACCTGGAAAGGCAAATCAGCGCTACAAAGAAGTCTCACTTCCCATCGGTCAAAAGGGCCATGCTGAATAAAGTGTCAAAACCAGAAAGGCAGGACAGGCCATGGAGAAACGGGAGCCTGGCTACGCTGATGGGCGGGATGTAAATTGCCAACAGCCACTCTGGAGAAGTGAACGGTGTGTCCTGAAACATCGAAAAAACTCAGCTTAGAGAGCATAGGGCACTTCCACTCATGGGCGTATAAATTGGCAAAACTAAAAATCAGCAAGACACAGGCTCCCCAAAGTTTAGGGCTGCTCTGTTGACAAGAACCTCCACTTCGTTACACCTTAAATATCCCAGGAAAGACAAAAATGGATAAAGAAGTTGTGGTCCTTATGTACAATGGAATATCACTCAGCCATGAAATCAACGTCATAAGGCTAGTAGCAGCATGATGAGTGGATTTAGGTACGACGATTCTAAGTGAAATAAGTCACACAGAAAAAGACACTTATCATAAGATATCACTTATAGAGGGAATGTAAAAACCGCTACCCTTGAACTGAATTACAAAACAGAACAGAGACACACGTTTAGAAAACACACTATGGCTGCTTAACGGTAAAGGTGAGGTGGGGTGATGCATAAAACAAGGGTTTCAAATTAGCTCAGATACCGTTCCATAAACCCAATAGGTAATAGACAAGACCTACTCCTTGCTCAGTGAATTGGACTCAACACCCCCTATTCACCGCCCAAGAATATATCTGACTAGTAAGAATCTTAAAACCTATGTATTGATATCTCTCTGTAAGTGAGTCAAGTGGGTGTAAAGCGGCAGAAACACAGCAGTGAAAAGCAGCTAAACCCCATTATAAAAATCAATTACTTTTAAAAACCCGTGAAACAAAGACAGTGAAAGAGAGAGAAATTCTTACAAAATTCGTTCAGGGGCTGTGATGCCACCTGGATTGACCATATCTAGACCCACAGCTGACTGAGACATAAGGGTGGACACTCTTTGGGCTGAGAGGTTTGGTGAGGTTGGGTGAGGAAACGCAGACCTTTTAAAGTAATACTGCGTGGTACCCATCCCATGGGTCCCAAATCTCCAGGTTCAAGGGCATCTTCCTCCATCGAAAACATGCATGAGAAACCCAGAAGACGGTACACCGTGTGATCGGGAAAGGTTTCTAAAACGCACCTCATTTCTCATCTCCTTGTTCTCGGGTTCGCCATTCCAGCCGCTTCAGTAGCAATCTGCCTCCTTGGAGAAGCAGCACCTTTAACCTCCTGTTCCGTACAGGTTGCAATTTGTCCTGAGGATGAACAGGAAGAGGGGGAACCAATGAGAGACTAGGTCTAGGTGTTGGGACAGGCACAGGTCACTCTATTTTCCCATCAGGAAGAAGAATTAACCACAGGCTCAGCCTGCCGCCCGGGACCAGAATAGGGCCTGAAGCAATCCTGCGCTTTTGCGGCCAGCTCCCAAGAAAGCGAGTTGAAAAATGGAGCTCAGGGGCACTGCATTTCACAAACCTGCAGACTTATAAATGATAACTCTCGTCCACAAATATATTGAGGGAAGGCAACGAAGAGGAGTTGAAAGCAAGGCAGAATTGCAGGAAACAGATTTCAGGAGGGAGATACGAATCGCCTTTAAAGCACAGGAAAAGCGGCAAAACCTCGACAATGATGCCCTTGGCCAAAAAGGGCGTATGCGTTTTTTCCTGAATATATTCAGGAAAAAACGCATACGCCCTTTTTGGCCAACCAAGCAACCTGGAAAGGCAAATCAGCACTACAAAGAAGTCTCGCTTCTCATCGGTCAAAAGGGCCATGCTGAATAAAGTGTCAAAACCAGAAATGCAGGACAGGCCATGGAGAAATGGGAGCCTTGCTACGCTGATGGGCGGGACGTAAATTGCCAACAGCCACTCTGGAGAAGTGTACGGTATGTCCTGAAACATCTAAAAAACTCAACTTAGAGAGCATAGGGCACTTCCACTCATGGGCGTATAAATTGGCAAAACTAAAAATCAGCAAGACACAGGCACCCCAAAGTTTAGGGCTGCTCTATTGAAAAGAACCTCCACTTCGTTACACCTTAAATATCCCAGGAAAGAGAAAAATGGATAAAGAAGTTGTGGTCCTTATGTACAATGGAATATCACTCAGCCATGAAATCAACGTCATAAGGCTAGTAGCAGCATGATGAGTGGATTTAGGTACGACGATTCTAAGTGAAATAAGTCACACAGAAAAAGACACTTATCATAAGATATCACTTATCGAGGGAATGTAAAAACCGCTACCCTTGAACTGAATTACAAAACAGAACAGAGTCACACGTTTAGAAAACACACTATGGCTGCTTAACGGGAAAGGTGAGGTGGGGTGATGCATAAAACAAGGGTTTCAAATTAGCTCAGATACCGTTCCATAAACCCAATAGGTAATAGACAAGACCTACTCATTGCTCAGTGAATTGGACTCAACACCCCCTATTCACCGCCCAAGAATATATCTGACTAGTAAGAATCTTAAAACCTATGTATTGATATCTCTCTGTAAGTGAGTCAAGTGAGTGTAAAGCGGCATAAACACAGCAGTGAAAAGCAGCTAAATCCCATTATAAAAATCAATTACTTTTAAAAACCCGTGAAACAAAGACAGTGAAAGAGAGAGAAATTCTTACAAAATTCGTTCAGGGGCTGTGATGCCACCTGGATTGACCATATCTAGACCCACAGCTGATTGAGACATAAGGGTGGACACTCTTGGGGCTGAGAGGTTGGGTGAGGTTGGGTGAGGAAACGCAGACCCTTTAAAGTAATACTGCGTGGTGCCCATCCCATGGGTCCCAAATCTCCAGGTTCAAGGGCATCTTCCTACATCGAAAACATGCATGAGAAACCCAGAAGATGGTACACCGTGTGATCGGGCAAGGTTTCCAAAACGCACCTCATTTCTCATCTCCTTGTGCTCGGTTTCGCCATTCCAGCCGCTTTACTAGCAATCTCCCTCCTTGGAGAATCAGCACCTTTAACCTCCTGTTCCGTACAGGTTGCAATTTGTCCTGAGGATGAACGGGAAGAAGGGGAACCAATGAGAGACTAGCTCTAAGTGTTGGGACAGGCACAGGTCACTCTATTTTCCCATCAGGAAGAAGAATTAACCACAGGCTCAGCCTGCCGCCCGGGACCAGAATAGGGCCTGAAGCAATCCTGCGCTTTTGCGGCCAGCTCCCAAGAAAGCGAGTTGAAAAATGGAGCTCAGGGGCACTGCAATTCACAAACCTGCAGACTTATAAATGATAACTCTCGTCCACAAATATATTGAGGGAAGGCAACGAAGAGGATTGGAAAGCAAGGCAGAATTGCAGGAAACAGATCTCAGGAGGGAGATTCGAATCGCCTTTAAAGAACAGGAAAAGCGGCAAAACCTCGACAATGATGCCCTTGGCCAAAAAGGGCGTACGCGTTTTTTCCTGAATATGTTCACGAAAAAACGCGTCCGCCCTTTTTGGCCAACCAAGCAACCTGGAAAGGCAAATCAGCGCTACAAAGAAGTCTCGTTTCCCATCGGTCAAAAGGGCCATGCTGAATAAAGTGTCAAAACCAGAAATGCATTACAGGCCATGGAGAAACGGGAGCCTGGCTACGCTGATGGGCGGGATGTAAATTGCCAACAGCCACTCTGGAGAAGTGTACGGTGTGTCCTGAAACATCTAAAAAACTCAGCTTAGAGAGCATAGGGCACTTCCACTCATGGGCGTATAAATTGGGAAAACTAAAAATCAGCAGGACACAGGCACCCCAAAGTTTAGGGCTGCTCTGTTGACAAGAACCTCCACTTCGTTACACCTTAAATATCCCAGGAAAGAGAAAAATGGATAAAGAAGTTGTGGTCCTTATGTACAATGGAATATCACTCAGCCATGAAATCAACGTCATAAGGCTAGTAGCAGCATGATGAGTGGATTTAGGTAGGACGATTCTAAGTGAAATAAGTCACACAGAAAAAGACACTTATCATAAGATATCACTTATCGAGGGAATGTAAAAACCGCTACCCTTGAACTGAATTACAAAACAGAACAGAGTCACACGTTTAGAAAACACACTATGGCTGCTTAACGGGAAAGGTGAGGTGGGGTGATGCATAAAACAAGGGTTTCAAATTAGCTCAGATACCGTTCCATAAACCCAATAGGTAATAGACAAGAGCTACTCCTTGCTCAGTGAATTGGACTCAACACCCCCTATTCACCGCCCAAGAATATATCTGACTAGTAAGAATCTTAAAACCTATGTATTGATATCTCTCTGTAAGTGAGTCAAGTGGGTGTAAAGCGGCAGAAACACAGCAGTGAAAAGCAGCTAAACCCCATTATAAAAGTCAATTACTTTTAAAAACCCGTGAAACAAAGACAGTGAAAGAGAGAGAAATTCTTACACAATTCATTCAGGGGCTGTGATGCCACCTGGATTGACCATATCTAGACCCACAGCTGACTGAGACATAAGGGTGGACACTCTTGGGGCTGAGAGGTTTGGTGAGGTTGGGTGAGGAAACGCAGACCCTTTAAAGTAATACTGCGTGGTACCCATCCCATGGGTCCCAAATCTCCAGGTTCAAGGGCATCTTCCTACATCGAAAACATGCATGAGAAACCCAGAAGACGGTACACCGTGTGATCGGGAAAGATTTCTAAAACGCACCTCATTTCTCATCTCCTTGTGCTCGGGTTCGCCATTCCAGCCGCTTCACTAGCAATCTGCTTCCTTGGAGAATCAGCACCTTTAACCTCCTGTTCCGTACAGGTTGCAATTTGTCCTGAGGATGAACGGGAAGAGGGGGAACCAATGAGAGACTAGCTCTAGGTGTAGGGACAGGCACAGGTCACTCTATTTTCTCATCAGGAAGAAGAATTAACCACAGGCTCAGCCTGCCGGCCGGAACCAAAATAGGGCCTGAAGCAATCCTGCGCTTTTGAGGCCAGCTCCCAAGAAAGCGAGTTGAAAAATGGAGCTCAGGGGCACTGCAATTCACAAACCTGCAGACTTATAAATGATAACTCTCGTCCACACATATATTGAGGGAAGGCAACGAAGAGGATTTGAAAGCAAGGCAGAATTGCAGGAAACACATTTCAGGAGGGAGATTCGAATCGCCTTTAAAGCACAGGAAAAGGGGAAAACCTCGACAATGACGCCCTTGGCCAAAAAGGGCGTATGCGTTTTTTCCTGAATATATTCAGGAAAAAACGCATACGCCCTTTTTGGCCAACCAAGCAACCTGGAAAGGCAAATCAGCGCTACAAAGAAGACTCGCTTCCCATCGGTCAAAAGGGCTATGCTGAATAAAGTGTCAAAACCAGAAATGCAGGACAGGCCATGGAGAAACGGGAGCCTGGCTACGCTGATGGGCGGGATGTAAATTGCCAACAGCCACTCTGGAGAAGTGTACGGTGTGTCCTGAAACATCCAAAAAACTCAGCTTAGAGAGCATAGGGCACTTCCACTCATGGGCGTATAAATTGGGAAAACTAGAAATCAGCAAGACACAGACTCCCCAATGTTTAGGGCTGCTCTGTTGACAAGAACCTCCACTTCGTTACACCTTAAATATCCCAGGAAAGACAAAAATGGATAAAGAAGTTGTGGTCCTTATGTACAATGGAATATCACTCAGCCATGAAATCAACGTCATAAGGCTAGTAGCAGCATGATGAGTGGATTTAGGTATGACGAGTCTAAGTGAAATAAGTCACACAGAAAAAACACTTATCATAAGATATCACTTATAGAGGGAATGTAAAAACCGCTACCCTTGAACTGAATTACAAAACAGAACAGAGACACACGTTTAGAAAACACACTATGGCTATTTAAAGGTAAAGGTGAGGTGGGGTGATGCATAAAACAAGGGTTTCAAATTAGCTCAGATACCGTTCCATAAACCCAATAGGTAATAGACAAGACCTACTCCTTGCTCAGTGAATTGGACTCAACACCCCCTATTCACCGCCCAAGAATATATCTTACTACTAAGAATCTTAAAACCTATGTATTGATATCTCTCTGTAAGTGAGTCAAGTGGGTGTAAAGCGGCAGAAACACAGCAGTGAAAAGCAGCTAAACCCCATTATAAAAATCAATTACTTTTAAAAACCCGTGAAACAAAGACAGTGAAAGAGAGAGAAATTCTTACAAAATTCGTTCAGGGGCTGTGATGCCACCTGGATTGACCATATCTAGACCCACAGCTGATTGAGACATAAGGGTGGACACTCATGGGGCTGAGAGGTTTGGTGAGGTTGGGTGAGGAAACGCAGACCCTTTAAAGTAATACTGCGTGGTACCCGACCCATGGGTCCCAAATCTCCAGGTTCAAGGGCACCTTCCTACATCGAAAACATGCATGAGAAACCCCGAAGATGGTACACCGTGTGATTGGGAAAGGTTTCTAAAACGCACATCATTTCTCATCTCCTTGTGCTCGGGTTCGCCATTCCAGCCGCTTCACTAGCAACCTGCCTCCTTGGAGAATCAGCACCTTTAACCTCCTGTTCCGTACAGGTTGCAATTTGTCCTGAGGATGAACAGGAAGAGGGGGAACCAATGAGAGACTAGGTCTAGGTGTAGGGACAGGCACAGGTCACTCTATTTTCTCATCAGGAAGAAGAATTAACCACAGGCTCAGCCTGCCGGCCGGAACCAAAATAGGGCCTGAAGCAATCCTGCGCTTTTGAGGCCAGCTCCCAAGAAAGCGAGATGAAAAATGTAGCTCAGGGGCACTGCAATTCACAAACCTGCAGACTTATAAATGATAACTCTCGTCCACAAATATATTGAGGGAAGGCAACGAAGAGGATTTGAAAGCAAGGCAGAATTGCAGGAAACAGATTTCAGGAGGGAGATTCGAATCGCCTTTAAAGCACAGGAAAAGCGGCAAAACCTCGTCAATGATGCCCTTGGCCAAAAAGGGCGTATGCGTTTTTTCCTGAATATATTCAGGAAAAAACGCATACGCCCTTTTTGGCCAACCAAGCAACCTGGAAAGGCAAATCAGCGCTACAAAGAAGGCTCGCTTCCCATCGGTCAAAAGGGCCATGCTGAATAAAGTGTCAAAACCAGAAATGCAGGACAGGCCATGGAGAAACGGGAGCCTGGCTACGCTGATGGGCGGGAAGTAAATTGCCAACAGCCACTCTGGAGAAGTGTACGGTATGTCCTGAAACATTTAAAAAACTCAGCTTAGAGAGCATAGGGCACTTCCACTCATGGGCGTATAAATTGGGAAAACTAAAAATCAGCAAGACACAGGCACCCCAAAGTTTAGGGCTGCTCTGTTGAAAAGAACCTCCACTTCGTTACACCTTAAATATCCCAGGAAAGAGAAAAATGGATAAAGAAGTTGTGGTCCTTATGTACAATGGAATATCACTCAGCCATGAAATCAACGTCATAAGGCTAGTAGCAGCATGATGAGTGGATTTAGGTACGACCATTCTAAGTGAAATAAGTCACACAGAAAAAGACACTTATCATAAGATATCACTTATAGAGGGAATGTAAAAATCGCTACCCTTGAACTGAATTACAAAACAGAACAGAGACACACGTTTAGAAAAAACACTATGGCTGCTTAACGGTAAAGGTGAGGTGGGGTGATGCATAAAACAAGGGTTTCAAATTAGCTCAGATACCGTTCCATAAACTCAATAGGTAATAGACAAGACCTACTCCTTGCTCAGTGAATTGGACTCAACACCCCCTATTCACCGCCCAAGAATATATCTGACTAGTAAGAATCTTAAAACCTATGTATTGATATCTCTCTGTAAGTGAGTCAAGTGGGTGTAAAGCGGCAGAAACACAGCAGTGAAAAGCAGCTAAACCCCATTATAAAAATCAATTACTTTTAAAAACCCGTGAAACAAAGACAGTGAAAGAGAGAGAAATTCTTACAAAATTCGTTCAGGGGCTGTGATGCCACCTGGATTGACCATATCTAGACCCACAGCTGATTGAGACATAAGGGTGGACACTCATGGGGCTGAGAGGTTTGGTGAGGTTGGGTGAGGAAACGCAGACCCTTTAAAGTAATACTGCGTGGTACCCATCCCATGGGTCCCAAATCTCCAGGTTCAAGGGCATCTTTCTACATCGAAAACATGCATGAGAAACCCAGAAGACGGTACACCGTGTGATCGGGAAAGATTTCTAAAACGCACCTCATTTCTCATCTCCTTGTGCTCGGGTTCGCCATTCCAGCCGCTTCACTAGCAATCTGCTTCCTTGGAGAATCAGCACCTTTAACCTCCTGTTCCGTACAGGTTGCAATTTGTCCTGAGGATGAACGGGAAGAGGGGGAACCAATGAGAGACTAGCTCTAGGTGTAGGGACAGGCACAGGTCACTCTATTTTCTCATCAGGAAGAAGAATTAACCACAGGCTCAGCATGCCGGCCGGAACCAAAATAGGGCCTGAAGCAATCCTGCGCTTTTGAGGCCAGCTCCCAAGAAAGCGAGTTGAAAAATGGAGCTCAGGGGCACTGCAATTCACAAACCTGCAGACTTATAAATGATAACTCTCGTCCACAAATATATTGAGGGAAGGCAACGAAGAGGAGTTGAAAGCAAGGCAGAATTGCAGGAAACAGATTTCAGGAGGGAGATTCGAATCGCCTTTAAAGCACAGGAAAAGCGGCAAAAGCTCGACAATGATGCCCTTGGCCAAAAAGGGCGTATGCGTTTTTTCCTGAATATATTCAGGAAAAAACGCATACGCCCTTTTTGGCCAACCAAGCAACCTGGAAAGGCAAATCAGCGCTACAAAGAAGTCTCGCTTCCCATCGGTCAAAAGGGCCATACTGAATAAAGTGTCAAAACCAGAAATGCAGGAGAGGCCATGGAGAAACGGGAGCCTGGCTACGCTGATGGGCGGGATGTAAATTGCCAACAGCCACTCTGGAGAAGTGAACGGTGTGTCCTGAAACATCTAAAAAACTCAGCTTAGAGAGCATAGGGCACTTCCACTCATGGGCGTATAAATTGGGAAAACTAAAAATCAGCAAGACACAGGCTCCCCAAAGTTTAGGGCTGCTCTGTTGACAAGAACCTCCACTTCGTTACACCTTAAATATCCCAGGAAAGACAAAAATGGATAAAGAAGTTGTGGTCCTTATGTACAATAGACTATCACTCAGCCATGAAATCAACGTCATAATGCTAGTAGCAGCAAGATGAGTGGATTTAGGTAGGACGATTCCAAATGAAATAAGTCACACAGAAAATGACACTTATCATAAGATATCACTTATAGAGGGAATGTAAAAACCGCTACCCTTGAACTGAATTACAAAACAAAACAGAGACACACGTTTAGAAAAAACACTATGGCTGCTTAACGGTAAAGGTGAGGTTGGGTGATGCATAAAACAAGGGTTTCAAATTAGCTCAGATACCGTTCCATAAACTCAATAGGTAATAGACAAGACCTACTCCTTGCTCAGTGAATTGGACTCAACACCCCCTATTCACCGCCCAAGAATATGTCTGACTAGTAAGAATCTTAAAACCTATGTATTGATATCTCTCTGTAAGTGAGTCAAGTGGGTGTAAAGCGGCAGAAACACAGCAGTGAAAAGCAGCTAAACCCCATTATGAAAATTAATTACTTTTAAAAACCCGTGAAACAAAGACAGTGAAAGAGAGAGAAATTCTTACAAAATTCGTTCAGGGGCTGTGATGCCACCTGGATTGACCATATCTAGACCCACAGCTGATTGAGACATAAGGGTGGACACTCATGGGGCTGAGAGGTTTGGTGAGGTTGGGTGAGGAAACGCAGACCCTTTAAAGTAATACTGCGTGGTACCCATCCCATGGGTCCCAAATCTCCAGGTTCAAGGGCATCTTCCTACATCGAAAACATGCATGAGAAACCCAGAAGACGGTACACCGTGTGATCGGGAAAGGTTTCTAAAACGCACCTCATTTCTCATCTCCTTGTTCTCGGGTTCGCCATTCCAGCCGCTTCACTAGCAACCTGCCTCCTTGGAGAATCAGCACCTTTAACCTCCTGTTCCGTACAGGTTGCAATTTGTCCTGAGGATGAACAGGAAGAGGGGGAACCAATGAGAGACTAGCTCTAGGTGTAGGGACAGGCACAGGTCACTCTATTTTCTCATCAGGAAGAAGAATTAACCACAGGCTCAGCCTGCCGGCCGGAACCAAAATAGAGCCTGAAGCAATCCTGCGCTTTTGAGGCCAGCTCCCAAGAAAGCGAGTTGAAAAATGGAGCTCAGGGGCACTGCAATTCACAAACCTGCAGACTTATAAATGATAACTCTCGTCCACAAATATATTGAGGGAAGGCAACGAAGAGGATTTGAAAGCAAGGCAGAATTGCAGGAAACACATTTCAGGAGGGAGATTCGAATCGCCTTTAAAGCACAGGAAAAGGGGCAAAACCTCGACAATGACGCCCTTGGCCAAAAAGGGCGTATGCGTTTTTTCCTGAATATATTCAGGAAAAAACGCATACGCCCTTTTTGGCCAACCAAGCAACCTGGAAATGCAAATCAGCGCTACAAAGAAGACTCGCTTCCCATCGGTCAAAAGGGCCATGCTGAATAAAGTGTCAAAACCAGAAATGCAAGACAGGCCATGGAGAAACGGGAGCCTGGCTACGCTGATGGGCGGGATGTAAATTGCCAACAGCCACTCTGGAGAAGTGTACGGTGTGTCCTGAAACATCTAAAAAACTCAGCTTAGAGAGCATAGGGCACTTCCACTCATGGGCTTATAAATTGGGAAAACTAAAAATCAGCAAGACACAGGCTCCCCAAAGTTTAGGGCTGCTCTGTTGACAAGAACCTCCACTTCGTTACACCTTAAATATCCCAGGAAAGACAAAAATGGATAAAGAAGTTGTGGTCCTTATGTACAATAGAATATCACTCAGCCATGAAATCAACGTCATAATGCTAGTAGCAGCAAGATGAGTGGATTTAGGTAGGACGATTCTAAATGAAATAAGTCACACAGAAAATGACACTTATCATAAGATATCACTTATAGAGGGAATGTAAAAACCGCTACCCTTGAACTGAATTACAAAACAGAGCAGAGTCACACGTTTAGAAAGCACACTATGGCTGCTTAAGGGGAAAGGTGAGGTGGTGTGATGCATAAAACAAGCTTTTCAAATTAGCTCAGATACTGTTCCATAAACCCAATAGGTAATAGACAAGACCTACTCCTTGCTCAGTGAATTGGACTCAACACCACCTATTCACCGCCCAAGAATCTATCTGACTAGTTAGAATCTTAAAACCTATGTATTGATATCTCTCTGTAAGTGAGTCAAGTGGGTGTAAAGCGGCATAAACACAGCAGTGAAAAGCAGCTAAACCCCATTATAAAAATCAATTACTTTTAAAAACCCGTGAAACAAAGACAGTGAAAGAGAGAGAAATTCTTACACAATTCGTTCAGGGGCTGTGATGCCACCTGGATTGACCATATCTAGACCCACAGCTGACTGAGACATAAGGGTGGACACTCTTGGGGCTGAGAGGTTTGGTGAGGTTGGGTGAGGAAACGCAGACCCTTTAAAGTAATACTGCGTGGTACCCATCCCATGGGTCCCAAATCTCCAGGTTCAAGGGCATCTTCCTACATCGAAAACATGCATGAGAAACCCAGAAGATGGTACACTGTGTGATCGGGAAAGGTTTCCAAAACGCACCTCATTTCTCATCTCCTTGTTCTCGGGTTCGCCATTCCATCCGCTTTACTAGCAATCTCCTTCCTTGGAGAATCAGCACCTTTTACCTCCTGTTCCGTACAGGTTGCAATTTGTCCTGAGGATGAACGGGAAGAGGGGGAACCAATGAGAGACTAGGTCTAGGTGTTGGGACAGGCACAGGTCACTCTATTTTCCCATCAGGAAGAAGAATTAACCACAGGCTCAGCCTGCCGCCCGGGACCAGAATAGGGCCTCAAGCAATCCTGCGCTTTTGCGGCCAGCTCCCAAGAAAGCGAGTTGAAAAATGGAGCTCAGGGGCACTGCATTTCACAAACCTGCAGACTTATAAATGATAACTCTCGTCCACAAATATATTGAGGGAAGGCAACGAAGAGGAGTTGAAAGCAAGGCAGAATTGCAGGAAACAGATTTCAGGAGGGAGATTGGAATCGCCTTTAAAGCACAGGAAAAGCGGCAAAACCTCGACAATGATGCCCTTGGCCAAAAAGGGCGTATGCGTTTTTTCCTGAATATATTCAGGAAAAAACGCATACGCACTTTTTGGCCAACCAAGCAACCTGGAAAGGCAAATCAGCGCTACAAAGAAGTCTCACTTCCCATCGGTCAAAAGGGCCATGCTGAATAAAGTGTCAAAACCAGAAATGCAGGACAGGCCATGGAGAAACGGGAGCCTGGCTACGCTGATGGGCGGGATGTAAATTGCCAACAGCCACTCTGGAGAAGTGAACGGTGTGTCCTGAAACATCTAAAAAACTCAGCTTAGAGAGCATAGGGCACTTCCACTCATGGGCGTATAAATTGGCAAAACTACAAATCAGCAAGACACAGGCTCCCCAAAGTTTAGGGCTGCTCTGTTGACAAGAACCTCCACTTAGTTACACCTTAAATATCCCAGGAAAGAGAAAAATGGATAAAGAAGTTGTGGTCCTTATGTACAATGGAATATCACTCAGCCATGAAATCAACGTCATAAGGCTAGTAGCAGCATGATGAGTGGATTTAGGTACGACGATTCTAAGTGAAATAAGTCACACAGAAAAAGACACTTATCATAAGATATCACTTATAGAGGGAATGTAAAAACCGCTACCCTTGAACTGAATTACAAAACAGAACAGAGACACACGTTTAGAAAACACACTATGGCTGCTTAACGGTAAAGGTGAGGTGGGGTGATGCATAAAACAAGGGTTTCAAATTAGCTCAGATACCGTTCCATAAACCCAATAGGTAATAGACAAGACCTACTCCTTGCTCAGTGAATTGGACTCAACACCCCCTATTCACCGCCCAAGAATATATCTGACTAGTAAGAATCTTAAAACCTATGTATTGATATCTCTCTGTAAGTGAGTCAAGTGGGTGTAAAGCGGCAGAAACACAGCAGTGAAAAGCAGCTAAACCCCATTATAAAAATCAATTACTTTTAAAAACCCGTGAAACAAAGACAGTGAAAGAGAGAGAAATTCTTACAAAATTCGTTCAGGGGCTGTGATGCCACCTGGATTGACCATATCTAGACCCACAGCTGACTGAGACATAAGGGTGGACACTCTTGGGGCTGAGAGGTTTGGTGAGGTTGGGTGAGGAAACGCAGACCCTTTAAAGTAATACTGCGTGGTACCCATCCCATGGGTCCCAAATCTCCAGGTTCAAGGGCATCTTCCTACATCGAAAACATGCATGAGAAACCCAGAAGATGGTACACTGTGTGATCGGGAAAGGTTTCCAAAACGCACCTCATTTCTCATCTCCTTGTTCTCGGGTTCGCCATTCCATCCGCTTTACTAGCAATCTCCTTCCTTGGAGAATCAGCACCTTTTACCTCCTGTTCCGTACAGGTTGCAATTTGTCCTGAGGATGAACGGGAAGAGGGGGAACCAATGAGAGACTAGGTCTAGGTGTTGGGACAGGCACAGGTCACTCTATTTTCCCATCAGGAAGAAGAATTAACCACAGGCTCAGCCTGCCGCCCGGGACCAGAATAGGGCCTCAAGCAATCCTGCGCTTTTGCGGCCAGCTCCCAAGAAAGCGAGTTGAAAAATGGAGCTCAGGGGCACTGCATTTCACAAACCTGCAGACTTATAAATGATAACTCTCGTCCACAAATATATTGAGGGAAGGCAACGAAGAGGAGTTGAAAGCAAGGCAGAATTGCAGGAAACAGATTTCAGGAGGGAGATACGAATCGCCTTTAAAGCACAGGAAAAGCGGCAAAACCTCGACAATGATGCCCTTGGCCAAAAAGGGCGTATGCGTTTTTTCCTGAATATATTCAGGAAAAAACGCATACGCCCTTTTTGGCCAACCAAGCAACCTGGAAAGGCAAATCAGCACTACAAAGAAGTCTCGCTTCTCATCGGTCAAAAGGGCCATGCTGAATAAAGTGTCAAAACCAGAAATGCAGGACAGGCCATGGAGAAATGGGAGCCTTGCTACGCTGATGGGCGGGACGTAAATTGCCAACAGCCACTCTGGAGAAGTGTACGGTATGTCCTGAAACATCTAAAAAACTCAACTTAGAGAGCATAGGGCACTTCCACTCATGGGCGTATAAATTGGCAAAACTAAAAATCAGCAAGACACAGGCACCCCAAAGTTTAGTGCTGCTCTATTGAAAAGAACCTCCACTTCGTTACACCTTAAATATCCCAGGAAAGAGAAAAATGGATAAAGAAGTTGTGGTCCTTATGTACAATGGAATATCACTCAGCCATGAAATCAACGTCATAAGGCTAGTAGCAGCATGATGAGTGGATTTAGGTACGACGATTCTAAGTGAAATAAGTCACACAGAAAAAGACACTTATCATAAGATATCACTTATAGAGGGAATGTAAAAACCGCTACCCTTGAACTGAATTACAAAACAGAACAGAGACACACGTTTAGAAAACACACTATGGCTGCTTAACGGTAAAGGTGAGGTGGGGTGATGCATAAAACAAGGGTTTCAAATTAGCTCAGATACCGTTCCATAAACCCAATAGGTAATAGACAAGACCTACTCCTTGCTCAGTGAATTGGACTCAACACCCCCTATTCACCGCCCAAGAATATATCTGACTAGTAAGAATCTTAAAACCTATGTATTGATATCTCTCTGTAAGTGAGTCAAGTGGGTGTAAAGCGGCAGAAACACAGCAGTGAAAAGCAGCTAAACCCCATTATAAAAATCAATTACTTTTAAAAACCCGTGAAACAAAGACAGTGAAAGAGAGAGAAATTCTTACAAAATTCGTTCAGGGGCTGTGATGCCACCTGGATTGACCATATCTAGACCCACAGCTGATTGAGACATAAGGGTGGACACTCATGGGGCTGAGAGGTTTGGTGAGGTTGGGTGAGGAAACGCAGACCCTTTAAAGTAATACTGCGTGGTACCCATCCCATGGGTCCCAAATCTCCAGGTTCAAGGGCATCTTCCTACATCGAAAACATGCATGAGAAACCCAGAAGACGGTACACCGTGTGATCGGGAAAGGTTTCTAAAACGCACCTCATTTCTCATCTCCTTGTTCTCGGGTTCGCCATTCCAGCCGCTTCACTAGCAATCTGCCTCCTTGGAGAATCAGCACCTTTAACCTCCTGTTCCGTACAGGTTGCAATTTGTCCTGAGGATGAACGGGAAGAGGGGGAACCAATGAGAGACTAGCTCTAGGTGTAGGGACAGGCACAGGTCACTCTATTTTCTCATCAGGAAGAAGAATTAACCACAGGCTCAGCCTGCCGGCCGGAACCAAAATAGGGCCTGAAGCAATCCTGCGCTTTTGCGGCCAGCTCCCAAGAAAGCGAGTTGAAAAATGGAGCTCAGGGGCACTGCATTTCACAAACCTGCAGACTTATAAATGATAACTCTCGTCCACAAATATATTGAGGGAAGGCAACGAAGAGGATTGGAAAGCAAGGCAGAATTGCAGGAAACACATTTCAGGAGGGAGATTCGAATCGCCTTTAAAGCACAGGAAAAGCGGCAAAACCTCGACAATGACGCCCTTGGCCAAAAAGGGCGTATGCGTTTTTTCCTGAATATATTCAGGAAAAAACGCATACGCCCTTTTTGGCCAACCAAGCAACCTGGAAAGGCAAATCAGCGCTACAAAGAAGTCTCACTTCCCATCGGTCAAAAGGGCCATGCTGAATAAAGTGTCAAAACCAGAAAGGCAGGACAGGCCATGGAGAAACGGGAGCCTGGCTACGCTGATGGGCGGGATGTAAATTGCCAACAGCCACTCTGGAGAAGTGAACGGTGTGTCCTGAAACATCGAAAAAACTCAGCTTAGAGAGCATAGGGCACTTCCACTCATGGGCGTATAAATTGGCAAAACTAAAAATCAGCAAGACACAGGCTCCCCAAAGTTTAGGGCTGCTCTGTTGACAAGAACCTCCACTTCGTTACACCTTAAATATCCCAGGAAAGACAAAAATGGATAAAGAAGTTGTGGTCCTTATGTACAATGGAATATCACTCAGCCATGAAATCAACGTCATAAGGCTAGTAGCAGCATGATGAGTGGATTTAGGTACGACGATTCTAAGTGAAATAAGTCACACAGAAAAAGACACTTATCATAAGATATCACTTATAGAGGGAATGTAAAAACCGCTACCCTTGAACTGAATTACAAAACAGAACAGAGACACACGTTTAGAAAACACACTATGGCTGCTTAACGGTAAAGGTGAGGTGGGGTGATGCATAAAACAAGGGTTTCAAATTAGCTCAGATACCGTTCCATAAACCCAATAGGTAATAGACAAGACCTACTCCTTGCTCAGTGAATTGGACTCAACACCCCCTATTCACCGCCCAAGAATATATCTGACTAGTAAGAATCTTAAAACCTATGTATTGATATCTCTCTGTAAGTGAGTCAAGTGGGTGTAAAGCGGCAGAAACACAGCAGTGAAAAGCAGCTAAACCCCATTATAAAAATCAATTACTTTTAAAAACCCGTGAAACAAAGACAGTGAAAGAGAGAGAAATTCTTACAAAATTCGTTCAGGGGCTGTGATGCCACCTGGATTGACCATATCTAGACCCACAGCTGACTGAGACATAAGGGTGGACACTCTTTGGGCTGAGAGGTTTGGTGAGGTTGGGTGAGGAAACGCAGACCTTTTAAAGTAATACTGCGTGGTACCCATCCCATGGGTCCCAAATCTCCAGGTTCAAGGGCATCTTCCTCCATCGAAAACATGCATGAGAAACCCAGAAGACGGTACACCGTGTGATCGGGAAAGGTTTCTAAAACGCACCTCATTTCTCATCTCCTTGTTCTCGGGTTCGCCATTCCAGCCGCTTCAGTAGCAATCTGCCTCCTTGGAGAAGCAGCACCTTTAACCTCCTGTTCCGTACAGGTTGCAATTTGTCCTGAGGATGAACAGGAAGAGGGGGAACCAATGAGAGACTAGGTCTAGGTGTTGGGACAGGCACAGGTCACTCTATTTTCCCATCAGGAAGAAGAATTAACCACAGGCTCAGCCTGCCGCCCGGGACCAGAATAGGGCCTGAAGCAATCCTGCGCTTTTGCGGCCAGCTCCCAAGAAAGCGAGTTGAAAAATGGAGCTCAGGGGCACTGCATTTCACAAACCTGCAGACTTATAAATGATAACTCTCGTCCACAAATATATTGAGGGAAGGCAACGAAGAGGAGTTGAAAGCAAGGCAGAATTGCAGGAAACAGATTTCAGGAGGGAGATACGAATCGCCTTTAAAGCACAGGAAAAGCGGCAAAACCTCGACAATGATGCCCTTGGCCAAAAAGGGCGTATGCGTTTTTTCCTGAATATATTCAGGAAAAAACGCATACGCCCTTTTTGGCCAACCAAGCAACCTGGAAAGGCAAATCAGCACTACAAAGAAGTCTCGCTTCTCATCGGTCAAAAGGGCCATGCTGAATAAAGTGTCAAAACCAGAAATGCAGGACAGGCCATGGAGAAATGGGAGCCTTGCTACGCTGATGGGCGGGACGTAAATTGCCAACAGCCACTCTGGAGAAGTGTACGGTATGTCCTGAAACATCTAAAAAACTCAACTTAGAGAGCATAGGGCACTTCCACTCATGGGCGTATAAATTGGCAAAACTAAAAATCAGCAAGACACAGGCACCCCAAAGTTTAGGGCTGCTCTATTGAAAAGAACCTCCACTTCGTTACACCTTAAATATCCCAGGAAAGAGAAAAATGGATAAAGAAGTTGTGGTCCTTATGTACAATGGAATATCACTCAGCCATGAAATCAACGTCATAAGGCTAGTAGCAGCATGATGAGTGGATTTAGGTACGACGATTCTAAGTGAAATAAGTCACACAGAAAAAGACACTTATCATAAGATATCACTTATCGAGGGAATGTAAAAACCGCTACCCTTGAACTGAATTACAAAACAGAACAGAGTCACACGTTTAGAAAACACACTATGGCTGCTTAACGGGAAAGGTGAGGTGGGGTGATGCATAAAACAAGGGTTTCAAATTAGCTCAGATACCGTTCCATAAACCCAATAGGTAATAGACAAGACCTACTCATTGCTCAGTGAATTGGACTCAACACCCCCTATTCACCGCCCAAGAATATATCTGACTAGTAAGAATCTTAAAACCTATGTATTGATATCTCTCTGTAAGTGAGTCAAGTGAGTGTAAAGCGGCATAAACACAGCAGTGAAAAGCAGCTAAATCCCATTATAAAAATCAATTACTTTTAAAAACCCGTGAAACAAAGACAGTGAAAGAGAGAGAAATTCTTACAAAATTCGTTCAGGGGCTGTGATGCCACCTGGATTGACCATATCTAGACCCACAGCTGATTGAGACATAAGGGTGGACACTCTTGGGGCTGAGAGGTTGGGTGAGGTTGGGTGAGGAAACGCAGACCCTTTAAAGTAATACTGCGTGGTGCCCATCCCATGGGTCCCAAATCTCCAGGTTCAAGGGCATCTTCCTACATCGAAAACATGCATGAGAAACCCAGAAGATGGTACACCGTGTGATCGGGCAAGGTTTCCAAAACGCACCTCATTTCTCATCTCCTTGTGCTCGGTTTCGCCATTCCAGCCGCTTTACTAGCAATCTCCCTCCTTGGAGAATCAGCACCTTTAACCTCCTGTTCCGTACAGGTTGCAATTTGTCCTGAGGATGAACGGGAAGAAGGGGAACCAATGAGAGACTAGCTCTAAGTGTTGGGACAGGCACAGGTCACTCTATTTTCCCATCAGGAAGAAGAATTAACCACAGGCTCAGCCTGCCGCCCGGGACCAGAATAGGGCCTGAAGCAATCCTGCGCTTTTGCGGCCAGCTCCCAAGAAAGCGAGTTGAAAAATGGAGCTCAGGGGCACTGCAATTCACAAACCTGCAGACTTATAAATGATAACTCTCGTCCACAAATATATTGAGGGAAGGCAACGAAGAGGATTGGAAAGCAAGGCAGAATTGCAGGAAACAGATCTCAGGAGGGAGATTCGAATCGCCTTTAAAGAACAGGAAAAGCGGCAAAACCTCGACAATGATGCCCTTGGCCAAAAAGGGCGTACGCGTTTTTTCCTGAATATGTTCACGAAAAAACGCGTCCGCCCTTTTTGGCCAACCAAGCAACCTGGAAAGGCAAATCAGCGCTACAAAGAAGTCTCGTTTCCCATCGGTCAAAAGGGCCATGCTGAATAAAGTGTCAAAACCAGAAATGCATTACAGGCCATGGAGAAACGGGAGCCTGGCTACGCTGATGGGCGGGATGTAAATTGCCAACAGCCACTCTGGAGAAGTGTACGGTGTGTCCTGAAACATCTAAAAAACTCAGCTTAGAGAGCATAGGGCACTTCCACTCATGGGCGTATAAATTGGGAAAACTAAAAATCAGCAGGACACAGGCACCCCAAAGTTTAGGGCTGCTCTGTTGACAAGAACCTCCACTTCGTTACACCTTAAATATCCCAGGAAAGAGAAAAATGGATAAAGAAGTTGTGGTCCTTATGTACAATGGAATATCACTCAGCCATGAAATCAACGTCATAAGGCTAGTAGCAGCATGATGAGTGGATTTAGGTAGGACGATTCTAAGTGAAATAAGTCACACAGAAAAAGACACTTATCATAAGATATCACTTATCGAGGGAATGTAAAAACCGCTACCCTTGAACTGAATTACAAAACAGAACAGAGTCACACGTTTAGAAAACACACTATGGCTGCTTAACGGGAAAGGTGAGGTGGGGTGATGCATAAAACAAGGGTTTCAAATTAGCTCAGATACCGTTCCATAAACCCAATAGGTAATAGACAAGAGCTACTCCTTGCTCAGTGAATTGGACTCAACACCCCCTATTCACCGCCCAAGAATATATCTGACTAGTAAGAATCTTAAAACCTATGTATTGATATCTCTCTGTAAGTGAGTCAAGTGGGTGTAAAGCGGCATAAACACAGCAGTGAAAAGCAGCTACACCCCATTATAAAAATCAATTACTTTTAAAAACCCGTGAAACAAAGACAGTGAAAGAGAGAGAAATTCTTACAAAATTCGTTCAGGGGCTGTGATGCCACCTGGATTGACCATATCTAGACCCACAGCTGATTGAGACATAAGGGTGGACACTCTTGGGGCTGAGAGGTTTGGTGAGGTTGGGTGAGGAAACGCAGACCCTTTAAAGTAATACTGCGTGGTGCCCATCCCATGGGTCCCAAATCTCCAGGTTCAAGGGCATCTTCCTACATCGAAAAAACGCATGAGAAACCCAGAAGATGGTACACCGTGTGATCGGGGAAGGTTTCCAAAACGCACCTCATTTCTCATCTCCTTGTGCTCGGGTTCGCCATTCCAGCCGCTTTACTAGCAATCTCCCTCCTTGGAGAATCAGCACCTTTAACCTCCTGTTCCGTACAGGTTGCAATTTGTCCTGAGGTTGAACGGGAAGAAGGGGAACCAATGAGAGACTAGCTCTAAGTGTTGGGACAGGCACAGGTCACTCTATTTTCCCATCAGGAAGAAGAATTAACCACAGGCTCAGCCTGCCGCCCGGGACCAGAATAGGGCCTGAAGCAATCCTGCGCTTTTGCGGCCAGCTCCCAAGAAAGCGAGTTGAAAAATGGAGCTCAGGGGCACTGCAATTCACAAACCTGCAGACTTATAAATGATAACTCTCTTCCACAAATATATTGAGGGAAGGCAACGAAGAGGATTTGAAAGCAAGGCAGAATTGCAGGAAACAGATCTCAGGAGGGAGATTCGAATCGCCTTTAAAGAACAGGAAAAGCGGCAAAACCTCGACAATGATGCCCTTGGCCAAAAAGGGCGTACGCGTTTTTTCCTGAATATGTTCACGAAAAAACGCGTCCGCCCTTTTTGGCCAACCAAGCAACCTGGAAAGGCAAATCAGCGCTACAAAGAAGTCTCGTTTCCCATCGGTCAAAAGGGCCATGCTGAATAAAGTGTCAAAACCAGAAATGCAGGACAGGCCATGGAGAAACGGGAGCCTGGCTACGCTGATGGGCGGGATGTAAATTGCCAACAGCCACTCTGGAGAAGTGTACGGTGTGTCCTGAAACATCTAAAAAACTCAGCTTAGAGAGCATAGGGCACTTCCACTCATGGGCGTATAAATTGGGAAAACTAAAAATCAGCAAGACACAGGCACCCCAAAGTTTAGGGTTGCTCTGTTGACAAGAACCTCCACTTCGTTACACCTTAAATATCCCAGGAAAGAGAAAAATGGATAAAGAAGTTGTGGTCCTTATGTACAATGGAATATCACTCAGCCATGAAATCAACGTCATAAGGCTAGTAGCAGCATGATGAGTGGATTTAGGTACGACGATTCTAAGTGAAATAAGTCACACAGAAAAGGACACTTATCATAAGATATCACTTATCGAGGGAATGTAAAAACCGCTACCCTTGAACTGAATTACAAAACAGAACAGAGTCACACGTTTAGAAAACACACTATGGCTGCTTAACGGGAAAGGTGAGGTGGGGTGATGCATAAAACAAGGGTTTCAAATTAGCTCAGATACCGTTCCATAAACCCAATAGGTAATAGACAAGACCTACTCATTGCTCAGTGAATTGGACTCAACACCCCCTATTCACCGCCCAAGAATATATCTGACTAGTAAGAATCTTAAAACCTATGTATTGATATCTCTCTGTAAGTGAGTCAAGTGAGTGTAAAGCGGCATAAACACAGCAGTGAAAAGCAGCTAAATCCCATTATAAAAATCAATTACTTTTAAAAACCCGTGAAACAAAGACAGTGAAAGAGAGAGAAATTCTTACAAAATTCGTTCAGGGGCTGTGATGCCACCTGGATTGACCATATCTAGACCCACAGCTGATTGAGACATAAGGGTGGACACTCTTGGGGCTGAGAGGTTGGGTGAGGTTGGGTGAGGAAACGCAGACCCTTTAAAGTAATACTGCGTGGTGCCCATCCCATGGGTCCCAAATCTCCAGGTTCAAGGGCATCTTCCTACATCGAAAACATGCATGAGAAACCCAGAAGATGGTACACCGTGTGATCGGGCAAGGTTTCCAAAACGCACCTCATTTCTCATCTCCTTGTGCTCGGTTTCGCCATTCCAGCCGCTTTACTAGCAATCTCCCTCCTTGGAGAATCAGCACCTTTAACCTCCTGTTCCGTACAGGTTGCAATTTGTCCTGAGGATGAACGGGAAGAAGGGGAACCAATGAGAGACTAGCTCTAAGTGTTGGGACAGGCACAGGTCACTCTATTTTCCCATCAGGAAGAAGAATTAACCACAGGCTCAGCCTGCCGCCCGGGACCAGAATAGGGCCTGAAGCAATCCTGCGCTTTTGCGGCCAGCTCCCAAGAAAGCGAGTTGAAAAATGGAGCTCAGGGGCACTGCAATTCACAAACCTGCAGACTTATAAATGATAACTCTCGTCCACAAATATATTGAGGGAAGGCAACGAAGAGGATTGGAAAGCAAGGCAGAATTGCAGGAAACAGATCTCAGGAGGGAGATTCGAATCGCCTTTAAAGAACAGGAAAAGCGGCAAAACCTCGACAATGATGCCCTTGGCCAAAAAGGGCGTACGCGTTTTTTCCTGAATATGTTCACGAAAAAACGCGTCCGCCCTTTTTGGCCAACCAAGCAACCTGGAAAGGCAAATCAGCGCTACAAAGAAGTCTCGTTTCCCATCGGTCAAAAGGGCCATGCTGAATAAAGTGTCAAAACCAGAAATGCATTACAGGCCATGGAGAAACGGGAGCCTGGCTACGCTGATGGGCGGGATGTAAATTGCCAACAGCCACTCTGGAGAAGTGTACGGTGTGTCCTGAAACATCTAAAAAACTCAGCTTAGAGAGCATAGGGCACTTCCACTCATGGGCGTATAAATTGGGAAAACTAAAATTCAGCAGGACACAGGCACCCCAAAGTTTAGGGCTGCTCTGTTGACAAGAACCTCCACTTCGTTACACCTTAAATATCCCAGGAAAGAGAAAAATGGATAAAGAAGTTGTGGTCCTTATGTACAATGGAATATCACTCAGCCATGAAATCAACGTCATAAGGCTAGTAGCAGCATGATGAGTGGATTTAGGTACGACGATTCTAAGTGAAATAAGTCACACAGAAAAAGACACTTATCATAAGATATCACTTATCGAGGGAATGTAAAAACCGCTACCCTTGAACTGAATTACAAAACAGAACAGAGTCACACGTTTAGAAAACACACTATGGCTGCTTAACGGGAAAGGTGAGGTGGGGTGATGCATAAAACAAGGGTTTCAAATTAGCTCAGATACCGTTCCATAAACCCAATAGGTAATAGACAAGAGCTACTCCTTGCTCAGTGAATTGGACTCAACACCCCCTATTCACCGCCCAAGAATATATCTGACTAGTAAGAATCTTAAAACCTATGTATTGATATCTCTCTGTAAGTGAGTCAAGTGGGTGTAAAGCGGCATAAACACAGCAGTGAAAAGCAGCTACACCCCATTATAAAAATCAATTACTTTTAAAAACCCGTGAAACAAAGACAGTGAAAGAGAGAGAAATTCTTACAAAATTCGTTCAGGGGCTGTGATGCCACCTGGATTGACCATATCTAGACCCACAGCTGATTGAGACATAAGGGTGGACACTCTTGGGGCTGAGAGGTTTGGTGAGGTTGGGTGAGGAAACGCAGACCCTTTAAAGTAATACTGCGTGGTGCCCATCCCATGGGTCCCAAATCTCCAGGTTCAAGGGCATCTTCCTACATCGAAAAAACGCATGAGAAACCCAGAAGATGGTACACCGTGTGATCGGGGAAGGTTTCCAAAACGCACCTCATTTCTCATCTCCTTGTGCTCGGGTTCGCCATTCCAGCCGCTTTACTAGCAATCTCCCTCCTTGGAGAATCAGCACCTTTAACCTCCTGTTCCGTACAGGTTGCAATTTGTCCTGAGGTTGAACGGGAAGAAGGGGAACCAATGAGAGACTAGCTCTAAGTGTTGGGACAGGCACAGGTCACTCTATTTTCGCATCAGGAAGAAGAATTAACCACAGGCTCAGCCTGCCGCCCGGGACCAGAATAGGGCCTGAAGCAATCCTGCGCTTTTGCGGCCAGCTCCCAAGAAAGCGAGTTGAAAAATGGAGCTCAGGGGCACTGCAATTCACAAACCTGCAGACTTATAAATGATAACTCTCGTCCACAAATATATTGAGGGAAGGCAACGAAGAGGATTGGAAAGCAAGGCAGAATTGCAGGAAACAGATCTCAGGAGGGAGATTCGAATCGCCTTTAAAGAACAGGAAAAGCGGCAAAACCTCGACAATGATGCCCTTGGCCAAAAAGGGCGTACGCGTTTTTTCCTGAATATGTTCACGAAAAAACGCGTCCGCCCTTTTTGGCCAACCAAGCAACCTGGAAAGGCAAATCAGCGCTACAAAGAAGTCTCGTTTCCCATCGGTCAAAAGGGCCATGCTGAATAAAGTGTCAAAACCAGAAATGCATTACAGGCCATGGAGAAACGGGAGCCTGGCTACGCTGATGGGCGGGATGTAAATTGCCAACAGCCACTCTGGAGAAGTGTACGGTGTGTCCTGAAACATCTAAAAAACTCAGCTTAGAGAGCATAGGGCACTTCCACTCATGGGCGTATAAATTGGGAAAACTAAAAATCAGCAGGACACAGGCACCCCAAAGTTTAGGGCTGCTCTGTTGACAAGAACCTCCACTTCGTTACACCTTAAATATCCCAGGAAAGAGAAAAATGGATAAAGAAGTTGTGGTCCTTATGTACAATGGAATATCACTCAGCCATGAAATCAACGTCATAAGGCTAGTAGCAGCATGATGAGTGGATTTAGGTAGGACGATTCTAAGTGAAATAAGTCACACAGAAAAAGACACTTATCATAAGATATCACTTATCGAGGGAATGTAAAAACCGCTACCCTTGAACTGAATTACAAAACAGAACAGAGTCACACGTTTAGAAAACACACTATGGCTGCTTAACGGGAAAGGTGAGGTGGGGTGATGCATAAAACAAGGGTTTCAAATTAGCTCAGATACCGTTCCATAAACCCAATAGGTAATAGACAAGAGCTACTCCTTGCTCAGTGAATTGGACTCAACACCCCCTATTCACCGCCCAAGAATATATCTGACTAGTAAGAATCTTAAAACCTATGTATTGATATCTCTCTGTAAGTGAGTCAAGTGGGTGTAAAGCGGCATAAACACAGCAGTGAAAAGCAGCTACACCCCATTATAAAAATCAATTACTTTTAAAAACCCGTGAAACAAAGTCAGTGAAAGAGAGAGAAATTCTTACAAAATTCGTTCAGGGGCTGTGATGCCACCTGGATTGACCATATCTAGACCCACAGCTGATTGAGACATAAGGGTGGACACTCTTGGGGCTGAGAGGTTTGGTGAGGTTGGGTGAGGAAACGCAGACCCTTTAAAGTAATACTGCGTGGTGCCCATCCCATGGGTCCCAAATCTCCAGGTTCAAGGGCATCTTCCTACATCGAAAAAACGCATGAGAAACCCAGAAGATGGTACACCGTGTGATCGGGGAAGGTTTCCAAAACGCACCTCATTTCTCATCTCCTTGTGCTCGGGTTCGCCATTCCAGCCGCTTTACTAGCAATCTCCCTCCTTGGAGAATCAGCACCTTTAACCTCCTGTTCCGTACAGGTTGCAATTTGTCCTGAGGTTGAACGGGAAGAAGGGGAACCAATGAGAGACTAGCTCTAAGTGTTGGGACAGGCACAGGTCACTCTATTTTCCCATCAGGAAGAAGAATTAACCACAGGCTCAGCCTGCCGCCCGGGACCAGAATAGGGCCTGAAGCAATCCTGCGCTTTTGCGGCCAGCTCCCAAGAAAGCGAGTTGAAAAATGGAGCTCAGGGGCACTGCAATTCACAAACCTGCAGACTTATAAATGATAACTCTCTTCCACAAATATATTGAGGGAAGGCAACGAAGAGGATTTGAAAGCAAGGCAGAATTGCAGGAAACAGATCTCAGGAGGGAGATTCGAATCGCCTTTAAAGAACAGGAAAAGCGGCAAAACCTCGACAATGATGCCCTTGGCCAAAAAGGGCGTACGCGTTTTTTCCTGAATATGTTCACGAAAAAACGCGTCCGCCCTTTTTGGCCAACCAAGCAACCTGGAAAGGCAAATCAGCGCTACAAAGAAGTCTCGTTTCCCATCGGTCAAAAGGGCCATGCTGAATAAAGTGTCAAAACCAGAAATGCAGGACAGGCCATGGAGAAACGGGAGCCTGGCTACGCTGATGGGCGGGATGTAAATTGCCAACAGCCACTCTGGAGAAGTGTACGGTGTGTCCTGAAACATCTAAAAAACTCAGCTTAGAGAGCATAGGGCACTTCCACTCATGGGCGTATAAATTGGGAAAACTAAAAATCAGCAAGACACAGGCACCCCAAAGTTTAGGGTTGCTCTGTTGACAAGAACCTCCACTTCGTTACACCTTAAATATCCCAGGAAAGAGAAAAATGGATAAAGAAGTTGTGGTCCTTATGTACAATGGAATATCACTCAGCCATGAAATCAACGTCATAAGGCTAGTAGCAGCATGATGAGTGGATTTAGGTACGACGATTCTAAGTGAAATAAGTCACACAGAAAAGGACACTTATCATAAGATATCACTTATCGAGGGAATGTAAAAACCGCTACCCTTGAACTGAATTACAAAACAGAACAGAGTCACACGTTTAGAAAACACACTATGGCTGCTTAACGGGAAAGGTGAGGTGGGGTGATGCATAAAACAAGGGTTTCAAATTAGCTCAGATACCGTTCCATAAACCCAATAGGTAATAGACAAGACCTACTCCTTGCTCAGTGAATTGGACTCAACACCCCCTATTCACCGCCCAAGAATATATCTGACTAGTAAGAATCTTAAAACCTATGTATTGATATCTCTCTGTAAGTGAGTCAAGTGGGTGTAAAGCGGCAGAAACACAGCAGTGAAAAGCAGCTAAACCCCATTATAAAAATCAATTACTTTTAAAAACCCGTGAAACAAAGACAGTGAAAGAGAGAGAAATTCTTACAAAATTCGTTCACGGGCTGTGATGCCACCTGGATTGACCATATCTAGACCCACAGCTGATTGAGACATAAGGGTGGACACTCATGGGGCTGAGAGGTTTGGTGAGGTTGGGTGAGGAAACGCAGACCCTTTAAAGTAATACTGCGTGGTACCCATCCCATGGGTCCCAAATCTCCAGGTTCAAGGGCATCTTCCTACATCGAAAACATGCATGAGAAACCCAGAAGACGGTACACCGTGTGATCGGGAAAGGTTTCTAAAACGCACCTCATTTCTCATCTCCTTGTTCTCGGGTTCGCCATTCCAGCCGCTTCACTAGCAATCTGCCTCCTTGGAGAATCAGCACCTTTAACCTCCTGTTCCGTACAGGTTGCAATTTGTCCTGAGGATGAACGGGAAGAGGGGGAACCAATGAGAGACTAGCTCTAGGTGTAGGGACAGGCACAGGTCACTCTATTTTCTCATCAGGAAGAAGAATTAACCACAGGCTCAGCCTGCCGGCCGGAACCAAAATAGGGCCTGAAGCAATCCTGCGCTTTTGCGGCCAGCTCCCAAGAAAGCGAGTTGAAAAATGGAGCTCAGGGGCACTGCATTTCACAAACCTGCAGACTTATAAATGATAACTCTCGTCCACAAATATATTGAGGGAAGGCAACGAAAAGGATTGGAAAGCAAGGCAGAATTGCAGGAAACACATTTCAGGAGGGAGATTCGAATCGCCTTTAAAGCACAGGAAAAGCGGCAAAACCTCGACAATGACGCCCTTGGCCAAAAAGGGCGTATGCGTTTTTTCCTGAATATATTCAGGAAAAAACGCATACGCCCTTTTTGGCCAACCAAGCAACCTGGAAAGGCAAATCAGCGCTACAAAGAAGTCTCACTTCCCATCGGTCAAAAGGGCCATGCTGAATAAAGTGTCAAAACCAGAAAGGCAGGACAGGCCATGGAGAAACGGGAGCCTGGCTACGCTGATGGGCGGGATGTAAATTGCCAACAGCCACTCTGGAGAAGTGAACGGTGTGTCCTGAAACATCGAAAAAACTCAGCTTAGAGAGCATAGGGCACTTCCACTCATGGGCGTATAAATTGGGAAAACTAAAAATCAGCAAGACACAGGCACCCCAAAGTTTAGGGTTGCTCTGTTGACAAGAACCTCCACTTCGTTACACCTTAAATATCCCAGGAAAGAGAAAAATGGATAAAGAAGTTGTGGTCCTTATGTACAATGGAATATCACTCAGCCATGAAATCAACGTCATAAGGCTAGTAGCAGCATGATGAGTGGATTTAGGTACGACGATTCTAAGTGAAATAAGTCACACAGAAAAGGACACTTATCATAAGATATCACTTATCGAGGGAATGTAAAAACCGCTACCCTTGAACTGAATTACAAAACAGAACAGAGTCACACGTTTAGAAAACACACTATGGCTGCTTAACGGGAAAGGTGAGGTGGGGTGATGCATAAAACAAGGGTTTCAAATTAGCTCAGATACCGTTCCATAAACCCAATAGGTAATAGACAAGACCTACTCATTGCTCAGTGAATTGGACTCAACACCCCCTATTCACCGCCCAAGAATATATCTGACTAGTAAGAATCTTAAAACCTATGTATTGATATCTCTCTGTAAGTGAGTCAAGTGAGTGTAAAGCGGCATAAACACAGCAGTGAAAAGCAGCTAAATCCCATTATAAAAATCAATTACTTTTAAAAACCCGTGAAACAAAGACAGTGAAAGAGAGAGAAATTCTTACAAAATTCGTTCAGGGGCTGTGATGCCACCTGGATTGACCATATCTAGACCCACAGCTGATTGAGACATAAGGGTGGACACTCTTGGGGCTGAGAGGTTGGGTGAGGTTGGGTGAGGAAACGCAGACCCTTTAAAGTAATACTGCGTGGTGCCCATCCCATGGGTCCCAAATCTCCAGGTTCAAGGGCATCTTCCTACATCGAAAACATGCATGAGAAACCCAGAAGATGGTACACCGTGTGATCGGGCAAGGTTTCCAAAACGCACCTCATTTCTCATCTCCTTGTGCTCGGTTTCGCCATTCCAGCCGCTTTACTAGCAATCTCCCTCCTTGGAGAATCAGCACCTTTAACCTCCTGTTCCGTACAGGTTGCAATTTGTCCTGAGGATGAACGGGAAGAAGGGGAACCAATGAGAGACTAGCTCTAAGTGTTGGGACAGGCACAGGTCACTCTATTTTCCCATCAGGAAGAAGAATTAACCACAGGCTCAGCCTGCCGCCCGGGACCAGAATAGGGCCTGAAGCAATCCTGCGCTTTTGCGGCCAGCTCCCAAGAAAGCGAGTTGAAAAATGGAGCTCAGGGGCACTGCAATTCACAAACCTGCAGACTTATAAATGATAACTCTCGTCCACAAATATATTGAGGGAAGGCAACGAAGAGGATTGGAAAGCAAGGCAGAATTGCAGGAAACAGATCTCAGGAGGGAGATTCGAATCGCCTTTAAAGAACAGGAAAAGCGGCAAAACCTCGACAATGATGCCCTTGGCCAAAAAGGGCGTACGCGTTTTTTCCTGAATATGTTCACGAAAAAACGCGTCCGCCCTTTTTGGCCAACCAAGCAACCTGGAAAGGCAAATCAGCGCTACAAAGAAGTCTCGTTTCCCATCGGTCAAAAGGGCCATGCTGAATAAAGTGTCAAAACCAGAAATGCATTACAGGCCATGGAGAAACGGGAGCCTGGCTACGCTGATGGGCGGGATGTAAATTGCCAACAGCCACTCTGGAGAAGTGTACGGTGTGTCCTGAAACATCTAAAAAACTCAGCTTAGAGAGCATAGGGCACTTCCACTCATGGGCGTATAAATTGGGAAAACTAAAAATCAGCAGGACACAGGCACCCCAAAGTTTAGGGCTGCTCTGTTGACAAGAACCTCCACTTCGTTACACCTTAAATATCCCAGGAAAGAGAAAAATGGATAAAGAAGTTGTGGTCCTTATGTACAATGGAATATCACTCAGCCATGAAATCAACGTCATAAGGCTAGTAGCAGCATGATGAGTGGATTTAGGTAGGACGATTCTAAGTGAAATAAGTCACACAGAAAAAGACACTTATCATAAGATATCACTTATCGAGGGAATGTAAAAACCGCTACCCTTGAACTGAATTACAAAACAGAACAGAGTCACACGTTTAGAAAACACACTATGGCTGCTTAACGGGAAAGGTGAGGTGGGGTGATGCATAAAACAAGGGTTTCAAATTAGCTCAGATACCGTTCCATAAACCCAATAGGTAATAGACAAGAGCTACTCCTTGCTCAGTGAATTGGACTCAACACCCCCTATTCACCGCCCAAGAATATATCTGACTAGTAAGAATCTTAAAACCTATGTATTGATATCTCTCTGTAAGTGAGTCAAGTGGGTGTAAAGCGGCATAAACACAGCAGTGAAAAGCAGCTACACCCCATTATAAAAATCAATTACTTTTAAAAACCCGTGAAACAAAGACAGTGAAAGAGAGAGAAATTCTTACAAAATTCGTTCAGGGGCTGTGATGCCACCTGGATTGACCATATCTAGACCCACAGCTGATTGAGACATAAGGGTGGACACTCTTGGGGCTGAGAGGTTTGGTGAGGTTGGGTGAGGAAACGCAGACCCTTTAAAGTAATACTGCGTGGTGCCCATCCCATGGGTCCCAAATCTCCAGGTTCAAGGGCATCTTCCTACATCGAAAAAACGCATGAGAAACCCAGAAGATGGTACACCGTGTGATCGGGGAAGGTTTCCAAAACGCACCTCATTTCTCATCTCCTTGTGCTCGGGTTCGCCATTCCAGCCGCTTTACTAGCAATCTCCCTCCTTGGAGAATCAGCACCTTTAACCTCCTGTTCCGTACAGGTTGCAATTTGTCCTGAGGTTGAACGGGAAGAAGGGGAACCAATGAGAGACTAGCTCTAAGTGTTGGGACAGGCACAGGTCACTCTATTTTCCCATCAGGAAGAAGAATTAACCACAGGCTCAGCCTGCCGCCCGGGACCAGAATAGGGCCTGAAGCAATCCTGCGCTTTTGCGGCCAGCTCCCAAGAAAGCGAGTTGAAAAATGGAGCTCAGGGGCACTGCAATTCACAAACCTGCAGACTTATAAATGATAACTCTCTTCCACAAATATATTGAGGGAAGGCAACGAAGAGGATTTGAAAGCAAGGCAGAATTGCAGGAAACAGATCTCAGGAGGGAGATTCGAATCGCCTTTAAAGAACAGGAAAAGCGGCAAAACCTCGACAATGATGCCCTTGGCCAAAAAGGGCGTACGCGTTTTTTCCTGAATATGTTCACGAAAAAACGCGTCCGCCCTTTTTGGCCAACCAAGCAACCTGGAAAGGCAAATCAGCGCTACAAAGAAGTCTCGTTTCCCATCGGTCAAAAGGGCCATGCTGAATAAAGTGTCAAAACCAGAAATGCAGGACAGGCCATGGAGAAACGGGAGCCTGGCTACGCTGATGGGCGGGATGTAAATTGCCAACAGCCACTCTGGAGAAGTGTACGGTGTGTCCTGAAACATCTAAAAAACTCAGCTTAGAGAGCATAGGGCACTTCCACTCATGGGCGTATAAATTGGGAAAACTAAAAATCAGCAAGACACAGGCACCCCAAAGTTTAGGGTTGCTCTGTTGACAAGAACCTCCACTTCGTTACACCTTAAATATCCCAGGAAAGAGAAAAATGGATAAAGAAGTTGTGGTCCTTATGTACAATGGAATATCACTCAGCCATGAAATCAACGTCATAAGGCTAGTAGCAGCATGATGAGTGGATTTAGGTACGACGATTCTAAGTGAAATAAGTCACACAGAAAAGGACACTTATCATAAGATATCACTTATCGAGGGAATGTAAAAACCGCTACCCTTGAACTGAATTACAAAACAGAACAGAGTCACACGTTTAGAAAACACACTATGGCTGCTTAACGGGAAAGGTGAGGTGGGGTGATGCATAAAACAAGGGTTTCAAATTAGCTCAGATACCGTTCCATAAACCCAATAGGTAATAGACAAGACCTACTCATTGCTCAGTGAATTGGACTCAACACCCCCTATTCACCGCCCAAGAATATATCTGACTAGTAAGAATCTTAAAACCTATGTATTGATATCTCTCTGTAAGTGAGTCAAGTGAGTGTAAAGCGGCATAAACACAGCAGTGAAAAGCAGCTAAATCCCATTATAAAAATCAATTACTTTTAAAAACCCGTGAAACAAAGACAGTGAAAGAGAGAGAAATTCTTACAAAATTCGTTCAGGGGCTGTGATGCCACCTGGATTGACCATATCTAGACCCACAGCTGATTGAGACATAAGGGTGGACACTCTTGGGGCTGAGAGGTTGGGTGAGGTTGGGTGAGGAAACGCAGACCCTTTAAAGTAATACTGCGTGGTGCCCATCCCATGGGTCCCAAATCTCCAGGTTCAAGGGCATCTTCCTACATCGAAAACATGCATGAGAAACCCAGAAGATGGTACACCGTGTGATCGGGCAAGGTTTCCAAAACGCACCTCATTTCTCATCTCCTTGTGCTCGGTTTCGCCATTCCAGCCGCTTTACTAGCAATCTCCCTCCTTGGAGAATCAGCACCTTTAACCTCCTGTTCCGTACAGGTTGCAATTTGTCCTGAGGATGAACGGGAAGAAGGGGAACCAATGAGAGACTAGCTCTAAGTGTTGGGACAGGCACAGGTCACTCTATTTTCCCATCAGGAAGAAGAATTAACCACAGGCTCAGCCTGCCGCCCGGGACCAGAATAGGGCCTGAAGCAATCCTGCGCTTTTGCGGCCAGCTCCCAAGAAAGCGAGTTGAAAAATGGAGCTCAGGGGCACTGCAATTCACAAACCTGCAGACTTATAAATGATAACTCTCGTCCACAAATATATTGAGGGAAGGCAACGAAGAGGATTGGAAAGCAAGGCAGAATTGCAGGAAACAGATCTCAGGAGGGAGATTCGAATCGCCTTTAAAGAACAGGAAAAGCGGCAAAACCTCGACAATGATGCCCTTGGCCAAAAAGGGCGTACGCGTTTTTTCCTGAATATGTTCACGAAAAAACGCGTCCGCCCTTTTTGGCCAACCAAGCAACCTGGAAAGGCAAATCAGCGCTACAAAGAAGTCTCGTTTCCCATCGGTCAAAAGGGCCATGCTGAATAAAGTGTCAAAACCAGAAATGCATTACAGGCCATTGAGAAACGGGAGCCTGGCTACGCTGATGGGCGGGATGTAAATTGCCAACAGCCACTCTGGAGAAGTGTACGGTGTGTCCTGAAACATCTAAAAAACTCAGCTTAGAGAGCATAGGGCACTTCCACTCATGGGCGTATAAATTGGGAAAACTAAAAATCAGCAGGACACAGGCACCCCAAAGTTTAGGGCTGCTCTGTTGACAAGAACCTCCACTTCGTTACACCTTAAATATCCCAGGAAAGAGAAAAATGGATAAAGAAGTTGTGGTCCTTATGTACAATGGAATATCACTCAGCCATGAAATCAACGTCATAAGGCTAGTAGCAGCATGATGAGTGGATTTAGGTAGGACGATTCTAAGTGAAATAAGTCACACAGAAAAAGACACTTATCATAAGATATCACTTATCGAGGGAATGTAAAAACCGCTACCCTTGAACTGAATTACAAAACAGAACAGAGTCACACGTTTAGAAAACACACTATGGCTGCTTAACGGGAAAGGTGAGGTGGGGTGATGCATAAAACAAGGGTTTCAAATTAGCTCAGATACCGTTCCATAAACCCAATAGGTAATAGACAAGAGCTACTCCTTGCTCAGTGAATTGGACTCAACACCCCCTATTCACCGCCCAAGAATATATCTGACTAGTAAGAATCTTAAAACCTATGTATTGATATCTCTCTGTAAGTGAGTCAAGTGGGTGTAAAGCGGCATAAACACAGCAGTGAAAAGCAGCTACACCCCATTATAAAAATCAATTACTTTTAAAAACCCGTGAAACAAAGACAGTGAAAGAGAGAGAAATTCTTACAAAATTCGTTCAGGGGCTGTGATGCCACCTGGATTGACCATATCTAGACCCACAGCTGATTGAGACATAAGGGTGGACACTCTTGGGGCTGAGAGGTTTGGTGAGGTTGGGTGAGGAAACGCAGACCCTTTAAAGTAATACTGCGTGGTGCCCATCCCATGGGTCCCAAATCTCCAGGTTCAAGGGCATCTTCCTACATCGAAAAAACGCATGAGAAACCCAGAAGATGGTACACCGTGTGATCGGGGAAGGTTTCCAAAACGCACCTCATTTCTCATCTCCTTGTGCTCGGGTTCGCCATTCCAGCCGCTTTACTAGCAATCTCCCTCCTTGGAGAATCAGCACCTTTAACCTCCTGTTCCGTACAGGTTGCAATTTGTCCTGAGGTTGAACGGGAAGAAGGGGAACCAATGAGAGACTAGCTCTAAGTGTTGGGACAGGCACAGGTCACTCTATTTTCCCATCAGGAAGAAGAATTAACCACAGGCTCAGCCTGCCGCCCGGGACCAGAATAGGGCCTGAAGCAATCCTGCGCTTTTGCGGCCAGCTCCCAAGAAAGCGAGTTGAAAAATGGAGCTCAGGGGCACTGCAATTCACAAACCTGCAGACTTATAAATGATAACTCTCTTCCACAAATATATTGAGGGAAGTCAACGAAGAGGATTTGAAAGCAAGGCAGAATTGCAGGAAACAGATCTCAGGAGGGAGATTCGAATCGCCTTTAAAGAACAGGAAAAGCGGCAAAACCTCGACAATGATGCCCTTGGCCAAAAAGGGCGTACGCGTTTTTTCCTGAATATGTTCACGAAAAAACGCGTCCGCCCTTTTTGGCCAACCAAGCAACCTGGAAAGGCAAATCAGCGCTACAAAGAAGTCTCGTTTCCCATCGGTCAAAAGGGCCATGCTGAATAAAGTGTCAAAACCAGAAATGCAGGACAGGCCATGGAGAAACGGGAGCCTGGCTACGCTGATGGGCGGGATGTAAATTGCCAACAGCCACTCTGGAGAAGTGTACGGTGTGTCCTGAAACATCTAAAAAACTCAGCTTAGAGAGCATAGGGCACTTCCACTCATGGGCGTATAAATTGGGAAAACTAAAAATCAGCAAGACACAGGCACCCCAAAGTTTAGGGTTGCTCTGTTGACAAGAACCTCCACTTCGTTACACCTTAAATATCCCAGGAAAGAGAAAAATGGATAAAGAAGTTGTGGTCCTTATGTACAATGGAATATCACTCAGCCATGAAATCAACGTCATAAGGCTAGTAGCAGCATGATGAGTGGATTTAGGTACGACGATTCTAAGTGAAATAAGTCACACAGAAAAGGACACTTATCATAAGATATCACTTATCGAGGGAATGTAAAAACCGCTACCCTTGAACTGAATTACAAAACAGAACAGAGTCACACGTTTAGAAAACACACTATGGCTGCTTAACGGGAAAGGTGAGGTGGGGTGATGCATAAAACAAGGGTTTCAAATTAGCTCAGATACCGTTCCATAAACCCAATAGGTAATAGACAAGACCTACTCCTTGCTCAGTGAATTGGACTCAACACCCCCTATTCACCGCCCAAGAATATATCTGACTAGTAAGAATCTTAAAACCTATGTATTGATATCTCTCTGTAAGTGAGTCAAGTGGGTGTAAAGCGGCAGAAACACAGCAGTGAAAAGCAGCTAAACCCCATTATAAAAATCAATTACTTTTAAAAACCCGTGAAACAAAGACAGTGAAAGAGAGAGAAATTCTTACAAAATTCGTTCACGGGCTGTGATGCCACCTGGATTGACCATATCTAGACCCACAGCTGATTGAGACATAAGGGTGGACACTCATGGGGCTGAGAGGTTTGGTGAGGTTGGGTGAGGAAACGCAGACCCTTTAAAGTAATACTGCGTGGTACCCATCCCATGGGTCCCAAATCTCCAGGTTCAAGGGCATCTTCCTACATCGAAAACATGCATGAGAAACCCAGAAGACGGTACACCGTGTGATCGGGAAAGGTTTCTAAAACGCACCTCATTTCTCATCTCCTTGTTCTCGGGTTCGCCATTCCAGCCGCTTCACTAGCAATCTGCCTCCTTGGAGAATCAGCACCTTTAACCTCCTGTTCCGTACAGGTTGCAATTTGTCCTGAGGATGAACGGGAAGAGGGGGAACCAATGAGAGACTAGCTCTAGGTGTAGGGACAGGCACAGGTCACTCTATTTTCCCATCAGGAAGAAGAATTAACCACAGGCTCAGCCTGCCGGCCGGAACCAAAATAGGGCCTGAAGCAATCCTGCGCTTTTGCGGCCAGCTCCCAAGAAAGCGAGTTGAAAAATGGAGCTCAGGGGCACTGCATTTCACAAACCTGCAGACTTATAAATGATAACTCTCGTCCACAAATATATTGAGGGAAGGCAACGAAAAGGATTGGAAAGCAAGGCAGAATTGCAGGAAACACATTTCAGGAGGGAGATTCGAATCGCCTTTAAAGCACAGGAAAAGCGGCAAAACCTCGACAATGACGCCCTTGGCCAAAAAGGGCGTATGCGTTTTTTCCTGAATATATTCAGGAAAAAACGCATACGCCCTTTTTGGCCAACCAAGCAACCTGGAAAGGCAAATCAGCGCTACAAAGAAGTCTCACTTCCCATCGGTCAAAAGGGCCATGCTGAATAAAGTGTCAAAACCAGAAAGGCAGGACAGGCCATGGAGAAACGGGAGCCTGGCTACGCTGATGGGCGGGATGTAAATTGCCAACAGCCACTCTGGAGAAGTGAACGGTGTGTCCTGAAACATCGAAAAAACTCAGCTTAGAGAGCATAGGGCACTTCCACTCATGGGCGTATAAATTGGCAAAACTAAAAATCAGCAAGACACAGGCTCCCCAAAGTTTAGGGCTGCTCTGTTGACAAGAACCTCCACTTCGTTACACCTTAAATATCCCAGGAAAGACAAAAATGGATAAAGAAGTTGTGGTCCTTATGTACAATAGAATATAACTCAGCCATGAAATCAACGTCATAATGCTAGTAGCAGCAAGATGAGTGGATTTAGGTAGGACGATTCTAAATGAAATAAGTCTCACAGAAAATGACACTTATCATAAGATATCACTTATAGAGGGAATGTAAAAACCGCTACCCTTGAACTGAATTACAAAACAGAGCAGAGTCACACGTTTAGAAAGCACACTATGGCTGCTTTAGGGGCAAGGTGAGGTGGTGTGATGCATAAAACAAGCTTTTTAAATTAGCTCAGATACCGTTCCATAAACCCAATAGGTAATAGACAAGACCTACTCCTTGCTCAGTGAATTGGACTCAACACCCCCTATTCACCGCCCAAGAATATATCTGACTAGTAAGAATCTTAAAACCTATGTATTGATATCTCTCTGTAAGTGAGTCAAGTGGGTGTAAAGCGGCATAAACACAGCAGTGAAAAGCAGCTACACCCCATTATAAAAATCAATTACTTTTAAAAACCCGTGAAACAAAGACAGTGAAAGAGAGAGAAATTCTTACAAAATTCGTTCAGGGGCTGTGATGCCACCTGGATTGACCATATCTAGACCCACAGCTGATTGAGACATAAGGGTGGACACTCTTGGGGCTGAGAGGTTTGGTGAGGTTGGGTGAGGAAACGCAGACCCTTTAAAGTAATACTGCGTGGTGCCCATCCCATGGGTCCCAAATCTCCAGGTTCAAGGGCATCTTCCTACATCGAAAAAACGCATGAGAAACCCAGAAGATGGTACACCGTGTGATCGGGGAAGGTTTCCAAAACGCACCTCATTTCTCATCTCCTTGTGCTCGGGTTCGCCATTCCAGCCGCTTTACTAGCAATCTCCCTCCTTGGAGAATCAGCACCTTTAACCTCCTGTTCCGTACAGGTTGCAATTTGTCCTGAGGATGAACGGGAAGAGGGGGAACCAATGAGAGACTAGGTCTAGGTGTTGGGACAGGCACAGGTCACTCTATTTTCCCATCAGGAAGAAGAATTAACCACAGTCTCAGCCTGCCACCCGGGACCAGAATAGGGCCTCAAGCAATCCGGCGCTTTTGTGGCCAGCTCCCAAGAAAGCGAGTTGAAAAATGGAGCTCAGGGTCACTGCATTTCACAAACCTGCAGACTTATAAATGATAACTCTCGTCCACAAATATATTGAGGGAAGGCAACGAAGAGGAGTTGAAAGCAAGGCAGAATTGCAGGAAACAGATTTCAGGAGGGAGATTCGAATCGCCTTTAAAGCACAGGAAAAGCGGCAAAACCTCGACAATGATGCCCTTGGCCAAAAAGGGCGTATGCGTTTTTTCCTGAATATATTCAGGAAAAAACGCATACGCCCTTTTTGGCCAACCAAGCAACCTGGAAAGGCAAATCAGCACTACAAAGAAGTCTCGCTTCTCATCGGTCAAAAGGGCCCTGCTGAATAAAGTGTCAAAACCAGAAATGCAGGACAGGCCATGGAGAAATGGGAGCCTTGCTACGCTGATGGGCGGGACGTAAATTGCCAACAGCCACTCTGGAGAAGTGTACGGTATGTCCTGAAACATCTAAAAAACTCAGCTTAGAGAGCATAGGGCACTTCCACTCATGGGCGTGTAAATAGGGAAAACTAAAAATCAGCAAGACACAGGCACCCCAAAGTTTAGGGCTGCTCTGTTGAAAAGAACCTCCACTTCGTTACACCTTAAATATCCCAGGAAAGAGAAAAATGGATAAAGAAGTTGTGGTCCTTATGTACAATGGAATATCACTCAGCCATGAAATCAACGTCATAATGCTAGTAGCAGCATGATGAGTGGATTTAGGTACGACGATTCTAAGTGAAATAAGTCACAAAGAAAAAGACACTTATCATAAGATATCACTTATAGAGGGAATATAAAAACCGCTACCCTTGAACTGAATTACAAAACAGAACAGAGACACACGTTTAGAAAACACACTATGGCTGCTTAACGGTAAAGGTGAGGTGGGGTGATGCATAAAACAAGGGTTTCAAATTAGCTCAGATACCGTTCCATAAACCCAATAGGTAATAGACAAGACCTACTCCTTGCTCAGTGAATTGGACTCAACACCCCCTATTCACCGCCCAAGAATATATCTGACTAGTAAGAATCTTAAAACCTATGTATTGATATCTCTCTGTAACTGAGTCAAGTGGGTGTAAAGCGGCAGAAACACAGCAGTGAAAAGCAGCTAAACCCCATTATAAAAATCAATTACTTTTAAAAACCCGTGAAACAAAGACAGTGAAAGAGAGAGAAATTTTACAAAATTCGTTCAGGGGCTGTGATGCCACCTGGATTGACCATATCTAGACCCACAGCTGATTGCGACATAAGGGTGGACACTCTTGGGGCTGAGAGGTTTGGTGAGGTTGGCTGAGCAAACGCAGACCATTAAAAGTAATACTGCGTGATACCCATCCCATGGGTCCCAAATCTCCAGGTTCAAGGGCATCTTCCTACATCGAAAACATGCATGAGAAACCCAGAAGATGGTACACCGTGTGATCGGGAAAGGTTTCCAAAACGCACCACATTTCTCATCTCCTTGTGCTCGGGTTCGCCATTTCAGCCGCTTTACTAGCAATCTCCCTCTTGGAGAATCAGCACCTTTAACCTCCTGTTCTTACAGGTAGCAATTTGTCCTGAGGATGTACGGGAAGAGGGGGAAACAATGAGAGACTAGCGCTAGGTGTTGGGACAGGCACAGGCCACTCTAATTTACCATCAGGAAGAAGAATTAACCACAGGCTCAGCCTGCCCCTCGGAACCAGAATAGGGCCTGAAGCAATCCAGCAGTTTTGCGCCCAGTTTCCAAAAAAGCGAGTTGAAAAATGGAGCTCAGGGGCACTGCAATTCACAGTCCTGTAGAGTTATAAATGGTAATTCAAGTCCAAAAATATATTGAAGCAAGGCAACGGAGAGGATTTGAAAGCAAGGCAGAATTGCAGGAAATTTATATAGTTTATATGTTAAGTGTTTATATACATTTAACATACATTAGCCTATTTAGGTTAGCCCCATAATCCTAATTTTTCCATCCTTCTCCCTTTCATTTTGGTTAACCATTAGTTTGTTTTATAAGTCTGTGAGTGTTTTTTTCTGTGGAGGTATGTTCATTGGTAGCAATCTTAGGATAACTTGTATAAATGATATCATAGGATATTTGTCATTCCCTTTTGACTTACTTTACCTAATATGATTATTTCTAGGCTCATTTGTAGTCCTGAAAATGGCACTCTTCATTTTTTTCCCGAGGCTACGATTCCATTCTGTACATATACCACTTCTTCTTTGTCAATTCATCTGTTTATGGACCTTTTTTTTGCTTCCATATCTTGGCTATTTCAATATTGCTGCAGTGCACATTTACCTGCCTCTGTCTTTCCGATTCTGGTGGACTTAGATTATAGGCCCAAAAGGTGCCCTGCTATATCATCTGGTAGCTCAATTTTTACCTTTTAAAGCAGCTCCATTCAGTTTTCGTTAGTGCTGTTACCACTTTACATCCCACCAGCTGCTAGAAGGTACAAAGTTCTCTAAAACCCCTTCAGCATTCATAGTTTGTAGAAGTTTTGCTGATGGTCATTTGACTGGTGTGTGCTGAAACCTTTTTGGAGGTTGGATTTGCATGTGGCTAATAATTCCTTATACTGAGCTTTAGGCAGGTCCTTTTTTTCTTTTCCTCTGTTTTTTTTAAAGAGTGAGTACAACTCCTCTCTTCATATTGACTTCTGGAAAAATTTGTCATGTGTTGAATTTTCTTGCCTATTCCCTACCCCAGGGCATTTTTTGAGGGGAGGTGTCATTTACAGCCCTGAACTCCTTGTGACTATTAAGCAACCATTAGCACTGGATTTAAAGCTGCTGTTGTGAGAAACAGCCACAAGGCGGCAGCATTATTACGTTCTCAACCCTTGTTACTAGGTCAACAGAGACTTCATGGAGGTAGTGTTCCGAGGTTGTATATTAGAGAAGAATGTGCGGGGACAAGCCCACAGATTTCAGGAGGTAGATACGAATCGCCTTTAGAGCACATGAAAAGCGGCAAAACGTCGACAATGATGCACTTGGCCTAAAAGGGCGTATGCGTTTTTTCCTGAATATATTCAGGAGAAAACGCATACGCCCTTTTTGGCCATCCAAGCAAGCCGGAAAGGCAAATCAGCATTACAAATAAGTCTCGCTTCCCATCCGTCCAAAAGCCATCCAAAAAAGTGTAAAAACCAGAAGTGCAGGACAGGCCAGGTAGAAAAGGGAGCCTTGTTAGGCTGATGGGTGAGATGTAAATTGCCAACGGCCACTCTGGAGAAGTGCATGGTGTTTCCTAAAACATCTAAAAAACACAGCTAGAGAGCATAGGGCCCTTCCACTCGTGGGCGTATAAAATGAGAAACCTAAAAATCAACAAGACACAGGCACCCCAAAGTTTAGGCCTGCTCTGTTTACAAGAACCTCCACTTCAGTACACCTTAAATATGCCAGGATAGAGGAAAATGGATAAAGAAGTGTGGTACTTATGCACAATGGCATATCACTCAGCCGTGAAATCAGTGTCATACGGCTACTAGCAGGAAGATGAGTGGATTTAGGTACGATGTTTCTAAGTGAAATAAGTCACACAGAAAAAGACACTTATCATAAGATATCACTTATAGAGGGAAAGTAAAAATCGCTACCCATGACCTGATTACAAAACAGAACAGAGTAACACATTTAGAAAACATGGATGGCTGCTTCACTGGAAAGGTGAGGTGCGGTGAGGCATAAAACAAGGGTTTGAAATTAGCACACATACCGTTCCATAAACCAAATATGTAACAGACAATACCTACCCCTTGCTCAGTGAACTGGACTCAAAGCCCCGTATTCACCGCACAAGAGTATATCTGACTAGTAAGAATCTTAAAACCTATGTATTGATATCTCTCTGTAAATGAATCAAGTGGGTGTAAAGCGGCAAAAACACAGCAGTGGAAATCAGCTAAACACCTTTATAAAAATAGATTACAAAAAAAACCCCAACAAAGACAGTGAAAGAGAGAGAAATTCGTAAAAAGTTCGTTCAGGGGCAGTGAAGCAACCAGGATTGACCATACCTAGACCCACAGCTGGATTAGCTATAAGGCTGGACACTCTTGCGGCTGAGAGGATTGGTGAGGTTGGGTGAGCAAACGCCTACCCTTTAAAGTAATAGTGCATGGTACCCATTCTATGGGTCCCAAATCTCCAGGTTCAAGGGATTCTTCTTACAGCGAAAAAATGCATGGGAAACCCAGTGGATGGTATACAGTGTGATCGGGAAAGGTTTCCGAAACGCACCTCATTCCTCATCTCCTGGTGCTCGGGTTCGCCATTCCAGCCGCATTACTAACAATCTCCCCACTTGGACAATCAGCACCTTTAACCTCCTGTTTCGTACAGGTTGCAATTTGTCCTGAGGATGAATGGGAAGAGGGGGAACGCATGAGAGGGTAGCTCTAGGTGTTGGGACAGGCACAGGTCACTCTAATTTCCATCAGGAAGAAGAATTAACCACAGGCTCAGCCTGCCGCCCGGAACCAGAATAGGGCCTGAAGCCATCCTGCGGTTTTTCGGCCAACTCCCAAAAGAGCGAGTTGAAAAATGGAGATCAGGGGCACTGCAATTCACAAACCTGCAGACTTATAAATAATAACTCTCGTCCACAAATATATTGAGGGAAGGCAACGAAGAGGATTTGAAAGCAAGGCAGAATTGCAGGAAACAGATTTCAGGAGGGAGATTCGAATCGCCTTTAAAGCACATGGAAAGCGGCAAAACCTCGACAATGATGCCCTTGGCCAAAAAGGGCGTATGCGTTTCTTCCTGAATATATTCAGGAAGAAACGCATACGCCCTTTTTGGCCAACCAAACAACCTGGAAAGGTAAATCAGCGCTACAAAGAAGTCTGGCTTCCCATCGGTCAAAATGGCCATGCTGAATAAAGTGTCAAAACCAGAAATGCAGGACAGGCCATGGAGAAACGGGAGCCTGGCTACGCTGATGGGTGGGATGTAAATTGCCAACAGCCACTCTGGAGAAGTGTACGGTGTGTCCTGAAACATCTAAAAAACTCAGCTTAGAGAGCATAGGGCACTTCCACTCATGGGCGTATAAATAGGGAAAACTAAAAATCAGCAAGACACAGGCACCCCAAAGTTTAGGGCTGCTCTGTTGAAAAGAACCTCCACTTCGTTACACCTTAAATATCCCAGGAAAGAGAAAAATGGATAAAGAAGTTGTGGTCCTTATGTACAATGGAATATCACTAAAATCATGAAATCAACGTCATAAGGCTAGTAGCAGGATGATGAGTGGATTCAGGTACGACGATTCTAAGTGAAATAAGTCACACAGAAAAAGACACTTATCATAAGATATCACTTATAGAGGGAATATGAAAACCGCTACCCTTGAACTGAATTACAAAACAGAACAGAGTCACACGTTTAGAAAACACACTATGCCTGCTTAACGGGAAAGGTGAGGGGGGTGATGCATAAAACAAGGGTTTCAAATTAGCTCAGATACCGTTCCATAAACCCAATGGGTAATAGACAAGACCTACTCCTTGCTCAGTGAATTCGACTCAACACCCCCTATTCACCACCCAAGAATATATCTGACTAGTAAGAATCTTAAAACCTACGTATTGATATCTCTCAGTAAGTGAGTCAGGTGGGTGTAAAGCGGCATAAACACAGCAGTGAAAAGCAGCTAAACCCCATTATAAAAATCAATTACTTTTAAAAACATGTGAAACAAAGACAGTGAAAGAGAAATTCTTACAAAATTCGTTCAGGGGCTGTGATGCCACCTGGATTGACCATATCTAGACCCACAGCTGATTGAGACATAAGGGTGGACACTCTTGGGGCTGAGAGGTTTGGTGAGGTGGGCTGAGCAAACGCAGACCATTAACAGTAATACTGCGTGGTACCCATCCCATGGGTCCCAAATCTCCAGGTTCAAGGGCATCTTCCTACATCGAAAACATGCATGAGAAACCCAGAAGATGGTACACCGTGTGATCGGGAAAGGTTTCCAAAACGCACCTCATTTCTCATCTCCTTGTGCTCGGGTTCGCCATTCCAGCCGCTTTACTAGCAATCTCCCTCTTGGAGAATCAGCACCTTTAACCTCCTGTTCCTTACAGGTTGCAATTTGTCCTGAGGATGAACGGGAAGAGGGGGAAACAATGAGAGACTAGCGCTAGGTGTTGGGACAGGCACAGGCCACTCTAATTTACCATCAGGAAGAAGAATTAACCACAGGCTCAGCCTGCCCCTCGGAACCAGAATAGGGCCTGAAGCAATCCAGCAGTTTTGCGCCCAGTTTCCAAAAAAGCGAGTTGAAAAATGGAGCTCAGGGGCACTGCAATTCACAGTCCTGTAGAGTTATAAATGGTAATTCAAGTCCAAAAATATATTGAAGCAAGGCAACGGAGAGGATTTGAAAGCAAGGCAGAATTGCAGGAAATTTATATAGTTTATATGTTAAGTGTTTATATACATTTAACATACATTAGCCTATTTAGGTTAGCCCCATAATCCTAATTTTTCCATCCTTCTCCCTTTCATTTTGGTTAACCATTAGTTTGTTTTATAAGTCTGTGAGTGTCTTTTTCTGTGGAGGTATGTTCATTGGTAGCAATCTTAGGATAACTTGTATAAATGATATCATAGGATATTTGTCATTCCCTTTTGACTTACTTTACCTAATATGATTATTTCTAGGCTCATTTGTAGTCCTGAAAATGGCACTCTTCATTTTTTTCCCGAGGCTACGATTCCATTCTGTACATATACCACTTCTTCTTTGTCAATTCATCTGTTTATGGACCTTTTTTTTGCTTCCATATCTTGGCTATTTCAATATTGCTGCAGTGCACATTTACCTGCCTCTGTCTTTCCGATTCTGGTGGACTTAGATTATAGGCCCAAAAGGTGCCCTGCTATATCATCTTGTAGCTCAATTTTTACCTTTTAAAGCAGCTCCATTCAGTTTTCGTTAGTGCTGTTACCACTTTACATCCCACCAGCTGCTAGAAGGTACAAAGTTCTCTAAAACCCCTTCAGCATTTATAGTTTGTAGACGTTTTGCTGATGGTCATTTGACTGGTGTGTGCTGAAACCTTTTTGGAGGTTGGATTTGCATGTGGCTAATAATTCCTTATACTGAGCTTTAGGCAGGTCCTTTTTTTCTTTTCCTCTGTTTTTTTTAAAGAGTGAGTACAACTCCTCTCTTCATATTGACTTCTGGAAAAATTTGTCATGTGTTGAATTTTCTTGCCTATTCCCTACCCCAGGGCATTTTTTGAGGAGAGGTGTCATTTACAGCCCTGAACTCCTTGTGACTATTAAGCAACCATTAGCACTCGGTTTAAAGCTGCTGTTGTGAGAAACAGCCACAAGGCGGCAGCATTATTGCGTTCTCAACCCTTGTTACTAGGGCAACAGAGTCTTCATGGAGATAGTGTTCCGAGGTTGTATATTAGAGAACAATGTGCGGGGACAAGTCCCCAGATTTCAGGAGGTAGATACGAATCGCCTTTAGAGCACATGAAAAGCGGCAAAACGTCGACAATGATGCACTTGGCCTAAAAGGGCCTATGCGTTTTTTCCTGAATATATTCAGGAGAAAACGCATACGCCCTTTTTAGCCAACCAAGCAAGCCGGAAAGGCAAATCAGCACTACAAATAAGTCTCGCTTCCCATCCGTCCAAAAGCCATCCAAAAAAGTGTAAAAACCAGAAGTGCAGGACAGGCCAGGTAGAAAAGGGAGCCTTGTTAGGCTGATGGGTGAGATGTAAATTGCCAACGGCCACTCTGGAGAAGTGCATGGTGTTTCCTAAAACATCTAAAAAACACAGCTAGAGAGCATAGGGCCCTTCCACTCGTGGGCGTATAAAATGAGAAACCTAAAAATCAACAAGACACAGGCACCCCAAAGTTTAGGCCTGCTCTGTTTACAAGAACCTCCACTTCAGTACACCTTAAATATGCCAGGATAGAGGAAAATAGATAAAGAAGTGTGGTACTTATGCACAATGGCATATCACTCAGCCATGAAATCAGTGTCATACGGCTACTAGCAGGAAGATGAGTGGATTTAGGTACGATGTTTCTAAGTGAAATAAGTCACACAGAAAAAGACACTTATCATAAGATATCACTTATAGAGGGAAAGTAAAAATCGCTACCCATGACCTGATTACAAAACAGAACAGAGTCACACATTTAGAAAACATGGATGGCTGCTTAACTGGAAAGGTGAGGTGCGGTGAGGCATAAAACAAGGGTTTGAAATTAGCACACATACCGTTCCATAAACCAAATATGTAACAGACAATACCTACCCCTTGCTCAGTGAACTGGACTCAAAGCCCCGTATTCACCGCACAAGAGTATATCTGACTAGTAAGAATCTTAAAACCTATGTATTGATATCTCTCTGTAAATGAATCAAGTGGGTGTAAAGCGGCAAAAACACAGCAGTGGAAATCAGCTAAACACCTTTATAAAAATAGATTACAAAAAAAACCCCAACAAAGACAGTGAAAGAGAGAGAAATTCGTAAAAAGTTCGTTCAGGGGCAGTGAAGCAACCAGGATTGACCATACCTAGACCCACAGCTGGATTAGCTATAAGGCTGGACACTCTTGCGGCTGAGAGGATTGGTGAGGTTGGGTGAGCAAACGCCTACCCTTTAAAGTAATAGTGCATGGTACCCATTCTATGGGTCCCAAATCTCCAGGTTCAAGGGATTCTTCTTACAGCGAAAAAATGCATGGGAAACCCAGTGGATGGTATACAGTGTGATCGGGAAAGGTTTCCGAAACGCACCTCATTCCTCATCTCCTGGTGCTCGGGTTCGCCATTCCAGCCGCATTACTAACAATCTCCCCACTTGGACAATCAGCACCTTTAACCTCCTGTTTCGTACAGGTTGCAATTTGTCCTGAGGATGAATGGGAAGAGGGGGAACCCATGAGAGGGTAGCTCTAGGTGTTGGGACAGGCACAGGTCACTCTAATTTCCATCAGGAAGAAGAATTAACCACAGGCTCAGCCTGCCGCCCGGAACCAGAATAGGGCCTGAAGCCATCCTGCGGTTTTTCGGCCAACTCCCAAAAGAGCGAGTTGAAAAATGGAGATCAGGGGCACTGCAATTCACAAACCTGCAGACTTTTAAATGATAACTCTCATCCACAAATATTTTGAGGGAAGGCAACGAAGAGGATTTGAAATCAAGGCAGAATTGCAGGAAACAGATTTCAGGAGGTAGATTCGAATCGACTTTAAAGCACATGGAAAGCGGCAAAACCTCAACAATGATGCCCTTGGCCAAAAAGGGCCTATGCGTTTTTTCCTGAATATATTCAGGAAAAAACGCATAGGCCCTTTTTGGCCAACCAAGAAACCTGGAAAGGCAAATCAGCGCTACAAAGAAGTCTCGCTTCCCATCGCTCAAAAGCGCCATGCTGAATAAAGGGTCAATACCAGAAATGCAGGAAAGCCCATGGAGAAATGGGAGCCTTGCTACGCTGATGCGCACGATGTAAATTGTGCACAGCCACTCTGGCGAAGTGCACCATGTGTCCTGAAACATCTACAAAGCACAGCTTAGAGAGCATAGGGCACTTCCACTCATGGGCGTATATATTGGGAAAACTAAAAATCAGCAAGACACATGCACCCCGAAGTTTAAGGCTGCTCTGTTGACAAGAACCTCCACTTCGTTACACCTTAAATATCCCAGGAAAGAGAAAAATGGATAAAGAAACTGTGGTCCTTATGTACAATGGAATATCACTCAGCCATGAAATCAACGTCATAAGGCTAGTAGCAGTATGATGAGTGGATTTAGGTACGACGATTCTAAGTGAAATAAGTAACACAGAAAAAGACACTTATCATAAGATATCACTTATAGAGGGAATGTAAAAACCGCTACCCTTGAACTGAATTACAAAACAGAACAGAGTCACACGTTGAAAAAACACACTATGGCTGCTTAACGGGAAAGGTGAGGTGGGGTGATGCATAAAACAAGGGTTTCAAATTACCTCAGATACCGTTCCATAAACCCAATATGTAATAGACAAGAACTACTCCTTGCTCAGTGAATTGGACTCAACACCCCCTATTCACCGCCCAAGAATCTATCTGACTAGTTAGAATCTTAAAACCTATGTATTGATATCTCTCTGTAAGTGAGTCAAGTGGGTGTAAAGCGGCAGAAACACAGCAGTGAAAAGCAGCTAAACCCCATTATAAAAATCAATTACTTTTAAAAACCCTTGAAACAAAGACAGTGAAAGAGAGAGAAATTCTTACAAAATTCATTCAGGGGCTGTGATGACACCTGGATTGACCATATCTAGACCCACAGCTGATTGAGACATAAGGGTGGACACTCTTGGGGCTGAGAGGTTTGGTGAGGTTGGGTGAGCAAACGCAGACCCTTTAAATTAATACTGCCTGGTACCCATTCTATGGATCCCAAATCTCCAGGGTCAATGGAATCTTCCTGCAGAGAAAAAATGCTTGGGAAACCCGGTGGATGGTATACAGTGTGATCGAGAAATGTTTCTGAAACGCTCCTCATTCCTCATATCCTGGTGCTCGGGTTCGCCATTCCAGCCGCTTTACTAACAATCTCCCCACTTGGAGAATCAGCACCTTTAACATCCTGTTCCGTACAGGTTTTAATTTTTCCTGAGGATGAATGGGAAGAGGGGGAACCCATGAGAGGCTAGCTGTAGCTGTTGGGACAGGCACAGGTAACCCTAATTTCCCATCAGGAAGAAGAATTAACCACAGGCTTAGCCTGCGCTCCGGAACCAGAATAGGGCCTGAAGCAATCCTGCGGGTTTGCGGCCAGCTCCCAAAAAAGCGATTTCGAAAATGGAGCTCAGGAGCACGGCAATTCACAAATCTGCGGAGTTATAAATGATAACTCTCGTCTAAAAATGTATTGAGGTAAGACAACGAAGAGGATTTCAAAGCAATACAGAATTGCAGGAAACAGTTTTTCCAGGTAGATTGGACTCGCCTTTAAAGCACATGAAATTCCGCAGAACTTCGACAATGGTCCTGTTGGCCAAAAAGGGCGTCTGCGTTGTTTTTTGAATAAATTTTGGAAAAAACGCAGATGCTCTTTTTGGCCAACTAAACAAGCGGGCAATGCAAATCAGCATTACAAAAATGTCTCACTTCGCATTGGTCAAAAGGCCCATGCTGAAAAAGTGTAAAACCCAGAAATGCAGGGCAGGCCATGGAGAAAACGGAGCCTTGTTATGCTGATCGGCGGGATATAAATTGCCACCGGCCACTCTTGAGAAGTGTATGCTGTATCTTAGAACTTCTAAAACACAGAGCTACAAGCATACAGCACTTCCCCTCATGGGCGTATATCTTGGGAAAACCAAAAAATCGACAAGACACAGGCACCCCAAAGTTTAGGGCTGCTCTGTTTAGAAATGCCTCGATTTGGGTCCAACTTACATATCCTTGGAAGGAAAAAATGGAGAAAGAAGATGTGGTACTTATGTACAATGGAATATTACTCAGCAATTAAATCAATGAAATAAAGCCAGTGGCAGCAACTCGTGGAGACTGAGGTACGATCATTCTAAGTGACATAAGTCAGACATAAAAAGAGACTTATCATAAGGTATCACTTATAGAGAGTATCTAAAAATGCCTTCACATGAACGCAATTACAAAACAGAAACGGAGTCACACATTTAGAAAACACACTTATGGCTGCTAAAGGAGAAAGGTGGGGCGGGGTGATGCATAAACCAGGAGGTTGAAATTAGCACAGATACGGTTCCATAAACAAAATAGGTATTCGACAGGACCTACTCTATAGCTCAAAGAGCTGGAGTCAGCACACTGTTGTCACCAGAAAAGGATATATAAGACTGGTAAGAATCTGTAAAAGAATTTATTGATGTCTCTCTTTAAGTGAATCAAGTGGATAGATGTAGAGCAGGAAGAAACACAGTATTGAAAATCAGCTATACCCCATTATAAAATTAAATAACAAGAACAAAATAAAGACAGTGAGAGAGAGAGAAATTCTCACAAAATTTGTTCAAGGGCTGTGATGCAACCTGGACTGACCATATCTAGACACAGAGCTGGATGGGACCTAAGGCTCTACACTCGTTGGTCTGAGAGGCTTCGTGAGGATGGTACAGCAAATGCAGCACTTTTAGAGTAATACTGCCTGGCCCCCATTCCATGGGTTCCATATCTCCAGGTGCAGGGGACCCTTCCTACAGCTAAAACATGCATGGCACATCCAGAGGATGGTACACCGTCTGATCGGGAAGAGTTTGGAAAACTCACCTCATCTCCACGTCTCCTGGTATTCGGGTTCCCCAGCTCCTTTCCTTAGAGTCTCCCCACTTTGGGAAGGCAGCACACTCAACAGCCGGTTTTGCACGGCTTGGAATTTTCCGGTGAAGAAGGGGAATGGCGGGATGGAATGAGACACAAGCCTTAGATGTTTGGACAGGCATATGCCACTCTAGTTTCCTACCTGGAAGAAGAATTTCCCTATCCTTCAGGTGCCCCAGTAACTGGAATGGGTCTGTAGAAATCCTGCCCCTTTGTGTCTGCTTCCCTAAACAAGTTGAAAACCGGTGCTCAGGGGCACTGCAATTCACAAACATGCAGGGTTGTAATTGACACCTCTAATGGAGTCATTTCTTGAGCCAAGTATTCGTAAAGGCCTTGTAAGCAAGGCAGAATTGCAGGAAAGGGATTTCAAGGGGTAGTTTTCACTCGTCATCAAAGCACATGCAAAGCTGCTGAACATCGCCAATGATGCAGTTTGCCAAAAAGGCCGTATGCGTTATTCCTTAATATATTCAGGAAAAACCCTTACTCCATTTTTGGCCAACAAAACAGGCGGGCAATGTAAATTAATACTACAAAGAGATATCACTTCGCACCAGTCAGAATGGCCAACCTCACAAACTGTAAAACCTGAAATGCAGGACAGGGCGTGGAGAAAAGGGAACCCTGACAAGATGATGGTGGGAATGTAAATTGCTAACAGCCACTCTGGAGAAGTGGGTGGTGATTCCTTAAAAATCTAAAAACCAGAGCTTCAGAGCATATGGCGCTTCCACTCCTGGGCCTGTATCTTGGAAAAAACGTAAATTGACAGGACCCAGGCACTCTAAAATTTATGCAGCCCTGTTTACAAGAGCCTCTACTCGGAAGCTACCTAAAAGTCCTTGGAGGGAAGAATGGATAAAGAAATTATGGTAGATATGTACAATGGAATATTACTCAGCCATGAAGTGAATGAAATAAGGCCATTTAGGGCCACTCAGAAGGACCTACATACATTCATATTAAGTGTCATAAATCAGGCAATGAAAAATATCATATGATATTACTTATCGGTGGAATCTAAAAATTGATAGAAAGGTACTATCTTACAACACAGAAAAAGAGTCCCAGACTTAGAACACAGACTTATGGTTACCAAACTGGAAAGGTGTGTTGGAGGCATAAATCATGAGGTTGGAGTTAGTATATACATATTTACAGAGAGAAAACTTGTAATTAACATGGACCTGCTGTAGAGCACTTGGAACTCTTCTCAACAACCTTTAGTAACCTCAATGGGAAAATAATTCTAAAAAGAATATATAGTTATCTCTGTATAAATGAATCATGTTGGTGTATGTCAAAAATGAACACAACATGATAAATCAACTATATACTCCATTATAAATTTAAAATTAAGTTAAAGAAAAGAAAAATGATCACTAAATTTGTTTAGTCGCAGTGAACATACTAGTGTCACATCCCTGGACACAGACACAATTTGGTCCCAAGGCTGGACTGTTGTAGGCCTGAGGACCTCGGGAGGATATGCCAGCTAATTCGCCCCCCTTGAACATGGGCAACCTGGTCCCCTCTGCATGGGATCACTATCTCCAGATCTAAGTGTGCCCTCATACTACTAAACCAACCCTCTGACACCCAAAGGATGGTGGACTCTCTGGGCTGGATGACATTTGGAAAATCACCTGCTCTCAACATATCCTGGTGTTTGGGTTCCGACCTCCCTACTCCTTCATAAGGGTCATCCCACTCTACAAGACAGCACCCTCAACAGGTGATTTTGCAGGGGTTTATACTTGTTCGGGGGATGAAGGGTAAGGGGGAAGAAGGAATGGGACAGAAGCCCTTACATGTCTGGACAGGCACATTCCACTCTAATTTAATACCCAAGAACAGGACTTGCCCTACACCTAAGGTTGTGTCAGTAACCAGAGAGGGACAGTAGAAACCCTGCCGCCTTCTGTTTCCCACAACAACAATTCTAAAACTGGACCTTATACGCACTTCATATTCACAATGCCTGGGGAGCTGTAAATGACAACAGCCCTCAAAAAATGTCTTGGGGTAGGTAATCGAAGTAGACTTCAAAACAAGGCAACCTTTCAATAACCCTTTTTCAAGGGGTAAATCTTACTGACACTGTTCAAAAAAAAAGCACATATGAAGATACTCACCATTGCTTTATGTTAGACAAATGCAAATCAGATGTACAAAGAAGTATCACATGGAACCACTCAGAATAGCCACCATCACAATGTCTACAAACAAGAAATGCTTCAGAGGGTGTGGAAAAAAGAGAAACCTACTACTTTTTTTTTTTTTAATCTGCGTTGGGTCTTCGTTGCTGCGCACGGCTTTTCTATAGTTGCAGCAAGCGGGGGCTACTCATCATTGTGGTACGAAGCCTTCTCTTTGTGGTGGCTTCTCTTGTTGTGGAGCACAAGCTGTAGGCACACATGCTTCAGTAGTTGTGGCTCGTGGGCTCTAGAGCGCAGACTGAGTAGTTGTGGTACACGGGCTTACTTGTTCTGTGGCATGTGAGATCTTCCCGGGCCAGGGCTCCAACCTGTGTCCCCTGAACTGGCAGGCAGATTCTTAACCACTGCACCACCAATTCTATGCTATCGGTGGCAATGCCAATTGGTAACAGCCACTATGGAGCACAGAATGGAGGTTACCAGAGTAAGGGGAGGTGGGAGGGATAAATTGGAAATTGGGATTGACATATACACACCACTATATATAAAAGAGATAACAAATAAGGGCTTACTGTATAGCACAGGGAACTCTACTCAATACTCTGTAATGACCTGTATGGGAAAGGAATCCAAAAAGGATTGGATATATGTATAACTGCTTCACTGTGCTGTGCAGCAGAAAGTAACACAACATTGTAAATCAACTCTATTCCAAAAAAATTGAAATTGAAATGAAATGAAGTAAAATAAAATAAAATAGAGCTACCAGATGATCCAGCAAGTTCACTCCTGTGTGCATATCTGGAGGAAAGCATAAATCGAAAAGACACATCTTCCCCAATGTTCACTGCAACACTCTTTACAATAGCGAAGACATGGAAGCAACCAAAATGTCCATCAACATATGAATGTAGGTAAAGAATATGTGATACATATATATAATGGAATATGACTCAGCCATAAAATAGAAGAAAATAATGCCAGTTGCAGTAACATGGATGGACCTAGAGATGATTGTACTAAGTGAAGTAAGTCAGACAGAGGAAGACAAATATTGGATGATATCACTTCTAGGTGGAAGCTAAAAATTGATACAAATGAACTAACTTACAAAACAGAGGCAGACTCACAGACTTGGAAAACAAACTTATGGTTACCAAAGGGGAGAGGTGGGGGGTAGGGATAAATCAGGAGCTTGGGGTAAACATACGAATACTACTATATATAACAGATAAGCAACAAGGACCTACTGTATAGCACAGGGAGCTCTACTCAGTGTTCTGGGAATACCGTTATCAGAAAAGGATCTGATAAAGAATGAATATATGCATATGTGTAACTGAATCACTTGCTGTGCAACTGAAATTAACACAACATTGTAAATCAACTATACTCCAATAACATTTAAATTTCAAAATAAAGAAAATCACCTATATTTCAAAAGAAAAAAAAAGAATTCCCATCTCTTTATATGGCTTGATAGCTTACTTTTTTAGTGCTCAATATTATCCCATTCCCAGAATATATTAATACTATATCATTTCATTCACCTATTGGAGGACACCTTAGTTTCATTCACATTTTGGCAATATTGAATTAGGTGCTATAAATATCCATATGCAGGTTTTCCTCTGGAAGTATGTTTTAAACTACTTTCAGTAAATATCAATGAGAACACTCGATGGATTGTACAGTAAGGGAATGCTCAATATTCTAGCAAGTGTCAATCAGACTACCAAAGTAGCTGTATTATTTTTCATTTCCACCAATGACAAATGACATTTCATATTGTTCCACATCTCCTACAGAATTTGTTCTTGTCATTGTTCACATTTTAGCCATTCTAAGTGTTACATAGTGGTATGGAATTGTATTTTTAATTTGCTTTTTCATGGCAGCATGTAATCTGGATTATTCTTCTGTATTCTTATATGCATAGTGTCTATTTTCTTTGGTGAGGTGTCCATAAAGTATATTGGTCCACATTTTATTTAGGTTGCTTTCATTTTTTTCTACCCAATCTGTATTTGTTTTATTTATTTTCGTGCCTTATTGCATTAGCAAGGACTTGGAGTAAAATATGGAAAAGGAGTCATGAAAGGGGACATCCTTGCTTTTACCTGAACTTAGTGGAAAAGCTTCATGATTCTGACCATTAATCATGATGTAAGATAAAAGTTTCCTGTAAATCTTTGTTATCAACTTGAGAAAGCTCCAGTCTATTTCTTTAACTGAGAGTTTTTATGAAGAATGGGTGTTAGATTTTTTCAAAGGTCTTCTGAATCTATTGATATGCTAATGATTGTCTTTAAGGTGTTGATATGATGGATATAATTACTTGATTCTAGAATGTGGAACCAGCCTTTCATACCTGGGATTATTTCCTCTCATTCATGATATAAAATTCTCTCAAAATATTGTTGGATTCGATTTGGTAATATTTTGTTGAGGATTTTTGCATTGATGTTCCTGAGAGATATCGGTCAGTTTTCTTTACTATTGATATGTTCTTCTAAGTTTGGATGTTGTGGATTTAGTGTCAGACATTCATTTGGGGAGATTCTCAGTCATTTTTAAAAAATATTTTCTGTTCTTTATTATCTTTATTCTCCTCCTGCTATACCCATTATGTATAGGTCACAGCATTTTTCATTGTTTCTCAATTATTGATTACTCTGTTCTGTTGATTCCTTTCCTGCCCATTTTCTCTTTTCTTTTGAGATTTAAAGGTTTCTCCTGATATGTCTTCAAGCTCACAGATATTTCTCCTCAGCCAGCTCTTTGACTGCTAAAACAAAATACGAGAGAGTTGGTATTTTATAAACAACAGAATATTTTTGTTTTCTCATAATTGCTGAGGCTGGAAAGTTCAAGAACAAGTAACCAGGGGCTTCCCTGGAGGTGCAGTGGTTAAGAATCTGCCTACCAATAAAGGGGACAAGGGTTCGAGCCCTGGTCCAGGAAGATCCCACATACCATGGAACAACTAAGCCCGTGCACCACAAATACTGAGTCTGTGCTCTAGAGTCCACAGGCCACAACCACTGAGCCCATGAGCCACAACCACTGAAACCCACACGCCTAGAGCCGGTGCTCCGCAACAAGAGAAGCCACTCAATGAGAAGCCCGCACACCGCACCAAAGACCCAACACAGCCAAAAAATTAATTAATTAATTATCTAATTATTTTTTTTAAAAAAAGAACAAGTTGCCAGCTGACTTAGTGTCTGGCGAGGGACCAATTTCTGGTTCATAATGTGGGTCTTCTCGCTCGGCAATGAAATCATGGAATGGGCATAAGATCTTCTGTGTGCTACATTTATTAGGTCACTAATCCCATGTTTGAGGTCTCTGGCCTCATAACCTAATCACCTCCCAAAAGCCCCACCTCCTAATACCATCCACATGGGAGCTGGGTTTCAAAATTTTAAAATTAGAGGTACAATATATTTACACCATAACAGGGACCACAGAGTTAACTGATTTTTCCTTTCATGTTAAAGGTTTGCACATTTATATTTATTATATAATCCCAAAACCCTTGTTTTTTTTTATAAGATTCTTTTTCCGTATACGCCAGTACAGACCACTGAGTAGAGTTCCCTGTGCTATAAAGCAGGTCTTTATCTATTTTATATATAGTAGTGTGTATAAGTCAGTCCCAATCTCCCAATTTATCCCTTCCCCACTTATTCCCTGGTAACCATAATTTTGTTTTCTATATCCATGATTCTATCTCTGTTGTGTAAATAAATTCATTTGTACCTATTTTTTTCTTTTATAGATTCCTCATATAAGCAATATCATATGATATCTGTCTTTCTGTGTCTGACTTGCTTCACTCAGTATAACAATCTGTAGGTCCATCCATGTCGCTACAAAACCCTTAATTGTTAAGGATAACTCTCAATTTTTCCCAGTATCATCAGCAATTCTTTCTGGCAGACACGTGATAACAGTTTTTAAACAGGGATATTGAGACCAAGGCTCCTGACCTGCAAACAAACAAAACATCATTCATATAGTGAAAACTTTGCAAATCAAAGGATGAAAGCACTTGGTCTAAATCCCTTTGCACCCACTGCTGACAGAGGGCAGAGGAGTTTGACTCACTAATCTTCCTTACGTGCACTTCTTCCTAATGGGGTATTCCATCTAAAACTTATAAGAAGCGGGGATGTATCATGGAACACACCAATCGCTACTACAGATTCTGAAGCAGCAAAAAAAAAAAACATGATAAATCCATCCAAAGGGTTCTGTCCACATTGTTACAATAGTTTCCTTCACACTGTGAACCCTTTTCAAACCCTATCACTTGAACCTATTTTTATTTTTTTCAACAAAAATAATGTTAATCTGCAGTCAGACACTCCAGTAATATTACACTATCCCTTGTGCAAGTATGTAGGGATTTGAGGAGCTATGGGAGGCCACCATGAGAGGTTGCCTAGAGTAATTTGGACATTTCATTCAATGTTGGTTCTTCTCCCTAAGATGTCTGCTATCCTCTTCTTTTTGTAGCTACTAGCATTGAGAAAGTGACCAAGATAAGGCCCTTCTCTTTTACTGCCCATGAATGGAACTGTGATTAACCCCACAGAACTTGGTGCTTCCAGAATCCCCTGAACCTACTGACCCTCCATGCATGGCACGACATAGATAAGGATGGTGACGTGTATCCTTGTATAGAGCATGTTATAAAATGTTTGACTCTTCCCTTCCTCATAATTCCAAAGAATAGGTTTCTTTGGATTTCTGCTTAATGCTGCTGGAGTTGGTACATAAGTTGAGGGAGGTATCAGGGCACACCAAAAGAGAGGGTAACTGCACAGAAAATACAAGCAGGTACATTTCTGTGTAGTTTCAAGCAGCTTATTTGCTATATCAACCATGGTGACATGTTGACCCTTCCTCTTTCTACTAGTAGTACAACAAACATAAAGGATATTTAGGCTGCTTGTTTTATCCCCACCTCTCACAATTGATCTGCATTAACATATAGGACAATGAAGGGCCCTTTCTACCATCTTAACCAATATTTGAGAACTAGAAAATGTCCAGATTTTTCTGGGGTTTATTTTCATATTCCCCAATCAGGCCTATGAAGGAATCTTACCTATTGTGTTTATTAATGAAGTCATATCTCTGACGGCATCCCATCATCAACAAAACTGGAAAGAAATTTGAAGGGTCTTCGATTTTACCATATTTGAAATAACAATATTTTAGCCTGACACGTTTTTGGATTTTAGAAAAAAATATTTTAAATCAGACAAAAAATCATTTTTATGACACAAAAAGACAGCAATAGTTTTATATTTTTATCTGTTCCACTTGCACACAAGTGTCTCATGGGGTTATGTAAAGCTCTCCTGTTGGGTGCTGTGCATGGTGCAAGTATGGATTAAAGCTTAGGAATCTTAAGCTTCAGTCACCTGAAACATTTAAATTAGGATGCAAGCAATCCTGTCCAACATTTGAAAAGAGCAAGACACTCTCTTTATTTTATTTGTTAGGTAATTAATCTATCTTTTCCCCAAGGAGAGAAACAAGTGGCATCTTCCATCAATGTGTTGCACAAATATCTTTGAACAGAGAGTGAAAGCAGAGGCTGATACAGGATGTGAAAAAAAAATGAGAGACCCTTGTGGCATTTTCTCCTAACTTATTGCAATCTCCCATTTAAAATGTGGGAATAATCAATCTTCTGAGATAAAAGACCCAAGGAAGGTTTTTGCTTCTGTGGAATAAGGGGATTGCTAAAGATTTCAGGAGGCAAGACGAATTAGTGAGAATGACCATGAGAAATCAGAGAAAAGTCAGATCCATGGATGAAGTGATGTTTACCACTCTGAATCAATGAGAAGTAGGAGCAACTGAAAAGAAAGCTGATACAACATTTTCTGAATAAATGTAACCTTTCAGCTGTCATAGAAAAATTAATACTCACTATGATACAACATATTTAGTTTAGAAAGTTAACTTAAATTTAAAGCTTAATAATTACATTTATTGAAGAAATGAAAATATATTTGTGGTTTAGAATAAATAATGTGTTCTGCTACAGGTAAGAAGACTACATAAATAAATAGAAATAAGACTAAATAAATAAAGAGGAAAATAACAAATTAGATGTTATTAACATTAAAAACTGACACTCATCTAAAGAAAGAGAAGGAGAGACAGAAAGAGAGAAGAACTCATCTCAAGCATGTATTAAAAACTCCTAAATAAGAAGTCTTCAGATGTTAAAAAAAAAAGGAAGTCTTCAATAAGAAGATAATGGAATAGCAAACTGGGGGAAATATACCAAAAGATATTTCAAAAAAGAGAGTACAGAATGTTAAGTAAACATATCAAAAGATGCTTGGCTTCTTAGTAGTCAATTAAATGCAAAAGCGTGATACCTGGAATTATCACTCACCAACCAGAGGGTTCAAATGAAAATGACAGGTATTATCAAGTTTGACAAGAATGTGTATAATCCTTGAATCTCATTCACTGCTGCTGAAGATGAAAAATCATACAAATGTTTTGAAAATATTTAGAAATATCTAAAAAGATAAACACAAGAAAGCTATGACTCGAAAATTTTACTACTACGTGTATACTGAACAATAATTTATACACACACCACCAAAGCTCAAGTTCTAGAATTTATATACCAGTGCTGTTCTCAATAGACACAAACTGAAAATCACTCATATTGTAATACACATTGGAATAAATTAATTAATAGTTAAATATTTACATTATGGAATCCTATGCAACAGTGGCAATGCATGATCACAACAACAGGCAACCATATAGGCATATTCACAAACAACATAAAATAAAAAAGCCCAATCCAAAAGTGATTTTACTGTGCCATAACATTTATATAAAATACAAAATACAGGTAAAGTTATCTTTTTGTTAGATACCAGAACAATATTAAACCTTAAGGGGAGTCACTAGAATGGGACCAGGGGGCCTCTGAGTATCTGGCAATTTTCTGTGTCTTTATCTAGAAGCTATGTTTAGAGTGTATTCAGATGCTGAATTTTCTGAAATTTGTCATTTCCTTACAAACCATGCATGTTTTTCGTTGTTTTTTATACATAACAAAAACTAAAAAAGATAGACCAGGGAAGGCAATTGTATTAGCACTTTAATATCCATGCTTTTCAAGGTGGAAGTGAAAAGTATTAAATACTTGACATTGTGATTACTTCTTAAAAGTAAGGTGAAAATTTGAGGTTAATAAATAAGACATACTTCTTCATATATAATCCTCAAAGAGGAGGGGTAGAAAGGAGTATTATTCTTTTTCTTTAATACAGAATCGTTAAGATACAAAATAATGAAAACAGACTAGGTTTAAAAAAGAGCACACTGGACTTCCCTGGTGGCACAGTGGGTAAGAATTTGCCTGCCAATGCAGGGAACAGGGGTTCCATCCCTGGTCTGGGAAGATCCCACATGCCACAGAGCAACTAAGCCCGTGTGCCACAAGTACTGAGCCTGTGCTCTAGAGCCTGCAAGCAACAACTATTGAGCCTGCATGACACAACTACTGAAGCCCATGCACCTAGAGCCCATACTCCACAACAAGAGAAACCACCGCAAGGAGAAGCCCGTGCACCACAACGATGAGTGACCCCTGCTTCTCTAGTAACAACTGGAGAAACCCTGTGCAGCAACGAAGACCCAACACAACCAAAAATTTAAAAAATTAAATCTTTTGACTTCTGAGATGACTCACTCACGTGGCTGTAGGTAAGAGGCCTCAGTTCCTTGCCACATGGATCTCTCCTTAGGGCCACTTGAGTGTCCTCATGACATGGCAGCTGGCTTACCCTAGGATGAGTGATCTAGCAGAAACCAAAGCAGAAGCTGCAATGTCTTTTATAACTTTGGAAGCTGCACTTTGTCATTTCTGCAATTTCTTATTAGTTAAACAGTCAACCCTTTTCAAGTGCGAGGAGCCACACTGGTACATGGAGACTGGGAGATAATTAGGGGATAATTAGGTCCATCCTGGAGGCTGGCTAACAAAGTGGCTGACTAGCCAAAGTCTGAATTTTGTTTTCTTCACTTCTGGAGAGAAAATGGTTAGTGAACCTCATTGGTGGTCTTTGAGATGTACCAAAGCTACCTCTTGCTCTCACCCCCAGCTGTGTGGCTGACAGGGTCTTGGTGCTCCAGCCGGGTGTCAAGCCTGTGCCTCTGAGGTGGGACAGCCGAGTTCAGGACATTGGTCTACCAGAGACCTCTGGCACCTTGTAATATCAAATGGCGAAAGCTCTTCCAGAGATATCCGTCTCAACGCTAAGACCCAGCTCCACTCAGAGACCAGCAAGATCCAGTGCTGGACATCCCATGCCAAACAACTAGCAAGACAGGAATGCAGTCCCACCCATTAGCAGAGAGGCTGCCGAAAATCACAATAAGGTCACCGACACCCCAAAACACACTACCAGATGCGGATCTGTTCACCAGAAAGACAAGATCCAGACACACCCACCAGAACACAGGCACCAGTCCCCTCCATCGAAAGCCTACACAACCCACTGAACCAACCTTAGCCACTGGGGGCAGACACCAAATACTACGGGAACTACGAATCTGCAGCCTCTGAAAAGGAGACCCCAAACACAGTCCCCAAAGCCAAATGAGAAGACACAGAAACACACAGCAGATGAAGGAGCAAGGTAAAAACCCACCAGACCAAACAAATGTGGAGGAAATAGGCAGTCTACCTGAAAATGAATTCAGAGTAATGATAGTAAAGATGATCCCAAATCTTGGTACCGGAATGGAGAAAAGACAAGAAACGTTTAACAAGGACCTAGAAGAACTAAAGAACAAACAAACAATGATGAACAACACAATAAATGGAATTAAAAATTCTCTAGAAGGAAACAATAGCAGAATAACTGAGGCAGAAGAATGGATAAATGACCTGGAAGATAAAATAGTGGAAATAACTACTGCAAAGCAAAATAAAGAAAACAGAATGAAAAGAATTGAGGACAATCTGAGACATCTCTGGGAAAACATGAAACGCACCAACATTCGAATATAGGGTTCCCAGAAGTAGAAGAGAAAAAGAAAGACACTGAGAAAATATTTAAAGAGATTATAGTGAAAACTTCCCTAATATGGGAAAGGAAATCGTTAATCAAGTCCAGGAAGCGCAGGGAGTCCCATACAAGATAAACCCAAGGAGAAACATGCCAAAACATATATTAATCAAACTATCAAAAATTAAATACAAAGAAAAAATATTAAAAGCAGCAAGGGAAAAACAACAAATAATATACAAGGGAATCCTCGTACGGTTAACAGCTGAACTTTCAGCAGAAACTCTGCAAGCCAGAAGGGACTGGCAGGACATATTTAAAGTAATGAAAGGGGAAAAGCTACAACCAAGATTACTCGACCCACCAAGGATCTCGTTCAGATTCGACAGAGAAATTAAAACCTTTACAGACAAGCAAAAGCTAAGAGAATTCAGCACCACCAAACCCGCTTTACAACAAATGCTAAAGGAACTTCTCTAGGCAGGAAACACAAGAGAAGGAAAAGACCTACAATAAGAAACCCAAAACAATTAAGAAAATGGTAATAAGAACATACATATCAATAATTACCTTAAAAGTAAATGGATTAAATGCTCCAACCAAAAGACATAGACTGGCTGAATGGATCCGAAAACACGACCGGTATGTTTGTGGTCTACAAGAGACCCACTTCAGACATAGGGACACATACAGATGGAAAGTGAGGGGATGGAATAAGATATTCCATGCAAATGGAAATCAAAAGAAAGCTAGAGTAGCAATTCTCATATCAGACAAAAAAGACTTTAAAATAAAGACTATTACAGGAGACAAAGAAGAACACTACATAATGATCAAGGGATCAATCCAAGAAGAAGATATAACAATTGTATAATTTTATGCACCCAACATAGGAGCACCTCAAAACATAAGGCAAATGCTAACAGCCATAAAAGGGGAAATCGACAGTAACACAATCATAGTAGGGGACTTTAGCACCCCTCTTTCACCAATGAACAGATCATCCACAATGAAAATAAATAAGGAAACACAAGCTTTAAATGATACATTAAACAAGATGGACTTAATTGATATTTATAGGACATTCCATCCAAAAACAACAGAATACACTTTTTCTCAAGTGCTCCTGGAACATTCTCCAGGATATAGATCATATCTTGGGTCACAAATCAAGCCTTGGTAAATATAAGAAAATTGAAATCGTATCAAGTATCTTTTCCGACCACAATGCTATAAGACTAGATATCAATTACAGGAAAAAAAAATCTGTAAAACATAAAAACACATGGACGCTCAACAATACACTACTTAATAACCAAGACATCACTGAAGAAATCAAAGAGGAAATAAAAAAATACCTAGAACAAATGACAATGAAAACATGAAGACCCAAAACCTATGGGATGCAGCAAGAGCAGTTCTAAGAGAGAAGTTTATAGCAATACAATCCTACCTCAAAAAACAAGAAATATCTCAAATAAACAAGTTAACCTTACACCTAAAGCAATTAGAGAAAGAAAGAAAGAAAAAAAAAAAAGTCAGCAGAGGAAAGACATCATAAAGATCAGACCAGAAATAAATGAAAAAGAAATGAAGGAAACAACAGCAAAGATCAAATAAACTAAAAGCTGGTTCCTCGAGAGGATAAACAAAATTGATAAACCATTAGCCAGACTCATCAAGAAAAAAAGGGAGACGACTCAAATCAATAGAATTACAAATGAAAAAGGAGAAGTAACAACTGACACTGCAGACATACAAAGGATCATGAGAGATTACTGCAAGCAACTATATACCAATAAAATGGACAACCTGGAAGAAATGGACAAATTCTTAGAAAAGCACAACCTTCCAAGACTGAACCAGGAAGAAATAGAAACTACAAACAAACCAATCCCAAGCACTGAATTTGAGACTGTGATTAAAAATCTTCCAACAAACAAAAGCCCAGGACCAGATGGCTTCACAGGCAAATTCTATCAAACATTTAGAGAAGAGTTAACACCTATCCTTCTCAAACTCTTCCAAAATATAGCAGAGGGAGGAACTTTCCCAAACTTATTCTATGAGACCACCATCTCCCTGACACCAAAACCAGACAAAGATGTCACAACGAAAGAAAACTACAGGTCAATATCACTGATGAACATAGCTGCAAAAATCCACTGCACAATACTAGCAAACAGAATCCAACAGCGCCTTAAAAGGATCATACACCATGATCAAGTGGGGTTTATCCCAGGGATGCAAGGATTCTTCAATACATGCAAATCAATGGGATACACCATATTAAAAAACTGAAGGATAAAAACAATATGGTCATCTCAATAGATGCAGAAAATGTTTTCAACAATATTAAACACCCATTTATCATAAAAACCCTCCAGAAAGTAGGCATAGAGGGAACTTTCCTCAACATAATAAAGGCCATATATGACAAACCCACAGCCAGCATCGTTCTCAATGGTGAAAAAGTGAAACCATTTCCACCAAGATCAGGAACAAGACAAGGTTGCCCACTCTCACCACTATTATTCCACACACTTTTGGAATTTTTAGCTACAGCAATCAGAGAAGAAAAAGAAATAAAAGGAATCCAAATCGGAAAAGAAGAAGTTAAGCTCTCACTGTTTGCAGATGACATGATACTATACATAGAGAATCCTAAAGATGCTACCAGAAACCTACTAGAGTTAATCAATGAACTGGTAAGGTTGCAGGATACAAAATTAATGTACAGATATCTCTTTCATTCCTATACACTAAAGATGAAAATTCTGAAAGAGAAATTAGGGAAACACTCCCATTTACCACTGCAACACAAAGAATAAAATACCTAGGAATAAACCTACCTAAGGAGACAAAAGACGTTTACTCAACAAACTATAAGACACTGATGAAAGAAATCAAAGACGACACAAACAGAGATATACCATGTTCTTGGATTGGAAGAATCAACATTGTGAAAATGACTCTACTACCCAAAGCAATCTACAGATTCAATGCAATCCCTATCAAACTACCAATGGAATTTTTCAGAGAACTAGAACAAAATAATTTCACAATTTGTATGGAAACACAAAAGACCCCGAACAGCCAAAGCAATCTTGAGAAGAAAAACAGAACTGGAGGAATCAGGCTCCCTGACTTCAGACAATACTACAAAGCTACAGTAGTCAAGACAGTATGGTACTGGCACAAAAACAGAAATATAGAGCAATGGAACAGAAGAGAAAGCCCAGACATAAACCCATACACATATGGTCACCTTAATTTTGATAAAGGAGGCAAGACTATACAATGGAGAAATCACAGCCTCTTCAATAAGTGGTGCTGGGAAAACTGGACAGCTACCAGTAAAAGAATGATATTAGAAGACTCCCTAACACCATACACAAAAATAAACTCAAAATGGATTAGAGACCTAAATATAAGACTGGACACTATAAAACTCTTAGAGGAAAACATAGGAAGAACACTCTTTGACATAAATCACAGCAAGATCTTTTTTGATCCACCTCCTAGAGTAATGGAATTAAAAACAAAAATAAACAAGTGGGACCTAATGAAACTTCAAAACTTTTGCACAGCAAAGGAAACCATAAACAAGACGAAAAGACAACCCTCAGAATGGGAGAAAATATTTGCCAATGAATCAACGGACAAAGGATTAATCTCCAAAATATATAAACAGCTCATTCAGCTCAATAGCAAAGAAAAAATCACCCCAATCCAAAAATGGGCAGAAGACCTAAATAGACATTTCTCCAAAGAAGACATACAGACGGCCACGAAGCACATGAAAAGATGCTCAACATCACTAATTATTAGAGAAATGCAAATCAAAACTACAATGAGGTATCACCTCACTCCTGTTAGAATGGGCATCATCAGAAAATCTACAAACAACAAATGCTGGAGACGGTGTGGAGAAAAGGGAACCCTCTTGCACTGTTGGTGGGAATGTAAATTGATACAGCCACTATGGAGAACAATATGGAGGTTCCTTAAAAAACTAAAAATAGAATTACCATATGACCCAGCAATCCCACTACTGGGCATATACCCAGAGAAAACCATAATTCAAAAAGACACATGCACCCGAATGTTCATTGCAGCACTATTTACAATAGCCAGGTCATGGAAGCAACCTAAATGCCCATCAACAGACAAATGGATAAAGAAGTTGTGGTACATATATACAATGGAATATTACTCAGCCATAAAAAGGAACGAAATTGAGTCATTTGTTGAGACGTGGATGGAGCTAGAGACTGTCATACAGAGTGAAGTAAGTCAGAAAGAGAAAAACAAATATCATATATTAATGCATGTATGTGGAACCTAGAGAAATGGTACAGATGAGCCAGTTTGCAGGGCAGAAGTTGAGACACAGATGTAGAGAATGGACATATGGACACGAAGGGGGGAAAACTGTGGTGAGGTGGGGATGGTGGTGTGCTGAATTGGGCGATTGGGATTGACATGTATACACTGATGTGTATAAAATTGATGCCTAATAAGAACCTGCAGTATAAAAAAGCAAACAAAACAACTAATACTAAACTTTCATTGGGTTATTTGTATGGAAATATGTTAATATAAATGTTTCAGACATTACATGAAATTTCTAAAAATCTTATATTTGTATTTGTATGGAAATATGTATGGAAATATGTTAATATAAATGTTTCAGACATTACATGAAATTTCTAAAAATCTTATATGTTCTGGTATAATGTTATAAGTAATAATCCTAGTTATTACTTTAAAATGTATATCTCAGAAATAACTAATTTTCTTGTCAACTGCATTATTATGAACTTTCATCAAATCTTTTACCATGGTCATTTTTAAGGCTTTTGTCATTTACAGACAGTTCTGGGTGTACTCTGATGATTTTGCAAATATGTTCCTATAAAAGGGTTTCATCTTCAAGAAATTCATGGAAAAGACTCTGACATGTACAGGTTTCTGGTAACTGACTGTACTGCTGAACTGAATGAATAAGCATTTTCAGAACTCTGATGAAAAACTGATGAACTCATAAAAGTGCTAACAAAAGATCAAGATGAAAAAAAACAATTAATTACATGGGACTGAGTGAACTGATGAGGATGAGTATAATTTTTGTGACTTTCTGTCTGAATTAAAAAAAAAAATCCCACAAGGATTCAGAGGCAAAGAATATACAAATCAATTTTCACTGCAAAGTAAAGGAGCTGTTACAGTGGAGGATTACTGGACTGAATGTCAATATTATGACATAGTATGAGTGTGTTTCATGTTTGGTAATGGCAATCATTGTTGCTTTTGTTGTGGTCATCCATGTACAATGCTTGGTGTCAGTCTATTTATCTCTTGTAAAAATAAAATACAGTGTGTCTGTGTGTGAAAAAAAAAAAAAAGGAAATGATATAAATGTGACTATGAATGAGTGAATTCAATAGTTAAAATGATCTATTATATTAGTGATATATATTGTGGAATTAGTATTGTTTTTCTCTAAAGAGCAATGTGGAATAAAAGTTATTTGTTTCATTTAAAAAAAAAAAAAAAAAAAAAAAAAGAGCACTCCATGACATGGAACGCTAAACCTAAGTATTTTCAGTACTATAGTAAATGTAAATGGATTAATATCTCCTATTAAAGTGTAATTTTTTTATATTATGTGGAACTAAATTTTTTTCACAATATACAGGTAAAATAAAAGAATTACCTTAGAAAGGAGAAAACATTCCATGTATTTAAAAACAATAAAACAATAAGCATATAATATGCATCTTAGATATAAGTAGTCTTTAATTTCAGAAAAATTTGTCATTATTGTAATTAGTATTATTATACCAATTTCTTTAAAACATTTCAATACTTTTTGTATTTGAAAAAATATTTTAATATTTTTTCTTCTCTCTTTTGTGGGCTAATACATGGTAAGTATTTAGCTGCTAACATAACTTAAAAATATATTTTGTTTTTTTACAGCCGAACAAAACTGAATCAAGAAGAAATAGATAACTTGAACATACTGATCACTAAAAGCAAAATAGAGGGCTTCCCTGGTGGCGCGGTGGTTGAGAATCTGCCTGCCAATGCAGGGGACACGGGTTCGAGCCCAGGTCTAGGAAGATCCCACATGCCGCGGAGCAAATGGACCCGTGAGCCACAACTACTGAGCCTGAGCGTCTGGAGCCCGTGCTCCACAACAAGAGAGGTCACGATAGTGAGAGGTCCACTCACCGTGATGAAGAGTGGCCCCCGCTCACTGCAACTAGAGAAAGCCCTCACACAGAAACGAAGACCCAACACAGCCAAAATAAATAAATAAATAAATAGAATTTAAAAAAAAATAGAATCTGTAATTTAAAAAAACTCCCTACCAACAGAAGTCCAGGATCAGATGGTTTCACAGGCAAATTCTACCAAATATAAAAAGCAGAACTTACACTGATTCTTCTCAAACTCTTCGAAAAGATTGAAGAGTAAGGAATACTTCCAAAGACATTCTATGAAGCCACTATCACGCTGATATCAAAAACAGATGGGGAGGGGGGACTTCCCTGGTGGCACAGTGGTTAAGAATCTGTCTGCCACTGCAGGGGACATAGGTTCGCGACCTGGTCTGGAAAGATCCCACATGCCATGGAGCAACTAAGCCTGTGTGCCACAACTACTGAGCCTGCGCTCTACAGCCCACGAGCCACAACTACTGAGCCTGATAGACACAACTGCTGAAGCCCACGCACCTAGAGCCCATGATCTGCAACAAAAGAAGCCACCACAATGAACAGCCTGCACACCACAATGAAGAGTAACCCCCGCTCATCGCAACTAGAGAGAGCCCGAGCACAGCAACGAATGTCCAATGCATCCAAAAATAAATAAAGAAAGAAATTTACTTTAAAAAAACCAAATAAAACAGATGGGGACTTTTCTCTTGGTCCAGCAGTTAAGATTTTGCCTTCCAGTGCAGGGGGTGCGGGTTCGATCCCTGGTTTTGGAGCTAAGATCCCACATACCTCACAAACAAGAAACCAAAACATAAAACAGAAGCAATATTGGAACAAATTCAATAAAGACTTTTAAAAAAAACACAGAGAAAGACACTACCGAAAAAGAAAACTGCAGGCCAATATCGTTGATAAATATAGATGCAAAAATTCTCAACTGAATATTAGAAAACCGAATCCGACAACACATAAGAGGATCATACACCATGACCAAATTTGATTCACCCCAGTTTCACAAAGCTGTTTCAACATATGCAAATCAATCAACATGATACACCCCATCGACAAAGGAAAAACAAGAAACAAACGATCATCTCATTAGATGGCGAAAAAGCATTTGAAAAGCTTCAACATCCATTCATGGTAAAAACACTTACCAACGTGGGTACAGAGGAAACATATCTCAACATAATAAAAGCTATTTATGACAAACCCACAGCCAATATAATACTCAACGTTCATAAGCTGAAAGCCTTCCCGCTAAAATCTGGAACAAGACAAGGATGCCCACTCTCACGTCTTCTCTTCAACATAGTATTGGATGTCCTAGCCACAACAATCAGACAAGAAAAAGAAATACAATCTAACCAAATTGGAAGGGAAGAGGTAAAGTTGCCATTATATGCAGATGACATGATAATATATATAAAGGAAACCCTAAAAATTCCACACAAACACTACTAGAACTGATAAACAAATTCAGCAAAGTAGCAGGATACAAGATTAACATATATAAATTGGTTGCATTTCCTGGTTTTTCTTTCTTTTTTTTTTTAAATTTATTTTGGCTGCATTGGGTCTTCATTGCTGTGCACGGACTTTCTCTAGTTGTGGCCAGTGGGGACTAGACTTTCTTGTGGTGCGCAGGCTTCTCATTGCAGTGGCTTCTCTTGTTGTGGAGCACGGGCTCTAGGCATGCAGGCTTAAGTAGTTGTGGCACATGGGCTCAGTATTTGTGGCTCACTGGCTCTAGAGTGCAGGCTAAGTAGTTGTGGCACACAGGTTTAGTTGCTCCACGGCATGTGAGATATTCCTGCATCAGGGCTCAAACCCATGTCCCCTGTATTGGCAGGCGGATTCTCAACCACGGAGCCACCAGGGAAGTCCCTGGTTGCATTTCTTTATACTAACAATGAAATATCAGAAAGGAAATGTAAACAAGCAATCCTTTTTTTAATGGCATCAAAAAAATAAAATGCTTAGGATTAAACCTCACGAAGGAGGTGAAAGACTTATATACTGAGAACTACAAAACATTAGTAAAGGAAGCTGAAGATGATTCAAAGAAATGGAAAGACATCCCACGCTCTTGGATGGGAGGAATTAATACTGTTAAAATGGCTATACTACCCAAAGCAATCTAAAGACTTAATGTGATCCTTATCAAATTACCCATGACATTTTCCCCAGAACTAGAACAAATAATCCTAAAATGTATCTGGAACCATAAAAAAGTCAGAAATGTGAACACAATCCTCAGGAAAAAGAACAAAGCAGGAGGCATAACCCTCCTAAACTTCAGAAAATACTACAAAGTTACAGTAATCAAAGCCGCATTGTATTGGCACAGAAAGAGATACATGGATCAATGGAATAGAATAGAGAGCTAAGAAATAAACCCACACACCTATGGTCAATTAACCTTTGACAAAGGAGGCAAGAATATACAATGGGGAAAAGACAGTCTCTTCAGCAAGTGGTGTTTTGAAAGTTGGAGAGCCGTATGCAAATCAGTGAAGTCAGAACATACCCTCACACCATTCACAAAAATAAACTCAAAACGGCTTATATGCTTAAATATAAGATAGGACACCTTATAACTCCTAGAAGAGAACATAAGCAAAACATTCTCTGACATAAGTCATACCAAAATTTTCCTAGGTAGTTCTCCCTAGGCAGTACAAATACAGTAAGTCACCTACATACGAACCTTCAAGTTGCAAACTTTCAAAGATGCAAACGTCCATTCGCGTGTCCAATCATGTAAGTTAGTTCACGTGTCTGACATACATTGTCACGTGCGTGCTTCCTCTATATGTGGTTGTGCTTTTGTGTACTTTACAGTACTGTGTAGAGTACAGTAGTACAGTACCTTTATTTCAAGCCCAAGATGTCTGGAAGCAAGCGTAAAAGCAGACGTGATGTAGCTAGTACTGTTAAGAAGCGCCAAGCGATAATGACGGAAACAAAAGTGAAAGTAATTGAGAGAGTGGAGCGAGGCAAAAAGATGTTAGACATCGCTCATTCTTATAATATGAATCATTCAATCATTGGCACGAATCTAAAGAACAAGGACAAGATCATGGAATATGTGAAGTCTGCTGTGCCGACGATGTTGACACAATATCCAAGAAGCATGGAAAAGTGATGGAGGAGATGGAGAAACTTCTCAGTGTGCGGATGCAGGATCAACATCAGCGCTGAGTCCTGCTCAACTTAACGCTGATTCAAGAGAAAGCTAAAAGCCTTTATGAAGACTTGAAGAAGAAACACGGCAAAGAATCAGAGGGCACTTCTTTTAACGCCAGCCATGGCTGCTTTCATCGGTTCAAGGCTAGAGCCAGCCTTCACAATGTAAAAGTAAGTGGAGAGACAGCAAGTGCAGATAGGGTAGCTGTCCAGGAACTTCCAGAAACACTTTGAGAAATTATTGATGATGGTGTGTATTTACCCAACCAAGTTTTTAATGTGGATGAGACACAACTGTACTGGAAGAGGATGCCAGACCGAAGTTACGTCAGTAAGGAGGAAAAGTTGATGCCGGGCTGTAAAGCAGCAAAGGATAGGCTAACTGTTGTTTGGTGGCAATGCTTCCGGTGAATTGAAGCTGAAACCTCTCTTAGTTTATCATTCACAGAACCCAAGAACCCTTAAAAACATAGCCAAGGGCTCTCTTCCTGTTGTGTGGAAGTGTAACCCCAAATCCCGGATTACACAGGCCACGTTCCAGGACTGGTTTTGCCACCACTTTATCCCAGATGTAGAGAAATATTGCTTGGAGAAGGACGTTCCAGCAAAACATTCTTTTGCTGCTCGACTCTGCTCTGGGCCACCCCCCATTCATGGATGACTTTCATCCCAACGTCAAAGTACTGCATCTGTCACCAAATACTACGTTGCTCATCCAACCTATGGACCAGGGCGTTATAGCGACTTTCAAGAAATATTATTTATGTCACACTTTTTGTCAGGCAGTAAAGGTAAGTGACAAATCAGGAACAACCTAGGGACAACTTTGGGAGGACCATAACATCTACAAGACCATAAAAAACATTGACTTTGCATGGTGTGAGGGTATGGCGGTCACGATGAATGGGGTTTGGAAGAACCTTTGCCCACAGTTTGTTCATGATTTTTGTGGATTTGAGAAGGTAGATCAGAAGTCCGAAGAGGTCTTCAGCAACGTAGTGACCCTCAGCGAGAAGCTGGAGCTAGATCTGCAAGAGGACGATTTCGCTGACCTCCTTGCTGTGCAACATGAGGAGCTTACTGATGGAATTGGAGGCCCAGAGAAAGGATGAAGAGGGACAGGAGGAAGAAAAAGTAACTGAAGAACTGAAGAGATTCACGACACAGAAAATGGCAAGGGAATCTTCGTTATTTGAGGAAGCACTGTTAGTTTTTGAGGCACAGGACCCGAACCTAGAATGGGACCCAAAGGTGGCAGCAGCCATTCAGATTGCAATCCAGTGTTACCTTGTCATCTATGATGAGAAAAAAAGAGCTACTACCCAGACATCAATGGATCATTCTTTCAAGAGGGTAGATAGAATTAAATCCAGCAAGGAACCAGAACCTTTGCCATCAACGTCAGGTATGAGTGAAATTGCAGCTTGCCCTCTGTCTCCTACTGCTGATAATCCTTCACCCCTACCATCTCCCACCTCCCCTCCCTCCTCCAATCAGTAACTCTGCTCGCCTGTTCCCTCGATGCCAGCCCGAGTATCCCAGCTGTTGTACTGTATTACTGTACTTTTCAAGTTACTGTACTGTAAGATTAAAAATGCTTTCTTTGTTTTTGTGCTTGTTTTTTATGTATTGTTTGCGTGAAAAGTATTATAAACCTATTACGGTACAATAGCATATAGCCGACTGTGTAAGTTGTGTACCTAGGCGAACTTTGTTGGACTTACAAACAAATTGAACTTACAAACGCACTCTTGGAACAGAACTTGTTCATATGTAGGGGACTTACTGTCAAAGCAAAAAAGAAACAGGAACTAATCAAACTTATAAGCTTTTGCACAGCAAAGGAAACCATAATCAAAATAAAAATACAACCTATGGACTGGGAGAAAATATTAGCAAATGATGAGACTGACAAGGGCTTAATTTCCAAACTATACAAACAGCTCATACAACTCAATAACAAAATAACAAATAACTCAATGGAAAAATGGGTAGAAGACCTAAATAAACATTTCTCCAAAGAAGACATACAGAGAGCCAATAGGCGCATGAAAAGATGCTCATCATCACTAATTATTAGATAAATGCAAATCCAAATTACAATGAGGTATCACTTCACACTGATCAGAATGGCCATCATTAAAAAAAATCTACAATTAACAAATGCTGGAGGGGGTATGGAGAAAAGGGAACGCTTCTACACTGTCGGTGGCCATGTAAGTTGGTGCAGCCACTATGGAAAACAGTATGGAGGTTCCTCAAAAAAACTATAGGGTTGCCATATGATCTAGCAATCCCACTTGTGGACATATATCTAGACAAAAATATAATTCAAAAAGATACATGAAACCCTATGTTCATAGCGGCACTATTTATAACAGCCAAGACATGGAAACAACCTAAATGTTCATTGAAAAATGAGTGTATAAAGAAGGTGTGGTATATGTATACAAAAGATATTACTCAGACATAAAAAAGAATGAAATAATGCATTTTGCAGCAACATGGATTGACCTAGAGATAATGATACTAAGTGAAGTAAGTCAGAGAGAGAAAGACAAATACCATATAATATAACTTATATGTGGAATCGAAAACAGGACACAAATGAGCATGTCAGTGAAACAGAAACAAACACACAGATATAGAAAAGAGAGTTGTGGTTGCCAAGGAGAGAGTGAAGGAAAGATTGGGAGTTTTGGAATAGCAGAAGCAAACTTTTCTACATAGGATAGACAACCCACCAAGAGCTACTGTATAGCACAGGAAACTATATTCAATACCCTGTGATAAACCATAATGGAAAAGAATATATATAGATATATAGATATAGATATATAGATATAGATAGATATATAGATAGATATATATAAAACTGAATCACTTTGCTGAACAGCAGAAATTAATACAACAATGTATAAAGGCTGCAGAGGGTGTGGAGAAAAGGGAACCCTCCTGAACTGTTGGTGGGAATGTAAACTGATACAGCCACTATGGAGAACAGTATGGAGATCCCTTAAAAGCTAAAAAATAGAACTACCATATGACCCAGCAATCCCACTACTGGGCATATACCCGGAGAAAACCATAATTCAAAAAGATACATGTACCCCAATGTTCACTGTAGCACTATTTACAATAGCCAGGACATAGAAGCAACCTAAATGTCCATCGACAGATGAATATATATAGAAGATGTGGCACATCTATACAATGGAGTATTACTCAGCCATAAAAAGGAACAAAATTGAGTTATTTGCAGTGAGTTGGTTGGACCTAGAGTCTGTCATACAGAGTGAAGTAAGTCAGAAAGAGAAAAACAAATACCGTACGCTAACACATATATATGGAATCTAGAAAAATGGTACTGACGAACCTAGTGACAGGGCAGGAATAAAGACACAGATGTAGAGAACGGACTTAAGGACACAGGGGGCAAGGGGAGACAGGGACATAGTGAGACAGTAGCACTGACATATATACACTACCAAATGTAAAATAGCTAGTGGTAAGCTGCCGCATAGCACAGGGAGATCAGCTTGGTGTTTTATCTCCCCCATAGGGGTGGGATAGGGAGTGTGGGAGGGAGGCTCAAGGGGGGGGGATATGGGGAATATATGTATACATATAGCTGATTCACTTTGTTGTAAAGCAGAAACTAATACAGTGTTATAAAGTAAGTATACTCCAATAAACATGTATTTAAAAAACCCACAACATTGTAAATCAACTACACTTGAAAATATTTCTTAAGTGCAAACAATTTTCTGAATGTAAGTTTTACTGTGTGTGTGTGTACCACAGGTTCAAAATATATGAATTATGTCAAATTGATTACATTACTTTTCAAAATAAAGAATTTTTGATATTTTACATCAGCCTCATGTTATAAATGCAGAAAAACCATATTATTTTTTTCTAAAGTTCAGAAATAGCCATTTTGCTCATTCGGTATGCTATAAACCATTAACTCTTAAAAAGGGATTCGTGACCTCTTCCTTCCAAAGAAATATTTCTCCACTCACACAATTTTAATAGAATGTTCCACCATGAACTGACTTCCCACCTTAGAGACACGAGATTTGCATCCTGAAATCTCTTTCTTGCAAAAATGTCCAATTATCATCCTAGCATTACAGAAAAGAAATGCTTTTTTCCAGATCTCAAATTCCATACAACTTTAGTCAAGACATCATGTATGTTTTTTTTTCACACACACACACAGACTGTATTTTATTTTTACAAGAGATAAATCAACTGACACCAAGCACTGTCAATGGATGACCACAACAAAAGCAACAATGATTGCAATTACCAAACACGAAACACACTCATACTATGTCATAATATTGACATTCAGTCCAGTAATCCTCCACTGTAACAGCTCCTTTACTTTGCAGTGAAAGACATCATGCATTTTTAAATAATCAGCACTCACCTGAGGTCTTTAAAAATCAACATAAACATAATTTTGTGTTCTCTTTCATTTACTCTGGTTCTAAGTGGTCATTTCTAAACGAAAGTATTTAAGTATGTTAACGTCATCTTTTTTTTTTTTTATTAACGTCATCTTATAACATCATATTGCAAATGACTACCGTGTCTCCAAAGATGAAATATGAGGAACTCACAATTAGGCTCTCCAAAGTTTTCATCTCTGAATGTGTATGACTCTTCTGCTGAACTCCACACTGTTCATTATTCTCTGAGAATATTCTTTTTCTTGTATGGCCATCTCACATGCTCTTTCATTTCATGAAGTTTTTTCCTACAATGTTATGCCTAGTTTATTTCTGAGAATATGCATTATTTCAGAATGATATTTATAGACACAAAGACTTCTCTATAATTCTCTGAGAGTTTCAAGAACTCCTTCTTCTTTTTTTTTTAATACCTAGATTCTGAAGCTCTCCACAAAGCATTACTAAACTTGCATTTACATAAGTATCTACACATTAATCACACATTAATGCATTCACAAATGTATTATGATTTATTGCTAATTTTGGAGCTGTCTTATTTACCACCCTCTTGGAAATCACTTTAATATTTGCACTTAGGACTTGAAAGAGAATGGATAAATAAAAACCGGAAGAATATGCAAATACAATTTATATATTTCTCATAAAATTAGGTGATGATCTAACCTTTATCCAGAAGAAAAGAAGAGCCCAGATACTCTGCAGGCATGATCCTCGAGAATGTGTGGTCTTCCAGCAGGAAAACATGCAGTAATCCATGTGGCAGAGTTTACCTGTGACCAGCTGGGGTTAGTGACCTATGCATTCCTTACATGCAACATATCAGGAGTGGAAAAAGGGAATTTGTCCGTTGTGGCAATAAGTATAATGAAGATTTGTAGCAGGTCATGCTCATATGTTCAACACAGGTACAATCAAAAGTTTGCTCAATTCTGGTAGATCTAAGTCTGTATCTGTTACCTTGTCTTTAACGAGGAAATGTCAGAACTGACTTACCAAAAAAAAAAGTGTTTTGTTTGTTTGTTTGTTTTAATTAGAGTCACGGTGAGTAAGGCAGAGTTCAGAACAGCTAATGTGACTTAGTGATTCTCTCATCAGGAAATACAGTTTCTACTTCCCTGTTTATTCTCCACATCCTGTAGTAAGTAAAGTTTCCATGAAAGATAAATCTACAGCGTGAAAAGAAAAGAAAACTTACATGTGTTGATAAGGTCATTTTGACAGGTTTTACCACGTATGTCAGTGTTTCTGGGGATGGACACAAGCCAGAGCTCCCTACTCTGACATTTTCACTGATGTCATTCTCCTTGATCCTCAATTTGAAAGTGGATAAAAATGTTTTCTATGCTTTCTTCTTTAAGAAATTAAATAAAGAATGCTTTCTAGACATGATCCTCTAATGATTTGCAGTCAGTGGTCATCAACAGAGGAAAAGCACACAGAAGGGTGACATTCAGTCAGGTAAGAAAATTCTCCCTGAAATCAGAGCTTCATCTTTAACATGCAATCAAAGGCTTTCACAGGTTCTTCATCACTCTGCACTCAGCCCTACCATATGGGATTGGCTCTGAGAATCTCACATCAGATGACTGACAAACATGTCATAGTACACTGATCAGGTACCAGATCCTGCCTCTCTTAATGATCTCCCACAGGGACATTGGAATATTCTAGGATATTTCCTGGAGCCCTCTATTCTACACAGGTACACTTCCAAGTAGAAGCAGAAGCTTGGATTCTCACTGGGACCCCTGCTCTGTCCAACCAACCTCTCTAGAAATATGATGTTCTAATCTCTCCTGATTAGAACATTTCAAGGTCTCTCCCTGTGCTAATTTAGTAAAGGTAAAAGAGAAACAAGAAAGAACAAACTATGCAGGGAGCAATATATAAGATTCCTTTACTTAACGTATTTATCTGATATACCCAAATACTGAGAAATATAGATTCATTTCATAATGGTCAAGGAAAGAGGAGGAGGAACCTCCATGCCAACAGTATATATAAAATGGAATCAATATTGCATAAGCTCCAGCTTAAGCTTAGCTACGAGGTACTAACCCTTCTCATAAAGAAGCAATAGTTCTCCATCATTTGAAGCACACTGAGGACTCAGACAGCTGGACACTGAAGGTGTAGCCTCCTCACTCGAATTCTGTACCTGCATCACAGAGTAGTGAAATATTCCCAAAGAATTATTAAGGATGAGGGGGGGAGGCGAAATAAAAAAGATGAATCCATAGTCTGTCCTACCGTCTGTTCTGTTGGATATTACCACCATCTTGGCCCAATATGACCTTCCCACTTTTCTCTGGGTCTCCCTACTTTCCACCTCCATCCTCTCATTATATCTTACCTACACTTGGGAACGACTCTAGTTTTTCCACTTATCTTTATCAACAAGTAATCCAAATAGCAACTGTGTATATAACTCCTTAGAAACCTCAGGTCTGACTCAGTAATAATACATGACCTTCAAAGTCCAAAGTTTTCCTAATTCCCTTTATTATTATTTTTTTTCTAATTTCCATGTACTTACACTCTTAAGACCTCCACTGTTCTCAGGTTCGTCTTCCCTGCAAAATCTGTCAACCTAGACATAGACTTAAGTACCACCCACTAATTATCTCCTAGGGAATCCAATTTTTAAAAAAGCCTCAGCAAGCCTTATGGACTTTATTAAAGACTCTTTAAGATAACCCATGGGAGATAGCAGCACACCCACAGATATCTATCTAATACACCCTCAGAGTAATTTTTTTTTTCTCTTTTATAAAGTCTCTTCTGGCCAATGAAGACTCTCAGCTCTTCTTCTTCAACATATGCAGTGTCTCACCCTTCTGATTGCTCTCTGCTCTATCCCAGGTCCACTCCCTTTCCTGATATTACATTCTTTCCCAATTTTGTATGTTGGTAAAATCAAATAACATAAAATACAACATGTAAGTTATTATAAAGTGCACCGTTCAGTGATATTAAATGCATTCATATTATTGGGCGATCAACATCACCATTTATCTTTCTAATTCTTTTCTACGTTTTAAAACTGTAACTCTATATCCTTTAAATATAACTTTCCTTTTTGTTCCATAACCACCTGAAAAGCATCATTACCCTCCCAATTTCTATGGTTTTGACTACCCTAAGTACCCCCATAAAATTGAAATAAGTAGTTGTATTGTTATGACTCACTAAAAGTCACAAAAATGGCATTTTTGGTAGCTAAATTTCCTCAAGATTCATCCATGTTGTAGCATATTCCTAGATCTTTTCCTTCTTAACACTGAATAATATTGTATTATATGGGTATACCACACTTTGCTTATCCAGGAACTAGTGGATGAACACTTAGGTTGCTTTCATATTTTAGCTACTGTGATTATTACTGCTCTAAACACTGGAGTACAAATAGTTCTTTAAGACCCTGATTTCAATACCTTTGGGTATACCTCATAGTAAAATTCCTGGATCATGTAGTAATTCTATTTTTCAATATCTGAAAAATTGCCATACTCTTTTGCAAAGCAGCTGTATCATTCTGCATTCCCTCTGACATAGCACAATGGTTCCAACTCCCTCACATCCTCACCAATAGTTGTTTTCTGCTTGTGTATGTGTGTGTGTGCTTGTGTGTGTATGCATGCACACAAATATATAAACATGCATTTAGTGATATGGAGCATCTATTCAAGTGCTTAGTCATTTGTACATCTTTTGGAAGAACCATCTATTGAAGTCTTTTATCCATTTTTGAATCAGGGTGTTTGCTTTTTGTTCAGTTGTAGGAGTTCTCTGTATATTCTGAATAGAAATCTCTTGTCAGATAGATGGCTCTGAAATATTTTCTCCCATCTTGTGGGTTGCCATTTTATTCTGTTTACATTTCTTTGATACACATTTTTTTTAACTTATGTACTGCAAATTGTTTATTTTTTTTGTTAGCTGTACCTTTGTTGTTCCTTCGTTTCATATGGAGGAAAACACTGCCAAATCCAATATCATGAAGCTCTTGTCCTGTATCTTCTAAGACTTTTTATATTATTAGGTCTTATATTTAGTTTCTTCATACGTTTTCATTAATTTTTGCATATGATGTTAGGTAAGGGTCCATCTTCCTTCTTTTGCATGTTGACCACAAGACTTCTCAGCACCATGTGTTGAAAATACTATCCTTTCTACTTTGAAAAGTCTTGGCAACTTGTCAAAAATCATTTGGCCATATATCAGGGTTTATTTCTGGGTGTTGTATTCTATTATATTCTATTGGTCTTGAATAAGGGAGAAAATAGCATAACCTATCCAGGTTGTTGAAGAACATAAAGAAAGACCAGGACTGAGAATTAGGAGGGCAATATAAAACAGCAGGGAGTAAAAGACAGTGTGAGAGAAGATCTTGTATTTGCGAGTTCATGGAAATAGGATCATGCTAAAACCACTAAACGCCTGACTTTGAACAATACGGTAAATGTGCCAGCAAGAAACATAACACTTACCCATCTCTGGGAAATATAGTATGGGCATAAAGATAAACTACACACAAATATATTAAAAAGGGAAGGGTTTTCATGGTGTGAGAATATTGTGGCATTTGAAATACAATTTACTTCTGTTCTACCATTGTCTCTAAAATTTATCAAAGTGTATATACAAGCAATTCCAATCCTGGTAATGTGCTTGACAGGTTTATATATGAACTTCAGTAGAGCAGTAAATGTACATTCATAGTAGGACTGTTCCCTAAACCAAAAAACAAAACACAAAAACTGCAAAGACTAGAGTTCACTTTGTCAACACACATACAGATGCAATGATGGTTAACGGTCCGAAAACAGAAGGTGAGCATGGGTGCAAGAGGTTAATCCCCAGGCTGGGGTGGGGTGCAGAGTTTGAAGGTAACACAAGTAGAAAAGGCTTTTGTCCTATCCTTGATTTTTGAGGTATGGAAATTCACAGGTCACTACCTTCATTTCCAACTGAATGAATGCACTATTCAATTTTTTTAAACAGGCGAAGTAAACATGAGTGATAATAAATTTCAAACTGTCGCTAATCAAATAAGATACTAAGAAAACTTAAATAATATGATTTAAGAATGAAGTAGAGAGATTGTCCAACATGGTAGCATTCAAAGACCCAGAGCTTGATGCCTCTCATGGGCACACCAAAGTCACAACTGTTTACAGAACAGCAATTGATGAAAAAGGCCGGGACCTACCATAAAAGATGTTTTACAGCTAAAGATATAAGGAAGGCACCTCGACAAGACAGAAAGGAAGGGCAAAATCTCAATAGAGTCAAGACCCATACCACCAAGTGGGTGGCCCACAAATGGGAGAATAATTACAATTTCAGAGGTGCTCCCAGGTAGCAAGGGGTATGAAGCCAACATCAGGCTCCCAAGCCCAGGGATCCTGTTGTGGAAAGAAGAGTTCCTAGAAAGTTGGGCTTTGAAGACCAGTAGTGCTTATTTTCCAGAGAGCCAGAGGGTTGTGGGAAATAGAGATTCCACTCTTAAAAGATGCTCACAAAATTCCACATGATCTGAGAATCAGAACAGAAGCAGTCATTTGAAAGGATCCCGGGTCACACCTACCTCCTGAGCTTGGAGAGTCTCCCAGAGAGGCAAGAGGCAACTACAGCACAGCCTCAGGGACAGAGACACTGGCAGCAGCCATTCGGGGGAGCTCCTTCTACCTCGTGGACGCTGGTACCAGCAAGCATAATTTCAGAATCCTCCCTGTAGCTTATCAGCCTCAGGACCGAGCCCCACCCATTTCCACCAGACTACAGACACAAGTACTAGGATGCTGCAGGCCAAGCAACTAACTGAGCAGGGGCATAGCCCCATCCACCAGCAAACAGGCTGCCTTCAGATCCTCTCAGTGCACAGCTGCCCCTGGACATGGGTCCAGCCACCAAAAGCCCCAGGACCAGCCTCCACACCTCAGTGGACAGGCACCAGCCCCAGAGTCCCTGGCCCCTCTGACAAGTGAGCCTGCTCTGGCCTTGGAGTCAGCCTCACCATCGGCAGGTGGTAACTGCACAGGGACTGGATGGAGCTTGGACCTACCCAACAGCAAACCTGCTTTAGCAGTGGGATCAGCCTCATACACCGACAGGCACACACCAGCTCCAGGGATACCACAGCCCAGCAGCCTGTGTAACCAGGCCACTTAATTGCAGGCCAGAAGCAGCCATGGACTCAGCTGGGTCCTGACCCTGCCCATCAGAATGCCAACAGAAGATTAGGGATACCCCCGGCCCTGCAGAGAGCTGTGTCAGGAACAGTGATCCAACACCAACTCTGTGGCACCTGGGCCCTGCAGCCAGAACGCAGAACCTGTCTCTTCCTCCCAGTAGCCAGCATAGCCCCAGAACCAGTGACTGGGCACTAGCCCTGATATCACCTGGACTGCAATTCTACCCATAAGTGAACCAGCACCAGATTTGGTGTCCCCCAGAGTTGTGCAGCCAGCTGCCTTATGATTTAGTCTCACCAAGCAGCACAGACAGCCTCCATACAAGGCAGAGCCTGGCAAACAAGCAGTCTGGGGGCAGCCAAGCCTACCAGACTACCCACAGTAGTCAGCCCACCACAGCAGAAGAGCCCAAGCAGCCCACATAGGGGGTACATACACCTAGAATATATAGCTCTAGTGACCAGGGGAGAGGGGGCTGCTGGGACCCATAGGACAGCTCCTACAAAAGGCCACTTCCCAAAGGTCAGGAAATGTAACGAACCTACTACACACATAGCAATAAAAACAGGAAGTTAAGAAAAATGAGGTGACACGGAAACACGATCCAAATGAAGGACCAAGATAAGAATTCAGAAGAAGATCTAAGTGAAGTGGAGATAGCCAATCTCGTCAACAAAGGGTTCAAGGTAATGACTGTAAAGATGATCAAAGAACTCAGGAGAAGAATGGACGACCAGAGCAAGAAGTTAGATTTTTTTTTAAAAAGAGTTAGACATTAAAGAACAACAAAACAGAGATGAGGAATACAATAACTGAAATGAAAAATACATTAAAGGAAACTACTGTAGACTAAATGATACAGAGGAATGAATCAGAAAACTGAAGGACAGAGTACTGGCAATCACTGAAGATGAACGGTAAAACAATAGATTAAAATGAAATGAGGAAAGTTGAACAGACTTGTGAAACAACATCAAGTGTACTAATATTTGCATTATACTGGTCCCAGAAGCAAAAAGGAAAGACAAAGCAGTGTAGAGCATACCTGAAGACATAAGAGTTGAAAACTTCCCTAACCTGGGAAAGAAAACAGACATCCAAGTCCAGTAAACACAGTAAGGCCAAAACAGGATCAACCCAAAGAGGACCACACCAAGACTCATTGTAATTAAAATGAAAAAAAAAATAAAGATAAAAAGACACTATTAAAAGGAGCAAAGGAAAAGCAACAAGTTACAAACATGGGAAATTGCACAAAGTTATCTGCTGACTTTTCAGGATAACCTCTGCATGCCAGAAGGGAGTGGCATGGTATATTTAAAGTCATGAAAGGGAAAAGCCTATAAGCAAAAATACTCTACCCAGCAAGGCTCTCCCTCAGCTTTGATGGTGAGATCTAACGTTTTACAGAGAAGCAAAACTAAAAGAGCTCAGCATCGCCAAACCAGCTTTAGGAGAAATCTTAAAGGGGCTTTTCTAAGTGAAAAAGAAAAGGTCACGATTGAAACATAAAAATTAGGAAAGGAAACTTACTAAAGGAAAAACCTCATTGGTTAAGGCAAATATTCAACAAAGGTAGTAAATCAACCATGGACACAGCTAATAGGAAGGATGAAAAAAAAAACAGTAATAAAATCATCTATATTCACAATAAGAAGTTAAGGGACACACTAAACAAGTAGATGTAAAATACAAGGTCAAATTCAGTAACTGTGGGGGAGCAGAGTAAAAATGCAGGGTTGTTAGTGTCCATGTGAAATTAAGAGCTCAGCA